>NC_082346.1:25417750-26027537 GCF_027477595.1 Haemorhous mexicanus
TGGCTACAGTATTTCAGGATCAATTCCTTGCCATAAAGGATATATTTAAGTATTCATTGGAAAGCTGGAGATGAAAGGCTTTGTGCAGGTATTTCAGGAAAAGTATGAAATGAAATTAAATGAAATGAGTGAACCTGGCTAAGATGGAAGTAACTGTTTTCTAAATATTTTAAACACCAGCTCACTCTTGTAGTCAAACCTGACCAAAATAAATTTCCAGCTTTTGTGGGAATGCTAGTGGTATTACAAACGCAGAGGCAAACATTTCCAATCCCTTATATTAAGAGGAAGGTAGGATAACCTACCATCTGCAAATGTAAGTCTACTCAGATGCAAAGGATTTACCAAAGAAAAACCAAAATATTATCTTTTATAATAAGACCATGTAATTGAGCAATGGAGAATGTGAAATGGTTATTTTATGAGAAAATAAAACTCTTTTGGAAACAGTCTAGGTAAAATATATTGTAAAAAAAAAAAAATGTGAGCTTCAAAAGAAATGTCTCGTACTGGGAATGAAATGGACATTGGTGAAGTTGTAACTGTTGCTTCCTTTTGTGGTTCTAATAATGTTTCTCTTGGTAAGCGCCCATTCCATGGGAGTATATTTTACTGCAGTGGAGGTATTGGAAAATGAAAAACTCTACAAGAAAGAATAAATGTCAGTGAGTATCCCAGCCGGGTCCAGGCCTGTGTCCCTGCTGTTGAAGTGTCCCGACCTGTCAGGATGGGAAGGGTGCATCCCTGTCACACACCAGCACGAGCACCCACAGCAGCAGTGGCATCAGTAACCCTTTGCATCCCAATAACGCACTCTTCCATGGGCTGCCCGCCTCCCACAGGGACATTAACTGCTCCAGTGGGGCTCTGGAGGTCCCAGACATGCTCCTGCTCTCCTTTCCAATGCCTAACTAGCCTTGCTTGGTGTGTCTACTGCTGCTGCTAGTGACACAGGTGACAGGTCACACTATAGAATGGCACTTCATGAAATAACACATTCTGCAGGATGGTCTGCTACAGGATAGCATTTAGGAGCATAGATATACCACACAAACATGCTGAACACTGTGGAAAGGCAGGTCTGTCCCCAAAGGGGTGCTGCCCTTTGCTTCCTCAGCAAATATTGGCAAGCCATGACAGGGAAGTTTGATTTCCCAAGTGGCAGATATGCTAAGCAGGAAATATCTCCTACCCAAGATGAAATATTCCAAGATGAGAATATTTATCTCATCTGAGAGTAAATCCTAACTGAAACTAATTTACAGACATATGAATTATCATGGAATGAAAACTCACCTCACCATGAATCATCTAAGAGTACCCTAACTCTCAGTTCTTTGAGAAGAGAATAAAAGATGCTAAGATAGAATTTTAGTTCTTCTGAAATCAGTTTATCCCACAGAACTAAGCCGCTACTTTTCATCAGTCTCATGCCTCATGACCTCCATTTTGCTCAGCTCTCTGAAGCCAGACACTGTGCCCAGTTAGGTGCAGTCAGAGAATTCACTTCTGATCTCAGCAAACCTCTCCTATTAGCATTAATTTATCTCTAGAAACCTGCTGGTTTTAAACTCAAGCTTTTTATAGCATTGGCTAAAACTAAAATACTACCATTTTTCTAAATACTAACCTTCCTAGTGAAGCGAGTAGGATTTAAACTTAAATCACACACGCAGTACTCAGGTTGAATTGTAACATCTGATGAACTTACATATGATAAATTTCTCTGCAGATCAGTATTGATGCTTGTCTCCTGTAGTCAATGGGGGTTAAACCAGCCCTGGAGAATACTGTGGGATTAGGGTATTAGGAGTTCTGCAGACATGACTCTAATGCCAAAAACAGTGGAGGCACGATGAAGCACAGTGCAGTCATGGGTCACACTGAACACACTGACTAGAGAATCCTAGGATTTGATTATTCACTGCTCTGCAGCTTAGACAGTCACTTCTAACTAAGTGGAAAAATCAATGTGAATGCCATAATTCTAATTTGACAGCCTTTTACGCCCTCTTTACATGAATTTTGCAGAGCTGGAAATGAGTCCACAGGAATTGTGTCAGCAGAGAATATAGACAAAAAATCCCAAATTAAATACCTAGAAAATGGAGGCAGTAAAAAGTATACAAATTGCACCAAATAAACAAAACCAGAAACAAAACAAAAAACAAAAAACAACAACAACAACAAAAAAAAAACCAAAACCAAACACAAACAAACAAACAACCCCCCCCCCCCCAAAAAAAATCAAAAAAGAGAACAACAAACCTCAAAACTAAGAGATAACTTTACTGGAGGATCTGCAGCAAAAACCATCTAGGGATACTTCTGTAAAATCCATGTGGATTTTAGAATTCTAGAGAAAGGGACATACATTAGAGATCGAACCTTTTCAACAACTCTTGTTTACCAGGGGCTTTCCTTAACTGTTTATGATTGCAAAGGTTATCATGTTACTTGGTAAGTGATAACATGTCCCTGGATGATCAGCATTTTTAGCAAAGGAATGCATGGAAGCCAAAGTTGAAACTTCATTCTAAAATGGCAGAATAATGTTAATGATCAGATATTCTGTGCCTTTCTGAGGAGTTTGCCATTGAAACACCAAAAGTTTTCTTTGGTTTTCCTGAGGCACCAAGAACAGTTTCAGTAATAAGTTTGTGCCTGATTCCTTGGCTAATGTGTCTGAGGGGAGTGAGCTGCCACAGAGCCATCTTTGGTTTTGATGCATGCATAAATCAATTTAGAAAGAGATAAAACACAGAAACCACAAGGCCACGTAGGTGACATGTCCTTACATTACAGGCAGCTGAAAAAGGAGGGTTACAGAAGAGAATGTTTGACAACCTTTATGCATGACAGCACTGCAGTTCTATTTCTATCACCTTATTTACTAAAGTTTTATTTATGAGAGTCATCTAAAAGAATGATCAATGAATGAAGGAATGGCTGCAAAAGATTAAGACCTTTCTGCACCTTGAATTTTTTTTTACTGTTTTTTTTAAGGAATTTTTACCTATGACCTGAAAAATCCATGGGTCAGGTTCATTCCATACAGGTGTTGGATTTGGCCTCAGATGACATAGAATAAGCAAAGAAATATAATTCTGACATGAACATTCTCCTCTCTCATTCTTTATGTGTTCCCAACCTTACTGAAATCATTTAAGCAATTTACAATAGGCTGGAAATGAGGAAAGTATTTAAGAACGGCAAAATTTATAGGTAAATATATAATGCACATGCATATACACAGAGGTTTCTTTACCCATTTATTTAATCAGAAAGATGCTCAATTAAATGCAGCCAGTCTCATTTAATGCCTTTCTGTTAGGAATGAAAGCATTTGGCTATTGGCCAATTCTAGTCAGTACTTTTTGCCAGGCCCCAGTGTATTACATCCCATTTCATCTCCTCCTCTCTTCCTAAAGAACCCCAGGATCTCCCCGTGGGAGTGGAGCTGCAGACATTGACAGAGTTAATGCCAGATCAAATACTCACAGACAGGAAGATTTCCTCCCAAAGTTGAAGAGATTATTTGGAACCGTGCAATTAAAATACATAGGGGGGAGGGAGTGGTGACAAGGCTGGTTTGATTGCTGTCCAAATTCATCTATTCTCATGCTGGTTTTCACTTCCCTTGCCCTCATTTGGGCTATCTCCCTCTGGGCCCAGTCCTCCCTTTTTCTGTAGCATACAGAGAAGACCAGTGAGTTGGCACACTGGAGGTTGTGCATGAAAACTGCTTAAGTTAGGTTTTCCTTCTGAAACTGAACCTAAGGAGGTTCCCATGCACACATATACAGTGGATACTAAATTTTGTCTACCAAAAAGGTAGGATTAGGGGCTATAGCACCAATATTATTCATCTCCCCTGTGGCCACTTTCTAGCTTTGAAAAGTATGAGTCTCGCTGTCAGATCATGTCTGGTTTTGTCCTTGAATAGGGATATGAGGTTAAATGTGCTGACAACAAAGGAGAATGGCAGCTTGGAGGACTCCACTGTTTGCTTGCACAAAGGGAAAATTGCAATTATGGATGGTCAAACTCTTAGATCTGCTTATTTACACTTTGCAGACAGGTTTCACCCATGTACATTTGGAGCCCTTTGGCTCCAAAACAAGGCTATGGAAAATTGGCCCAAGCTGAATTAAATCAGCAGGTATGCTGGAGACAGCACTGATCACCAGGCACTTAAATGGAAATTTCACATGATGAAGAGAGGAGCTGTGGACAAAATGAATGACTTGTTTTGACTCCAGTGCCTATATTACAAATTTACAAGAGACAGCTAAGGATCAAGTGTGTATGTTCATCTCTTGCAGTGCCATAGATGAGCACAACTCACAATTCTGTGCATGTGAGAATCTACTGGGCTAAGCATTCATATATCTATATGCTGAAATGTGGTTGTTTATACTTTGTATTGCATGCTAAGGCAGAAGTTAGGTGAAATAAATGAGCCACAGAGAAGTCACACATAAGGATTTAGTTGGTTCTGTTACTGAACAAGAACTACCTGCAGGCATGTTGCAGGTGCCAGAAGTTAAATGCATATTTCTTTATTCTCAGCAGTAAAATAATCATATGGCACCACACTCAGATCCTGGCCCAAGGGCTCAGCAATAGCAGCAGAGTGAAGACAGGGCTCCAATTTAACCACAGTTGATCACTGTCAAATCCTGGAACACATTTTTGCAGTGGAAGGACTCCTGGTGCGTGCTTGCTGAGTCAGCACATCTGCATTCCCCCCTGTGGCTCTCCCATTACTCTCTGAGCAGCATGGACAGAGATGGGAGAGGTGTCTGAGGCTGTGCCAATGTGTTAGCACATGCTATCACGTAGAACCAACATTTTCAGAATAAACTCTACCAGTTACTTCACACATTGTGTAAATTTGTCTGTATTTTCCTCAGTGAGAGGTTTTCATGTATTAATTGTTAATTTGCTTATGTGGACAAAATACTTTTACTTTCAGTTTTCTGGTCAGCATCACATTAAATCCAAGCAGTGTTTTCCTCTTCAGCTGCAGTGGAGGATTCACAACTCAGCAGAGTCCTCATAGATCCCTTTGGAGTTTGCTGGTAACCCCCAAGGCAGTACAGATGGAAAAACTAAGCAGTGGGCAAAGCTAGGGAAAGAAGTAACCAGAAAAATTGGCATGTTTTCATTCCTGCTTCAGAAATGCCTTAGTAGTCATGTGTGCAATCTGAAATGCTCTGCAGAAAAAGCTGAAAGTTCCATTTTATCATCCTGGGTTTTGTTTTATTTTTGTTTGGGGTTTTTTTTATTATTACTTATTCTTTAAAACAGTGATTAAACAGACAAGATAAAAGCAAAGGATGAGGGACATTTTTAGGCCAGCTGTTTCAGAGGAGTCATTTGATGAATCAGAACAAATCCCCTTTAAAGCAAAGTGCTGTAGAGGTGGGGGTGTGTGGACATGAGGCTATTCCTTTCTCCACGATCAAAACAGGAATTCACAAATTCATGGCCATGTGGAGGACTTAGCTCCGTGCTCCCTGTACTTCCCTCCTGTCTTACCCTCCAATCCTTATAACTGCTTTCTAGAAATATCCTTGGAGAGAAGTCACATTTTATGAGAGAAAAAAGAGAGATGAGAAGGAAAAAAGATGTTTTTACTCTGTCTGAGCCTCTTGACTTTTCAAGCTCTTCCTGCAGATGCATTTCATTCTACAGGCACCTTTGTTACAGTCTACATTTGTCCTTTAACATGATTTTATCAGTCCCATTCAAAGGATGCTCATCATCTTGGACTCCAAGAATAATGCTATGCTCTCTCCCCTTCTCTCTGTGCTTTTCCATAAACACCAGCCTCTTGATGCTGTTGACATCTTTTTTCAGGACACATGGATCCCCTTGTAATCAACACACAAGATCTCTCAGGCTTTGGTAGTGACCTCAGCCAAAGGACAGATGTAAATGGAGCATGCTGCCTTTCTTAGCTGAGCCATCTCTATCCCTACAACCAAGAGAATCCCAACAGCTGTTTGAGTAACACAGACCTATGGCTTGGGTTACTGGCAATTTGAAATCAGTATATTTTATATAAATCTGCTAAAGACTTTGCAGTGGAAAGCATTGACAGCAGTCTCACACATGACTGCAATAGGCAAGCATAGGGAAATAGAAGGTGAGATAAACTAATCATCCCCCTCACTCCTTCAAGCCTGCTGCATTTGGGCTCTCAGGGTTCACCATCTATCTGCAATTTTTTAAAACACTTTGAGTACCCTCACACTCCAGGGGCCTAAATCTCCAGTTTAACTTCTGTGAGTGTTTCAAAAGTTGAGCTTTACTAGTAAAACTAAATTCTCCAAAGGAAAACTAAACCTATTCTTGCCCTTAGCTTACTATCTTCATAACGCAAGATTTCTAAAGCTATGCCATGAGCAGAAGTGGAGTGTCCTCAGACCCCAAAAGGAGTGAAAACTGGAGCAATTTCTCTCTGAAGCCATGCTACAACTTCTGCTGAGGCAGATGCTGAAATAGTCTTGATGCACCAAGTTGCTTGAGTCCTCATTGCTAAAATCAAATAACACTGGTGTTCTCCAACAGCTCATCCTGTGAAGACAATAGGGGAGAAAATCCAGTTTGGAGCATGAGAAAAGGATATTTTTTGACATTTCCTGAATTCTTTTAAGAAGGTTACTGCTGCTTTGACAGAAAGGGAAATATTGCATAGCTGCTCCTAGCCAGCATGATTCTCTCTGGATTTCAAAGGCAAGATTTCTTTGTTTATTAAGAATTTGTTTTGATTGGCATACAGAGCATCCAAGGTCTCTGCTAGCTGTGAAAAACCTAGAGAAGCCAAGTGAATCAGACTATAACCTTAAGCAACTGTGGGACAGCCTTTGAATGAACAGAGATAGCTCTCTTCTTTTTTTTTTCTTTTTTTGGTGTGCCTGATTCATTGGAATAACTTTCCAAGCATTGCAATAATAATCTGTGTGAGTTGGGATTTTTGGCATCAGATTGTTATATGTTATAAAAGGGCCCAGAGGTATTACACAAAGAGCAAGAATGATAGAATGTTCTCCTTGGAAGGTTTGTTTGTGTGTGCTAGAAGGTAAACAACCCTTGATTTAGATTCCAGATGGGTTGTTTTATTTTCTGTTATTTCCCCTTGTTTTTCAAAAATTCCAGCAGCATCATTGTCTGCCTATCTTGCAGATATTTATGTGACCCTTGTGACTTTGCAGCTAACACACAGACTGCTCAGATTCATCACCAAAGGAGAGCAAGAAAAATGTAGTACAGCTGTGCAGCATAGTGGGTAGTATGTATTAATCAGGAGCAAGGCAAGTCTGGATTCAAATTCCTGATCTAGGGGTGAGGTTTTGATTTGAATTTTTAAGCTAATAACTCTTTGATGTGAAAAACAGAAACTCTTCTGTGAGCAGGATGCTGAAAGACATTCGTGCTCAGATATTTAATGCAGATTTATCATAAAATGATTTACGTAATTTTATCTCATACAAATAAACTGCAGCTTTTATGTTTACTGTTCTAGGAAAATGATTGTATTTAAATGTTTCTGCTCCAAGAACTTTATTTTAATAAAAGATTTAGAATGGTATAACTTGAAAGCAATAGTTATGCATGAAGTGGTGAGTGAAAGTCTAACATGCTACTTTAATTTTGACACCTGTGGCTTCTTGAGTGCCTCAGTACTCAGCATCAATATTGTCATACTGTGGTATTTAAATAGTTACATGAAAGAATCAGGCTATGAACTCACAGAGAAAACTAAAGGGTTTTACAGTGGAACCAACCAACACTTAATATTCCCAGGCTTACAGATGAGAGTGGGCTTTTTCATGTGTTCAGAACCATGGCTTTCCATTTAATTCTGAAGAGGTTATTTTGGGTGCAGCCTCAAGAGGGACTCATTAAGTTTTGATCCTGCAGATCCTGATGTGTCAAGACATCAATACTATTTTCCATATTTACCCCAGTTTCCTGGCAGTGCTCTCCAAATCACACAAACGATCCAGCCGGATCCTAATGGACTGTGACTCTGGCAGAGCTGCAGGATTTAGAGACATGCTAGAATATTTCAGAAAAGTAGGACAAATTTTACTAGAGGAAGGCACTATTATTACATATAGCCTTACCAAAAAGAGCAATCATGTCAGTCACTTTTCCTCTATATCACACCCTTCTTATCCTTAGTCTATTTGTTAGTTTATTGTCATGTTCCTTGAAAAACAAGGTTCTTGGAAAAAAAAGAATTAAATTTATGGATGTGTTTGAACAGCACTTGACAAACTGTGAAAAGTAGAAGCAAGAATAACGTTTATAAAATTTTAAAATTCACTCTAAAACATGTTAATCCACTAAGACATATCAAATTTAAGTCAGTATTTTTGGGGGAAAAAAATGAAGAATTCAAACCTCATTCAATTTTGGTCCAATGTTTTATGTTTTCCTCAGCTTGTCAGGACACAGAGATATGGGTCACAGCCGAATGGAACTGTTTTTGTCAAAGAAAACCTGAAGTCAAATGTCATTGTCATCCTATATAAATATTCAGCATGTGTGCAGTTCCTCCCAGGCAACTTTTCTTTCCATTTCAGGGCACTAGCCTGAGTTAAATTTCTCAACGTAAAAGCAAAAAAAAATTTAAAAGGTAGAAATTACATAAATAGTTCCAAAATGTATATTCACAGACTTTCCCATCTGAAGGCTTTAGAGTATTCACTGAACAATTATTCACTGAGGACAGGTTAAATTTACAATGCTTTTGCTGTCACAAGACAAGCTTTGTCTGAAATGTTAATGATATTGTTTTACTGATGTTGTTGTAGGAACTTTTACTGCATTTTAAAGAAAAAAATAAATCAGACACAAAGGAGCAGAAGGAACACTAGGGATACCCCAACAGTGAAACCACAGCCCACCCCGTGTAAGGCTGGTTCCCTGTTGGCAGCTGTCACAAATAATCTGGACTTGCTGGAATCCAGGTTCTCGTCTCCAAGCACAGAAGTAATGAAGATGGCGTGGCACAGAAACCTCATCTGCACCAGGGTTAACCCCATTTTCTCTTCCCCACACACATGTCCCTGAGCTGCCTTCACTCTGAGCACAGGAACCTCAACTGTGCTCTGCATTCTGCTGTTTGAAAAACAAGATTTTTCTATTAAGTTTGACCAGTAATTATATCCTTCTCTTTTTTTTTTTTTTTTTTTTTTTTTTTTTTTTTTTTTTTTTTTTTTTTGCCTCAGTATTCCTCCTCTTCCAAGAAGCTGTTCCTAAAGTCAGAGCTTCAGTGTGATGACCAATGCTAAAAAGTCCAGTGATAAGAACCCGGGTGGTTCCCATAGAAACTTGCAGGGCATACTTACAGTTCCTCTCCAGTAGGAATGCTCATCGCTGTGTTTGTGTGTTTGTTGGCCTTTGTGCCCCACTCTCTGTCATCTTCTGGACCTCTGGGCATCTAACAGACATGGTCCTAGCTTCTGGGTACCCCAGCTTCCAGGGCAAAGTGCTGCTATTGTTGTGCATAGAAATGCTTTGGGCATGTCATCCATGTTGAGTGAGTGCTGGTTTTTGTACTAAGGGACCATAACAGGTGAGAAGAGAAAATTAAAGTCAAAGAGAAGAGGATGTGAGAGCATTTCTCTCCCCCTTTTCTTTTTCCTTTCCTGTAGTCACTTGCCATCACAAGCCAAGTCTTCAGCTTTGGCATTTAGATTAATCCTGCAGGGTTTAAGGCCTTAAATTGTTAATCCTGCTAGTGATTAACAATTATTCATCTCCACACTTTAAGCTATGTCTTTAAGCGTTCCACATACTTTTACCTGGCCGGGGCTACAGCCATTTCTGGGTCTCCCTTGCAGACTGCATCTGCAGTTTGTACGTCCTCCATAAGATGGCATTGTCAGTTCCCACATTTGTTCCACCGTCCGGGGCGGTCAGGAGCCAAACCTGCAGAGTACTTCTCGTGGAAAAGCCGGTGGTGTGGCAGCACTTATCCCACCAAAAGCATGTGTAGCTGCTGGGATCACGAGAGGACAGGTGCAGTGTAACTATGGAAAGAGACAAAGTTTTTAAACCTTCTCCAAGAAAGTGCCAGGAATAAAAATACCTTCTTTAGCGATACATGTAGAGATCAAAAGAAAAAATCTCTGTTCCCAGAGAGACTGATGCTCTGAAAATTATAATAAAAGCAATTTTACTTAGAAGTACTTCAGGATATGAAAGAAAACCCAAATTGAGATTTGGACATTTTAAAAAGGACTGTCAAGATGTTTTGCTCAAAATGATGGCCCTGATCCTCAATTACAGCTGGAAATTAGTCAGGGCAGCTGAGAACTGGGTGCTGATTTTGGCAGCAGCCTGTTCTGAGTTTATCTCCAAAACAGAAATCAACCATGTCTGCCCTGACCTGACAAAAATCTTGATATGTTCCTATTCTTCCATCATTCACAAGCACTGTTTGAATGTCTGTAAAATGTTGAAGATTGTTTATTATTTTCTTGATTTCCTCTTTCTTATTTTTCATTTCTGTGCCTTAATTCTGAATTTCATTAGTTATACAGGGCTTCTTGCAGCATCACCTCTCATTTTTCAGCAGGGGCATTTATTCTAGTGTGCTTTGTGGCAATACCACAGGCCAGCTTATTGATCCCAGTGGGAACATTCACATGATTCAAACAGTTCATTTGCTTACGTGCTCAGCTGAATTGATGTTTCTCAGCATTAAGTTCATCTTGAAAATTTGCATAGATTTGAGCTCACAGTCCTGGATTCGTTAGTTTGACCAAGAAGCTGAGAGTGTTTTCTCAGTTGTCTTATCCTGTTCAATTAACTCTAAATTCACCTGGGAATGTTTCTGAGAGAAATGGGTCTGTGCTGTGATGTGGACCTGTAACATAGGATATGTACCAGTATCTACCTTCCTGGAAACCTGCAGAATTGATATTTATTTCTCAGCATCAAAAATTAAGAATGTTAAGAAAAAAAAACTATGTTTATGTTGGTACATTCTGACTCATGGTCTCTTTAATTTAGAAGTGCTTTTAAAAAATCATTTGTCTTGCCTGGTGAGCCAGTGATGGAGATGTGAAACCAGAAGAGACACACACACATATACATGTAATTATTCTTCTTATAAAAACCAGCCTCATAAGGGTAAGATTGGAATCCACTACAAGTAAGGGGGTAAAAATTTTGGTAAGAAAGTGGAAACAAATAGAAGAGAGTCTCTTAGCAAGATACTGCCCCAACAGAGAAAATTTCTGTTCAGTTAACCACTGCATCAAGCCTGCACATTCATCATCTGCTCTCCTCCTCCCCAAAGCCACTTTTTGCCTTCTCCATAGAGGGTCCTCCCACTCACTTTTACAAATGTTAATTAATTGTTGTACATGAAGTAACATGGGTGAAGAAGGGAATGGGAACTTCTTAAAATGGTTGCAAGACACTAAAATATTTGCCACTGATGAAAACTTGCCACTATAGTTTAAAATAAAGTATCATTACTTAGTTAAAAAAAGACAAATGCATGCAAGTCTGGAATGTGTGAAGTATAAACAAATTTATTCTTATTTATTTCTTAGATTTTATTGTTGATCTTGGCAATCAACTACACTTGTATCTTGGAAAAACAATAAAAAGTCTCAATATATTTCACAAGGCTACTTCAAGTCATCAGATAGTATATTTTTTAAGTCTACCTTTATTTGTATAAATCATAAGTGTAAGTTTATTTCAGGTAATGCAGTACTAACTACTTAATAGCACGTTCCTTTGATAAGTCTTCAGGGTTACCAGAGGGAGCTCTAAGATGCAATTTCAGTGTTTTAACCAAGCATTTTAGGTCTGAAAGGAATTTGTTAAAATACCTGAGTACTGTAAGTCAAGTTTCATCATTCTGGTTACATTTCCTTCTGGTACATCATCTCTGAAGACTGTAGGGCAGATTCCTCATTCTGGATGCTACCATCTGTAATCCTACAGTTGATAAATGCATACTAAAAGCATTAATCCATCAGTGCCATTTTCAAATTTGGATGGATAAATCTAGGAATTTATCAGTTAAAGGCACTTTTACCCCTTAATGATATTTTTATGTTCATTAGACATTACTGCAGGTTCTGAAATACAACTACCAGCTTATTCTAGCCTTGTTAGTCCATTTTATTTTTAAAGATACAGACAAATTTTCTACCACAAGATTTTCTTCATCTCTGATAGCAGAATAGACCAGCTGTGTATGATTTTTTTTCTTGTTTTTCTGAAGAAATGGCACCACTTTGGGTAAATAAGTTATTTATTCTGTATCTGAACTACTTTATCCACAGAATGGGACATTTTGTGTCATAGAGAAGTGCTCAGAAGATGCAGCACTTAAACATTTTTGTGATTTATGTGGCAGCATGAGAATCAAGAGGTAGGCAGAATGTTGTAGACTGTTGTTTTTTTTCCTTTTTATTTTAACAGCCTGGAAGGGGAGTTCAGGAATACAACTGACTGACAAATCTTCAGCAGCACTTTGTCGAAATCTTTATTGGATATAAAATGTTTCAGATAAAACATTTTGACCGATGTCTGCAGTGTGGAAACACACCTCGATTCCCGTCCAGCTGCTGAGATCCTCTTGCACACAAACTGTAGGCACTGCAACTCCACGTACAGATCTGACATGCAAAGTCTAAGAGTGTTGCAAGAACCTTCCAGGGCCTGCAGATCCAGAGCATGAAAGCCAGTTGGAGCCTAGTATTTACAGGACACCTAATTTATGGGGAATCAACAAAAATCCAGAGTGCAGAGTCAAAAATATGTGGGGATCTTCAGAAGTGGACAGATAACAGAACAAAATCCCTGTGCTGGTGTTTAAAAGCCTTGCTGCTTGGCTGATGTCAGAGGATGTGGCATTCAGGGTCAAGTTCTTCATTTTGTGGTTTTTTATCATCATCATCATCATCATCATCATCATCATCGTCATCGTCGTCATCATCATCATCATATTTCATCACTTGTGCTGTTAAGGCCTGTCCTTGTCCTGCTTTCAGTGAACACCCAAAGGAGGGTCAATGACAGCAAGTGCAGAGGAGTTATCAGTGTGACCCTGTTCTTAACTTGTACTGAACTAGAAAGGTTTTGGTTCAAGCTAGGAGCAAGACACAGAAATGTGATGCTTCATGGTTAATGTCTAAGATAATTTCCAGTTCTTGTATAGTTTAAGATATCTAATCTTAAGTTTGGCTCCTGCTGTTCTAGAACAAGTATGTAACTTGAAGCATACCTTTACCTCCAACACCCAGGGTGTAACTTTTGTATGCTAGCACGCTGTGGCTACAAACACTGTGTGCACCACTCCACCTCGCTGCCATTGAGAACTGCTGAATCTTGTGCAGAAACTGCAGGTCGGTCAGCCTCAGAGCTCACCCCTGGGAGACTGTGGATGTTGCAGTGTGGTGATCTCCAGCCCCAAGAATTGATAAATGGATGTAACCGAGCTGTACCTAAGGTGTTCCTGCCTTTTGCAGAAGGTTTGTAACTGGATGACCTCTTAAAGGTCCCTCCCAACCCAAACCATTTAGGGATTATGGGATTTTTCATCTAGCTGTTGCTATCTAACCCAAATACATGATAATTTAAAAATACATAAAGTCCTCAGTGAGCAGTTGTGATGACCTGATTATTCAAGGTCTTTTGAACAGAAGATTTTTCCAAGTCAGTGGCAGAAGTCCACAATTCCAGAAGAAGGTAAAAGTACAGCTGAAATTGAAGAGAAATTTGGCTCAAGAGGAATCTGTCTAAAAGTCCTTTTGTAGTGTGATTGTGGCTTTCCTGGCAGTTATTTTGGCACCTTCCCAGACCCTTCCCTGAGGAAAATCAAGTACAGGCAACAGTAGGAACAGTGTTTAAATAATCAGTGTCTGTGCTTAGAACTGTCCATTTTCAAATGCAGCTCAGAAGAAAGTATAAAGTGGTGAGGAATAGGTGAGGCTTTCAAAAGATCAGGGAAATAGCCTCTTGTGTGTCATAAATTACTTTCTTTGCACAGTGCTTTAATGTGACAGATATGGGATTTATCCTCTCCTATTTTTGGAATTGTTTAATGGTCAGTTTGTACGTCTCAGATGGCTGGTTAAGAAATTAGGCTGAAACATTGACTGGCCATATTATCAGCCTGCAAACTCCATTTGTGAATGTTGATTTGATTTATAAACGATGCTGTATCCTGGATTCTGTCTGGACATTTCTCCTTGCTGGATGGTGTGGTTGAAATGCAGAGTCTGCTTCCCTGTCCTTGGCTAGCGAGTTAGCTGTAGCCTTTGTGGAATAGTTTGGATTTAAGGTGGGCTGCACCCAAGCAAAGGCATCAGCTGGCTTGTGCTAGGGGTAGGAGAAAAGGCAACTGAGAGGGCTGAAAGTTTACATAACAGTAACTTTAACAACAGGCTTTGATGAGGAATGAGGAGGCTTGCACAGGAGGACCTGAAGGGAGGACCTGAAGGAATGAACAGACTGACTGAAAGGGGCAAATATTTGAAAGATGCTTCCATTTGACTGTGTCTTTCCACAACTGAATATATTGCATGTGGTGTTTATGTGTGAAGCTTGATTATTTTAGAAGCCCCATTGAGGGTGTTCTCCAAGCCCTTCTTTAGCTGTTGCAAGCTAAAGCTAAGAGAAGCTAAGCCCCCAAGTCTAGAATTTTGAGGATTGTGCATTTTCTTCTGAAAAGACTCTGGAAGAATTACACTGTTAAGTGGACATGAGTTGTCAGACTGTAGAGGGCTAATTTTCAGGAAAGAGCAAAAGTAAGAATATCTGAATCCCAAAAAGCCTGATTAGAAGAGCTGAGTTTGTGAGATACCACTGGAATCTCATTAGCTGTTTCAATTCAAGGACATGGAATACCCAGAGAATGAAGATTCTTGCTGAAGTCTGGTAAGCATCTTAGTGGATTGTCCACCAGAAGAAAAAATGAAAAAGGCCATAGAAAAAACGCTTCTGGGTTTTGTTGGTGCAATTCTGTTTTCTAATCTTGCTCTCCATGGAGCAAAGATTTTATTCCCCTCCTCAATAATAAAATATCCTGTCTCCATGAGTGCACATTATGTATATTTAATGTCCTATCACTAAATGCCCTTGTAAAAGTCCCTCTCCATCTTTCAGCAAAGAAGAAACTCTTTACTGTGGGGATGGTGAGACCCTGGAGCAGGTTGCTCAGAGAAGTGGTGGGTGTCCCATGTGTTGTGCATTTTCTAATCTGAGCAGCCATTTCCACTTGGTAGAAAAGAGAGGTTGATAGGAACCTGCTGCTGTGGGCCTTGTGCAAACTGACTTGCAGGAATCCCAAAAGGAGAACATAATTCACAAGTGTGGTAGGCATTTTTTTTTTTTTCTGTGTTTGGGTTGTTGGTTTTTTTTTTTTTCTGCTCTTGACCAGCCCCTACTGATACTTACTTTAATAACTATTGTTATCAAAATTATTGCACTTGTGTTTTTTTTTCCCTAGTCTACTTTCCTGGCTGTAAGTAAAAAGGTAAAATAGAAGAAAAGTCAAAGCAAAAGGTAAGTTTGTAACAAACACTTCAAAAAATATTCACCATTTTGTCCTGTGGATTTTCTTTTTTTTTTTTAAATTTAAATTATTAAGTATTTTTATTTCTGGTTTACTAAGTTCCCTGAACTTGTAGCTGACAGCAAAAACTGCCAATTTGAAGGTCTCTTTAGTCTGGCATTTGTATATGGAAGGTGAAGACCTCATGTTTGTGAAGTTAACTGTCTCCTACAATACAGGCAGAAGAACTGTTTATGTTACGTACTGCTTACAAACATGTAAAATTTGATATTGTTTTGATGAAAGGCACATTTGAGGGAAGAAATCGAGCTTATACCTTGTTTCTGTCTCTGCTTGATTGTTTGGGAAGGCTTTTTCTAAATCCCTGACATTGATAAGAGACATTTGAGAAGTTCCCCCTAGCCAGACCAAGCCTGGGCTCACAAGCACATTTCCATTATTTCATCTGGATTTTATTACTGCAAGCAGCTTACCCAGCTGCATAGCAGGAATGTTTAACCAGGAACAAGACAAACTTCCATAAGCTGCTTAATTCAGACTTGGGACTGTTCCTTCAAATCAATTGATATTGAAATAATTACTTCTCAGAATCTGTAGAGGAAAAGGATGTAAAAAGAAAATTAAAATCTAATTACATGGAGGTAGGAAGCAGTGTCTGAGCAGACAAATCTTAAGCTTTAGCAAATTTTCAAAGGTTACATTATTCTTTTTGTCCCTAGGAGTCTTTTTACTTTTCTCTCCTCCTCTTGCACTTTTATCATTGTTTAAGCAACAAGGAAAGCTTTATTTTTTCTAAAACAAAAGTTATTTCTAGATGAAATTTGGCTAAAATGATTTATATATAATTTTTCTTTTATTAATATTATAAAGAAAATGTCATCCAACAGAATTGACTGAGCTACCCTGACAGTGTCAATGTCCTGAACAGAGGAATATACCCGTGTTTTCCCAAGAGCAAGGGAAAATTTATTTGTAGTGTTTGCATCTAAATTTCAGTTTAGGCAACTGCTCTGCTTCCTCTAATTCCCTCTTTATAAACTGTGTAGTTGTTCTCCTCTTCACTATTAAACTGCAGGGAGCATTATAAATTCACTGTAGTGGATGAAGTAATTCATGTATAGCATGAGCTAAATGCCTTTCTTCTTTTCAATAATTTTATACTAATTTAACTGCCCACCTGAATGGAATTTCAGTGATGAAGAGCAGAGCTCATGATACTTTAGAGAGGCAGAAAGAAGAAAAATGGCCATGTTGAAAGTATATATATGTAATATAAATATAAAAATACTAGAAGAGTTTTGCTTTGTCTTGGCAGGGGGAGTTAAAGTAAAGCTGATGCATTTTTAAGGGAAATATGGAAACCTGTTTGTTTGTTTGTTTCAGCACAAGTGTAGATTGAAAGCAGGGATATTGAAGTTTGAAGTGCATGGGGTAGGAAATGGGGGTTGAGCTTCCCCTAGGGAAAGTATTACAGCACAGAGGGAGAGGAAGGGTTTATGTTGGTATCAGGGTGTTCAGAAGGAGTTTTCTGAAGTAAAGCAGCAAATCACTAAGACCACAGAAATGAACTTGGCCATATACAAATACCTGAGGAAGAGTTAAAATGGGGCAAGCATGTACAAGACTTAACACACACGTGTGCATGCTCTCTAAGCCTCCTGCCTTATTCAGTACAGGGGATTTGCCAGTTCTGGTGTAGTTTTTCTGTCTGGTAATGCCAAATGTACCTATCCCCTAAACATTTGTCCCTTTCTTCCTTGAACCCGTATAAACATTTTTGTATTCACCACCTTCTCCAGCAAGATATTACAGGTTTGTGCTACCTTGTGCCTTCCTTGCCACTTTGAACATGGTTCCCTGTAGTTTCATTTACTGGACTTCCTTGAAAAGACCATCTATCCCTGTCCAGCCTTTCCATGTCTTCTATGATTTAGCACACCTGTTATATTCTGCCTAAATCCTTGCCATTGCCTGAAATATTTTGCCTACTAATTGCCTACTTCATAGGGAAGCCACTCATTTATTTTACTGTTTTGACATTTTTTAATCTCTGTTCCCCTTTCTGAAGGTTTTTGGTTTTCTAGTAACAGATGATTTTCAAGCCAAGGGTTTCAGCCCTACACACACCATTCTTATATATTTATGTTCAGTAAGATGAATTGTTGATTTAAACAGTGGTGTAGCCACCTGTTCTGTTTATCCTTCTTTTGCTAATTCCAAACATTTCCTTATTTTTTTTTCACTGCTATTGAGTGCTTGCTTGTTACTTTGTGGAACCAGCTGCTGGGACCACCAATTCTTTCTCTGCTAATGGCCAGGTATAAGACTAGGAGTCATTTTCCTTGCTTTATGCTTATTTCCACTGGGTTTCACCTCCCAGGTTAATGGTTTTGTGATGTCCTTCAAGTTTCACAGTCCTTTCTCATCCTCACTCCATTGAATGCTCTTTCTATCACTGGCACACTTCCTTGCCTTACCACTAACACTGCTTTCAAGGTTAAGATGCAATGAAATGACTAGCACAAACTCTAGAGTTTCCACTAATTACTTTCCTCCACTGCAATACTGACCAGTTATCCATATCATACCTCCTCCACCTTCCATCTTTTAGCCACTTGCTTCCTCATTCCTAAATGTTTCCCACCTATTTCACTGCTGCTCAGTTGTTTTAAATGCCTATGATAAGAGAGATTATAGGAAAAAGAGAACCCAGCAAAACAATTCAAACCTTTTGGTCCTTTAGTTGTTTTTCTGTTCATTATTTCTTCCAATACTTCAATTATTTGATGAGATACAAGACTTCCTCTGCAGAGCCTGTGCTGGTGTCCATATCTGATACACAGATCTAAGGAAGTCATATCTTTGTAGCTGCCCACTAATTATGCCAAGTGCAAATTGCTTTCTGTTTCTCATTTATTTTCATCCTTTGTCCTGTGATTCACATAAGGTAAAGAATTTTTGCATTTGCATAATACGAAACACTATTCTGAAAAGTATGTTCTTTGCATTCATTCAGCTTTTTCTAACTCATTAGTTTCAAAGTTCACTCATGGTCTTTGTTTAAAGTATTGCAGCTTGGTCCCCCTGCAATTCAGATGAAGTCCATTCCACTTGTGCAGGTTTTTTTTCAGATGTGTACCTAGGTATTGTTACAAATTTAAAAAAATAGACTTTTGGAGTTTCATGCCTCAGATAAATTTGTATTTATCTGCAGCTATATCAAATAGGCATCTTGAAGGAAAAGACACATTTTAATCACAAAAGGTTGACTTTTGTTTTAACACTAGGAAGAGATAAGTTTTCAGTTACAAACATTTGAAAGTGGGTTTTGTGTTTAGTGCTTTGCTGGAGAGATGTCATACAGCAAAAATATACTCAATTCTGTGTTAATTTGTTTGTGGAAACATTGGATTTTTTCCCTTCCCAAAAACAGTGTTATAATGGACTAGCAAATTTATCCAACTTCTGCTTGTGAATATTCCAAATATTAATGAATACATTGAGCTGATGATGGGGTTAGTGATGCATTGTAAAAATGTTAAAATTTCATATAGTCCTGCTTCATTCCTATAGCTATAATGAAGAAGGGTGTATTGTGGATAATTTAGATAATCTGCAGGGGAACTAAAGCAATGACTGTGAAGGAGAATGTGGCATGTCATCCCCCTAGGCCATGGAGCACTCCATTTGCTGGAATAGCTTCTAACTGCTATTTAGTGGGCAGCTAGTGGAAAATAAAATTGCTTCAGGCAAGTGCAAATCTTATTCTCTATTATTAATGTTTGCAGTCTGGGTGAGGAATAGGGTAAACTAACTCCATTTCTAATAAGGGGAGAAAACTGGAGGCTAAAGGAAAGGGAGGAAAAGATCAATATCTTCTTTTAGCAAGATTTCTTTTGAAGGATTGTTTGTATTGTGCTGAGTTTTTGCTGAGGTTGGAGGGAGGTAGGAATAGTAGGTTAGACACCTGTAGCTTCTTCTGGAGAGAGTGATTTCTGTCATCTAATGGTCATCCACAAGTGACTTGTTGATGAAGTTGGTAATCTCTGGTTTGCAAGAGCTCAGACATTTCTAAAATCTGAAAGTAAGAGAAGAGCATTAGGTGAGAGAAACATTTCACACCCTGAAAGCTGGATGAGCTCACAATAGTGTGCTCAGATTCTCAGGGAAAATGAGAATGTAGGTTTTGGGTGCTAACAAGTGATGAGATTTCCACTAAGAAAATCTGAAAAATTTCCAATTCTCTGAGTTTGTGTTTTGTTTGTTTAATTGCTTTTGGTTTGTTTAGGGTTTTTTTTGGTTTGGTTTTGAGTAAATAAGCTAAAGTAAAGCCAGCTTTATGGTATTAAGATGATGAAATATTACTAATCTATATAAATTGGCTCCAGAGGAATTTGTTCATCTGGGAATCTATGTGTCCATTTATACCAAAAACTATTGAAGTCAGTAGGACTGTGGAAGGAGCCCATCAGAAAACCTTTTCTTCCAAGTTTTCCACATACTAGCCCTAGAGGAGACTTTCATCTTTATAAAGTAGATTTCCCAAAATGGTGTCATCTGTGAACTGGCTGCCCTCAGGATACAGAGAGGAATGCTTCAGAGACAATAGGATGTTTTCAGCAGGATGGTGTGATGATCTCGCCTCAGGCAAGGTTTTCTTTTCCTCCCTCTCAAAGTTTCTGTCAGCTCCTTTCTCCGTGTGCCACCTGCTCTCCTGTGGACTGGATGTTAGACATAGGAAGTGCTTGTGGAATTTCTCTTCTGGGAAATATTGTCCAAACTGCCCATGGCTTTCTTTCCTGATACCTCCTAGTTCTCAATCAGATTGAGCAGGGGTGTGCATGCCTTCATCAGGAGAAGAAAGCAGTGTGTTTCCAGAACAGCTGGGCTAAAACACACATGTGGCGTCAACAAGGGGGAGTGAACTGGTTGGTACTCCAGTCTAACCAGATAAACTCTAATACCCATAGTCAGTACTCACATTTGTTTCCTGAAGAAAGAAATCATGCTGTAATCACTGTGCTGGGATGGATGGTCATGCCTCTTTGCTTGCATGCCAAAAAAAAGCACACATCTGGCAAGCCAGGTGTGAAGATTTTGCATAATCAGCATAAATCTTTTGAGATCTTGTTGATTGTTGTGTCTGGAGTGAATCTACCAAGTGCAGAGTTTACTTCTAAACTCTATAAAATTAATTTTTATTTTAAATACAGTGGGTTGAGTGGACATGGGCAAATGTTGAAATTCCTGTTAGCAGAGGGGAGTCAGAAAATGTGAAATGAAGGTTAGTAGTAAATCAAAGCCTTCAATCTGTGTTGGGATTGCTGAGAAGCACCAAGCAGTAAACTGCAACTTCTTCTGACATTCTGAGTGGTTTAAATTTTGTCTGTGAGAATGTAGATGGGGAAGATGAGAAGAACTCTACATATAAAGCTATCAAGAGAAAAATAACTACCTGTCAAGTGAGATAACAACTATGTGATATGATAAGAGATTTTCTTTAGTTTTTCACTGGATCAGTTTTGAAGCATCATAGGTAACAGCTATCAAACAAATGTCCAAACAATAATTTGCATGATTTTTTTTCCCTTTCAAACCTTTCCCAGAACAGAAGTAAGGCTGTACTGCCAAATTATTCATTTGCCACCTCATTTTCCATTTATGCTCTCTCCCTCAAGAGGAGTCAGCTGGAGCAGGATGTTCAGGACAGTGTGCAGTAAGACTGTGAACATTTCTGAGGATGGAGACTTTACAGGCAATGTTTTAGTGTCTGAACACCTTTGCAGCAAAAAAATTGTTCCGTGTTCATATGGAATTCCACGTGCATCATTTTGCCACCATTGCCTATAGCTGTCTCTTGTGGCACTGAGACAACTCTGATTCCAATTTTAAGCCCTCTTGGACATTTGTGTGCCTTCCTCCACCAAAACTTCTCTTCAGGTTGAAGAGTCCCAACTCTCTCTCAGCCTTTCCTCATGTGAGGTGCTGCAGTCCCTTTGCTGTCTTAGTGGACTTGCCCCAAAAGCCTTGAGCTGGAGCACCCAGAACTAAGAGCCAATACTCCAGATGAGGTTTCGCCAGCACTGAGCAGAGAGGACATCACCTTCCTCAACCTGCTGATAATGTTTTTCTTAATGCAGGTCAGAATATTGTTTTGCCTCTTAGTTGAACAATTTTAATTTCTAATCTTAAAAACAGTGAATGCTTAATTGTAAAAAAGAAAAAAAAAAAAGTAACCACTAACCAGTACTTAACATTGTGGATTAAGAGAAGAATATGCTTAATGAGACATGACTCCCTAATGTCCTATTTTTTTGCTGAAAACATTGGGTAAAAGAAAAATTGTGACAAAATAAGTTAAAATGGGGTGGTTTTCTCCCTTGTTTCTGCTCTCCTTCATTCTTCAAGCTAATGAGAAAAAGAAATAATTTGCCGGAGAACTTTGATTTCATCAACATATTCCTCTTATG
Organism: Haemorhous mexicanus; assembly: GCF_027477595.1. NCBI lineage: Eukaryota > Metazoa > Chordata > Aves > Passeriformes > Fringillidae > Haemorhous > Haemorhous mexicanus. The sequence goes on from NC_082346.1 coordinate 25,439,786, forward strand.
ATTGATAGGAAAAACACCAGGTGAGACCTTCAGCACTCACTATTTGGAAACCAAGAGCAAGATCTATGTTTATCTAGACCTGGTCCACTAGTTGAGGAGGTATGTGAGATGTGCACTTGCTGCATCCTTTTAGAAGCAGGGGTGAAAATGTCCTGCTTTTTGGGTGCTCTGTACTGCATTTGAGCACTGGCATATTAGAAATGGGGGAGTGGATCTGAGGAAAGGGCAGAGGGCAATATGCAGTTCTAAAACTTGTGATTGTCCATCCCAGAACTGAGCTGGCATTGGGCATTCATAAGCTCAGATAGACAGCACTTCTCAGGATATCACAAAAGGAGCTCATGTAAGACAGGACATTTTTCATCAGTCAGAATTTAAAAACCTCTCCCAGAGAGGCTGGTAAAACTGGCAGTCAGCCTACAAAGTTTTTGTTATCTCAGAAGTACAAATCCTCCTTGAATTCCTTGTCGGATACCACAAAATTAAAATCACGCAAATTTTCCTTGATTCTAGCCTTCCTTGAGACTTACCTTGAGAGCAGGAGGGTTCTTAGGCCAGTACAGTCCCATTACACCTGCCAGTCACAGTGAAGGTTCAGGAGGTGGGTACTGATGGAAAAAATTTAAGTACAGAGAAGTGAGGGCTGCAGTCTGTATGTTTTTATGAAGCACTGTTCAGAAACTTCCCTGTCTGACCATTCAGCAGCACTCTGGCAGTCATGCTCCCACCACCAGACACTTTCACTACTGGTGCCTTCACAACAGGCAGCTCCAGGGACCCAAGAGGACCCTGGGTTTACTCTCTGCACATCCCACACCCCCACAGTCAGACAAGGTTTCCTTGGGGCTTGACCCTGGATTTTTCACAGCAGAGTCTCAGACCCAGTCTGGATTTCTTGAAGTAATTTTACCATGGCGCCCCTACGGAATAACAGCTGGAGCTGCTGCCTCCATAGAGGGACCATGAACAAGAGAAACCCTGGGCTTTTGTACCCTCTCAGTCTGAGATCTTCCAGCTGAGTCATCACCTCCTGAGTACCTCCAAGGTGACTAACACTTGGAGGTATTCAGGAGCAAAGGGTCACTGTCTTACCTCAGGCTCCCACCACTCAAAGCTCAACCTGCAGCTGGCACTGCACGTCACACTGCATTCCTCAGCAACGTGGTATGTAAAGTTTGAGTGTATTCTTTCTTTTTGTTGCTTAAATGATGCCTAAGAACAACTGTCATGAGGTACAATTGTCCCTTCTTGTTAGGGCTACCAACTCTCTTACTCTGTCCACGGTATGAGATGTGAAGTCTCCCTGTCAGAGAGAGCAGTACCATCATTACGAGATGACCATACAGCAAAATTATGCAAGAGCACTACCAAACAGATGGTGTCCTGGTACAGTGCAGCACTCCTATTTGAGTTTCTTAAGCTCTTACATACAGAATATTATCCCTGCATCAACAAAAACATCAGAAAAAAATTATTTAAAATATTATCCTCCAGAAGAGCCTTGCTGAGAGCAGGTAATAGCCAAGAGACTTTGGCTAGATGATCTGTTACTTTTAGGCAGCATGCAGTCACTAATCCACTGGGCTTTATGGGTCTATTTAAATTAGATATATGCAGGCAGTGCATTATTTATAACCAAAAGCATGAATAATTCAATGTGCCCACTCTCAGCAGGTATCCAGCTTGTGCCAGAAGCCTGCACTAGATCCTTGCTTTCAGAATAATGAAGAGACTATTAGATAAGACTCTTTTGCTTGTATGCTCCAGTTTGCTCTGTCTGCTCTTCCTTTTGTATTTCTAGTTTGGCTCTTTTGTCAGTGAAGAAGAAGAGATGATGTATTCTCTACATTATTCCCTTCATCTGGAGACGACATACTATGTCTAAAACAAATTATGCAAATCCGTTTAGGATGAATGCATTAATTTCATTTCTGTTTCATTGTGATGGAGACAGTGGCGTGTTCAAGACAAGGGACTTAAAGGCAGCGTGGCTCAGGGAAAGCACAATGCTCCTGGCCTAACAAATCTGGTCTGCTACACTCCACTGCACAGCCTGGGCTCAGCTGTGTCCTGAGACCAGTTGTGGCTGTCGGCCTTGTTGGAAAGTGTCTGTTGTATCACCCTCATGCTCAAATCCAGAGGCTGGAAAAGAGTTCATACTACATGCCCTCTTGCCCTCTTGGCTTCTTATTATAAGTGGTCTGAGTTAGGGCCTTCTAGTAGGAGGGTTGTTGCTGCTTGTTCCTCCCTGAAATTTGGACACCAAGTCCAGAGCAAGCAATACAGTAAACTAAATTTGTCTGTCCATTCTGAGTCTGAGCTGCTCAGAAAGAGCTTACAGTGCTATTGCTTGTTTCTGCCCAAGTCCAAGAGTAACCAGGTATTACAGTCAGATTTTAAAACACTGGGCAACCTGGACAATCTGGGGAAGAACTAAAAATTCTTCAGAACATGTGACATGCTGGGTTGTTACACAAGTCAAGGCAGCAGAGACCTCCAAGTTCCCTACAGCTGAAAACAGGATGCAAGTACTTTACTGATAAGCTTTGTTATTAAATCCTTAGTGGTCTGTTACTGAATCAGTGAAGAATTGCTGAGATATTTTTCTAGGAAAAAAAATACATAGATTCAAGCTCTCTCTGTCTGCTTGACTACAGATGAGCCATTATTTTCTGTACCTCAGGTCCTCATTTATATATCTGCATAATAATAGCTCCCTAATCATTGCAGTAATATGAAGGGAAAAATGCACCAAGGATAGTGAGCACTTGAGAGTCATGGTTTGGAAGGCAAGTGGGTTAGCTAAATATTATAAATACAGTTCTTCTCCTACAACAGCCCGAGAGATTGCTTCTGTATTCACCAAAACACAGCAGTTAGAGAGTACAGCCAGTTTATACTGGAGTATAGCAGAATTACACAAATTTAGGTAAAAACCACAATTAAAACATCCTGCAAAGCTGCTGCTTAGAATTCCTTGCCTAGATGATTATAAGCACTCTATGCAGAAAATTGCAAGTCTTCAAATCTTGAGGTACATCACAGGGTCTTCAACAACATAAACTTTAGTGGAGTGTTTAAATGGACAGTGTTCTTGGGTGTCATTGCTTCAGAAATAAGAAACAGAGAAAACACTCTGTCATCAGATATGATATCATCATTTGTACCTTGTTGAATTTTGACTTCCACACTCCCTGACAAGATCTCTTACAAAAGCACTGACCTTAGCCAGCATGGCTTAACAGAAAAGAATCTAACCAAGTCACATAAAGAGTAGAAAGTCCAAAAGTATGAAAAAAGATAGTCTGGCAATATAGTGGTATCCTTAATTGGGATTAAGCAGTAAGATCTGTTTCAAATACTGTATAGAAAATCTATACTAGTGTGAATTCTTTTTGATTTATTTTTCTTGGTTAAACATCTTAATGGCTGGTTATAATTCCCCTCTGAATGTGCAGTGATTCAATGACAGAATCATTTCACAATGTTGTATTGTTTTGTTCCAATAGGAAAGACAGGTTCTGTGCTCCAAAGGAGGAACTTAGCTTATTGTAGAAAACGACTCAGAAGATAAAAGCCTCACAGAACTGCAGGATGATCTGGAAAACAATTCTTAATGATGGTATTTGGCTAAGAAAAGGAAATTCTTCCCAAATATAATAAATTATCAAAGAGCTATGTCCACTTCATACTGTGTGATTTGAAGCTGTGGTGGCACACACACACACACAAAAGGTTTATAGTAGGGATGAGAAATAAAGGGGTCAGCAAATAACTTTGATTGGTATCAGTGACCTCAGTGGTTCTACTAATGCTTCTGCTGTAAGATCCCCTTTTGTCCTACCAGGTGAACCAATAAGGGGGAGAAATTCTACCCAATGATGGCTTGCATATGAAATTTATGAATCTCAGAAGCAGAATCTGAAAGCCTTCAAGGGAGGAGAGCTTGAGCTCTCATTCAACCTTGTTACAAGTGCAAGATGGCCAGTTGCAGCTGAAACATTGGAGTGAGATTCTTTGCCCTCATAGATCTGTGATCATAGAAGAGCTCTGGAAGTCACATTTCAGGTAACTCAAAACTTTATTTTCATCTGTTGCATGTTTTCTTTTAAGTTACTTCTGGAAAACATAAAATATAAGTTATATACAACTGATGAAGGAACTGGAATCTAAAAGCTGTTTTGTTTGCTGCTACTCCCCACAAACTTTGCTGTCTGCATCACAGCCAGTGCCTGTCATTACCTGTTTGTAGGGGAGAGAGTGCTTTCCTTAAGCTGTATTAGCAAGATATTTACTACTCAAACTCCTATTTCTTACAGGTACTTGGACCCCAGTAGCACACTGTGATGGATTCTTATATCAATGTTGCCACCATAAGTAAAGAATAAAGTGTTGTAAGAAAGTGAGAAGGGAAGAGAGGAAATAAAATGTATGTATGCATTGGTTTGGTTTAGACTAGGTTCATTTAACATTCTCTGATCACAACAGAATGAAAATAGTTTTTAAAAAATGGGATATTTATTCTCATAAAGTCCTATCTGTAGAAGTGAGATAGTGCTCTTCTGTTTATCTGGGGAAACAAGGCACAGCAAGATTAATGCAGAGTTTCATTGGATGTAAAGAGCCTGGGTTTAGGATGTGTTTCCAGGGCAGGCTTCTCAGAATAGGAACAATCTAGAAGGCATTGCAGGGAGAGAGTTGTATGAGGCCCAGTAAAAATCAGGCACCAACTTCTGCAACATTTGCCATTGGTCAGGTTACAACTGGGAGTAAGCAATTTGAAAGGTATGTATTCCTAAATGTAAATGAAAGAGAAATGGTATCTAGATGATTAAGAACTTGAATTAAGTAAATATTTTAAAATAAAAACTCTACCAATTTGAGAAACACTGAGGAGGGAAAAGCAGAATAAAACTCTCCAAAAGGCTGGTATCAGTTGTGAGTAGCAACTTAATTGTTCATCCAAGAAACTGTTGTGTAGCTCTCAAGAGCAGAGAGGGCACACACCTTTTCAGTCTGTGTCCCCCGGTGACCCTTGGCTGGCCACAGGGCTTGCAGGAGCTTTGCTGATCTCATTGTATGTGCTACTTCCACCTTAAACTAAATGAGAGAGGAAATCTCTTCAGTGCTGCAGAGTATGGGTGTCACCAATAATTCCCCTGAGGGCTCAGAAAATAGGGCAAGGTAGAGGAAGGATTTCCATTCATTTAATGCACTGATGATCTGCAGTTTGCAGGAGCACATCTCATATTCTGCAATTTGACTTAAAAATCTGTCACTGGATTGAAGGCAGCAACTCTGTGGTTGGAAGCCAGAGCAGGGCCACCTGCCCACTAGCTTCACTGCAGCTCTGTGAATGTTCCAGTGATGACAATTCTGTTCAGCTGCTAGCAGAGTAGAATCTCCAAGAGATCATTTGCTGACAGATGCTGCAGAGATAGAGGCCTTGAATTCCGTCCTCAGCCTTAAATATCCTCCATCAGGATCTCCAAAGAAATGCAGAAGGTCTGCAATTACACCATCTCTGGCATATCTTCCTCTTTGATAAATTTAGGGCTTCATTTCTCAGGGCTATCAATTTGGCAACTTCTTATCCAGTGCTAAATTTACTGAAGGTTGAAGGAAGTTTCTAACCATAATATTTGGATTTATGACCTCTTTCTTGTAAGACATGTTCTCTTTGAATATCATTGACTAGGAAATAAGCTAAATGAAGACATAATCCTGCAGCATGTCAAGCACTGTCCTTTTTCTGAAAGAGTGCACAGGCTGGAATTGCTCTTACCTTGGGCAATGACATGGAGATTCAGCCTGAACATTCTTTCATGTGTTCTTCCCCAGTTTCAACACCCACCACCCCCTCCCCAGTATATATTCACTCCTTTCCTTCCTTGCAGTTTTTCACCTAACTACCTGCTTTTCAATCCTTATGACATTTTAAGGCTGAACAAGTTTCCCTTGAAGCAGTGATTGCCTCAGAGCCTCTTTTACTCTTGCTGCAGTTCACCCTCTGTCTGATCCTTCTGGATCCTTCCTGGAGCCTTCTGCATAGCACAGTGATTCAGCAAACTCTGCATCAGGTTTCTTTCCTGACAAGCAGAACCGGTTTGAATAGGATAGGATGAGAAATCCAGAGATTGCAGATATTACTGTATCACATATTCCTGTATCAAACTGAGACTTGCTTGAAGTTTTTGAATAAGAAAAAATCTAAAGCAAAGTATCAGCTGAAGCAAAATAGTTTAAATAAACTTTAACTGCTTCAGTTTTAAAGCAATCACTGTAAACAAAAGAGAATTCTTCATTTTCAAAAATGTAAAAAGTGTAAAAAGATTCTTCATTTTCAAAAATTTTAAAAGATTACTTTGAAATGCTTTCAAGATGCAAATTTAAAAAAACATTGAAGTGCAGCCTTCTTCACACACAAACACACACAAACAAAAAATACTATCCCAAAAAACCAAGAACAAAACAACAGACCCCCCAAAGAACCTCTGAAAGTCAGTGAATTTCCAAGAAGCAGTTAATGGAAACATTTTCTGACTAGCATTATGAAACTTTAGGTCTCCTCACTTTCTCCTGTGATGCTAATCATGGACCAGTATAACCACATAGCTTCAGTTATGCCTGATTAATTCCATTCTACAACAAACTCTGTGCATGAACCACTTTGGGTGCATCGATGCAGCTCCTGAGAGGCCAAGCAGAACTGCCTATGCTGGCCCAGAAGGAGCAGCAGAGCTGTGTTAGCCCTGAGTTGAGCTGAGCTGAGTTCTGCCTGCTGAGCCCAGTGCAGGGCGTCTGGGTAGAGTGCCAAGCTAACAGAGGGAGGTTGCTCCTGATACCCCAGCTGGCTTATTCAAACCAGGTGATGTGCAGATACTGAATACTCAGTTGTTCAATGTCAATAAACCCTTTCTTTGTTCAGTGCAACACAGCTGAATCACAGCTTTGTAGGGTCACAGGTATGAGGAAAGTCTGAACTGAAATCAAGTACAGCTTCCCATGTTTCAACAGGCATTCTGCTTAGCACACTCTGAATTTCTTGCTATATGTCAGACAGAATAAACAGTTCTATTTCCCTGCTCTGCCAAGTATTTTGTAGGCTCACAGTACAGTAAAAACCATGCTCAACAGACTGAGACAAACGTAATTTTATATGAAGAATTGCTGTCTCACACTTTGAGAGAAGTGCTGGGGAACCTCCAATATGGAGGCAGCAGGGACCAAGTGGAATAGAACAGAATGATTGTTATTTAGCAAATACCAAAGACTAATTCTGCACTTGGTACACAAGAAAAATCATGCAGAGGTACCTGTCAGCACTGGGTCCTGGGAGGGCTAGAGTGCAGCAGGAGGACAGAGGCCATTTTCAGCAGGGTTTTCAGTGTCAGAAAGAACTGCAGTAAAAAACACATTTTTGCTGGAAGTTGAATTCTGACTGGACTACTAAAATATAGCATTATTTTCCTGTGTTTATCCAAGACAGACTGAAGCTTTTTAAATTGCCTTCTTGTCTGCTGGCAGCACCTATTGAGAGCTGAAAAGGCTGAAGTGGCTAAAGAGGGAGCTGATGAATAAAAATTGTTCAGTTGTCCCTTGCTCAGTGGATCAGCAGCCTCCTTGCTCATGTCTCACCAAAAAACCAAAAGTGAGGAATGCAAGATACTGGAGAGACTCCCAGGGTCTGAGTGTGGCACAGTGGGGGACTATGCATTGGGAAGGCACAGAGACATTACTTAAAGCTAGCACTAATGTCTGTTCCTTTGCAGCAAGAGTGCTCCACTATTCCAGTCACCTTATCTGACTGATATTTGTCACTATAGGGATTTTCTTCTGTTGGGGTGATCTTTTGTTACACTACAATACCAAACACCTTCTGTCTGGGCACAGCAAGCTGTCTGACAAAACCTCTGTGTTCTGGTGTTTCGTGTTTCTCTTTGTGAAGTAATGTGGGAAGAATGGGGTACTGGAAAAATAACCTTAAAAGGAATTTGAAGGTGATGTTAAAAAACCCACATTTTCCTTCTATTCCTTCCTTTCATTTCTCCTGTGTTCTGTCCTACTAGTGGAGACACACTGGCATAAACCCAAAGTAGATTAAACTGAGGTTTTCATACTTGTATGCAAAGTTTCATTTCTTTAAATAGAGATTTTGTCAGAGGGAGGCTGATTCTTGCCCATTTGTCCATCAAGGTAACCTGACTATCTGCAGCTCATTGATATCTGCTGTTGTTCTCACACTGAAGTGAATTATGGATTAGGCCTGATAATACAACAGTTTGTGTTCCCTGGGACACCCACAGGGTGAAGTACCAGATGCTCAGCCTCTTGTAGGTCAGGAAGTGTTAGACACTGACACTGGCTTGAAATGACCAAAGACTGGATTTTTAGCCCACAAACACATCCCTTCCTCTGTTACCATTGTTCTACCTGGACTAAGATATGTACCAAAGTACCTGGCATGACATGAAGACAAGCAGGGGTGGAAATGAGAAAAATGGCCAAATTTCCTTTTTTGTTTCCTGCTCTTTCTTTGTTTTCATTACTTTATTCATTACCCTAGGTCTGTGCAAGGGGAAGACACAGACCCTCATGTAAAAATTGATGTAACAAACACGATTTCATTTTACAGCTTCCTCCAGTTACCTTAACCCATGGCTCAAAAAGAGCCAAAGTGATTTGTTATTACTATGACTTGGCAAATTTTTGCATGCACGTTTTATGTACTGCTGCTGCACATTGTTTAGTCAAGTGGTACCCTTGTCCTTAGGCTCAAGCCCTGGGAACAGTGATGATGGAAATGCCAGTACTACCTCAATATGTCACTTCACATTGGTCTCCTGAGACAAGAAGGCCACTTATTTCCAGAAAGGCACAATAATTTGTGTCAGCTCGTTAAGCTGGCATACTGCTGATTCAGGCACTGAACTCTAACAAAGCACTTTGTCCCAGCTCTGTAATGGCCTGTCCCTTGTATTGCCTTGGGGATAACTGAGATAAGTTCCTGGAGGGAAAGGTCAAAGAACTCAGGAAAGATTGTTATTGTCAATCCGAATTAAAACTGATGCTGGAAATATAATATTTGAATAGTGCATTGAATAACTGGAAGGGAAAAATCTCTTGGAGAGTATGTGTAAGTGGTAAACTCCAGACAGAATAGAGTTGCTGCCTGTATAAAAATCTCTGAAAAGGAAGGAAGAATTTAATAGATTAGGAGTGGAACTTGGTCATGGTTTATTAATTCATTTTCAAGACTGAGGGAGGAAATCTTTATCAAAAATACCATAAGGAGAAAGCGGTAAGTGACCAATGCAAGACAGGCCAAATAATTTTGCAGGAGGCAGCAGGTAGTACAAGAGATTATTCAAGGAGGTCAAACAGAACAACTTTTGGAAGGATTTTTCTTTGGTTTTGGGTAATGGGTGATATTAAGCTGTTCATGACAGAACGATTTAGGACAGATGTTTGGGAGGGTGGATCCTGGTGCACACTTCTTTATGGAACTAAGACTGGGTGCAGTGTCTTGTTTGCACTTTGTATCTGCTTGGGTTGATTCAATCTGGATCTTTTCAGAATCCTGCTAGGGAAGTGTCAGAAGTGAGAGAGCAAGCTCATTCCTTCTGAGCTGAAGCAGCAGCTCAAGAAATGTGGACAAGGCTGCTCAGTTTTGCAGAGGTGCAATTTTGTTGGGGGGATGGGGGCAGGGAGGGCAGGAGGAGATCTGCTTTACAGTGAAATTCCTTTTGGTCTCTTGATATTAAGTAAGCTAACTTTTTCAGTTGATATCTGCTGCACCAGTTTATGTGCTTAATTGAAGGAAGGACTTTAATACAGCTGTAATTTTTATAACCTCTGTCCCAGGCATGCTTCACCTGCCTCTTCACCTGCCTTTCCTTGTGCTTTAAATAGGTGCAAATATTGCTAGATAACCTGAAAATTCTCTCACCATTTAGTCTTCCTATTAATTGGCAAATTAGGAAACTCTTTCATTTTCTGAGTGCTGTATTTTGCTGGCTGCTTGCTTTGATTTGGTAGTTTAAAAACATCTACATAAAACCCTATTTTCATTTGCCTATCATATAATTATTGAGTCACACTTCAATTCTCCTATATCAAACAAAAAGCTGAGGGAGTTAAAAAACATTTGGTTTTGGGGAACTGGTTCAAAAAACAGGCTCTTTGGAGGATACTAAAATTTTTTGCAGAATCTTGCAAAAAATGTAGTTGAAACTGAATAACTCATTCAGGCAAAGAAGTAGACCTATTGGTCAAATTTTCAAAACAAATCAGGATTGATTTCATTTTTGAAGTATGTGGTCCCCTGCTTCCACTTTCTGTGACAACAACCATCACTATGATATCACTTACACCTGAAAAATGCCAAGCCTGATTCTTCCGGGACCAGAAAACACAAAACATCATCAGAAAATGCAAGCTTGATAAAATGTTCCAACTTCTTGACAGAGATGCACATGAAGGTTGGGAAATCTGAACCAATCTATCTTCAAAACAATACATTTGAGATTTTATGCTTAATTGTTCTAAAAACACACCTGAAAGTTAGTGGCAGTTCTCTCCCTCTGTCTTGAAATGTTGATAAATTTTGTGTTCACCATATGAAAGTTTGGATATATTCCTAAACTGGATTTTTATCTTGGTCTCCACAACCAGAAAGAATTGCTTTCAGTAGACCTTGATTGCCACAACAGCAGCTTCATTATATCTTCTTCAGATTATTTCTGACAGCAATATTGGATACTGCAAAGGCTTCCAAGTGCTGTAAATTTTCTTAGAGTGAATGCAGCTGGAATCCCTGAAGAAATACAATGCTGTTTAAACCTCTTTTTGATTCCTACCCCAGTCTCTTTCTCTCCCTACTTCTCAACATAAGAATCAACTCAGATGTTTCCCCCACACATTTTATATTTAAAAGCTATTAGTGACGTTTCTTAAACAGTGTTTAATTTAGATGCTGGTTTTTTCATGCAGCACCTTCTGGCTTGGCAAAGGGAGGATGGCATCGTGAACTTGCAGACAGAATCAAGTCAGTGATAGGGGTGTCTGCTAATATACTTTCTAGGCATTTGCATTACTTAGCTGCTTTAAGCAGGTTCATTTAAGAGATATGTTCAACTTCTACACTTCATTTTACTCTGTTCTTTATTTTTAGTAGTGTACATCTATATGAGCCCTCAGGTAGCATTCAATTGTTGCAGCAGTTTATGGAGAGCTTCTAATAAGTTTGCACTAGCTTTTAGTCTCTGAATTCAGACATGAAGTGGTCTTAATGAGCAAATTCTGAAAATGGATGTATGCCTGGTGAATACTGACTGCCCTTAGCAAAGTGATAAGGGTGGCCTTCTTGGTGCCAGCACCAGCTCCCACTAAAACAAGCCTGTTTTCACTAACATGTCTTGAGGAAGGAAACACTCCACAAAAGATGTAGGAAGTGGTGCTAATGTGTGCCTAATGCCATAATCCAAAAAATGCCAACAAGACAGTGTTGTGTACACTACAGAAGTATATATATTAACCATGGTTTTCTCCCCAGTAATTGCAATGACTGGAGAAACCAGGAAAAAACTAAAAAAGAAGAGAGTATTATGATAGGTTCTCTGGTTCTCAAACTGTTCTGGCATATATTCATTTAAATATTTTATATATATATATATATATATATATATATATATATATATATATATATATGTAATTATAGAATTTTTTCATTTTCTTTCTCCCTCCCATTTTCATTTGAGGTGACTGATTTATAAACTTTTCTTATGGACAAAATAGAAAATAGCATCCTTTAAACTCTGTTATATTTATTTCATGCTGTGAGATAATTGTCAAGTGATCTCACGTAGCACATTTTGATCTGTCTATAAATCAGTGTACATTAGCATGTTCTTAAGGTTGATCAGGATTTTTCTGGGAGCATCTGCTCCTTACTCCATACAACTGTAATCACAGTTTCAGGTAAGAGAGTCTAATAGATGCAATGCTGCAGAAGACTTTTCACGAGGTCCATTCTCTGAATGTCTCTCTATCTGGGGTTGAATTATTTGGTAATGAGATTAAAACTATTCATAAAGCCTTGCAATGGGAAACATTTTATGTTCAGACAGTGGATATAACATAACTTTATTAATGTTGGAATAGACAGTATGATGCAGATAAGCAGCATTACTCTGCTGAAAGGTAGTAAGCATATGACAAAATTTCTCTTCTGTCTCATTTTGAAAAATCTTGTGTTTAAGGGAGATGATTATGGAGGCCTGCCAGTGACAGACAATATGTGCAGCTCAGTTCTGTCGCTTATGGGTTTGTTAAAGTGGTTAAGGTATCAACAGTCTGGGTTTAGCCACAAAATTAGACTACAAATCCAGATCACAGGCCAAACCAATGTGTCTGGGCCTCTGTCTAAAACTGGGTTTGTATATGGCTGAATATTCAAGAAAGGGCTGGAATTATTATTAGCAGAAACATATGCCACTGATGCTGATAGCATGTAAAATCTACTTTCTAAATCATGTGTCCTTAAGTAAGATAAAATATGCTCATGTCACTTCATTTTTCTTCATTTTTCTAGAGTGAAATCAGACAGACAAATACATTTAAGTAAGGCATCAGAAAAAGGACTAGTTGGCTTTGCTAGTACAAATTAGTTTGAAAGCAAAGAACTTCCATTATTCTCTTTGCTTGTTGGGATAGACAGATTGATTTTATAATTTCCTTGAGACATAGAACTAACATTGTGTTTAAGAGGGGAGTGGGATACAGAGTGTGCAATAGCTGCCAATCCAAGAGGTAACAAAAATGTTCTGTTAGAGTAAGGAGAAAAGATCTTTTAAAAGAGGGTGTATTTGTGGAGGCTGAGCAGAATTGTTGAGTTTCTTTCTCCATGGGCTAAAAAAGATCTAGTTATTTAGAGTTCCTCAGGGTTGCTCATATATTTGTGAAGCTATGAGTATTTTGTATGAAACTCTTTTTTGTGTGAAACATTGCTCTTCACATGCCCTCAGTTTTGTCAGATTTGAGATGGGAAAGACACAGTGTAATTGAAATTCGAATAAATTGGATGTGTGCCTCTGACTTTAAGCTTCATCCTCAACACATTGCTCAGAAGTGGAGGAATTAAAGTGAGATTCCCCCCCCCCCCGATTTTTTTCTACAGATTAGTATTGTTCAAATATTGGTGGAATTACACAGTCCCCAGAGATTTTAAAAGAATCAAACAAAGCTTTGGGTTTATCCTCCATCTACATTCTAAGATTAAACTGCATTTTAAGTATACTGAGACATCCAAAATCTCCTGGGTTCTCAGCTGATGCTTGTAGCAATGCAGCCTTTGTGACAGGAGGTGGGGAGGTTCAGCATGGGAGCCAGAAAAGCGTTCTGTAGTCTGAGATGGCACAAATGAGCATTTGCTGCAGAGGGGCTGTGCTGCCTTACACTCACTGAGGATTTTGTGCATTAAAAATCTTTTCTTTAAGACAAATATTCTCCATCAGATGGGAGGTCCTGTTTTTTATCAGGTCAAATAAGAACTACAAAACTAACTTTTTCCCACATCCTTTGGCTGCTGAGCTTGCCTAGCAATCTTGAATAACAAAAGCAACCAAACTCGAGCCAGATGAAATAGCAAGATTCTGCTCTGCAATGTGGAAAACAACATCTAGATTTTGATTGTTTTATTTATTTATGTATTTATGCAAATTATGAGAAACATTTGGGTTGCACAGCTTTATCATTAGAATAATGCAGAATAATGCATTAGTCATGCAGACATGTCATTTTACTGTGGCTGTGGGAGCTCCATTTTTTAATGTAAGCCTATTAAGAGCTCAGGGTAACTTTTCAGGGTATCATATAGGAAGGCAGAATACTCATTGGATTCAAGAGCTAGAAAATTCCCCAGGAACCTTTCTAAGCATGTTTTCTTGAACCACTCTTTTCAGGCCCAGGCATCTAACCTCGAGGTTCAGGGAAATATCCCATCAACTTTATAGCCCTTTCATCAAATAAAAAAGAGAGATGAACACCAGTGCCACACTTAGACTAATGCATTTTTGGTGAGAGACAAAAATTAAATTTTTTCTCTCCTTGATTTGATACAAAGCTAGATGCATTACTCAGGAGACAGTACCCTGCCCCAAAATATCTTATAGATGCAGGCTAAGCCTGTCTTTAGTTTGATTTGACAAGATTCGACAAGTCAAGAATATTTCACTCTAGTATAGCTGATCCAAGACTTGTTTTGAAGATCCCATTGCTTATCAGGATTTTATGGCAAGTGAAAGAACTTCTACTGAAAGTGTTGAGGTCCCAGCTGAACACTCTGAAAGTGTACTTAGAGTACACTGGTGAACCAGCCTCACACCTTTACTTGAGGCTGGGCAGCCTTGTCCTCATGTGGAGAAGGAAAACATTCTACTTCAGCACAAAGTCTAAGGTGGGGCACTTTGTGTTTCTGCTGCCTGGGAGGGGAAGATGTGCTCTGAGAATGCCAAAACTTGCAGGGAAGTGTGACACATTGCACACTCCTTCCAGGACTTAGCAGCAAAATTAGATCAATTTGTGACATGCTGTGTGCCCACGATCAAAAAGAAAGAAAATGAGGGACATGGGGACATACAAGGCCAGTGAAAAAGAAAACTGCAGTGGTACCTAACATAACAGCTTTGCCTTTTGCAGCCGTAGTCCTGTGTACCTTTCCACTGTTCTCTTCTTTCTAAAAGGGGAATTTTGTGTTAGATTTTAAATTACAAGATCACCTCTGTACTGTAAACTCCTGCTAGCATGGTGTTTTCCTATCTAAAACTGGCCATATGGTATGTAACTCAGAGTAGTGTTAGCAGCAAAACCCTAATACTTCTGCTTCTTATTTGAAAAAAAAAAAAAGAGTAGACCACAAGTTCCTATTGCTTGTCCATCACTTGAAGTATGGTAGGAGTTCCAGGGCTATAAAAAAAGGCTGGTTTTGAGATAAACTTGGTCATGAAGGCTGTAATTTAATTTGAGATTTTTGTGCTATAACAAACTGACACATACTTCAATATTACACTTAGGCCGAGTAAATTTAATTGAATAAAAAGGCGCTTATTTCTAAATGGTTGTTTATATGATTGCCCAGTGTGTACTAAATGCAAAGTTTGGAAATGCAGCTTGGCTCTCTCCTGAGTTTCCCCATAAAGAAATTACCTCAACTGTTCTGTGTTAAAGTGCTCAGTAAAAACGGTGCCCTGTTTCTGGACAGCTCCAAGACAAATACTGTAACAAATAAAATTAATTGTAAAGATGGAGAATTGATGAAGGCTGGACTTTTTACAAGGGCCCATAGTGACAGGACAAGGAGGAACGGCCATCACCTGAAAGAAGGAGGGTTTAGATTGGATATTAGAAAGAATTTCTTCACTGGAACAGGTTGCCTAAAAACCTTGTGGATGCCCCAGCCCTGGAACTCCTGAAGGTTGAATGGTCTAGAGAAAGATGTCTCTGCCCATGACAGTGGGTTTGGAACTGGGTGATCTTTAAGCTCCCACCCAACCCAAGCCATTCTATGATTCTATGAAAATAAAAGAGCAAAACAAGATGTCTGGGCTCCTGACTCCTAATCAGAAGTTCATACTCCTTTCCCAATTACGTCAGTGTTTCGGGTGTGATGGTGTTTGTGGGCATACTTGGCAAGATATCCCTCTTTTAAGTGGAAAGCAAAATCCAATCACCGTACACTTTCGTTTTGGTTTCCCAGATAATTTCTCTGCTAGTATTCTTAATGAGAACTGCTGTGGCATGGAGCAAAATTACTCAGTTATGACAGAAGTGTGCATTGTGCTAAAGGAGCAGGAATACAGTTGTGTGTATGCAACCTGATTTGAGATTTCATCTAGTTATGATTCAGTTGTGGCACTTAATTACTGCATCCTCAGGTCTTCTGTAATAGATGTGTTTTCCTAACCTCCAACCTCCAAGTCTCCCAGCTGCTAGACCAAGAATTCTTTTATAATTGAAAAGCTATTTGGGAATACTCCAATCTTTTTTTGAAGTGAAAACCACAGCGCAGCATACTAAGAAAGCAATTTATTCGAAGTCAGAGGGGCAGGTCGCTCTGTTTCAGATTGTCAGTGTATTTTCAGTAGGTTTGGGTCTTTTTGATTAGGACTGGGGCAGGAGGGGAGTTGATTGGACTTTGTTGAATAGACTCCAGGTTGTGAGCTATTTCCTCTGAAATACTCTTCACACAGCAGTTGATTTGCAGCATGTAAGGTACATGATAACTTCTCATACAGAATCCATGTAATCTAAACATCAAGATAAATCAAAAAGTGCTGTGCACTGTGATCCACTCTATTTTGTCTCTTCTAAAAGTCAAGAAAACACTGAAAAACAGTTTGCATGCCCTTGGGATATGAATTCACTACTCTTGTCTAAAATCATTATCACACCTGTAGCTTTGGGAAAGACACTCTAGCATATAAACAGGTTTTATCTTCCTTTCTCCTCTTAGACTTCTGAGCAAGAATCTATAAAATTAAATACTGTTGTTCAAGATAAAATTGAATAGCTTTCCTTTTTTAAACAATGAAATCTATGTAAGTACAATTTAACCTGTACAAATGGTTCCAAAACTAATTAAAAGAAACCCAGTCCTTACCTGGGGAAATTCCAAATTTCATTTATAAAATAAATTGTGTCAAATGCATTAGAGCTACAATATGCCTGATAGACACTTTAAATAGAATAGAGTGATGTGCATATTTAATGAGAACACAGAAAAACAGAAATCTTGCTAAGCTTGCTTAGAGGTTTACATCCTAACAGGTAATGGTTGGGTCTGTTTTCCTTGAGTTGTCTGGGTATTGTCACCTGATGCACTGCCTATTGCAAGTTGCTAGGAATCATAGACTTCCGTGATGGAGATACTGGATAAAAGGAAAACAACCCCCACAGAACCTGTTTTCTGGGGAGTCAAAGGCAGGGGAAGTAGTTGAACCACAAATGTCTAATTGGGTCATTTTTTTTCAAGCCAGGAGGAGAAATGTGTCAGGTGGAGGATGCCCAGGAACTATACACCAAGCAGCTTAATCACCACCAGGACTCGTTGTGCCTGTCTAGTGGGAAACACAAAGTGGCACATGATTTAGTTGTCTCCAGAGTGACAGCTGGACAGGAGTGTTGAAGATCTCAGCTGTGGGTTTATGTTTTTAAAGTGATACTTAAATACTTGGGTCCTTGTGTGAACCGAGCTGATAGTGCATTACAGACACTGGAAATGTTCTGAGCTAGTTTTATATGCTAGGGAAGCAGAGAAACAGATAATGTGTGGTGAGAAATAGATAATGTGCGGTGACCATTTTTTTCCCTTTAAATTAACTCCTCTGTTATCCCCTTATTTATAAAAATTTGAACAAAAGCATGGTGTAATCTATTTTTATAAGTTATGATAGTCATTACAGTGATAGTGATTTTTACATTAATTTTGCCTAGTTTTCTATTTATGCAGTGAAAAGAGAGATTAAGTATTGTGACTAGAACCTCCAACTGGGCTCTGGAATTACAGCTGTCCAGCTGGCTCTGACTCATTTCAGTAAATATAAATGCTAAAATCTGAAGTCTAATAAGATATGTTCCTGCTGCATGTAAGACAGAGGGGGTTGCCCATCTTGCATTTTTTTGTACTTTTAACAGGCAGCTTATCTGCAGACAAACAAATTTTCCTAGCTAGCAGGAATATAGTAAATCTGAATATCTATTCAGACTGCAGCCATGTAAAATTGGAGAGACATTCAAGAATAATAATGGATCTTTATATTCTGCAATTCCAGGAATTCTAAATTCAACTAGAAAATAATTAGATTATTCAACACCTGGAAGGATACGACAAGTGCAGATTTAAAAAATGTATACCTGTATGTACTCAATTATGAGATATTTCAGATGAATTGTTACAATAATGATGATTTATAATAATTTATATTTGTGACAGTAGGTTTTTGAAACAGCAATCCAATGACATAAATGCAGTATCTTTTGGTATTAAAGAAATGGGAATTAACTACATTCTTTTGGTTTAGTGAAAAGTTTTGTGATCTCTAAGTAATATATTTTCTTATGTTTTCAAACAAAAGAAGACATCCTAGGTTTACTGTAAAATGAAATTCATGTATAAAAGCTGTGAGGTCTTGGGAAAATTAAATTGTTTTGGCTTTGATTAAAATCAAAACCTGTCACCCTAATTTGACTTCCTATGAATTTAGTGAAACTTTTAAGTTCGATTTAGACTTGCTGTTTCGGAGCAAAATCAAAATGCTCTATTCTCAAAAAAGTCAAACAAGATACTTAAAATATTTCAAGATACTTTAAAATATTTCTTCTGTGGAAGAATCAGCCCATGAGATAATACCACGCTAATCAGACAAAGTGACAGTGTCTTCTGTGCTGACAAGGGACAGACAGAGCCAGAAGAGTTTGCAGCTGCCAGAGTAAAGCTCTATCATTGCATCTGAGGCTTGTAACATTGATCCTCATGCCGTGCTTTGGGCTGACTCCATTTCACATATGAAATCATGGTGGCTGCTTCAGAGGACTAATTATCTTTTGGGTTTCTTTCCTATCTTTTTCAATGGCTCTGGTTTTAGTTTTGGGGTTTTTCCATGGTATATCTGTGCTACCTTAACTTGAGCAGCTCCTAATGTGGGAAGAAAAGAAGGGGTTTTACTATGAACTATGGATATTGATACAGTCATAGAAAACTCTATTATAGGAACACATTAGTCCTAGTAATAACTTCTCCTGATTTAGTCACTATGCTGTTGCAATTATGATAATCAAGTCAGCAATTTAAATGCTGTGGATCACTAATAAGTAACAGTAAAGGTTATAATTAATCAACTTATTTTCTTCCAGTTGTCAAGGTCCAATCAGTCATCAACTCCTAAGAATATTTTTGAAACAGTGGATCTTGGGCCAGATTTAGACCAATTCTCATGAGCTTTTTAATTTTTAGTTTTGACAAAGCTGCAAAATGCAAGAAGAGCAGAGTCTCTGAAGGCAGGGTGCATACAATAGTGGCTTTCTAGAACATATCAGAAGAAATTGCATATCATCCTGGCATTTAGTTTTACTATGATTCTCCCCAAATTCTTGTATTTTGATCCTAAGTATCAGCTCATATTACTGTATTCTTTGGGAGATATTTATAATCCAGCCAGGCAGTTAGGCACAGCTGGATCACTCCTAATTGCCCTGGCCTGAAAGTTAATTTGTAAATGTGTGTAATTCACTCAGAAGGTCATGTGTAGGGCTGGTAGAGTTTGTCCAATCTGATAGTTTCAGAATTTTTAACCAGATTAGCAAATGTTCACCAGCAAATCTATGGCCACTGTGGCTCTCTAGTAAAAAAAAAAAATTGCTGATGATAATGAAAAAGGTGAGACAATAGACTGAAATTACCTTCAGTGAGATTGGACAGAAACCACAGTGTAGAATATTGAATAAATGGCAGGTCAGAAGCACAGTGAGGGCAGTTCTGCAACAGTGTCACATCCACAGTGGTCAACTCCAGGTAAAGTATTTCTGACTTGTAGGATGAGGACTGTAGACATCTCCTCTTCCCCCACAGTTACCCTTGCTTGGCTTTTTGTTTCTGGTTTTGTTTTGTTTTGGTTCTTTTTGTTTTTCCTAGTGACTAAGCATTTAAATTGAATCAGCTGAGGGAGAGGAGAGGGTTGAAGGTAAAGTAGTGCTGTAGTGCTTTTTATTATTCAGGTTGTCGTTAATTGCTGTTTTCAGTTCACAACATTTAAATGAAATATTCACGCAATTGGGCCAGTTGTAATTCAATCAGAAACCCATCCAACTACCCTGAGGAATCCCATCAGGGCTCCTCACGCAGCAAGAAAGAATTTTAATTAGAAATTTGAAACAAGCTTTCCTCCAGTTTTGCCAGAAACAAAATGGGCTGGTGCTTAGTGCTTCCATTTGGGGAATTAAAGCCTTTGCAATAAAAATCAGCATTTAAAAAAACATGTAGAATTTGAGAGTGTGATAAATGGGTCTCTCTTTGCACTTTCTGGTAAGTCCCAATGAAGAATATGAATGTCTTGCAAACACATTTTTAGGGTGTAAAGTACACCACCACTTCCCCTGTATCTGTATTCTTAAAAGGACTACCGTATACTAAAAAATGATGAATTATTTAGTTGCACAAAGCTATCTTTGAAAATGCAGCTACTAAAAAATAGGAGATAAAGAGCATTTTGAATGGCAAATTACTATAGAGGCATTTTAAATATGGTATTAGCCATGAGAGGTGTTTTGAATTACTAGAATTGCAGTAAGATGCTTGCTCCAACCACAGGGTAACAGGTGTAGCAGCAGGATCAATTCCTATAATCCATAAATCATGATTCTTAAACCAGTCAGTAATTTTGAGGTGTATGTCTCAACTCTAAAAACTTAGAGGAGGGTAGCAGGGGGAAATTACTTGACTCTGCCTTAGGTTGCTGTAGAGTAAGTGAATTAGGCAATCTACTCTGTAGTAATTTTTACAGCTGCAGACCTGTTCTGGTACCTTTGGAGCATTTGGCCTCTATTGTAAACCTGAGAACAGCAGCAGGTTGATTCCCTTACAGCAGGATTTAGCACCCACTCCTAAACAGTAAGACAGTCACTGGGGGGCAGATGAGTAGTAAGGTGGGGGATTTGGGGTTATGTTCATTTGGTCTCTGGTTGTTTTCTGTGGTTTGGCTGGGGTTTTTGCATGTTTTGCATTTCATTGCATGTTAAGGGGGGTTTTGTGTGTTTTGGGTTGTGGGCTTTTTGCTGGGTGGTGTGTTTCTTTTCTTTTTGCTTGTTCAGTGGGGTTTAGGCTGGCATTTAGGTTTTGTTTGTTTGGGAGGTAGAAATTTTGGTTTGGTGGGTTTTTTGCTCTTGCTTAACTTTTTTAACAGAGTTTAAAACAGCCACCTCACCTTAAGCAGCTTTTCCTTTTGTCTTCTAACCCTATGTCCATGCCTTGTTTCTCTTCTGCTAGCCTCTTACATAAAACCTCCTCTCAGGAAATACAGGGCTGAACACAGAAGTCTTTTCCTCAGCATAAGATGACACTTGCAGACATGGCCCAGCTCATTTTGACATGTTTTCCCTAGTTTTTCTAGCCTGGAAACATAGTGCTTTTTGTTTATCTCATTTGCATTGAATTAGAGGCACAAGCACAGTGAGAGTATTTTGGAGACCTCCCAGGGCCGTTTGCTCAAGGCTGTTCAGTTTTTCAGTGGGATCCAGGACTTGCACCTCCCTGTTCTGCACCTGCACCAAAGCCATCAGTTGCTTCAGACCCTTGGGAAGGGCAGGGGGCAGAGAAGAATACAGGACTGCAGGCAGCATCCTTTACTTAGCTAAATTGGCAGCAGCTGCATTGACTGGCCTTACACTGCCAGCTGATGACCCATGATATTTAGATGCTGTCGACTAAGAAATACTAAGAAATACCCAGCCTTACCCCTTAAACAAGTGTCTTTCTCTGTGCTCCAAAACTATGAAGTGTACAAAAGCAAGCTTCCACTCTCAGCATTTTTATTTTGCTGCTTAAAATCCCTAGAGCTCAGCTATGGGTAAGATGAGCCTGATTATATGCAGGGTGAGTCTGACATACAGCTAAAATAGAAAAGGTTGTACAGTTATTTAGTTCAGTATTAGTAAGGGCTTGTTCATAAATATTTCTGCTGCATTTTTGGCATTTTTCCCCCTTCTCCATGCTTTCTATGACTTGGGATATGTGTCTTAATGAAAGTCAGGAGCAAGGTTTTGTATTAAAGCATGAGTTACTCTTTCATATTTAGAAAGAGGACTGTCTCGTAAAAATGGATAATAAATTTGGCTAAAGGTGACATAATTTTTTTTCCTGACTGAAAGTATTCTCATTTCACAAGGATTATGAAATTTGGTCTTGCATGGAAACAATATTAGCTAGAAAATAGTTAATCTCTTGACATAGGAAACTAATGTATTTTTATGGCAAAAACATTTATTAAGAGAATAAATTTTCCTTCAGGGCCATCTCACTGATTTTACAACCAGTTTCACATTTAATTCCAGTTCTTTGGAGCATGATATCTCAGATATTTCATGCAAATGACTTCAAAATGTTTAGTTAAGTTGCACTTGCAAATAAGCCTGTTTAGTTCCCCTAATTTCAAAAAGACTTATGACCATGTTTAAACTGTAGTTAAAGGATAACATTCTTTATAGCACTCTGAACTAGATCAGGTGCCCCAGTTCAGTGTGCAGAGCAGAAGATCAGGTTATAATCACTACTATATTCCAAAGGTTAGTTTTAATTTACAAGAGCAAAGTGGTTTTTAATGAAAAGGGGAAAGTTTATTTAAACAAAAGCCCTTACTTTAAAAAGGGTTCAGACATTATAATCACAAGGGAGTTCTGCTTAAAAGTTCTTGAGGAAATAATGAAGAGAAGAGCAAAAGGTTGAGGGTTTAAGGAATCTGCTGAAACTGAGCAGTCAGTAGAAGAAAAGAAGTTTTAGTCATGGAAATGGAAGTTCTCTACCTGTTCTCCCTTGGCTGAGGACCTCTTTGGCTGTTTTGTCTACCAAGCAACTTTGTGTTCCCTCCAGGGGCTCTCTACCCTCACATCACTCTGAAACTGGCATCTTTGTCTTTATTTCCTTAACATTTTTAGCTACAGTATGAAATGGTAGCACACAATGCTACAATTAAAAACACTGTCACTTCTACTGGTATCTTATCAATATGCTTTCCATCCTCAGACATCAGTGATTTTTCTTTCATACAAGAGGGATAAATTCAAATTTTAGCCTATATTTTATGCTACATTATATAACTACAAAAAATTGCCTCTTGCATCACTGCTTATCTTCAGACACTATGATGGGACAAGTACTTTCTTTATATTCAGAGAAAATGCCATTTGAAGTCTTCATCAACATACTAATTCTCGGCTGGACATTAGCTGCAGTAGCAAAAAACATCTTTTAGGCTGAATATGAAATCTTTTGTCTGCTTAGGCAGGGAGTAGATTGTCAGTTCATTCTTTCCTCAATAAATGCAAAGTAATAACAGTGATATGCCTAGAGATTATCATACAGAGTTTTCTTTGACAGCTGGGAGCAGCTGCACCATAAACAGAGGAGATGCAGAAACAAGGCTGTCGAGCCAGACCAGTGCACACTGTGTGCTCCCTGGAGAAACTAATCTCTTCTGCTACTTCCCATTGCTCAGCTTACCCAGCATGTCTCAAGTCATGTCTAATTACCATTCCTACCTTTCACTCAGTCCAAAGAGGCATTATTATATCAGACAAACTATGCATCCTGTTTCTGTGTTAGTTATGTGTTACTTCTCCCTTTCGCCTTCCACCTGAGCTTTTACCAAATCTGTTCTTTCAGCTGTACCTTACTTGACTCACAACTTTACATGTGAATGCACATTTCCAACTCACTGAAGTGGCCTTTGGTGTTTCCTGATGCTTTTTAACCACTTTTAGTATACAGTTACTATTTAAGTTTCTGGTAATTCTTCCTAATTTATCTATTTATCTCATCTAAGCTTTTTTTTTTCCTCACCTGGTTTTCTGTCACTGATTTACACACACTGGAGGAGCGAAAACTTGATTTTATCCATTTCTCTTGGAACTATGCTATTTATGTGTGTCCTGCATAGGCCTACACAAACAGCAGCACTTAGGAAACATGATGAGTAGGTCTCCAAGTCAATCTAAATAATGCAAAGTATTAGTTTATGGTTATACTCTAGTTACTAAACCCACTCATCTTTGCAAAACAGTATACTTGCTTTTTCCAAGATATTTGTTTGAGAACTCTCTGATGTGGAGCACAGCACAAGGCTGGGATAACTGGGTTTTGAGCTCTTGAGCTACCAAAGCTAATCTAGATACTGCTTCTACACAAATCTGCAGTTATTTCCTGTGAGTGAAATATATACACAGGAGAGAGCACCTCTTAGCATGTCAACTGCTTTGAATCATTCTGGCACTTGGCCTGAGCCACCTCTCATCACTGTGAATTATAAGTTGGCAAATCTGAAAATTTAAAGACAGGAATAAAAAGTTCTGTCATTGTCACTGAAAAGGAATGGTCATTTTTCTTTTCCTTTAGAATTCTAGGGGTACCTTCAATATTCTGTTTTAGTTGTAGTTGGAAGAGAAGTCAGTAAGGAGTATCAAGAAGAAAGTGGAATGAAAATAATTATATGATTTCAAAGAGCCACTGGCTCTGTAAAGATTTTGCTCTGAGTTACTACCAGGAGGCAAATCCATAATGTATAATTGAAGTACCAGATTTCCCATATTGGAATATCTCCTATCTTCTCCATATCCGATGCCTTCTGAAAAAATGAAAAGGGAACATGCCTATAATGAAATTTTTAGGATGTGAGCCAGTCAGGCACCCTGCAAAATATGGATGAAATCTTTTGACCTTTTCAAGGAAATAAGAGCTTTGTTTAGTTCAGCACTATAACATTTAACTGTAAGAAATCTCTGGATTGTCCTCAATAAAAGCAAAAATCTACATGTTGTTGTTGGTTTCTAGCAAATTTTTACTACAGTCTGTTTAGTGCTTGGTGGTTCTTGAGTATTAGAATGTTTTAATCCAAGGAAAATGAAGATCATGCATGCCAGTTTCATACATACATGTATGTATTACAGCTTTGGCTCAACAGCTCTCGAAAGTTTTTATTTTGCATATTAGTGGATTGCAATTCTGTGCTTTTAGTCCTATTTAGCTATGGTCTTTCCTAAAAATATTGTCTCAGAGACAGGGACTCTATCTTGCCAGTCATGGAAGAGTTTGAAATGTTCACTGACTTGGGAAATTTTATAAAATTCTGTAAACGTGTACTTTTCATTTCTCTTAATGTTCGAGGAGTGTCTTGAATTGATCTAGTTGATGAGAATGAAATTGATGCTGGATACCTGATCTCCAAAGATAGCTTTCTTTAAGCTACAGTTGATTTCAAAAAGGATGGTACGAACTGAGATCTCAAATATTCCCATGAAAGAAAGGGAAATCAAGACAAACAGGTTAAGGTAAGGAGATTCTTTTCTAGATGGATGCTTACCCCCATTGGGGCCAAGCGTGGTTAAAATAACATGTGACACAAAAGATACTGAAGACCAGATAGCAGAGGCCATGCTTGCTCTGGCAGGTCCCTAGAGGGAACCAAATTAGGAAAACTTTAGAAGGGAATGTAGATATAAAGTTCGTATGGTATCTAAACTTTAAAAACAATTGCTTCTTTCCTCATTTCAAAGGGCTGACCCTTCAGTTAATGTAAGATTATTTTTTAAAACAAAATAGAGAGAATTAAGGCAAATTATGAAGTTCTGCCTTTAGTGGTGCCATAGCCCTACACAGTATTTGCAGGCTTGTGCTTTCCCCTACACACACGCAATCTGTGTGCCATTCCTCTTCACAGCACCATGGGTTCTCTCTGGCTGGGGAGGACCAAGTTCCAGAAAACTTTTCACTAGGGAAAGGTGGAGGTTGTTTTACGTATAAGATTTGAGTTTGGTTGGCTTTATTCATTTTTGTTATGCAGACTACTCAGTCCCTACTGAGAGCTATGCATAGCAACAAGTTATTTTGTTCTTGAATTCTGAATAGATTAGAGAGAAACATTAATTTTGTGATTCAAACACCTTGGTAAAGGTGTGGGGTTGGCCCTCTACTCCCCAATGTCCTAAACATATTAATAACATATTAACAACATATTAAGCAAAAAAAGACACAGCCAGCAGAAAAAATTATGGACTACAAGGCAGTACAATGTCTACAGCAAATATCCTGTATTAAAGTTTGTTTCCCTAATCCAGGAATAAAGGGACATGAAAAATTACAACTATTCTTTGCATGTTATTGTACTTCTTTCTGGGTCCTGTAAAGTGTTAAGTGTGACAAGATGAACTGGTTTTATCTTTTAAGTTTGTGGCCACTAGGTGTGTGAAAGAAGTACATAATTCCTCAGAATCCATTGTTCTAAATGATAGCATTATCTTACAAGCAGATGGTTTGATTCATTTAAATATTACTTCCTACTGGAGCAGCCTGGAACTTAATCCCAGCTTTTTGTGTTTCTGGTTACTGACTGTTGGTGATGTTGATTAACTAGTAAGATTAGGAGATTCATGAGTAAATTCACAAATCACTCCTGTATCAGTCAATAAACACAGGGAAAGTTGGGACAGGCACTGCTGAAATGGAAGTCTCTTCAAAGAAATAAAATTGAGATGTATTGTGACATAGAAAAGACACAGAAACTTGCATATACAGATACAGAAACCCCACTTTGGATGAGAATAGTAAGACTTTTCAGAGTATATTCCTGTCCTTTTCTGTCTCTATTGATTAGCTGTCCTTTGATGCAAAGTAAACTTAGGGTGGACTTCCATTAGCATGTGTTACTGAAATGAGCAATTGTTGGAGCAAATAGCTGTCTTTTGCATATGCTGGAAGGTAGTATTTTAAGTCCCTACTTAACTTCACATATTGAAAATATAACGTCCACAACAAGATTTAGGTAATCTATCTTTTTTTTCATCTGAGACTTGTTCAAGCTACCTGTGGTTTTTGGGTTTTTTTTCCCCTAAAAACTTGATTTTAAAGTAAATTTGATAGGCATTTGACAGCACTGTTTGGATCTTCCTCTGCAGTAAAATGCATTTGCTGCCACAGTTTCCTGCTCTAGAAAGAAGAGTCAATTACAGAAGGAAATTAGAAGCTGACATAAAGGTCAGAGAGTAGGTGAACAGGGGAAAGGAAGTTCTGCAATTACACAGCTATTGCAATTAAGGTCTGATAGTCCTCCTTCTGTGGGTCATGGGATCTGTGGCAGTTTTGATAAATGTTTTAACTTTTACAACAGTTTTATCAAGGATAACAGTGGAAGAGGAAAATGTTCTTTTTACAAAATCACTTACAAGAAATTAGTAAAAAAATTTCTCCAGCTTCCTTAACCTTATTGAATCTGGGTAATTCTACTGCCACTTTCACCCTCTAAAGTTCTTACTCTAGCAGTACTAATATTTGCCAAACTACCAGCTAAATCTATATATATTTACTGTCAAATTTGACAGAAGATTTAAAGTTTCAGATTTCAACTAAGTGACCTTTGATTTAGGATGCAAAATCATGAAAGAATATATCACACTAGATTTCACCTAGGACTGATTAAACGAAGATTGAACCCTATTGAAATTCTAAGCATACTTCACATTCAAAATTGCCGTATTTTAAGAGTTTGCTGTGTAAAATATTCTCTGAGTTCAAAACAAAGCACTGGTTTTGCTCTCTTTGGAAGCAGGTAACGTTACATCAAAAGAGAAAACTGCTGTGATGGTAAACAAGGCAGTGAGACCAAAAGCCTGAACAATAAAAAGGAGTTTACAATAACAGCAATTTTATGCTATTAGGATGGTTATAATAACCCTCTGTATTAACCCCCTAATTTTGCATTCATATTACTTCTGAAAGGAACAAGTTGCTGGATCATATAAAGAATTATGTTTTTGCATTATTACAAAGCTCCCAACTGATACTGAATGCTGGAGTTCTTTCTGAATGACGAAAAGAAGCAAAGGGTGGGAAAAAGGGATTACAGTTAAAGTCCTCCATTTTCCTTGTAGTTGAACAGAATAATCTGAGCACTTTTATATTAGCTGTACTCACTGTTGCAGGATTGGTGAGTGGAAGATCACCTCCTAACAGCATTAGAGAAATTTCAACACAGCAAATTGTAGGTCTGGATGTGTGCAAATCAGTTAACCAATAAAAAGTAAAAAAGCAAATCCTGTGAAGGCCAGATAAAGCATGGAGTGTATTTTAAGAACTAAGGAAAAGATCCTGAAGACAGGGACAGAGAGGGCACAGAGTGGTTGCATTGCTATATTTTTTTTAGGCATCAGAACGCAGAGTCAGAGGAAAAGTTATAAAATGAAACCAGAAAGTCTTTAGAAAACAACAAGCATGAAAGGTAATGTCTACTTGGAATAAGTGGATAAGATTCCTGAACATAGAAGCAAAGTATAACCACTCAATTTCCCCCCAAGAAAAACCTTACAGAACAGGAGAAATTGGATCCATAGGAGCGTAAACTTGGAGGAGGAACCCAAGCGAAATGCTTTGCTGTCTCCAAGAAAAAATGTTTTAGTTAAATAAGAATTTAGGACAAGTGCAGAGTCAATTGCCTGACTATACTGGTCAAGTCCATTTTTTATACATCTCCTGTGGCTGACACCAGATCAGAATTCAAGAAACAGCACTTAATAAATAATGTATGATTTTAGGAATATTGCCACTATTCTTAACCTACATTTTTCATACAGTTCTTCACTATGTACTGTAAGAAGAAATAGTGAAGAATTAATCCTATAGTCTTATAAGACTATCATTCCAAGTGAGTATGTGTAACAATAATCAGGCATAATTTTTTAGGAAAAAATTTAGGTATTTGGGTTGGTCATTATTTCCTTCCACTTTTTAGCATGTCTTTACGTGCTATGACACAAGAAGAACATTTAATTTGTCCTCATCTGTATGATCTAAATGTACTTTTTCTTGCATCTATCTTATACTCAGATGTGTACAGTGAAAAATGTTTTCACTGTACACATCTGAGTATAAGATAGATGCAAGAAAAAGTACATTTTCTTGCATCTATAGAAAACATCATAAGATAGATGTTTTCTTCTTTTACAGAAGAAAAATGTTTCCTACATAAGAAATATGTTAGAAATATAAGAAAAATCTTTCCTTTGACCTACAAGCAATTAATACATAAAAAAAAAATCTCTTGACATTTAGTTATTATATTCAATTATTATTTCGTCATTATAACTAATTTTAAGTAAAAGCACACTACAGGTTTTACTTTCAAGGAAACAAGCAAGCAACACTGACAACAAAAAGCCCAGACCCAAATAACCAAAAAAACATTTATCTGAGCAAGATGCATCAAAGTTTTCAAGCAAGAGTTGTTCATAGGATATAATCACTGCTTGTACCTTTGTGGTTATATTCTGTGATTAAATAGGACTGGAATAAGGTCACTGTCTTACCAATTGTAAGATACTGTATGTACCTTCCCTTTTCCTTATGGTCTGATAACCTCTCTGTGCCCATGCTAAGGCTGTCACAGGGGACCCATGTGCAGTATTTTACACAGAAGTTATGGACCATCCACCAGAACAATCAAGATGCATCAACTTTGCCAAGGAGTCTTGAGACTCATCCTTTAAATTCTGGAATCTCTTTCTAAATTGTATGATACTCCATGGAAGAGTGAATGAGATGTTTTTGTAAGTTTGCTTATAAAGAGCGCTATCCTCTGAAGCAGAGAGTCCAAGCTGATTAAACCCAAGTGCCTCAATTCCTTGTAGCAAAGCCTGAAAAGTGCATTTCCCCCACACCTTCTGCAGAAGTCAGCAGAAGGCAGAGAGTGCTCATCTTCATGAGCAGTTCCCATTTTCAATTCTGATGCACGAAAGAGCTAAAAAGCACTTTACAGCTCATTCAGAAGTTCAGCTGTCAAGTCTGTGGAGACTCTGCCTGCTTGTTATAACTTCTTGGTGTTTTTCTTCTTTGACAGGTAGCACGCAGTATTTAAAAGCCTCTCTCTCTCGCCATCAGTCTAGCATGTCTGTCCCTAGAGTCCTGTCCCCTCAGGAAGATGGCAACAGCCTGCTAAAGCCCTCAGACCACCTCAGAGCAGGGGAGATTAAACACACCCAGTGCGTGATAAAGCCAGGGGCAGGAGGAGGGCACCTTCTGTCAGTGGAGCCCGCAGAGTGCTCCAATAGGAGTTCAAACTGGGCAGTGACACAAGAAACAAACATTTCACTGAGACTCACAAAGATAGGAACAGCTGCAAACCCCTCAGAGAAGGAGGCACAGCAGAGGTGGTACTTGCTGTAAAAATTAAATTGAGCTCTAAGGGACAGATGAGAGTTGAACCAAAATGCATTTGTGACCCAAAATCTTGGATAAAAGCAAAAAATCAGGGCAGAATCATTCTTCACAGGACTGCCACCTCTTCCCAGGACACCATGCAAAGACACCTGAGTTATGCAGTGAAGAATTAGAGGGGAGTTTCAGAAGCAGATTAGCAAGACCACATCCCACAGCACTGCTGTAGACAGATGTACTCACTGCAACAGGAATGTGGGGCCATGAGAGAAGGTGCTGCAAAGGCATAGCTGCAATCTCATGTAGAGAACATGTCAGATTTCCTGTGGGGGTCAGGCAGATATTTTTCCTTCTGTGTTGGAACAGAACAATTTCTGCACCAAGTCCTAATCCTACATTTTACTATTCTTGGGCATGATACCTCAGCCCCCAAACTTGTCAACAAGATATTAAACATAGAATAATTTCTACACCAGAAGATTACAGATTAACTAGGTACCAAGTACTTTCTGTGGTTCCCTAGCACCTACATCAACATGGTACAACCTGTGATAAATAAATACATAGCTCCTCATATTAGATGTATCCACTTCCAAGAGTTAACTCTGAAAAGAAGTTCTTAATTACTAGTAGTCAGAAGAAATAAGCATTTAAATAAAAAGCACTTTGCCTATTAATGGATTAGTATCCAGAGACACAGGGAATCATAGTCCTGGTCAGTGGACTTTTCCACTCCATCACTCTCTCTCAAACTCACACAGCCCCTTATTTGTATTTAACTTTAACTTTGAAGTATGGCAATTTTCTTTCAAACTTTAAAGCACTGATCCTGTGCAATTAGAAGTGGTTAAACAGCATTGATTACTTTGCTGGCCCAGGACCAGAGAGTGACTTCTCATCCCAGCTGAGTACAGACTAGCAGAGTTCTTCAGCTCTGTAATTTCAATTAAGATTTATAGATATTAGTGACAATAGAAATAGGATGAGGGGACAAAAGTACTCAAACTACTTTGGGAGCCTCTTAACCAGGCTCTAAATACACCCAGGATCACATAAAAGCATTTAATTTACTGATTAAATGAATTTTCATATATGGTGCTAAATTATGATTCAAAAAAAGCTTCCAGAGAGGAAGCACTGGAAACGTTTTATGCTCTGTGCATTCTGGAGAGGTGGGAAACCTGCTGAGGTCTGTATAAAGCACTTAGCCTTGCCAGGAATCAAGCTGCTTTGTATGGTGATATTGGCTGTCCTCCAGTTTTAGATGGGAGTGGGATATGCTTCCCTCAAAAGTTTGAAATTTCAATCAATAGAAAACATGGGCTTGTTCATGACTATGGTGCAGTAACAATTAAATTTTCCATGAGTAATACAAGAGTAAACTTCTATATTGAACGGACAAACCCAGAAGAGAAGAAGAAATATGAAGCAAAAATGTTTTGTTTTTTGGTTAGCAGTAATATCATTGTGCATCCAAGTCTTCACAGAAGAATAGACAGGTACAGTTGAGACAACTTTAATGTTTGATTAATACTGCAATTCCAACTGAATAAAACAATTAAAATTATTAAATTAGTTTCAGTAGATCAGGAGCCAACAAAAATAAAGTACAAACACACTTCCATGAATGCTGGCAGGAACCCATAACTTGTACATTTCTAGCCATTCGTGGAGGTGATAGCACAAATCTGTGATGAGGCCTGCCCCAAATAAATGTTATAAAGCTCATTATGCACCAAAAAGAAAAAAAAAGAAGAAAAAGATCTCTCTGAAAAGAAGGACCGTAAGGAGACTGATGCATGTTCTTGGGAATAATGTCCAGTATGCCATGAAAATCTGACAGCAGACAAGACACTGTGGTCAATGAGTAAGTGTTACACAAGGGAAAGGAGGAGGGTGAAAGCACAAGAAATGTGAGCACCACAGCAAGCGTGTTCTGCCGTGGCATGGGAATAAAAGAGGAATGATGTGACATGTCTGACTGCACCTTGGACCCAGTCAGTCTGTCTTGAGCACACCCACCAGGTGTCCCACAGCCAGATCTCCTGGTGTGCCACAGCCAGATCTTCTGTGCCTCCCTTGTCTGACAACATGCTCCTGCTTCATTTCTCAAATGTTACGATCCAGCCAGCAAGATGGTACATACACCATATTTAAATCTCTTTCTGTGGGAACCTGTAATGTTACCTAAGGAAAACTTCAGCTTCCCTTTAAAGACAGAGTTTATTCAAAGATCAATAGGATCTTGACATTCTGGATGTTAGCTTAACACAAAGGATCTTTATACAATATTAGGTACAGAAACTCAGTCTAATGATAATTTGGATAAGATCTCCTGGCTTCCATCTTTGGGTTGAGTCAGACAGACACTTCCTGATGTTGTATTTCTTTATCAGCTTTAATTGGCTCCTACCTCATACCTGTTCTCTTACCTTCTTGCTTCAGTGAGCCATTTTAGGATCCCTCCAACGTGGAGTTTCATGTAGAAATGATGGAAAGTCAGGAAAGGCTGTTCCAAATCAACACCTCTGTTGTTTTCTAGAGCCTTGCTCTCCAGTTCCTTGGGATTTTCTGCCATAACTCCTGTCTGCCAACCAGATGAGAATGACATATGCAAACATGGTCCTTTTACCTGTATATAACCTAATTTCCCTGTAGAGGTCAAAAAGTATGGACAGTAACACATCAAACCTGCAGGCAGGAGAGCAGAGTGTAGGTTTCTTCATTCTCTGAAGAAAACAAGCATTTAAACTTGCAACTGTTAAGCACACCAAAATTCTCTTCCCTACAATGTTAGAACCCATCCACCTTAGCTGCATTTGCTTGGGGAGAGAGATGTTACTTTGTCAAGCTTAACAAAACTCTGGGCTTTCTCAGCTGGGGCTCTTAAAAGGAAGCATTAAATGGATTTTGGCACGTAGGGTTTTATGAAGAGTGGCTCTCTTTGCAATCCCATTTAGCACACATGAGTTGTTCTGAATGCCACTGGGATTATACTGACTTCCAGAAGTGTTTCAATAGGAACTGTATGATTTTCTATAGCAGAGTAGCTGAAGGAAAAAATTCAATTTTTGGGGTGTGAAGGAGCCACACAAAACAAAAACGAACCAACAATTGAAGTTATTCACAAAAAAAAAAAAAATTAGCAAAGAAATATAAAAATAAAGAAAAAGTTCCAAAGAAATAAATGCCAGAGAAAATATCCTTCGCTGTGACATTTGCTGATATCCAAATCTTGCAACTTATATGGGCAAAACCAAAGTCACTCCTCTTCCATTTTCAAATTGTGGTCAGCTGTTAGCCCTCTGGAGACTCTGTGTCTGTAAACAAATGAAGCATTCAATATTCAAAGAAAGAGCAACAAATCTGTGCAAACTTTGCATTTCTTGGTGAAAAAAGTTACCTTTTAAGAAAACTATCTACAGGCAACTGCATTAGAACAGGAGTGACCAAGACTATATAAAGTATTTTGAAGAAATAAAGGAACAGCAGAAATACTTCAGTAATAAAATCTGAAATGGTGCATCCCAGAAAAAAGGCTGGTCTTTAAACAGGATAGAAACAATGCCACTGGAGTAGCTGCTAGCATCTACCATCTATATCATGCTAGAATTAAAATTATTAATCAGAGTGAAAATCTGTGCAAACTGGAAGTAGACCTTGTATTGGTAACATTTAGGAAAAGCATTTAACCAGAAACCTATGTCTGAACTGAAGAGAAATACTTTTAATAAAAAAAGTAAACAATTGAGAATAAGATAAAGTCCCTTCTCTGGTTAGAAGCCTCAAAAAGCATGAAATGGATGCTCTCATATGGAGAGCAATACAAAGCAGGGAGCAGTACTGCTCAAGGAAAACATTTATTGATTACCTGCTAACTTTTGTGCATGATTCAAGCTTTTGGTTTACCTAGATCAGTGTCCTATAGCTGACAAACAGCAACAGCAAACGCTGAAGAAAGGAGATCAAAAAAATATAAAAATAGTAAACAGTAAATGTAAATGTAAAAATAGTACTAATAAAAATAAGATTGTCCATCCCTGATGCAAGTCTCAGCCTACTCCCTCTTTATTAAGAACAGGTTTAGACTGCTCCCAGCTACAGTGTTTCACTGGTTGACAATTAGCAATGAAAGCAGCAGAAACATAAGCATAAATCTTGCTCTACTTTTCCCAAATCCTCTCTTTTCTTTTTAATTACAGCACATTATGAATACAGCAATAAAGTGCCCATCTCATTTGGTATTTTTAACGGGTATTTTTAATTTAGGCTCCTGTAAGAAATCCTAATAGTAGGCCACAGATCAGAGAGTCATCAAGCAAACACAAAACTCTGAAGAAAATAATTTACAGCACATTTATTATTACAGTTGTGCAAGCTCCAGTTCTGCAAGAAACTGAAAATATCATCAGCATTTTCCCTATGAATCATGTAAGGGCCATCCCTGCAAATATTTACCCATTTTAAGCACAATCTATTTACAACAAATCATAGTTTCTCTCTTCATAACCATAAAAATGCAACAAGTAGCATCATAGCTTAGACATAATTCTGATTACATGATTAACTCTGCCAAGCTGTTTTTAATGGAATATTTATATACAATTCACACCCCATGAAGATAGGCAGCAGAACAGTTGAGATTATTTATGGCATCCACTCCATATTTTGTCAGTCTGCAATTCTCTCCAATTGTCTATCCAGTCTCATTTGATTCAAAGTTAACTGAAATTAGACCAAAACACCAAACATCCACCTTTTCTAAAACTATTTTTAGACTTTGATTCACCTGCAAAAATTTTCACAGTGGAAGGGAACAAGTGGGGTAAGGGGTGTGTGTTGGAGTTTTGCTTATTTGTTAGTTTAGTGTTTTTTAGCAATACAGTGGCTGTGAAAACATAAGAAAAATGTTTCTATATCATTTAGACTTTAATTTTGATTATCAACTTCTACTGAGATGTGCTTATCTGTCCTTTCTTATTGCTCCCTATCAAAATTGAAAGAAGCCTAACTTTTGTAAATAGGTAGAAGTGATGGATACTGTGAACTGTAGGGCAATTTTGCTGTAAGTCAAAATTTGAAGTTTTCTTGCTCTCCTTGATGGCTTTTGAGAGGAACTGCAATTTACTGAGGAGCTGAAATTATATTAGAAATTGTATTAGTTGATCAGCAGAATTCTATCTGATGTTGCAAAATTGCAAAACCTTTTTCAAATCCTTTCAAAGTGGGGAAAGAAGATAAAATAGTCTGAGGACAGAGGCAATAATAACCAAAAGGAGAGTAATTAAAATAGGTCTGAGCCTGCTTGAAGTATGAATACATTTGCCAGAACAGGTCTGCTAGGGCAGATTCATTCTAATAAGGGTTAATAAATGGGGCAGAGAGGAGGGAGGGAGCCTGGAAGGAAAGCTCAGCACTGACATGAAAAATCTGCTGTTGGAGAGAAGGTAATTGAGGGGTTAGGTGTACAATGAAGCTCTGATTTATGAGCACGAACAGTGGTGGATAAACCCCAGCACCTAGTCTAACTGCAATCAGGTCCTTAGTCCCAAGGAGGCACAGTATGTCCTAGAAACATTCAGTAAATCATACTCAACTCTTGACAAAGAGAAAGAAAAAATTATTTAAAAACCATTTGCCATCCACCTCTCAGATGTTTTATGTGAAAGATTCCTCTACAGAGGGGGCAGCCAGGGTCTGTCCTACCACAGAGCATCCACCATCTCTGAATATTCCTCTAGTTTTGCACATAGCACCAATTCACCCTGGTGGTCCATGTCAGGCTTTCCAAGTGTGTCTTTTTCATGTATAAGATTCTTGCCTCAAAAGGGAGAGAGAGTTAAAATGAAATGAAAGAATGAATAAATAAATAAAGTTCATGGGAGATTAAAGGTTCCACAGGATTTCTGAAAAATAGCTCTGTTGAAAAATTTCATTTTCTTGTCTACATATTGCCTGTATGCTGCTCTCAGGACAGATTTTATTGGTAGTGCATAGAAATGCACATCCTGATGCATATGCCAGGGCATTTCCTATTTCAGGCCTTAGATGCTAGAGATGCTATAGCAAGGTAAAAATAAAAGTTCCAGAAGATTTAATTCAAGTATTACCTGTGCCACAGACAATGCACTATAACAGAAGTGTCTTCTACTGTTTATGCCTCAGTTTGTCCATCAGCTGTGGACAAAATTAAGATCTCTTAATGTCTTAATTAAAACCAAATCCAAATAACCTCTTACCAACCTTGCAAAATAGGAGAAATATCCACTAATATTTCCAAGCTGAACATGATTCTCTGGGGACACAGGCTTAGCTTTTAGATGAATTTTCTTTGTGTAGTGACTATTAGGCTTATTGATTTTAGTGCACTGATTTTAGTGATTTTTAGGCTTATTCATTTAAGGCTACCACTGGCTTCTATTGTGATACCAATTCAAAGCCAATACAGCTAAGGGAGGTAAATTAAAGTGAGTTCTTTTTCACCTTAAATCAATATGGCTGTTTGCTTTCAGGCAATGGAGTGACACTGGTGTACCACTGCTGCTGCTTTTACTAGCAAAAAAAAGTGTCTTTTCAGAGGATCAGAGTTTTTAAGTTTCTTCTAAATCTCTAATGCACAGAGATATATGAAAATGCATATTTTCCACCGCAGAACTATTGAAAATTAACACTGAACAACCTGTGGATTTCACTCAGCTAGCTAAATGCACCTGAACTGGTAACAACTTCATCTACTTTGAACTTTTAACATAAACAAAAATTAGATGAAACTAGAAGAAAACCTCATAGCTGCTCAACCAATGTACGCTGTCTTTAGAGGGTCTAAATCTAGGGCAGTGTGCCTTTGTAACAGGTGGAAGCCAGAGAAAATGTTCAGCTTGAACATTCAAAGAAACAGCAGGACAATGAACCTTCTTTTACTTCTAAACTGAGCACATTTTTTGAGGAATTAGAGGCATGGAAACTTTAAAGCCTTTCTAGCTTCTTTTCAGAGCACAGCCAAACTTTGAAGTTTCCTCCAGAGAACCTATACGAAGAAAATATGATGTGGCCTGGGGTGGCAAGCCACCCTGCCTTGACCCTGTGGGATTATTCTGTGACTGTCACAACAGGTCTCTTGCTGACACAGCTCTGCTTTTCTGAGGGATATCTAAGGCAATCCCACAGTAGTGGCAGGGACTGTGGCTGCCCCATTTGTAGCCCCATCCTGAGTACCAGCAGAAGAAAACCTGATTGATTCTCCAAGACCCTCTTTGGAACTTCATCATACAATCCCTCTTTTCAGGACAGCAAAAGCGTGAAAAAAAGGAGAACCCCCACTCTGCAAACCTCACAGACCTTCCTGCTTGCTCCTCCTCATCAAATTCCACACTAGCTACTATTAAAATTTTGACTTACCAATAAAATCATTGAACAGTTGGGGTTGGAAGAACCTTGAAGATCATCTAATTCCAACCCCTCTGCCATGGGCTTTGCTAATCCCTAGATGCTGTAATCTCATAACTCTGTCTCCTGAGAAAAACTCTGTAGTCTTCCAGCTGTCCTTCCCTGTGCCCAGATCCTGCATCCACCTTGAGCACTTCTGAGTCCTCCTTGCCTCTCCTCCAGCCAGCCTCAGCACCCCACTCCCCAGCTGCCCTTGGGATGGCAAACCTGAGTGTTGCTGACTCCACAAAAAACCTTGTGCCAGCTCTGGCTTCATCCTCTCTACATTTCTTCTTCTCTATGTATTTCTTTAACTAAGTCTCTTTAGGTTGAAGGAGAGCTGCAGAAGACAATGCATTTTTAATGAAGGGCAGAAAATTTACAAACAATCTGAAAATACAGCTGCAACAAATATTTTACTTTTTGCCTCACATAAGCACGAATATAGTTGGTTTTACATCTATGTAATCATTGATACACCAAGTAGAAGAATTATGTGTCAGAGAAAACAATGTTGAAAATTTGACAAATTATTGCAGGTTTACAAATCTTTCTCTCCACACAATTTGTATGAAAGGAAGCGAAGACAAAGATACAGAGAAACCTGCATTTTATGGAAGAGCAAATGGACTATGGAAGAGCAGAAGTCGTCCCTAGACTGTCGTTGTCCTCAAGCCAACTCTTTACATTTTTGCAGATAAGTAATGCATCCTGGACTTCAGTACAGACCACATGCACTCACATCAGCTGCAGGTCTGGTCCCTGACTTCTGTGCTAAGCCAGATTCCCTTCACAATTGTACCAGCATAACTGCTAACTTTATTGGAAATGCATTTTTGTACCCGAGCATACTAGTGGTCCTACTGAATTTATTTTTCCACTGTGAGAAAAATATTTTTATTTATTTCCTCAAGTCTTTTTCCAAAGCTATTTTGTTTTCGCTGTTCTTTTTTTCCCAGTTATCTAGCTAGAACATGAGGTTCCAAATGTAACTTGGCTCCACTTCATAGGTGCATGGTGAGTCTGCGGATGTTTCCAAGGGTTTTGGAACGGAACTAAAGTGCTTTGTCCAGCTGTCACCTTTACCTGTCAGCAATCACCTGCTTACCTTTGACTGTATTGAAACAACCATGTTTAAATATAAAACTGTGTCCTACTTTAAACACAGAAAGAAGCAGTACGTGAGACAAACACAAGTTACTAGGCTGCTGCTGCCTGTCCTCCTGGGCCAAGCAGAGTGCACTTCCATTTGATAGATACACAGATGCTGCCAACGGGGAGATGGTGCTTGAACCTAAAAGCTGATCATAGATCTGCCACACAGTACAGCTCCACAGTCATCCTCCTGCTGCATGGAAGCTCAGCCTACTTACAAGACAGTGCAGGACTTGGATGGAGACAAATATGGGGACCACTGATACTAATTTATTAACTTCTTTATAGACTAAATAAGGCTCGACAATTCACTTGTGTAGAAGACAGATTTGCTACTCATTAAAAATAAATATTTAAGAGAGCAAAACATTTCCTTTTAACTAATCCCTGACTGTGGGGCCCATGCACAGAGAGGTTTTCCCTGCAGGACGCATGCCCAGCAGAGTGGTTATGCTCTCCCTGATTAACCGGATTTGCAGGAGAGGAGGAGTTAGGGAGAGCGGCTGCTTTCCTGCCACCGTCACTCAATCATCTGGAAATCTAATTTGTATCTTATTTGGCAGGCAAGCAGCCATCTGCTCCAAGGATATGCTCCAAGGGCAGTTGCCAAATACAGAACAGGCTTTCTGCCATGGGGAAAACTAATTGCCTTTATTGGACTAATACAGGTTGAAAGCTAATGATATAGGATGCTTCACCACAGAAGAAATAAAAGCAGGGGTTTTTAAAATATACTTTCCATTAACTTCCATAAAGGCTGAGTCTTCTGAATGCGTAACATCCATTCACATGGGTTTGTGACTCAGAGTTATATGGGCCAGAGCAGCAAATGAGAAAGTTGTCAGTCCCACAGGACTATTTCTGCCCTATAAAAGGTAACATGTGTGTGCAGATGGACTCTGCTTAATCTGCGGCCATGATGCCAATGGAAATGGATTAGCTGCACACAGAACAAGCAGCTTGAAAATATCACATCCCATGAGAGCATTATCTAGTCCACGTCACATATCACACTCTTGCAGGATTTCCAGTTTCAACCAGATCAGAGAGAAAAATTTTCTTGGCATTGCAAGGCCTTTTTTTGACAATTTTTAAAGTGGACTATACAAGGCCTTTAAAAAGGAGAGGAAAAGTGGTGGGTGGTGGGTAGTGGGGGAAACTTCCCTAAATTAGTCAACACATATTATCATACGCATTGAGCATGGAAAACTCAAGCAATTATTCTAGTCAATTCTTTCAATCCTTCCTTTATAATTCATCCTAGTTTTGAAAATGTTCCTGGTAAGTTTGATCAGATCTGATACATTTCCAGAAATTTCTAGTTGTGATGGACGGAATATTTTTTCAAGGAAACTTCAGGGAGAAGCAGGAGAAGGGAAAGGATACGGGGGAAATAGCCAGTTTTAATCACAACACAAACAATCCTGTGTGTTTATGTTTAGGGAAGATACCCGTGAGGCCACTTGCCACTGCTTTTTCTGCAAATGCTGCTTCATTGCTTACATGCCATCAGCCTTCCCCTCACTGCTTTTTCCAAACACAGCAACCACTGCCCTCATGATTCAGGAGCTGTTGAGAGATAATCAATCTAACAATCAGGATAACTGAAAAAATTTTCTCTGCATTTGCTCAGCTGTGACTGATGCACTTTGGAATAAGTAGGGACCAGATTACAGACTAAACTGTTTACAAAACACCCTTCTCTCTGACAATTCCTCCCAAATTAATGCTGTCCAAAAATCAGGGTAGACAGTTCTAGGATCTGCCTTCTTTTACTCATCCATGGAAAGAACTATAACAGTTTTTTGTGGTACATTTGCAAAGTATACAGGCAACTTGCAATAGAAACAGACACAAAGATAAAAAGAATACAATTCATTTCACATGCCCACTGACATTTAGTCCAACTTTTAAAAGAGGCCAAGGATGTCACTCATGACAAATCTAATCCCAGCAATTTCTGTCCAGAAAGACCAAGACAGGGTGTGAGCTTTTTCCTGTACAAGCCCTAAAGCCAGCAGGTTTTCTGCATTGCTGACCTGGAGTAAGTTTGAAGATTACAAATAAAGGACTCTTCCTGTACATCTTTCCCCTAATTCCCTCAAAGATTCAGATGAACCACATGATAAAAGGGCTACTAAACCTCAAAACTCCAACTCAAGTTTTAGAAATATAAGTACATGTTCTCTTGGTATGATTCCATCCTAGCACAGTCCATGCTCATTGATCACCTCTGGTTCTCCACTGGCAAAGGAGGATAACTAAATGTTAGTTGACAACATAATGTATCTCCACATGATATTTTCATTTGCTGAAATAATGAAAAAGAAAGGTGTGGGAAGGAAGGGGAAAGTGTAATGGGGGAACAAGGAGAAAATCCTGAAGCTGTTAAAATCCCCACAAATTATTTGCCAGGAGTAGGTTTGTGTAAATGGACAAAAGGGAAGAAAGAAGATTGGTGAGAGTTAAGCCAAAATACTGTGGAATTCCAAGCATGAAAACAAAAACCACTGCCACAAAAAGGATTCCTATTCTCCATTTCAACATGACTTTACCACATTAACAGCAACAGCTGAGTGTGTATCCTGCTCATGCCCATATCAAGCATACAAAGACCTATGGAAGGGCTCACTTTGCTGTTACAATGACATCAAGTTGTCATCCTTGTCACTTGGTGGTGATTTGAATATCAGCCCTTTGCAGAAAGAGAATTTCTGCTCAGAGGAGGTTGAGATAGCATAGGAAGGTCACACATAGTCTAGCAGCAGCACAAAGTAGCTGATATTAATGGGAAACATGAAACCAGAGAAGTTGAAAAGGCTACAAAGGTCTGAGAAATCTTAAGGATGTTAGAAGCCTGTTTATACCAATAAGTCTTGGAAATGTGCAGTGAAGCTGATGGGCTCCTCTCTTGTGCTGAAGGTTTTTCTCAATGACAATGACACCAGAA
The DNA here is from genome assembly GCF_027477595.1 of Haemorhous mexicanus. Taxonomy (NCBI): domain Eukaryota; kingdom Metazoa; phylum Chordata; class Aves; order Passeriformes; family Fringillidae; genus Haemorhous; species Haemorhous mexicanus. The sequence goes on from NC_082346.1 coordinate 25,481,278, forward strand.
CCTCATGGAGGATAGTTTTGTTTCAACAAGTCACTGACAGGTAAGGGTACGCACTCTAGCAAACAGAACAGAAAAGCTAGGAAAAGAACTGACCACAGGTTGTGGAGGGAGGAATAAAAAATAGTTCCAAAGATGATAAGAAAGCAGGGAACAGCATTCTGCAGGTAACTGTCTTTTCTGTGGGCACACTTGGCAGGAAAACCTATATACACATCCATTAATATTTTTTTCAACTAGTTTCTTCCATTACAGTGATCTTTTCCTTGTACATATTTATTATTGTTAGGTTAATTTCATATTAAGGTCCTTAAGTGGAGGAGTACATTGCAACTACAACATGAAGCAATTCCTTCCTTAAATAACTTCCCAATGTTGCAAGTCACGTGGCAAAAAATCATGAGCAAGATTCCCTTAAATTATCACTATATTTAATTTAGGGTTCTTATTTGTAGCCCACATTTTTCTTCTTCAGGATGCCATATTGTCAATTGTTATGTTAAATAGTCTACATTAAATTAAAAAAAAAACAGAAAAAAAATACCCTATTTTTATACACTTCCATGACTCAATTAAAATGTCAAGATCACTGCCAAAATAGTGTGAAAAAGCAACACTAAAATTTATGTGAATTTCTATTGTTCATGATACAGAGATAGAATCCCAAACCAAAAGTTTGGACACTTATTCCTCTATTTTATTCTTGGAAATCTGCTTTTACTATTCATCTTCACAAGGCTTTTCATCCCACTCTTTCTAGATTTTAGCCTACAAATGAATTAATTTGTGTTACATATTTGTTTTGTTTAAACAAAGGAGTAAAAAGATGCTCAGGTAAGAATAAGCATTTAATACACACTTACTGCTGTGTTTCTTATCTCTCAGGTCCTTTGGTGGGGGCTAAAGTGTGGGCTGTATTTCCTGATCTTGTTTTCCCTTGTTGTACTACATGTATTTAAACCCTAAAACCTCAGGGCACTTTACTCTCTTTGCCATGGCTCTGCAAGACTCAATGGATGGTTCTTGAAAAACTCAGTGTAGGATCAGGGATCAAATTATAAAACCCTTTGAGTAACTATCTGGAAGTGTCTGTGAAATGCCATATGTCTTCTGTAGCACTCATGATAAAAATAAAACCACTGCTCAGAGGAGGAAAGGCAAGTATCAGCTATCTCTCTGAAGCAGCTGATATCTCAGTCTCAAAAAAGGTTAAGTCAGGATACAGGTTAAAAAAAACCCAACAAACAACAGTAAATGTCACAGCGGTATTTCCTGGAAGAGTCATGTAAATGTTATTTATTGTGCCAGATACATTTCCAAAGCAGATGTCTTCCACAATCTATTTCACTCAGCCACATCAAATCAAAACAGTTGTAGCTTCAGCCTTCTAGGCAGTATTGCCATTCACAGGTCTCTGTAAGGCCAGGTCACCCCAGCATGAGAAGAGCAATTCAGCTTGTTCCTCTGTGCTGCCTTTCAGCCTTCACTGGGCTGTCCTACCTAGACAACACTCTGGGAGAGTGTGGCTGATGGGACAGACTGACCCACGTCTGACCGAGGCACAGACTTCTCTAAAATGTTCATCACTCTAGACCCTTCAATCAGAGGCACCTGGGCTTGCTCTGCCTTTTCCTTCAGCATTTCCATCTCTGCTTTGCTTGTAGGCAAGCTTTGAAGAGTTTGGGATTTAGTTCAGGCCCAAAAGCTTTGGCATTGTTTTTGGGCTTACGTGGAAAGGTTTTGGAAATGGGGGGCTACAGAGGTGGCTTTTGTCAGAAGCTTCCCCTATGTCAAACAGAGCCAACACCTGCTCCTCTCCAGGACCAAGCCCATCAGTGACAGCAGTAGCACCTCTGAGATAAAATATTTTAGGGAAAAAATATTATTGTGCAGAACCAAAGTGCAGCCAGAGAGGAGAGACGCGAGAATGTGTGAGATGAACAGCCCTGCAGACACCAAGGTTTGTGAGAAAGGTGGAAGGAGCAGAGATTCCCCTGAAGCCCATGGTGCAGAGCGTGGTGAAGCAGCTGTGCCCCTGCAGCCCATGGGGGTCCCCAGTGGTGCAGAAATCCACCTGCAGCCCGTGGAGGAGCCCCACACTGAAGCTGGTGGATGCCCCAAGGAGCCCATGGGAAGCCTGATCTGGGGCAGGCTCCTGGCAGGACCTCTGAACCCTGGGGAAAGGAGCCCATGATGGGGCAGGTTTGCTGGCAGGAAGTGGCCCCATGAAGGACTCACACTGGAGCAGTTAATGAGGAACTGCATCCCTTGGGAGGGATCCCTGAGGAGGAAGGAGTTGCAGAGACAATGTGTGATGAACTGACCACAGCCCCCATTCCCCAGCCTCCTGTGCCACTGGTGGGGCAAAGGTAACAAATCAGGAATAAATTAAGAATGGGATGAAGGGAGGGGTGGGGGAAAGGCATGTTTAAGATTTGGGTTTTCTTCTCATTATCCTATTCTGATTTGATTGGTAATAAATTCAATTAAATTCCTCAAGTTGAGTAAGTTTTGCCAGTGATGGTAACTGCTGAGTGATCTCTTCCTGCCCTTGTCTCAACCCACAAGCCTTTTCTTATATTTTCTCTCCCAAAGACAATCCACCACAGACATCAAATGTAGAAATTTGTAAAAACATGAAATTTCAAATAGAAGTGTTTTGTTTATCTGACAAAGGTGCGACAGACAACTACGAGATTAATTTCTTAGCTTTGTGGTTCCTTTTAGCCCCTACCACTTATCTGATTATATATTTAGACTTTGTATATCTTAGAAATTGACCACTTCTACAGGGCCCTGAGGCTGCTAGGTTTGAGTGACAGAGCAGGCTGAAGAATTTTTCAGTAAAGAAACTACTTCTTCAGGGAAATTTTCTGCAGGAACATTTTGAAAGGTACACAGATCTACAACTTTTCTCCAGTAAAGCCTAAACAAAAAAAATTGAGCCAACCTGATACAAAGTATAAAGACTTTTATTTTTTTTCAAATAAGATCAGCTATTCCGTTTTGGCTAAGTTCAACATTAATTTACATTTGTTTGAACATGCTGCTTCAGTGACAGATGACCTTAGCCATCTTAGGGTCCTGTTTCTTCTCTGCCCAGAAATCTTGCACAACATCTCCTATTCCACTTCCTTCCTGAGCAAGTACAAGATAAAAGGGAGATGCCACAGTTACAGGGCACCCTTTTGGAAGTTCTGTCTAACTATTGAGACCAAACTTTAGAGCTGAGACGGCTCAGTCAGCTGAACACCAAAACCTTGATATTTTACATTTACATCTCAAGTTGCTCCAAGAGTTAAAAAGTAAAAACAAACCTCTAAAAGTAGTCTCTCACCAACAGTGCAATTTAATTTACAAATAGTCCTGTTATAGTAATGATGAAGCTACAGGATCACCTGGCAGAACATGTTACTGCCCTGTGTATTAATAATACATTAATACATTACAGCCTCTCAACTTCTGATGTTTGCCTTTTTGTCTGAAATCCAGTTGGTACATACATCTAAAACCCATTAAGCTTTGAAATTGAATTCAGACAGCGCCACCAATAATGATAAAGAAGTTCGTTTGTCCAGAGCTCAGAAGCTTCAAGATTTGTTGCATTTGCAAGAACCTGAGCGAAACTGCGTGCCACTCAATAATCCCTTCGTCTGAATAAAGGTCCTTGTGGCCAGTGTCAGCAGGCAGGCAGGGGCTGTTGCAGCACCAGAGAGCCCTGTGTTACTGCTCAGGGGTCTGTGGGGCTTTCTTCACCGCTGTAACAGAGCTGAGCTGACCTATAAGTTGAGCAAGAGCCGAACAGGTCTGGTGTCCTCCCCGGGGGCGGCCTCTGTGGCACGTTCTCAAGGATTAGATCCTTGCTGCCTTTCCTCACGTCTCCCCTCTTTTTTAAATACAATAGCAACCCACACACAGTGCAGTGAAGTCCCAGTACAGCAAGGCACGCAGCTATATCTTATTAACTGTATGCAGCACTGGGTACAAAGTATCCTTCATTCTGATTAGACTGCTTTTCAGTCTTTGCCCTGCAAATGCCTCCTCTCTATTTTTATATTTTTCTCTTCAGCTTTGCTCGAGCCTGTTAGTTTACTCCATGATTTCCAAAATATGAAATATATAATGAATTTAGCTCTAAGGAAAGATTAATGGCTTCAGAGACTCCACTCCTCTGCTTAGAGTCTGAGCCACACAGCTACACCACACCACACACAGGGCTTCTCACATGCCCATTGGTGCTCCTGTTGGAGAGGGCTAAAGGACAGGAGAAGAGAACAGAAGTTTTTTCTGCAGGCAGTTCAGTCCTTTAGCAGAGGGTGTTGGATTTGAGATGTCTGGGTTTTAAGGAGGTTTTTGTAATGTAGGTGCCACTGCAGCCCTAGTTGGGCTCAAGTTATCCAAGCAATTCACAGACACCACAGAGCTGCCATCACAAGGCAATACAGATTATGCTTACGAGTGCAGGTATGCATCATGCTAATAGAGCACATTCATTGATTTAAAATGTTGTCAGGAACAGCTCATTTCAGTTCAGTCAGAAGGGCACTGACCGCAGCACATCATTGTGTCATATAGAAATAGCAAAGAAAATTTCCCACCCCTTCCCAAAACATGGTTAATTCCCTCTAGGTCTCTCTTTCATTTTATTAATGAAATTAATTAATTTCTCTTTCTTAAGTGCTAATAGGCTTTATTTAATTTCACAATCCTGCACATAAAATGCACGGTTAGAAGCTGAATATATGATTTTTAGATGAGTGAAAAGTGGCAGAAGAATCTCTCTGAACATCTTTTCTTGCTTGACCTCCAAGTTAGCTGCATGTTTCACATCAAGAGCTATGCTAGTACAAGGAAAGATGTGTCTCCAAATGTCTCAAAGCTTATTCCTCACAATCATTGATCTGGCATGCAGTTAGGGAGGACTTAGGGATGTCCTTGCAGGTCACTTAGGTGGTTTGTCACCACAAGCAGGCTAACTTAGAAGAAATCTTCCAATACTTGAGCATTCTGGAATTTGCATCTCCATGCTGTGCCTAGCCTGTGCAAAGTGAAGACAGTCAAAGGTTTTAACTGGTGATCTGTACTGAGAATTGTATTCCTCCTTCATGCAAAAGAAATTTTTCAAATGTCTTTCAAGAAACTCTTGTTTTCCAGGAACACCAAGGTGTTTAATCATCAATTAAGAGAGAGAAAAATATCAAGAATATATGTACTTTTCAGTCTGTAACTGCAACAAAGAGAGGGCTTTGAGAAAGGCAAAATATGTCCTTGTCTTTAGATCCTCTTTGCAAGGTAAAAGTGTTTAGATGATCTTATAAAGCAGTGAAATTACATAGATCTGCTGCTGACTAGTTTCACAAAACTCAGATTTGAATAAATTTGCTTGGGCTGAAGAAATTACCCTCATTATATCACATGCTTAAGTCAAGATCCACAGTACTGAAATGAGAAGTTGAGTAGATATGGATAACAACCCTGCTCAACTCCATCTTTCATAAGAAGTTCCACAGAAGAAAGATTAAACTCCACTGAAGAAAAAATTTCTTTTGCACAGGATCTCTCCCATCACTAATAGAATGGGCTAAAGAATATCAGAACAATCTAGTTCACACCAGCTCTCAGAAAGTAGATAAGTGAAAGCATTAGATGCTTTTGTCAAGTCAATACAGACAATGTTGAGATGCTTATGCTCCTCACTACAGCATTTCCTCAATTGGACCTTGAATACTGTAAGGGTGTTCACAGCTAAGCTATTATCCTCAAGAGTGTGCAGGCAGAACCATGACTAGAGCATGCAGGCAACTGAGTGTGATCTGAGTAAGCAGTTTCCCAGGAAGAGGTAAAAGAGAAATGTCAATGTCTGTCACAAAATAAAATCCTCTTTTGTCAACAAAGTGCATGCTTGCAGTCCCCTTAAAATATGAGGGACTCCCACTGCTTTAAGGATGTGAGAGAATAGAAAAGAATAATAGGAGACAGCAATTCACTTGTAAGAGTTTTAGCATGGCTTCCCTCTCTGTTGGGATTATACTGAAGCTATTTTAGAAGTTCACTGTCTTAATTAGTTAATAAAGGATTACTTAGAACCACAGAAAATGGCTTCAGCTCAGTCACATCAATGACAGCAGCTAAACGTGGAGAACAGATAATTGACAGAAGAAGGAAAATGTTCCATTTACCTAGCAAGACTCAGGCTACATTCTGTAAGAAGTGTTCTACCCAAGATTTGCAAAATTCCCTAGGAGTGGACACAGATCTGATCTCCAAAGAAGCATTTGGGAGAGCATTGGGCAAATGTAGAGAGATCAACTTAGCCTTCCACTTGAATTGCATCTGGTTCTATGATGTTCATGTTTCTGAATTTCAGAAGCATCACTGGGAAGTCTAACATATTTATTGGAGAAAATGTTAATCTTTATATTATTTGTATCTAGTCTGTCTTGCATCTGGGTCTGAGAAAGGTAATTGCTGCTCTGAATGAAGCAGTAAGACACCTTTAAGACTATGTCCTTCATTTTCCCTTGCCACCATTTTCAAAGCTCAGACCTTATTCCTCTTGACATTGATGATGACAATTAATGCAACAGTTTCTCTAGCAGCTTAGAGCAATCTCGTTAATGAGCCTGACAGTGCCAAGGCTTGACAGTGCCTGACCACCACAACAAACTATCCAGAACCCTGAACAAATGCACTGTTTTACTTGATGGGGTTTAAGACAAATTGGACACCAGAATTTGTGGATAACATTTTTCATAAGTCCATTTCTAATGCCAGCTTAGAGTAAATAATCACTTGGAAGCAGACATCAAAAATTAAACAGCAAAAGATTTTAACCACAGAATAAAGTATTACAAGGATTCTTGCAGATTCTTGATGAGGGCCTAAGAGCCACAGTGCACCCCTGCACAGCCTGTCAACACAAACCCAAAAGCCTGTTGGAAAGAGCTGACAGTAGTCATTGCTCTTTATTTCACATATTCATTAGAATTACTGAGCCTCTCAGCCAGAGATTGACTAGGAGTCAAATGCTTTTCAGAATATGGGAAGCAGATAATGGATATAATATTTGATGGGTTTATACCAACCAACCAATACTGATGATTTGTTTTCTAGTAAAGAATACTACCTATACATGAAAGAGGCACACATCATAACTTCACTATGTTGCAAGCAGCTGTAACATGCCAAATTATATCTTCATCAGCATTCAACCCATTGTGAGGAGAATTTTGATTTAGTCAGCTTACACTGGTATTCTTAAAAGAATAAAACCAAAACACATCTACAGCCTATAGTGCAAGACTTGAGGATGACCATTCCCTAGGCAAAGTATTTTTCTTTGAATACTAAATCTGTCCCCATTAAAGTCACTGGCTAATGAAGTTCATGCCATTATACTTACTTTCTGACCACTCATTCAATAGAGATATTTAAGGTTTCCCTGGGGTGGTAAGGAAAATGTGCCTGAAGGTCTGCACAGACACCTATTACAGGTAAATTTATTACAGGTAAAGTTGAGGTCAACTTATTTCAAGATTACCTGAGCCTTTCTTTTGCCTACAATCAACAGAATCCAACTACTTGGCTTGAAACACTTTTTCCCCTCGAGCTGAATTATTTTGGAAGTTTTCAGTCACACTGTTCCATCCATTTCTGAAAACACCATCAGTGGAACAGCTGTTTCATTCCTATTAAAATCCAAGATGAGATACGAATGCAAATTGCTGCTTTCCTGTATCACTGTAAAGAGCCTGCAAGACACATGAAGTTATTTTTCTATTTCACTCAGCATTGATAAGACCTCATTAGGAATGTTTCATTTGATGGAAGACACTTCTGCAGTAATAAAATTACAGTTAAAGAACATATAGGTGAGAGAAATGAAAATGATAGAAAGCTAAAACACATCACCTACGAGAAGCAGATTAGAGAGATAAGCACCATACAGCCTTAAAAGGCTGAGGGAAGCCAAAAGTCTCCAAATATGTAAAAGGCTGCTACTAAAAGATAAACCAAACCCCATGAAAAACCCTACAATAGCATGATCTCAATATCCTCTTAAACCTGTTTTCCTTGTCCTATACATTACTGCCAGATGAATATTCAAGATAAAACACTTGGAATTTTTTTTTTTAAATAAACACTGCAATAGCATGCTGAAGCTGCTTGCTTGGAGGATTTGTCACCCCAGGTTTTAAGAAAAAGTTAGACAAATGTATAGTTTGTCAGAGACTCAATGTATAGTTGAGTCCAACATGTGATGCAAGCCAACTCTCTTATTTTCTTGCTCTTTATCTGACTATAGATTCCAGCTACAGCTCTATACGGTCACTGCTTCTGCGAGCCAACTTATAGGTGAAAAACACACAAAAATATTAGTCACTTTTGATGAAGGACAACTCAAAGGAAAGGCTTTGTGTAACACAGAAACAGTATTTCAATGGTGTTGCCCAGGACAGTTTTTAAACCATGGAATCATAGAATTATTTGGGTTGGAAGGAACACTTAAAGGTCTTTTATCTCTTAGTTTCTTTTAGTTTAAAACACTTACCCCTTGTTCTATTGCAACAGACCCTGCTAAACTTTTGTCACTACTTGTATTTGTAGGCTCCCTTCAGGCACTGAAAGGTCTCCCTGCAGTCTTCACTTCTCCAGGCTGAGCCACCCCAAACCTTCCAGCCTGCCTTCACAGGAGAGGTGTTCCAACCTTCAGATCACCTTCCTGGTCCTCCCCTAGACTCACTCCGACAGGTCCTCATCTTCCCTATGCTGGAGAGCCCACAGCTGGTTGCAGTACCCTGGGTGGAGTCTCAAGGGCAGAGGAGAGGGGGAGAATTTGCTCCCTTGACCTGCTGACCACCAGCTGGCTCCTTTAGGTGCAGCCCAGGATACAATTGGCTTTCTGGGCTGTCAGTGCACATTGCCAGCTCATGCCCAGCTTTTCACCCACCAGTACCACCAATGTCCTCTTGGCAGGGCTGCTCTCCATCCTTTCAACCCCCAGCTTGTATTGATAAACCAGGGCTTTCCCTGACCCAGGTTCAGCCCCATGCACTTGGCCTTGTTGAACCTCATGAGGTTCTTGTGGTCCCACTTCTTGCTTTCTCAGGTTTGTCCAGGTGCCTCTGGATGGCATGCCATCCCTCAGGTGTCTCAACGCCCCCAATCAGCTTGGTGCCATCTGCAGGTCTGCTGAGGGTGCACCCACTGTGCCTGTCTGTGTCACTGCTGAAGGCATTGAGCAGTCCTGGTGCTGAGACACCCTTTTCTCTGGGCACTTGGTTTGCCTGCAGTAGCAGGGCTCCTCTCCTGCTCCTCCCTCATGCCTCTGTTGGATGGCTGCTGTGCAGAGGCTGATGCAATACCATACAGGGGAGCCACCAACGAGAAGTGCAATTAGGGATTCACTGGGAAGGATACATGCTTACAGAGGAATTAGGCTGCACGGCCATGCTTCAGGCTGGAAATACTTGAGACAGGCTTGGCCATGCAACCTTGACAATATTAATTAATATTAGTAATATTAATATTAGACTGCAAGTTTGAGCTACTTAACATTAATTAACTAGCTGCATGTTCCTGCTACTGTTACCATGCAGCCCGTTTACTGTTCCTGCCTTTCTCTGACTGACTGGAAAATTTCTAATTCTGGTGGAAGAGAGAAAGTCATCTGCTTCCCAGCTCCAGGATTATTTGCTTGAAGGGTATCCTGGCCTTTCCTGTGGCCTGTTCTTTACCAAGGAGCACAAATGATATCCAGAGAATTGTCTTGGCAATACTCAGTGGTTTATAGGATTTTGCAAGATTTTACACAGTGATTTCCTGTCCTCCTTCCCAGTAAAATTATTGATTTATTTTCCCTCTCCTTCTCCACAGAAGGATTTGAGAGAGTAATTTCTGAAAGGGCTAAGGCTAAAATTCTCTGTGTTTGAGAACACAGTTTATTTCAGACAGAGAGATGAAAAAGTTGCCTCAGAAACAAGATGCAAATGAAAACAACAGTGTTTAAACCTCTGACACACCAAAAAGAAGAGCTGGGACTGCAGATTTTTCTGATAAGGAACGTATCTAACTCCGCATTCATTTATGGAAGAATCTTTGCAAAGCCCAGCAAGCAAAAGGGACGAGTGAAAATGGGGCAGGGGTGGGGAAGAGAGGGACAGAATTATAGAAGGATCAAGGAGAGAGAAGTTGTGTAGGACAGGAGGACATCTCCTAATGAGGGAGTTAGCTACCTAGCAGAGCTGGCTAGAGCTGAAAATAGGCTGAGGGTTAAACACTGAAGCCAGTTGTCAGCAATACTCTGACAGAAACAAAGACAGCCACAGCAGTAACAAGCTCAAGACGTGTTGTTGCTCCAGAGGCAGCATTACAGAGGCACCCCAACACCATTCCATTGCCAGAAATGGGCTATATTGCAAATGTCCACAGTTTTGTCTTAAATGGGCACCCCACAGAAGTTAAAAAACAAGGAATGATACATTTGGCTCTCTATTGGGCTTCTCCCTCCACACCAAGCAAGACTGAACTGCAAGTGCTAAAGCCTCTATCACTGTAGGATTTGGGGTGGGATGGGGGTTACAGGTAATAACAACAAAACCAGACAGGAGCACAATCATTTCTTTAACCAAAATTTGAGTTGTTATTTGCAATTAATCAAGAGCAAGGATCAATATCTTCTAAAGGTTGGAGCACTGTGCCCACCTCCCATTTCATGGTTTGCAGACCTTTTCAGCACACACAGAACAGTAATTCCCTCTGCTTCTAATAAAACAGAGAGGAGATGCTGCTAGATAGGGAGCCAGCACAGTTTCAAAAGCTCCTATGAATATGACCTACAGAGCTCAGGAATGGCCATCACCACCTGAGGGTGTTCATACAGGACTTCTTGTTCCAAGTATCCCACAGGCTCCAACCACCAGAACAACCTAAAGTTTCCATCACGGGGCACAGCTGTTAAGGTTGTACCAAAGAGCAAAGAACTGACCTCCAGCCAGCAGAGAGAAATCATGCACATGGCAGTCATGCATATTTTGTGCTTTCTGAAGCACAAAAACGAACACAAACTTAAATTGAAACTTATTTCAAACCCATTAAGGAAGAGCAGAACTAAGCACACCATTTTCAAAGCCTGCTGTGGTGACACAGAGGCTTGTGTTTCCTTTATTCCAGTAGAGGGCAAGAGCTACACAAAGAAGCACATTTGAGAAGGCAATTAGGTCTGAGTAAAGGGAAAGGTAAAAGAAAAGATTTTCCAGACTCTTGTCGCCTAAATGTCATTTTAAATAGCATTAAATAGAATTTTTTGCAGGTTTCTTTCAGCTCTTACAATAACATGCAATACAACAACAAAATTTTCTCTTCATGCCTTTAAAAAAACCTAATAACCTCACAGCAGCTCACTCATCGCTTTGATGACACATAATTCCCATCCCTTCAGACTGCATGCCCTCATTTGTTCCACTGAGCTTACAGTGAACTCTTTGGAAAGAGGATCTGAACTGACAACAATTCCATTGCACAAATTGACAGTGCTGTACTTCAATGTGTAACACACACACCTCTGAAGAGCTCACACGGAGCACAGGTTCCTTCAGTTTAACTCTTGATAAATAGCAGGATAAATGTAAAGTGGCAATCTGGCTCTGTTTACTGGACAAATACACAGAAACACTAAGACTGCACAGTTATCAGGGGATGTGGCCCTGTTTAGCCATGGAGGAGGTAGTGAAGTGCTGATTGAGCTCTTGAGCATTCCTAGATTATCTAGATGTCGCTTTGGTAGAAATATCTGTGGCCAAAGCAATAGCAACAACAATCATACTACTCTTTGGCACAGCTCTTTTCAACACACAGTATTACACTGAAATACTTTGTCACTTTGTCTTTGCTTGTGTCTGAACAAGTCAGGCATTTAGATCCTGTGAAAAAACAACAACAACAAGAGCCAGTGTCTTTTAAGGGTAACATTAGGTTCCAATTCAGCAGTTTATATTTGATAGCATATGTTAGAATTGCAAAACAAACAAAAAACAAAACAAACAAACAAACAAACCTACCAAAAAGGATCAGAACCTACAGAGTAAGTCAGTAAAGGTTTAAATTTACACAGTATTTAACTATGAGACTCATTCAAAACTTTATATATAAAGTTTTATATCAATTTGAGTTAAATTAGGAAAAATAGAATCCAATATGAACATCAGAAGAAAGCACTGAAAGAGTAGAAAGAGATGGTGAAATCTTCCCTCATTGATTCCTTTAAAATTAAGTTGGACAAGCCGTGGGAAGTGATTGAGGGAAGGGCAGAGGAATCCTGTAATAAACTGTGGAAATGGGCTGACATGATCTGTCCAGATCAATCCTTTTTTTCTTTGATTGAGGGAATTCTGTGGATGTAAGCATTGTTGGTCCAGTAATTAACATATGAATATTTGGCTCTGACATTTCTTATCAGCTAAGTATAAATTTCTGCCAGGTTGCTTCCTGCAACATTTGGCAAATGAGCCCATTTTGATTAGAAGGTAATTTATTGCAGGCTGGAGTTCAGTGGGTGTGATCATTGAAAATGACAGATTAACAATCGACAGTTTGGGGAAATAATAGGAACAGCAACATATTTACACACAGAGCTGAAGATGACATCTCTAATGTAAACATTTGCAAGCAGTTTTTCACAAATCACAATGACTGATAAACCCAGGGGCCAACACTCAGCAACAGGATTGCAGAGACAGGCAGACTCCTAATCCCACTTGCTACTCCAGTGAACAGAGCTCCCAAAATACCAAGTACAAATTCTTCTGCTGAGAAATGTTTAGGCTAGACTACAACCCAATGCAGAGTTAAACTAGCTCATTTGGGCAGTGGTAGCTAGGCAGTTATAAAAGGAAGAACTGCAAAAGCAACATAAACGGAATAAATCTTTAGGGAACTGGTCCGGGATGGCTGCAGCTGATTTAACACCAAGGATAAACATTTGTATAAGCCTAGCTTTTGAAATGCACTTACAGGCTGAGAACCTCAGTCTAGGCTGATTTTCAGAGTGCCACATCAACCTGAGGAAGCTGCCAGTGGGCAAGAGATACCTCATAACATTGAAAAAAATATGTCAAGAAATGAAAATTCTGGTTATGCCACCAATTTGTTATGCTTCCTTCGAGTAATTTTGGGTTTTTCTATACTTGGGGTTCTTGTGTATAAAACATATTCCTACCTCTAACAGCACTGCTTTTAGAAGTTAACTTTGCCCAGTGAGCAGCCTGCAAGTGAAAAGCATTTTGCTGCTGTTTAAGCACAACTTTTGAAATTTGCTGGGAGGAAAAAATAAACTTGCACAAACGTTGGTAGAGAACTTTACAGTTCACAAATGCATATAAACTTTGAAGAAAGAATCACTTCTAAAACCACCCAGAAGACATCAGACTGTTCAAGCAATGGCTGTCAGATAATGCACCTAACTGATGCCGCAGACTCATCATAAATTTAGCAGGAAACAAATGCACTTCCTATTGACCCTTGCTAAATCTTTAAACAAACATCTTTACAATCTCTTCAGAGAAACTCATTCCTTTCACTGCTGCACCAACTAAGATGAGTATGACCAAAGGCAAAATGTGTTCAACAAGACCAAAGGAGTAAGAGTGCACAAGATAGACAAGCCTGGAATATGGCCCAGAACCTACTAGCTAGCCTACAGTCAGGCATGAGCAATTTCTGTTTATATGAACAACCTAGAATTTCATAAAAAGCAAGTAACACCATCTTGATGTATATTTCAGCTTTCTAAATATTTAAATAAAAGTCCAAAGGCTCCAAAGATTACTTAAAATTTCTCCCTATTTGCCCTTATTAAGTTAAGAAATAAACCCAAAAGTAAAACTATTGAGATGCATTGATACACTCAGATATGAAATCACCAAAAATGTCTTTAGACATTGGAGAATCCTGCAAAGAGGATTCCCATGGCTGTATTTTATTTGATGGGAGCCTGAATTAAGACATAGGTGCCTAACAAGCTGTAACCAGATCCAGCAGGCATTCGAGTCAGAAGAGTCAGGCTTTTCTTTAATTCCAGTAAAACTAGCCTTGACTGTCACTGGGGAAAAGCTTATAAGCAGAGTTGATTTGAGTATTCTTAGCAATGTAAACACCACTGGAGGAGAAAATATGGCCAGGTTATTATTGCTACCAGGTGGGATGAAAAGCAGAGTTAAACATTTCAAAGGAAAAAATTTCTTTCATTGATTTTTCATTACCTTTTTTTCCTCAGCCAAATGTTGCTATCAGCCTCCATATCCCAACACCTCTCCTGGCAGAGGGAAGTGGCTGCCAGGTCTAACACTGGCATGGAGCCAACTAAGCAGATACATCCATTTTCCTATGCCTAAAATTAGGGGTAGGAATAAGCAGAAGAAAAGTACAGATAAAATTGTATTATTAAGGAAATAAATGGAAAAAGGAGGTGGGAGGAGGAATAAGAAAAGAAAGGGAAAAGGCAAAAAAGGACAAAAAGAAAGGAAAAAATAGACTTGAAACCCTAAGCTTTGCCTTTTGGAGTAATTAAGCAGTGAATCAGGTTCACTCTCAGGCCTTGTTGAAGGCAGTATTTAATTTCCAGCTGAGCCTAAATGGAGCCAGGATTTCTGGTTCTCTTATGATTTCTTATATGCATCTTTTTCATACAAAATATAAACTTCTCCTTGACCAAGGTAGAAAGAGTTGTCTTCAAAGACAGGCCTTTGAATTCCAGGTCAGACAAATGCATGACCCTGGAAATGCCTGTTCACCAGGACTGACATATCAGGTCTGCCCAGAGAGAAATTCAATGGCTTAGTGCCTCCTGTAATGCAAAGCAGTCACAAGATAGTCACTTAAAACAGGATTATGCAGCACAGCACCTGTGCAAAACAGCCACACCACATTAGCAAATTCTTATGATCTAAAGGAGAGAAAAAAATTCAGAATTCAGAATTCCCTTCTGCTTTAGTAACATCACTAAACAAGTGCCTATCCCAGGAGACAGAGCACCTCGAGGCACTCGCAGGATCAAGAGAAAAGAAACTTTGATTAAAAGAACATGCTGATAGACACAGTACCTATCTGCAAAACACATAAACAGTAAACAAATACCAGACTTCAAACACTGTCCAGCACTTCCTTGAGTTACAGCTGCTGCACAATCAGGCCAGGTGTTTAACTTCATCCTGCTAACAGAGCTCAGGATCAGCCATGTCTGGAACTGAAGCAGGCAGAGAAATGCACATGAGGTGCCTAAGAAGCAGGTGTAGACAATGTGAGGTCCCCATCAGAGGCCAGAGAAAGCAGGTTCCCATTTTCACTTGGTTTATGGGTATCTGGTCACCTGCTGGGAGAAGGGACTTTATTCTTTGCACCTGAAGGTTGACTAAACCCCTCCTCACCCCCTACTCCAGGTGCATTGTGCACCTTGGATCTGTCTTCTCCCTGTCTCCACAAGAGATGTGTTATGAATTTGCTTTCCTGATATTGATCTGAGAGTATTTGTGCATTTGTGTTTGCAGGGTCCCTAGAGGATGGTTTATTGTAATTTATATATATTGCTTTTTCTTTTAATGATTTTTTTTGGGATACATGTTTTCATCTGCAGCCTCTTCCCATGTTATACTGTTCTGCTTTCTAACCAATATTTCTAAACAGAGCATGTGGTGGTTTCTACTTGCCTTATGCAAATTGCATATTCAAACTTGAGCTGAGCAGGAAAGCAGTGCCATGAGGTCAGTGCTCTTACAGAGTGCTCTAAAGATGACAGATAAAAAATATTCACAGAAAAATCAAGGAACTGATGGTTATTCTCAGCAAGAAAACTTTAAAAGGTGACCGAGCATAGCAGAATAAAACTGGGAACACATAGTCAGGACTAACTTTTAGGTGCTCAAGAACCAATAAGAATTTTATAAAAGTTTCTGAGGCCTCATTAAGTATTGTCCATTTAAATAAAGAAATAAAGTGTGGTTTTTTTAGGGACCAACTCTCCATGTTTTGTCATGGCTTTCAAAGGGAAAGTCCCCACACTTGCAGGCAGTTTCATCTTCTGAGAATATAGCCAAGGTCAGTGGGTTTAAAGAGCATGCAGCACCTCTGCATGGTGACTGACCTGCTCCTTTTCCTGAGATTGTGGCATACATTCAGATTCCCCATTCTGGATAAACCTCTCCATTTCAGCAGAGAGGCCATCAAAATCACCTGGGAAAAGGTAACTGGTTTACACAAACTGTGCAGAGCTGATCACCTCTAGCACCTGGGAACAGGAAATCAGACCTGTGCACCTCAGCCTGGCATTTGTTGCTGCCCTGTGGGTAGCAACCCTGTGATCAGGGGGTTTTTGAACTGCAGAGGGAATGAGCATCTCCCAAGTTCCTCACCTGGAGGAGTTTGTAAGACAGCATTCCGAGGCAGGAGCACAACCATTAAGGTAGAGTAGTATAAAGTATCCCCTCCTTGGTTTTGAGAGAGTCCCACTCCCTCTGCAGACAGAAAATGTCCATTTACAAAGCCTGCAGGAGCTCAGCAGGACCCACACTGTGCTGGAGAGCAGGTTGAGCCACACTGGCTCCCCAGCAGAGAAACAGAGACATCACTGAGCCTCTGGGATGGCTCCTGATGCTGGTTCAAGCCACATGATTCCTCCCCCACTGTGTGTCAGGCTCTGTGAGACCCGGCTGAGTCCTGAACTCACCATCAGATGGAAGTCCTTGCCTCTTATCACACTTTGATTCTGTGAGTAGCAGCTGCCCTTATTTCCTGCCTTGTGCTGAGTCCAGACCGACTAGGTTACCCATTTCTGGTCTGTCTGAGGTCTCCTCATCACTGCCAACCTCTGCAGCCTGCAGCTCTGCAGGTGAGGCTCTGCTGACCTGGGGACCATTTTGCATCTTTTCAGTGCAACTCTCAGGTTTCTAAAAAGTGTAGCCCATTGCTTATCTTTCCTCCTGTACATCTAAAAGCACAACTCACTGAGGTATCTCTCAGCTAAGAGTTATGAATAAAACAGTGTTATGAACCTACAACTCGGTTACTCCGATGACTCATTTCAAAAGCCTCTCAAGTGGAGTGCCCTAATTAGCAGGTACCTGTGCAGTTTCCTCTGGCTCACATCTGTTAGACACTTTTGAAAAGTAGAGTCTTGCTGCAATATCATCAGAGCAGCCTCTTACGGTAAGGCTGAAACACAGCGGTTTTTCCCTGGAGTCTGATTTTCTGTCCTTGAAACACAGTATCTTCTGCCTCCTCTGTGCAGAGTCACACCTTTCTCCTTAACATGGAATTTGTCCTACTGCTGAGTCAAGCAGATGTGAGAGCCTCATGCAACTTCACAAGAAAACAAGAACAGCCACTTGTGCTGAAATACCTGGAGTTTTATGTGTACTCAAGCACTGTCCCCTCAGAGTCAGTGGGAAAAGCAAGTGGCTAATGCTGGTGCACAATTTACAATATCCATGTCACATTACTGCTGTCCCCAGAGCAGAAGATTCTCAAGGATACTGTGGGGTGTACACAATATCCATGACATGACACAAAGCAAAAAATCATTTCAAAGGTCATTAAAACTCTCAGCATTCAAGCATTTTCTTCTTCATATGTAGTAAATTTAGTAATTTCAAGAGATTTCACATATTTAAGTCTTTCAGGATTTGATTATTCTCTTCCTGCAAAGAAAGCTGAGAAATCAACTTTGAGGAGGTCCAGTGGCAGCACTGGAGAAGAAAATTTTTCTTCCAAAACAGCAAGTAGGCTTGCATGCCTCCAAGCTCCTGTTCTTCCCCTTTCATATAAGCTGCCCTGGAGATGCCACTCCTCAGGTGAACTAACTGCTAAAACACAACCAAAGACCAGTTTCCAAAATGACTTCTCTCTCAGGAGCTGCCATGACTACAGTCTCCCTTGCTGCTCTTCCTATACAGACAAATCCAGAAATATCTGTCCAGTCTTTAACCCTTTACTGCACACCTTGAGCTGAATACATTTGGTCTGGAAAAAAATCCTCAAAAGCCCTGGACTAGCTATGGTATCATACTTCTCACAGGATTTGAAATCTTACATCTCCTCATGATGGCAGACACATTTGCATATTTTTAGTGCCATGATATATTGTTAAGACAACCTCATTTACTATCAGGCAGTTCTCTTTATTATGAACAGTTTCTGAATCCCTCATTTTACTTTGATTGGGCTAGCCAGGGTTGTGCCCATAAATTATGCTAAAGCCCTATGTAACAAATGCTCAGATTTTTCAGCCGTCAAACCTTCATCAGTCTCGACCTCTTTGCTTTGAGAATCAGGATATAACCACAACACCCAGGAGCACGTAAGGTGAAGGTTTATGTTAGGTGGCTTAGGTGCACAAGATAGTCTGCAAAATGTTCCTGAGAAGCGAAGCAATCCCAAGCAGAATTCTCTGCAGCCACAGTCAGCTTTCTTAGTTATTTCTGTGGGCCAGTATTTTGCAGTGCAGATGTACTGGCAGTTCCAAGGAAAAACACTTTGTGTACTGGGCCCAGGCTTTGTCTATGTTCTATTTGCTGTTGAATCCTTTGTGCATGCTCATATTCTCCATAAAATCCAGCACTGCCCCGGGCTGGATGCTCCTCAGCTCTTATGGCAACTCCCCGCCTCTTCATCTGCTCCTTCTCTTCCCTGCAGAGTGCTCTGACTACAGTGAGCTTCTCTCTTTGCAGGTGGCATTGCTCTAGTAAGATGGCTACATGCAGAAATTCATGTCCCTACATGTTAATATCTCCATCCTCAGCACTGTAACTCTGATACGAGTTTTGTTTATCCATGCAGCGAATGGGAAGAGGCATAAGCTGAAATCTGTAACATAGAAGAACCGATTTGGTTTCACAAGTGCAACTGTGTGTCCTTTGCCACACGGACAAATCTTTTAGTAGTTTGTCCACACTTTCCTGGTTATCACAACTCAATTCCTCCTAATTTTGAACCTCTATGCAAAGATCTGGGACATTTAGAGATGTGCAATTATAAATAGAGTCAGCCCATGTTGACCTGAGCCAAACTCCCTTGAAGGGCAGCCACAGAGCAGAACTGATGGCTCTCATCAGTCACACAGGCCTGTTACAGCAGAGCTGTGCAGAGCAGGATGCTTTGCTCCAGCCTCCTGCCCCCCTGCTGAACATTATCCTCACTAACGCACATATTTGTAGGGAATATATTTTCAGTAGTTAAAGTCACAGCTGTAAAGGCTCCTGACCATGGAAATACATATCTGTCATGGTCTTTAATAGCCATGTTTTTAATGTCTACCCTGAGCTTTGAATTTATTATGTACAACCCAAAATAATTTAAGTAATGTACAATTAAATGTAAACTATTTTATTCCGTTTGGGAGAGCAACCAAAATAATGTAATTACTACTTAAGTTTCATGCAGCTAAAATGCTAAAGCCAGGTATGAGCCTTTTGATAAATACTATTCTTAAAGGATTAAATTCTGTATTTATATTTATCATTCTTGCAAAATAAGACATCAATATAATGTTATTTTCCATCTACTCAAAAAAAATCTCATGTAGAAAAATTGTCAATTCATCTTTCTTCAAGACATTGTTCCCCCCTTGCAGTTATCCCCAGAACTCCCCTGGAGGGAAATAACACTTAGGTTCTGTCTTTTTAACTTGCCTGATTTACATAACTCTAATGATATTTAAGTGCCTTTGGCTGCACTTTCCTTCCTTTTCCTCGTTTCTTTACTCCCAAACTCTCAAGGCAGATGAAGTAACAGTTGGCAGCATCTTGCTCATTACACCATTGCCTGTGCTGTTCAGAGTCACGCCACCATGGTTGCAGCTGGCTGAGCAGCTCTCCAGTCCTCCCAATAATTCCAGTTTTCCCTTGGAAAGATAAGTATCCTTTGCAAATGGGGGAAAAGAGCTTTTCTTTGGAGTCACATTGTTCTCCCAGGAGCAAGGGCTGCAGGAAAGCAGAGAGGTGCAGAAGATCAGGGCAGTTCTGTCTGAAGCCTGACCTCTCCACTTGGGTGAGTGGTGGGAACACATCCTGTGAGGTTTTCATCTGCAGTCAATGCCAGATATAGAAAACACAGACATCACTCTGCACAAAAAGGCCAGAGAAGAGAAAAATTACAGCTAACACTGATAAAAAATAACAGGATTGAAAAGATGCAGAAGAGGACAGATTTGATTTTGGGACCTGAATTTATAGTTTAGGGATGGGCAGACATGGTGTTGAAGAGTTCCTGCAGAAAGGATGAAAGGAATCTTGCTAAAGACAAGCAATCTCTCGCCCTTGATAAGGGTAAAGTGTGGGGTAGCCACCACAAATTGTGTCTTTTAGGGATGAACATATACTTCAATATTCATGGGCATCAACTGATAATTGACCTTCCTTGTTATTCAGCTTTCCTTTCTTTTCCTATTTCAATTTTCTTTCTATTTTTTTTTCTCCTTACAAAGAAAATTGAAGCATGGGAAAAAGAAATAACTGCTTTTCTTCACTGCTCCTCTGGTAGTCCATATGGGGAAGGAAAAATAGAAACCATTCCTGTCAGTCCCAAAGTTGTGCCAGCAGTCAGACATATACACAATTTCTGCTCTCTGTCTTTCTAAAAGGGGACTGGAGTCCTCACTGCACACCCTGGCAGAAGATGTGGATGACAATCCCCGACTCATGAGCCCTTGTGATTGTCTCTGAAGTGATGGTTTCCAAATGAAGATGTGGACCACTACTGATATTTAAACTTTTTGCAGTGCCTTGCAAAACATCCTCAAAAATGCCTAAAAACTATTTTAATCTCTGCTGTCTTCCTTTCCTTTTGTCCATCACAGCCACATGCCACCTTCTGCACTGAGGCCTGGCACAGTGCTGTTGAGAGCCTCTGCTGTCACCATGATCAAGCACAGCTCTCTCTCCATGATGGAAATCCAAGCAAACTGCATTCAGGAATACCTGAACTGTTGAACTCTTTGCTTCACGCAGAATAGGCAGGTGCAAGAAGTGCAAGTTCTCATCCAGGATCTTCTCAAACAAGAATACCATTAAAACAGAAAAGCTGTCAGAATCACTTAGGAAGTTCCCATGTGATCTCCTATCACCAGTGTATCCATCTGTGTTCTTAATAATTCCCACCCTCTTATTCAAATGTGTATTTCCCAAGAAATATTTTGCCAAAAGTATACAATGTTATTTTTCTTTAACCAAAAGTAAAAAATTACTGTTCCTCTGCTCTCAGACAACTAATAAAAATGCTTCTTTCTAACAGAAAATGACAGTCTTTCATGTAAAAACTAATAAAGGTAAAGATTAATACATTACTTTTATAGGTCAAAATACAATCTTCTAAAATTTATGAGGACTGGACTATTTTGTGTGATTATATTTAACCAATAAAATCCTTTGAAAGGCAAATCCATCTCTCTCTGAAGTTTAATGGGAACAAGACCCTTTAGGGTATTTATGTTATTACCTTTTTGGCTATTGTGAGTTTACCATTAGGTTTAGAATAGATCAGTGTGGAAATATAGGAGATTATTCTCTTTTTATATTTTAGAAGAAATCTGTGCCATACCAATGTACAGTTGGTACAATAATGGCAGAATAATCTTGCAATCAACCCCATACATTAGGGTGTAACCTTGAAGCCATAACTAAATCCATCAGTCACGCTGTGTGCTGCAGGAGGGAGTGCTCTCCTTGGCACACAGAAAAAATGTCCCAAAGGATGTATCTGCATGTCCCAAGTTTGTTATGCAGACTCTAAATCTTTCTACCTGCCCACCAACACATCATGATCTGCTGATCTTGTTTACCAAAAATAAAAAGATGCAAACTTTTAATGATCTTTGCACTGCTTTATGTTCCTAGGTTGAGATGAAACCCCTGCATTATGAAAAATACTGGTTTGTTTTGTTGGGTTTTTTAATACAGTGCTCTGAACAGACAGCAAGTACATCCTTGCATGTCTTTGGTTATCCCTGGATCACCCACCCTGTAATCTCCACAGCTCTTATTTTAAAATAGAAAAATTTTCTCCATTCCTGTCTCCCAGAGGAACACCCTTTTTGTAATAGCAAAGGGAAAGATGCCAACAATCCCTGTAAATACAATCTGAATGTCCAGAATGATAACTAATCTAGGCAAAAGTTCTCAATAAAAATATCAACTCATCTCCCACCTCAGAATTTTTCTCCTCCCACTTTGTGCCTTCTATCAGGAATTAATAGAAGCCATCTTCATGCCTTTCCAGCAATCCTTAAGCCTCCAGCACCTTCCTTGCTTTCCCATTTTGCAGCCTGGTCAGTGCACTGCTTGTACCAAACCATCTGACCCCGCACCAGTCTCATTTTCTGTCACAGCTAACACAGCTCAGAGAGAATGGTTTCTGGACCTAGAGAACATTACAACAGTAGAAAAATAACATGGGAGACCAATCTCTGTTGAGCATGTGGTTTTGACCCACATGGACTTCCACCTCCACAAAAAAAAAAAAAAAAAAAAAAAAAAAAAAAGAAAAATACTCTGACAGACCTAGTAGTATGTGCCTTTAAGTATAGTCTTATATCTTCAAAAAAAAAAAAAATCAATCCAGTTATAATTTCAGGAACTGGCTGAATTCCATTCTATCCTACTACAATACCTCTGCATTTTCATTTAAAGACTTGTTTTTCTTTCATTTCCAATGTCTGTTTTTTGAGCAGCTGCAGTGGAACATGGCAGAAATGTATGCCCATACTTAAGCATGGGAAGTGAAGAAAATCTCTAAGCCCCTGTGGGATGAATGTTACTGTGACAATGGAAGACACATAGATATTTTTAACAACTTTCTGTTTTGTAATTAGGGAGCAGGATTTTTTACTTGCTTTTATTCCATTTTCAGAGCAGTATTGTAATAAATATCTTCCCCTGTCGCTTTTGTTCCTGGAACTGCAGCATCACACAAGCCCAGCAGGACAAAGTGTTCTTGTGAAAAACTGATTTATTCTCTCATCTCTGACAATCTAAGATGGAAGGATTAAGTGATGATCCTCTGATCTGCCTTTTCCCTTGTCTCCATGCATACACTTTGCTCTTGCTAGCTTGCTGACCAGTCTTCAAATATATTGCTTGAATGGCCCCATTCCATTAGGGAGCTGACATCTCTCCCTTTAGAGTGTTATTAATATCAGTCCTTGAAAGCATTTAACCAATGACAATCTAACATTAGCTCACAATGGGATTTAAAGACATTACAGTTCATTAATTTATGGTTTAATGTTGCCTTCTTCCAATCTGTTGCCCTTTCTCATTACAAACGGCAAAAAAAACAAGTTATAAAGTCCACAGTATCCTGCATAAAATGCTGCATAAGGGCTTCATTTATTTGTTTACTGGTATGATTGAAACTCACAAATCCTGTTCCTGTTTTACAAGTCAATTGCAAAAGAATAACTGCTGGTTGTCTGGCAGATACTATTTTTGTTTCTCCTTTCCTCTTCTGACCATTTTTCTTCCTGTGCAGTCAATTTACATATTATATTTTCCACTCCTATAAAATATCAGTAAAATATGAGAATCATAACACATTCCAATCAAGCTGAATTCAATAAATAGAATAACATTGTTTAAAACTTTTGCTAGAATCTTCCTGGAAAAAAGGATAGATTAGTAATTACAACTGATTTAAGACATGCAGACAGGATGATGTAGAGTTCTGTCATAACTCTACTTCTTTGCAATATTGGACCAATGTAATTGAGCTTTAATTGTTCAAAGAAAACATAAAGAACAAAAATATGTCAAAATATCTTTCTTGGGAATCAGAATAAAATATTCCATGTCTTCATTTCATGATCTGTACTTTGAAGAGTGCTTCCTGGCAAGCAGGAGAGCAGCTATGCTGCCAAGGTCCTGGGAGCCTTGGTGGACAGCATGTGCTGCCAGCAAGGAAAGCCAACAATTTCCTGGGCTGTGGCAGCAGCAGCAGCAGCAGCACAGATCAAGGGAAGTGATGAACTGCTTCTGCTATGCACACGTTGGACCACAGCTATAGGGCTGGGTCCAGGTTTGGTCTGCCAGGAAAGATGATGAGCAAGTTCAGCAGAGGGTCATCAGGATGGCTGGGGGCTGCTTGTCCTGGGAGGAGAAGCTGAGAAAGCTGTGCCTGTTCAGCTGGAGAAGCAGGGATTTCAGGAGACCTACAGCAGCAGCCCGTCTACACCCTTAGGAGGTTGTGGGAAAGAGCCTCCCTCTTCACAGTGCTGCATGCTGGGATGACAATGGACATGAGCTGGAACAACAGAAGTTCACAACAGATACAAGGAAAAACCTTTCTCCATGAGAGCAGTCAAACAGCAGAAGAGGCTGCCCAGAGAGGCTGTGCTGCCTCCATCCTCTGAGGTTTGCAAGGCTCAGCTGAGTGTCCCAGTCCAACCCCACAGCTGACTGACAGGAGAAGGAGGTGGAACTGGAGATCTCCTGTGCTTCTTTCCTGTCCAAATTGTCCTGTCATACTATAAACTTAACTGACTTCTGTTCCCAAATCCTTTTATACACATTCCACTGATAAGACTCTGGGGAAGCAAGGCCTGGCACTAGGACTAAATTTATCTGATAAAGCAGTAAGATACTACAGTGTTTCAAGATCAGAAAAGGATGGATCCATCCTTGACTGCAAAGTGTCCTTTTTCTCTTAATTTCCTCGTTAAGTCTTGTGTGTAATTGTTCTACTAAAGCTTTAGATATCAAAACTCTCTCCTTTTTCCACTTCTGCAGTGCTTGAATTCTGGAGTTAATAACCTTGTATTATGAAAGTTAACAAGGAAAGCCAGTGATTATTTTATGATCTGACTGTAACCTCATGATATATGAGTATGTTAATATAAGCATTAGCAATGACAGTCATAGGATCAGAGACATAACATGATCCCTGAATTAAGATGCTTACTTGAACATAGCCAAGAATTTTTAGCCTGGTATTAAAGCATAAAAAACCCTGATGAATCAATATTGCTTATATATATTTTTAAAACATATTTTGCATTTAAGTAAGCCCCTAATTGATATAAATCACTCCTGCCAAAACTAAATAAAGATAATATTTTGGCTGCAGGAATGAGTTTATTCAGCAAGATTTAGAAGTGAAAAAATATATGAGTCATGACATGGAACATTGGTGTAACTCTGTCCCATTCATAAAGTGTCAACTCTGCTCAATCCTCACGTTGCTCCACAAGGGATCAATGACATGCACTGCTTAATGGGAAGGGTTTTTTACCTAATAAAAATCAGCAGAATATGTGTGTGGGCAGCTTGGAGCAATCTCTTATGTCTTCCAGCACCTTAAAAAAAATGGACTCTAACACAGCTTTCATTGCCCTTATTACTATTTTTCTTGTTTTTTATTGTCTCCTCTTCTGATTGAAACACACAGGTGTAATGAATAATTTATGATATTACACATTTTCTCTTACAGAAAATGCAGACCATCAACATGTCTACATCAGTGATAAAAATGGGTAATCAGATCCACTAAAAAGAGATAAGGAGAAAATGCTTACAGAGCTTCACCAAAATCATCAGCCATCCATCCTTCATAGCTGTCCTGTGCTGCTCATCACAGACCTCTAATGCTTTAAGAGCCAGAGCTACTCAGATCCATCACTGTGGATGCTGTGACCAGGCCAATTTCCTTTGAAGTCTATGAATATAGCAAATGTGAGACAGTAAAAGGGGAATTTTTATTACTTTTTTTTTTTTTATTAAAGGCCTGTCTGTCCAGAGAAACCTGGGAAGAGACAATTAGGGTGCTAAGTATATCAGGCTGTCTTTGCTTGCCTCCTAACAGCTTTACAACATATGGATTTGTTTCTTCACCAATGACTCTGAAGGATGTTTTCTATGAAAAAGAGATGGCTGCAGAAAAACAGGAATTAGAGAATTAGGTTTCTGTGCATATGCATCATCAGTATTCCTCAGTATTCATCTCCCATCAGACACTAGAAGACTAATGCGTTTTTTTAGACAGAAGTATTTTTTTGAACTTGAAACCAATTACTGATTAAACAGTAGATAGAAAAATGGTCCAGTAAATTGATCATTTTTAATCAGATGCAGGCTAGAGAAGTATGGATTATTCAAGCTTAGTTGATGCTTCTATTGAAAATAAAATGCAAAGTTGGTTACATATCCAGAGTAGAAGAGGTTCATTGCTTAAAAAATAAAAGGTTTTTCCTTGCAGTGTTGTTCAATAAATACTCAATCAATTTCTTCCCATAAGAGTGAATCCAGAGTACTGGAAATAGGAAATTAAATCTTATTTTAAGTTGCTGACTCAGATCTGATGAGTTTGGTACTGATTCAGCCATTGCTACCAATCTAATTTTGCACACATAATGCTACCACAAAAAAGAAGTATTATCTTTGTCATTAGTTTTTTAAAATGTCAAAGAATTAATACTTTGCATTGTTATAATAACTCCTTTTCAAAAAGAACTTAGGGTTGGCAAAGAGAAATATAATAAAGCTCATATTTTCTTTCAGGATTAGGTATCATGCAAGGATAAATGCTAAAGAATACTCATGGGCTTGTTGAAGGTTATTTAAGGTGTCTGTAGCAGAGCAAGGAACAGCACTCACACATTCTGATTTCCCTACCCTGTGCTTTTCCTACCAGGTCACCCTGACTGAAATTTTGTTATCTCTGCTTCTGTGCAATCTGGAAAACATTCAATGCAGGAATTCTCTGCTTCACAGAGAAACAGACACTGGGATGCTCCAGTAAAAAAAGTCAACACAGTGCAGCCATCTGCCCCCATCCTCCCAGTGCTACAAAAGCAGCAAGGTCTATGATCCTTCGGCCACCTTCCCAGTTCAGAAGTTCAGACTGCCCCTGCTCTTCTTGCAGTGAAATTACTGACCATGTGTTCCCTAACATGCCATACATTACATGAATGAATAATTAAATGAAAAAAAAAAGTAGTCACTCATTTATTTAAATGACTAACGAATCAAAAGTATATATATATACATATATATATATATATATATATATATATATATATATATATATATGGAGAGGAGAAAGCCAACAGTGAATAAAGTGAGTATGAAAAGGATTTAAGACTTTAAATTTCTTTTCATCTGGGATTCCTACACAAGCCACATTGACTTAAATGCTCTTAGATGCATTAACAAGTCTACATGTGAGATGCAACAGAGTTAAAGGTGAAAATTATTCTCCAGCCTTGGCCTCATGCTAATATCTTGCTATCAATACAGCATTTCATGATTTGTTCATCTCCCCTGAGATGGAAAATTAGGCTTGAAATACCCAGTACCATTTTCAGGACTATTGCTCTTCTGAAGCATTTTTACAAGAGGAAATGTGAACAATCTGCCACCCAGGAAAACCAGGTACCACAGCAAAACCAGAACTTCATGGTCAGGTGCAGATGAAAATCTTGAAGCAGATGCCTAAAGAAACACACACAAGAAAATTCATTTTATATACCATGTTTACTGATTTTTATGCTGCATTTATGCATCTGGAGAAACGCATAATGTGATAGCAAAGAATATTTACTACTATTAAAATTCTTCTTTAAAGGAAACTGCAAAATTTTAACCACCTTTTGAGTCTCAAATAGAATATCTCAAAACTTTCTGCTAGAATGAAGTACTAATCTGTAGAGGTCCCTAGACTTTTTTGTTTAAAATTAAGGTACAGCAATTAGCATTATGTTTTCCTTTCATGAGTTAGAATAACAATTATGAATCATCAGGTAGAATATGGTTTATTCAACTGTTATTATCAATGAGGATATCATTTTCATAACCACATAGGAAACATAACACTACTTTCAAGAACAAATTACCAATTTATAAGTATAAAGTTAATTAAAATATGAGAACATTAAAATTTTTAAAATACAAAATAAATTTAATATTTCTAGAACTTAGGATTATGGTTTGCGTTTTTGTTGTGATGTGTAGAGATTCTGTCAGACTGTCCCTTCTGATTGGTCATGTTTCCTCTAATGGTTTTTGTATAAATTGTAAGTATGAAATTCCCATTCTATGTACATGAACTCAGAGGTGTTTTCTCAGCAGTGTGGACATCAGGGGGCTGCTGCAAGGGACAGGGTGCACACAGAGGCAGAGGGGTGGGTGTGTAGGGGAAGCCACTCAGCCCAAAGAGGGCCTTTGGGCTGTTATCCCAGAGCTTTGGAGGTACAACCAGCTCCCAGCCCCTGGGGCTTTGCTGAGATCTCAGAACCTGAGCAACCTGAAATACCCATTGGCAAGAGCAGCCTGTGTCTGAGCCCCCAGATTCTTTGGGGGATGTGCAGGTGGCCTCAGAACATTCAGGAGTGGCTAAAGAAGAGTATGCAGGCACTTGCAGATGCTCATTAACATTTGAAAGTGCCTGATAGTGTGTTGTACTATTGATACAGCTTCTGCATGTGTCATTTGAATTATTCCCATTATGTATTTCACATAAATTGTCCTTTCAATACATGTTCTAAATAAATCAATCCACCACTTCCATTGGTTTAAATCATTTGAAATGACCTGTTCTCTCTATCAAACATATATACTGTCATGCCACTGCAACACTGTGTCCCTTTCAACCTCATTTCATCCTGAAGCAGCTTTTTTCCTAAATGCTTTGTTTCACTAGAATGTTTCTAATAATGCCTTTTTTTATAATGTATGAAAAAAATCAGTGGAAAGGTGAACCATAAACACGAAACCCAATGACATAATGACTCGATTCAAAGGTAAATTAAAACAAAGACTTGATGACAATATTTCTTATCTAGAAATCTCATTAAATGGAAAAACACTTCAAAATTATTTCATGCACTAGTGTGCATTTGGCTTGAAATACTTCTTACTTTGCCTTCAATGAATAAAATTTCCGTAACTTTGTTTGGCTACTGGTGGTTTTCTGATTTGACTGAGGAACACAAATTTAGTGTGACAGCTAAGAGGAACTGGGTCTCCTCCACCCTCACTCATGTTCTCTCCCACTTTCAAGCACTGATCACTCAATCCTCTGTTTGTAAAATAGTTATATTCTGAAGAGGAAATCTGAAATCTTTGATTTTTTTCCTAATGAGTTTAACTCCCTGAAGCAGCTCATTGTAGAATTCTGAGAGACTCAGTAACAAGCTGAAGGAGGCTGGCAGGGCTAATGAGGCTTGCAGGAACTAATCTAGCTCTATCTCCAATTCTTAATTCTCTTTATTTCTTAAAGTTTGGGAAACTTGCTCAGTCCATTCCTACCTCAAATGCAGCAGCTGAAACAATATTTTCCTCATTTCTACAGATATGGGCAGACTGCAGAAACTTGCTAAATGATGATTTCGCTGACGTTCAGATTATACTTAATTGCAACTGTACATATAAAAACTTTAGTGAATGGTCACAAAATGGATTAAGATGTGTTAGCATAATTAAAATGCTAAATTTCAAATTACAACAATTGGATTGAAATTTGGGAACATTTAAGAGAAAATGTATGACTTGTTTCAATTAATGCTGCTTCCATTGATAATTTCTAAATTAAACCTTTGCCCCTGAGTTCTTATTTTGTTGCCCCTTCTTTCCATTTCAGATGGCAACATTATCCCACCCATGGATCTGACCCACTCTCCTTGGGCTATATTCCAAGTCTCTGTCCCTACCTGTGAGGTGCTCAGGCACCATGCTAACTGTACCAGAGAAAATCCAGTGCCAACAGTCCACACACACAAGAAGAGCTCACCACATTTCACCAGTGGAGAAATCACAAGGTTTTTAGCAATCATCATAGCACAGTGCAATCACCACCCAAAGAACAGGAAACCCACTTATCACAGAACAACCATTTTCTGCTCAGACTGCCAGGCACAGATCTGCAGCCTTCTCTCCCTCAGGAAAATCTACTGGAGGATGTACATTTAAAGAAACAGGCCAGATTTCCCTGTGCATGCCCTATGAGAACAGAAACAAATCACAGACATGATTTCTCCCTCCCCCAGAAAGGATTAGAGAGAAGCATTTGTGCTGTTTTTTAGATTAATGTGAAGGAATATCAGTTCTGACTGGAGTGCTAACACCATGCCTGGAGCAGAACAGGTTACCAACCCTGTGACTCTTAGCTTTGGCCAAGGAAACACGCAGGGAATGATTCACCATCCTTTCAGGAAGTCACTGTGCTGCAAAAGATTAAATTTCAACAGAATTAAGTCAGTGTGTAAGTCTCACACTACCTGGACATGTAGAGCTCAGTTTCACCCTCATTAATAGTTTTCACTCCTTTGATTAAAGGGGTGTCTGGTGTTGGCTGCCCTTAAGCCACAATTAAAAAGCATTGTACATTTAGTCAGTTATTTGGTAACACGGAGAATTTTTCTCTGTTAAGGGACCTATTAATAAAAATCTAATACATAACAAAACCTGACTTAATTAGTCTTTATGGAAGGATACACCTTTAAATTCAACCTTTAATCAGAGCATATAAAAATGTCTTAAAAGAGCAGATGAGAATTATTATGCAGTACCAGAATTTGGAGGAGCTCAGGTGTGGGGTCTGTAACGATTTTTTCAGCATCATGTTTCAAGTCAGTGGAAAAGCAGAGACTAAATGAAGCTCTGCTGGCACTCAGGATCTTTACATCAGCTATTGTATAAAACCACTTCTCTGTTCCCTGTCTATCAGAAACAAGGGCGACCCCCATGGCAGGGAGAAATGATGCCTCTGACTTCATGGACATCAGAAGGCTAATTAATTACTTTATTATACTACATTATTCTATATTATACTGCACTATATTACACTGAATCTGCCAAGCACTCAGCTGCACAGAATCTAGTGATTGTCAGCCGACAGTCCTGACACACACACGTGGATTCAACTGGTCAATGAATCAAAACACTCACACCAGAATCCAATTATCAATTCCCTTCAGGTAAACAATCTTCCACAATGCACTCCACTTGTGAACAACACGAGGAGCAGCAAATGAGATAAGAATTGTTTTTTTCTTTCTCTGAGGTTCAGAGAATGTGAATCCCAGAAATACCCTTGGGAAGTTGTGCCTTGCTTTTCTCTGTGAAGAGAAATGCGGCCACAGCTGTGCGGTCTGCAGCTTGGAGCAGAACAAGGAATGAGGCAAACAGCCACCTTCCTGGAGTCTGACAGGTTACCGTGGCTCATCCAGACCACACTCTGGGCATTTACCCTTATTCTGCCCTCAACATGAGGGAATCTGATCCAGTTTAAGATTCCTTCAATGCTGACTAAACTAAATCAAATTTACTTTATGATTGCCATGGGCTAAGAGCAAACTGATAAATAGCACTGAAATCTGGCTGTACGTGGTAGCTTGGAAAACCACTTTCTTGGTAACTCAGCTACCTGATAAACCTTATCTTTTGATGAGGTATATCTCACTCTGCTCAAGACCTAAAAAACCTTAACAAACTACTGAAATTATTTATATTAAGTGATTACTGACTTATCTGTAAGTGGTCACTATTTTAATTAGTGATTTGATGTCTTTCCAAAATATAATATGCATTTACAATGTACTTATTATAAGTATATAGTATACATAAAAATGAGTCCTGTATCCATTACCACATCACAGAAATGGGCAGGCTCAGATTTTTCATGCCCCTTCATCTTGCAGCCTTACAGAGTGCAAAAATCAAGGGGGATATACAATAAAAATATTTGAATATTCAAAATATTTATGTAGCAGACAAGGCATGGAAGCAGATTTCCTCTCCTGCCTCTCTAATTCATTCAGTTTTGCCTTCTGGAACCTGTTTTACTTTCTGTACAAAAGAATATCAAGAGCTATTTTCTAACTGGTCCATTTCAACCTGCAATATAAAATACCCATTACCCACCGTGTCAGACTGTAGAGGACTCTCCAGGGAAAATCCTGTTTCTTGAACTACAGACTGGACAAGGAACTAGAGCACACATTACAGTGGCTAAAGCAGACAGACTGAACAGGATAAAGTTTATGACAGGATGAGTTGGACTATTTCAGCTACATGATACTCTCTATGAGCAAACACAAACAGATGCCACAAGAAAACACATTTCTGTTTGTGCAATAACAGCAGATGGAGGATTGTCATGGCGCCTGCAAGGTAGGGCATTCATTTAATATAGATTCATACTTGCTGATCATGCTCATGCTTACTTCATATCACCTCAGCTGGTGTTTCTCTTACCCTAGTTTTTTTGCTTGGAATCATAAGAGTGAATATTTTAATGTGCTAATCTTCTAGAGACAAGCACAGACAGAATAGTTTCCCATCACTTTAATTATTGGATAGCACACTGTCTGGAGTTCTCAACAGCCACAGTTTCTATTTATTGGAAAACCTTTAACTCTCTGTGAGGAGGATCATTATCTGATACTCTGCAAGTGAAGTGTTTGATGAGAGCATGATTAATCAGAAAGTATTCTGAGCAGCTCAGCTCTTGGTGACAGGCCCATAATCAAAGAGGCAATAAGAATGTGCACTAAAGCAATTTTGTGATTAACATATACATTATTCTGGCCACTGCTGTATGCAAAGCAAAGCATTGAGGACAAGTGGACAGAAAATGAACAAAATGTCTTATTTCCATAATTTTTCAAATGAAACCTGAACTGAGAAGGAATAAACCTGCAATAACCTTCTGCCTTCAGCCTATGAGAACAGTAAATGCAAAATCTAGTAAGTAGCATTTCCTTAATTCCAAAACTACTGTCACTCCTTATTCATTTTCTCATAGCCTAGAATATGCAGTCATGCAGTCAGATCTCAAAAGAAGCTTTATATTTAGCTGAGAGAAAAGCTGGGCTAGGCATAGCAAACAGGCATTGATTAGTATCAACATGCCAAAAAGATTCTGCAAAGATCTTGCCAAATCACAACCCCCCACCCCCAACCCCATCCTCTGTGCTAGCCTGGTAGTTTTCCTGTTACCTGTTTTCTTTGTTCATTTTCATCAATAATTAAGGTGGCAGTTTGTCCTGCAGTCTTCTGGGCAGCCTAACCAAGAGCCATGACAGAGCAGTGATTCTATTCACGTGTTGTGCACAGCTGAAAGATCTCCAGAAGGACAATATTACTGAAGGAAAGAAGGAAAATAAGCTCACATCCAAAGCATTCTTCCATACAAAAATAAAGCAGGCAAAGGACCAAGACCCAAAAGTTTTAAATTCTTTTGTTTCATTGAATTCCAGTATTCCTTAAAACGCTTGCTACAATATAGAAGCAAAATTAAAAATATGTGATCACTAAGCTCATCAAAATACCTGGAGGTACGAAAGAGTTATTGCAAGGTTCACCTGGGGTATTAATTTTTACACTGTCACAGTAAATAATAAATTTTAATCCTTCTTCACTGGCAGATAAACTACCTTAGGATCTAAGAACATGCACATGAGCAGCAAGAAGTGCTGAAGTAGTGTCCTGCAAGTTTGTACCTCAAGTAACATGACAGTAACTTTGCTCTGTGCCATGTTCCAAGAAGGGGAACTGTGGATATATGTCTTAGGGGTGCTTCCACTCTTGAATTAGTAGCTCTGTGCCTACAGGCAAAAGTATTTGAGACAGATCCTCCACTGCTGCAATCTTGGTACTACCCTTCACACTGGCAAGCAGCAGATATAAAATATAACAGCACTTTTCAGCCACTTTGTCTTCATTTTGCACAGATGTAAATGATTGCAAAGGTGCAGAGTTATGGAGAATCTGGCACTTAATAAATATTAATTAGCAAAGAATTACACTGCCCCGTTGTGGTGCTAAGCATTATCATTCCCACTTAATAAATGGTGCTGCAGTCACAGAACAAGGTTAATTTACTAGTTCACAATAGCACCAGACAATGACAGAGCCAGGAATAGAATACAGGGGCCTCACAGCTATGTGTTAGTCCTGTGAGCCCCCCACAGCTGTACTTTTTTTGTGATTGCCTTTCTTACTGTGTCCATTCCCCAAGACAGCTAAAATTTCATCATATTGCTGTTTCTTTACCTGGGAAAAATATGGGAAGATTCCCTGCAGCAAAAAGCTGTCAGTGTCACAGCACAGCACAATCAGCCAGGGATGGGTTCCCCTGGGACAAGAGGCATGACACCCAACAAGTTAAATGAGCAGTACAAAGGGATTTTTGTTGACAAAATGATAGTTTAAAAATAAGTTATGTCATGTTCATTGTGGTATTTCCATTGGCTGTGCAACACTAAAAAGATTAAGAACACACCCTGCACAGTCTAGTGATTGAGATACATTATAAATTGTAGACAAAATTCAAAGGATTGAAAGGGTTGATGCTGTACCAAGAAACTTTGATATTTTGATGAATCTTGAATTTTTGTGACTTGCAATGCCAAGCAAGATCCTCTGTGCTCTGGCCAGAAATACTGAAGGTAAGGAAAACAAATAAAAGCAACTTCTCAGGAAAAAAGGTGTCAAGTACTCTCAGTATTTGACAATATCTGTCACATCAAGACACAGATAAAAGGGAACTGAAAATGAAAGGTTTAGGAGCAGAATAAAACTACACAACTATTCTTTAATCTCCTCCAAAGACCACATACCATTCCTATTTTGGAGATGCCTTATGTCAATTAAAAAAAATTTCATTTTAGCAGACTGAAAATTACCTGACTAGAATTCCATCATCAGAAGTCTCTGTTAATTAGAAAAGCATAAATACAGGACATTAGGGGTTTCAGATTTTGTTTGACAAAGCTCATGGTCACACTTCCACGTTACAAGATAGCTGACACAAAAACCTGAAAGTTCAGATGGAGAACACACAATCCACCCAATAAACACAGTAGTTAGTCCAATACTCATGGAATTAGCAAGAGGACACTATTCTGAATGCAAATTATCACTGAGGAGAACTGCTTTCTGATAACTGCTAAATGGTCAAAATTCAGTGATTTGGGGACACCTCAAAGCATCCAGCTGCCCATACCTAGCACAAACTGCTAGGAAGCCAAGAACAAAATGAGAAGCTTTCTCATCTCTAGAGGTGGTAATGCAAATATCAACTTGGTGGTCTACAAGTCCTTTCTCTATTCCTGCAGCAAACAGAAAAGGTAATTAAATTTAACACTGTGCTGTTGTGAAACAGTCAGGTGAAGGAAGAAAATCAAATATGAAGCAACAGTATTTTATCTCCTACCAGCAGTTATCCAAAAGAAAACTCTGCCAGGATTTTGGACAAAATTATAGTGGCAGATCTGAACATTCATTTGCATTACCAAACCACTACAATCTAAAATTAAATATACTAAGACCAAACTGTTTCTCTTGATATATGATTGTTTCAGCTCCACTTAGATTTGAGTAACAAACTGTCCTCAGTATGAAGAAAACCTGAAGCAAATTGAGGTGAAGCAGAACTGGCAGGGATTGGAAGCAGGCTGGGTGGCAGGGCCCAGAGGGTGGTGATCAGTGGCACCAAGCTGAGTTTGAGGCCAGTAACCAGTGGTGTATCCCAGTGGTCAATACTGGGGCAAAACAACTTGGTATCTCAAGCACCTTGACAGCATGGGGGAATGGGCACAAACAGGCACAGGAGATTCTGCCTGAACATATGAAAAAGGTTTTTTCCTGTAAGAAAAAGGTTTTTTTCCTGCAAGAGTGACTGTGCACTGGCACAGGTTACTCAGAGGCTGTGGAGTCACCATGCTCAGACACATTCAGAAGCCTCCTGGAATGGCCCCTGAGCAGCTGCCTCTAGGCAAATCTGCTTGAGAGGGGAGATGGATCAGATGATTTCAGAGGTGACTTCTGACATCACCATTCTGTGATGCTGTGAAATATAAAAACTTAGGTCCCAATATTACTACTACTCTTATCAGAATTAGCATACGAAATGGCAATGAGTAAAAAGCTATTGCTTGATTCCACAAAGACATCAAGAATATGCAACAGAGGCTTAATTTTTCCAAAATCTGCATGTTTGTTCCTATATTTGAAAGGAATATGGTACAATGTAGAGATATTTCAAGTATTGATGACTTGCAACAGTCTCTAGCAGTGCTCCACTTCCTGGGGATAGCTGGGACTTGGCAGACAAGCAAGAACCCGACTTTTGTGCAAGGAGAACCCCCCACTGTTCTACCTTCAGTTTGGAACAGCCCTGCTTTCCAGTCAGCCACGAAACTGGGGCATACTGAGCTTTAGTATTCTGTGCTGCATTCATCTCACACTGAATTTCTGTTGTCACAAAAGGCATACTGCAGCTTTGTCTGATACCACTGAAAAACCCTTCTCTTGACCTCAGCCTGCAATGAACAGGTATTACACTTATGAAAGTGACATCTGGAGATAATAAAAATAGCCAGATTTGGGGGACCCTTGGCATGTTGTTTAAACTCCTGTTTTATCTGTCTAAACAAATAAGCAAACATACTACATTGAAGTATGGCTTTATTTATATGGGATTCCCAGACAAGTCATTAGAGGCAATATTTGGTTGGTTCATGACACTATGCAAAAGCTAAATGTCAACTGAAATATCAAAATTTCTTTGTTGATCAGTTGGGCTGTTTTAGAACATGATGAAAAAAAGCAAATAATCCCCAATATTGCTTTTACTTGTAAAATTCTTGTAATGAGTCAATAAACATTCATCTGAAAAGGAGTAGGGGACACATTAAGACTTCAACAAGACATTTCTTTGAACAAGCAGCAACTGCTGAAGGAAAGATTAGGTTAACACTGGGGGTGCAACCCACAGCACTCAAACAAAACCACACTTCCGCAGTTTTTGTCCCAGGCATTCAATGTTCTTTTCATTCAAGTGACTGGATACTGGATCTGCTATCTACCTTATTCAGCTCTCACCTCAAACAACCTCTGTGATATATCTCCTGTGTCTCCATTTGCTTCTTGTATCTGACACTGTAAAAATACAGCAACGTTATTCTGTGAAAGATCTTTCATGCAAAATGTATCTCAAAGCAGCGCTCAAACTTAAATTAAATATTGTATTACAATAGAGAAGAAAGATGTTATGCTGCCAATTTAATCTGAAAAGTGGTAAGAAAAATTGTGGAGGAAGCTTCATGCTTACTGTGTCTCATTAGCTATACTAAAAGTGCTCAGTTTACCAATAAAAGTGCCCATTATTCCCTAACGACACTGCTCTACTAAATGCCCTGAAAATTAGCTTGATCAATGCACTGGGTTGGTACTTTACTCATCTTTCCAGCATTCCATTTTGCAAACTCCCTGTTAATATTTATTTTGAGAGCTTTTGGTCCTGGATTCAACCAAAGGTTAATGATACTTTAATGGAGACTGTGTGTTTCTCCGAGCTGATGACTGTCACTGACATTTTGACTGAGATTTTCTGCTGCTCTTTATCTTTGTAATTAGTGCTCCTGCACAAATAAGATGCAACATTAGAAAATAAAAATAGTTGTGTTTTAAACTCTGCAAGAAGAGTGCAAATGATCTTATAGTGAAAAATATCTTTATATCAGAAAGCAGCATTATGTCTTCGTGTTGTAGAAGATACTACATGAGTACCAGGACTAAAATTTTGAGAGCAATACCTCCATGTGTGAAACCACATCAGCACACTCACAGAGTCATAATACAGAAGAGGAGTCTGGGCTGCCACCTTTTCAAATACTATAAACTCCCACTGTTGGTTTCAGCACTGCAGTCTGACAGCTTTTCCTGTGTAACTGATGCACAGAAAGCCTCTAGGATAATTATTCATTTGATGCACCTCTTTCTTTTCCTTTACTAAAGATATTAAAACCCAAACATTGGCTGCAGACCATGTGGGGAAAAAAAAAAAAAAGACAGTCCTTGTCTCACCCAGAAGCAGAAAGAAGCAGATGGTGATCTCAGCATTAATGGCTCATAGCAGGCGAAATTCCCACTGGCACAGAGGGGTCTGTGACATTGTAAAGAGCACATGGCACTTCACAAAGGCAGTGCTGAGCAGCACAGCAGTGTCCTTCCCACCGCGCTTAGGGGAAGTGCACCAGCATCAGCATTTCCCCAAAGCACGTTTCCCAAAGGGCAATGCATCCAGACAGTGGATTAGATATAAAACCCTTGTGTTTCCCAGTTCATGATCCCATTTTTCATTTTGCTTCAGTGTGTGAATGCAGGAATGTGTCCTTTCCTTCTCACAAATAACCAAAACTTAGAGCCTCAACAACTGCTAAGCAGTGTGTTTGGCTCTGGCTCAATGATGCACTTCACACCAGCATCTGACCCCAAAGCAAACTGAGAACTGTGGATTCAACAGTACAGTCTATCACTATGATCCTGTAGAGAAACATGGAAGACCATGGGAATAAATGCTACACCAACAATGTATGTAACAATGCATTTTTGGAAATGTTGAGGAATACATTCAGTGCCAGTAGCAACATGGCTTCCCCTGAAAAATGAACTTGGCAATTCTACTTGCTGTTAATAAAAGCAGACAATTCTCCACAGAATATACATTTTTAATATTAAATTAGTAGTGACAGGGCCTCCTTACCTACCTACTCACATGTCAAGGAAAGGAACAATAATGCTGTCCTGATGCTTCTTCACTCCTAAGTTCTGAATTACACATATTCAATATCAAAATATAATGAGCCTCTTCTCCTACCTCTTCTAAATGTTATAGTATCACTAACACAATGTAAAATTGGTTATGTATTTCAGAATTTAACTGATGGCACCGGTGTTACACAAGTATTGTGACTAAACTTGGTGAGAGACCATAAAGGAAAGAAAGGGAATTTTACTTCAGTCAAAATGAACTTCACTCAGTCACTGTCCTTCTCGCAGGGTTTTAACTCATTCATTCTTTGACAAACATTCTTTCATATCCATATATTTGCAAGCACTAAGTATCCTGGCCGTGATGGACAAGGACAGAGGTTCTCAAGACCTCATAATGTCTTCTAGGGCCTACTTACACTGGAGATTATGGTCGACTGTTTGGATGTGCCTTTTATACCTTTGGCTTAAGGACTTTCAACATTAGGACTGATAATGACTGTGAAGCACTCTCTTTTCACATTACCCTACCTGTCCCATGATTTACTTCCTATCTTTTCATCTCCTTATCTGAGTGTTTTATAGCTCTAATTCCTTCTTCCTGCCATATTTTCTTTAGATGAGAATAGTCTAGGAAGAATACTTAAAGATGGGGCAGAGACCTTTTTGAAAGGCCTTATGAAAGGACCCTTGCAGAGAACAACAAATGCACACCAGTTAATTAATTACACACTGCTACAGCTCAGGCCTAGCACATGACTTAGAAGAAGTCAGGGCTAGAAAGATCCCCCCACTGCACTTTCTGATTTGGCAGTGATTAGAAATGGCAGCCTTTATGCTGATGCAGTCCCCGAGCACTGGGGCCAGATGTACTGAACACTTGTAGCTCTGAGACCACCTGCCAGGGACAACATAGAAGTATCATTTGCTGAACGTGGCAAGGGCACCTGCTTGATAAGATGCACTTCCTGCATAACAAGTTCACTGTACCACGTTCCCTAAAGCATTAAATAACATCATGATCTTCAAATCTATTATTAATTCTTCATGCAGATTGTCAAATTTGTGTGTGATTGTGCGAGTGTGTGAAAGCTATGAGTAAGTGTGAATAAAAACAGGCCTGAGCTGCAAGAACTGAAATGAACTGGGAATAAATCCATCTCAGCCCTACATGACAATGTAAGTACTTCTCCAGAGCCATATATGGTGAGAAGACTCGAGACACCATTTCCTCTCACAATCCACACACCCTGGCAGATTTTATGAAGCACAGGAAGAGCCCTGCTTGCCTACAATCTGCCACAGTCAACTGTTTTACTTAGGTCTCTTCCTACTTGCACCACAAAGAGCTGCACATTTCAAACAAGCTGAGTCATCAAAAGCTTTACAGACCTAAGCACATATGCAGAAGAGTAGCTAAGAAAAATACAGAGGCCAGAAAAGAAAAATATAGACATTTCTGTAAAAATCATTGAACCAGATACAGTGTTGGTGCAGAAGGGAGCACTCAAATAGCAAAAGCTGCAAAGCAAAGGTTTCAGCTGCAGGAAGTTATTGTCAGCTCTATTATCACATCCAAACCAACAGAAAGCCACACCAAAGAATAGCTGACAGTGTCCTTTACAGACAAGAACTGTAAAAACACAAAATGCCCAGAAACTACTGATTTATAGAAAGGCAGCAATTGTGTGATCTGGATCTGCCTAGATCTCATTCTATAGGAAGATAATGTAAGAAGACAAAAGGCTTTCAAACTGAAGAAGGGATAGGTTATGTGAAACAAACATAACCCAGCTTTTAAGTTGCAAAAAATTCCAAGTGACCACAGAATTAAAATGAAACCGTTTTCCAAACAAATCTCTCCTGTCCTCATTGCGACCTTGGAGAGAGATCCTTTCTTACAGGAATCACTTTGGAGAGCTGTGTGGCTTTCTGGATCACACCAAACACTGCCAGTCTCCTCTGATCCCCAAGGAAGTTCACTTGGTTGTCTCTGGGTCCTGCTTGTGCTCTTCAGCGTGGTCTGTGTCACACTGAGCTGCAGCCTCCCAGGCTGCACTGACTGCTCTCCTGCCAGACCTGGAACCCTCTCCCAGCACAACACCCATCCCTGCTGTCCTTACCAACACCTCTCCTTTTCCAGCTACTTCATGTAGGGACACAGCACGCAACTGAGAACATGCACACCAAACACATCCCATCTGTCAAATTTGGGTATTTAATTTGTGTAGGCACTGACCTGAGACAAGCTCTGCAGGCAAGAACTGAACTACGTGCAATCTCTCTGGCTGAGCTGAGAGGAACAGACATAAATTTCCTTCCTCTAAGCCACTTCCTTCAAATCTCTCAGCAAACACAACAACACATTTTCTGCAGATCTTCTATTCTACAATGGGGTGAATTATTTTTGGCACAAGCAAGTCCCATAGGCTTTGATGGAAGCAGTTGGAGCCAGATCTCCCAATCTCCTCTACTTAGGAGAAGTTATGCCACAATTACATTAAATTTATCAGTGCATTCCACAATGATCACACGATGGAGATTATGGGGGTTGATCCTGTGACAGGCACACATCTAGTGGTGCACTGACAGGGCTCCTATGGCATGGCTTGACAACCAGTCTTCTCACACAGCCAAATCTGCACCCCTCACCTGAACTGCAGCTTGTAGGATGGCTGTCTCATCACCCATCTCCTGTGTGATGGGGCTGGGAGGAACAGAGAGCAAGGCTGATTCTTGTCTTCTCAGAGGCCCCTGGGGAGCCTGGCAAGAGGAAGGCAGATTGATTGTTCTGGTGTGAGAAATCTGGTCTGCATCAGGGAAGCTTCTCACACTGCCCTGCAGTGAGAATGAATGTGCTCAAGTTCATCTTGAATTCCCTGTATCTTATTCAGTTCCAACTGCTCCCCATTCAAGTGATTAATTCAGTAGAAGTAGCAAAATGAGGGGAAAAAAAGCCCAGCTGCACCAAATCACAGAAAATCCTGAAAAGAAAAAATAAAATCCTCCAGATTCAGGAGTCAAACTTGTAGCCCTGGGCAAAAAACCTGTTATGAGTTTCCTGTGCCTGAGGAGTGAATGATGCTAACTTTCCTGGAAAGTTTGGATAAGGAAGCCAGTTCTTTTTTGGAAAATGGTAGCTGGGATACACCTAAATACTTCTTAAATCAGAAGACCAAGCCTTTGGCACACTTCATTCTAGCCTGTGGGCCTTCTTGTTAGGCAGTTAAACAACCTCTCTCAAATTCTAGTTGGCCAAATATTCAAATTCAATTCTATTCTCCATATCTGCGGTTGCATGAGTTTAAACCTTTGTAGACAGAATTTCCCCCTTTTGAAGGGGAGCACACCAAGATTTCATAGTGTAGGACTGAATGAAAAAGGGATGCCAGCTTCTATAATCTGTCTGATTTCTGCCTGGGACCTGTCTTTTGAAAGCAATCTGGGTATGTTCATGTGAATCAAAGCTTTTTCAACAACTATGGACATCAGGATCTTCTCCCACTCTTTTAAAAAAAAAAAGTTTGCAGTAGCAAAACAGCACAACTTTATTAACTAAGAGCTCAGAAAATTAGTAAGAGATACATCAGTTTTGATTGTGATATGCTATGTGTCAATTTTGTAAGTAACTGGAATTTTCTATAATAATCTTTCTGACTGACTAAGCATCTGTGAATATGGAGCCACAATACTCTACAGCAAAGCAAGGGCCTTCTCTTTGAGAAACACATAATTGCCACGTCAGGTGACAAGTGTGGGAACTATATTGATATTACAGCCAGAAGTGGTACAAATGCCCCTGCAGCCAAAACTGCTTTTCTCTTGTTACCCTTTATATTGATCAAGAACCCAAGGAAAGTCTAAGACATGGTACTTCTGGCAATGAAAAATTACAGACTCATTTAACAATTTCTTAAAACACCAGTGAATTGTCAGTACAAAAATCAGGCAGGTAGCCTGGCTATCCAGTTCTCATTAATCTGCCCTCTGGCACGTGTCAGTGCTCTGAGAGAGCTTTGTTTTAATATGCTTCATATGCTTTATTAAAGCCATTCAAGAAATATCAAATACATAAGTAATTTTTCACCAAAGGACATTCACGTGGCAGTCCCAAGACATGGGCTAATTATTTTTTTCCTTGAATATTTTAAAAATAATATCTGGCTTCAATAATGAAAGAGGAATATTTTGTCATCACTGAGACTCAAGTTATTAGATCTGCTGGATCTTTAGAGGACACATGCAACATAAACAACACATACATTCTCACTCATTCATTTAAATGAACCAACCCTTCTGAGTTATTATGCCTATGTTCATTCATCTGCAATTTCCAAACTATTAATGAACCAGAAACAGAGTTGAATTAGATACAAAAAGACAGCTCCCTTAATCGAAATTCTAAAGAATATAGTTAAGGTAATATTTTTTTATTTCCATGCTGCTTCTTTATTAAACAGTTTATCACTATCTCAAACCAGTAAAGTATCAGAGATGGAGGAGATAGGAAGAGGACTGTGACCTCAGTACATCCATGTGGGTGTGTTTGCTATTTTTAGCCCAGATTTGGACTTTCACAAGTCTAACATAACAATCTTTTGGGGTTTTTTTTTCCATATCCTTAACTGGGACCTGTTAGAAGAATTCTAATGATATTGTTTATAAATGTTCCACTCAAAGGAAGACTGGATCTTATATCTTCAAAGATTAATAAAGCCTCAGTATAAAATGTCACTGCTCATTTTCAAAACGAATTACATTTGATGTGGAGAAAGGAGAAATGTGAAGTCACAGAAAGTGTGCCAATTCAAGTGACTGCAGCACACACGAATGAAATGCCAGTTTAAAAGCCCTGAAAATTTTCAATGTTTCAGAAAGGTCATCTATTTTTTTTTTTCTGCTACTGCATGGGCAGTTTGCCTGACTTATGCAGCAGAGAAAAAGCAGGTTATATTTTACAGCATGAGAACCATATGATGAAAGGATTAAGCATTTAGCACATCTGCCAAGAAGAATAGCCAGAAGGAAACATTTCCATGATCTATTTCAAATACTTCTTGGCAATTACATTTTTTTAACAGGTGTGCTGTAGGACAGAAGCATTCTGTCA
Source organism: Haemorhous mexicanus (assembly GCF_027477595.1). Taxonomy (NCBI): domain Eukaryota; kingdom Metazoa; phylum Chordata; class Aves; order Passeriformes; family Fringillidae; genus Haemorhous; species Haemorhous mexicanus. Next base: position 25,524,913 of record NC_082346.1, read on the forward strand.
ATTCACTGTAGATTAAAATCAATAAATCAAGCACTCCAGAAATTCTCTTCTGCTTGCTTTGTAGATGGTAAGGAACTATATAAATACATCTGAGTCTTTGCTGCCTCTCTCTAAAATATGTTTTGTTATTCTCCATAAATGAAAACTGTGAGCATGTTTTGTGCTCACTCAACAGAAGAAGTGAGGGTAGACCAAGACTGTTAGAAAGTTTATTGTGCAGGACTGTGTAATTTTAACTTCACAACAGTTAAATGTAACACTGCATACCCTACCCATCCTGATGGCCCTCCAGACCCTTGGATGGAGATATCATAGAAACCATCACAGTGGAACCCTCTTCTGCCTCTCCTCTCCACATCCCTTATGATGAAAACTTGGAAGCAATAGTTTCTAGACAAATTTATAGACCTTTCTACTTTTCCCAGTGGGCTGTGGGGGGCACAAAATCAATGAACTATTATTATTATTATTTAATATATAATTTGAAAACTGAATCTGGTAAACATTTGTTTGTCTGACTTCCATTCCTCTATACAGTAAAAAGAAGTTCCATTAGGTATTTACTTCCCAATTCCTATTTTCCCATTACTGGTACTAATCTCTCAATCCTATCCAGTCTTGTAAAGCAGACACTACTCTTTGATAGAGCTAAGCAAGCAGTCCTTAAAAAAAACCTGGAAGGGTTTGTTTGTCAGAGACATTTGAACTAAGTAACATTCAGTCAACCACACAGGAGAAATTTAGTTTGGAAGTAAGAAGAATTTAAAAAATCCTGCAAAACCAGCAGTTATTCAGTTATACAGTGCTCACTCTTGTAGCTTCACAAAGCACACACAGTTTGACACAGATGGACCTCCTCAAAGTTTGTCATGCATCCTCTTGCTTTCCAGTGTTCAAATTCATTATCACCTACAGGTTTCTCCCCACCCACATCTCCAACTATGTCCAGCATGTCTGTCTCAGCTCCATCATGTCAGCTTTTCTCCTTGATACAGGGAATACTTACCTTATCTGAACTTTCTGGAGAACCATGGCCAGTGTTCTTCTATGTACAACTGACATGGTGCCCCAAAAACTCCATAGAGAAAGAATTCTGAAAAATTTACACATTCCCCTGCTTTTACATGTCTCAAAAAAATTTCACGTACAAATCCTGTAATTAGCTCATTTGACATAAAATGTGACTTTAGGTGTATATGTAACTTATAAATATTTATGTTTTCCTGCTCTCACATAGGGAGCACTAAAAGCCCCAGAGAATAACTCCTTTCAGTGTGACTCTGGTGAGAGAAGATGTGCTTGATCTCTGATGCTCAAGTCATGCTCTATTGGACATGTATTTATTATGCACCCCTGTGAACTACACAGAGATCTCAAAATTACAGCTTGGTAGGGCTGATGCAGGCATTGTTTGCAAACAAGGGGCTCTGCTGAACCCTGTTTATAAATGAGGTGAAGGCTGAGGCACACGGGGGTGTGAAGGGTGAGGGCTGCCTTGCCTGCAGAGACCATGGGATGGTGGAGCTCAGGATCCTGAGGGGGGGGACTGGAAAGAAGCAAGATCACAGCCCTGGACTAAAAGGAAGTATACAGAAGGTGAAAACAGGCACAGGTAACCTGGCAGGAATAGAGAGACACTGGCCCAAGCACGCAGAGACAGTCAGAAAAACCAAAGCCCACTGCATGCTGAACCCAGTGAAATCTCTTACAAGTGTATAAGTGGCAATAAATGGAGCAAATAAGTCTGGGGTCCAAAACTGTTCATTGTTTTCATTAATGATCTGGATGATGGGGTAGAGTGCACTCTCAGCAAATTTGCTGATGACACAAACTGGGAGAAGTGGCTGACAAGCCAGAGGATTGTGCTGCTATTCAGGGGGATCTCAACAGGCCAGGGAGGGCCAGGGAAATGGCTGACAGGAATTGGATGGAGCCCAACAGAGGAAAGTGTCCAGTCCTGCACTGGAGGTGGAATAACCCCATGCACCAGCACAGGTTATGCAGTGGACAACAGCTTTGCAGAAAAGGATCTGAGTTTCCTGGTGGACAGACAGTTAACATGAGACAGCAATGCCCCTTGAAACTAAGAATGGTAGTATCTAGATCTGCATTAGATCTGGCTTTTCCCACATTTTCAGATACATCTGTTATTTGCTTAACAAGATCACAGCCCTGGTAGAACAACATATTACTTACATTTTTAAGAAGAGAGGTAATAGAAAAAAAAGCAGTCAGTCAGAAGAAAGAAAGGTAACTGGCATTACATAATTCTTCCTTTGCTTCATGTTATTTTATTACATTGTGCAATTTTTAACTTTTTAAACTGCACGACTCAGAAAACATTAAAATTATGAACACTTCAAGGGAAAAGCTTTAGTAATAAAAACAGAATACCAGTGACTTTCAAAACAATTAACTTGAAAAGGTCAGAAATATTCGAGCACTACCCTGCTATTGTAGGTACTTAACAGAGTCTTTGTCTGCAATCCAGGCTGTTGGAATCAACATTGCTACTTTCTGACTTTTCTTCAATTCACTCACTAAAAATTTCTAGGCTACTTCAGAAAAATACAATTTTGTAACAAGAACAGGGAAAATGCATCAGGTGTATGTAGGCAATGACATTTATACTACTGCTGGTCTTTCTACACTTCAATAAATTTTCACCTTTATGCTGCCTCAGATGGAAGAGGGTCAATTCAGACATGGACAAAACAAACTGGCCTCTGTTTTGCAGTTACTACAGATGCTTTACATCATCCAAAATCTGAAAAGAAAGCTGTTGCAGTCTAAATAGCATAGATGAAAGTGACCTTTGCTCAGAGAACAGCTATTTATTATGTTATGAATGCAAAAATCAGGGGGTTTAAAAGACAGAAGATCAACATGGTAATGCCCAATCTCAAAAATGGCACATTAAAAGGCGTCCAAGAAAAACTAAAATTAGAAGGTTACCAAACCTTTCTTATCATATCACTCTGATACATGAAGAATTCCCATTCTTAAGCTTAGGGTTGAAAAAGGGTCTTTCCACACAACTGAGAGAAAAATGCTGGGACTGTCCTATACAGAGAAACTGAAAGAAAAACTGTATTTAACCATCATTTTAGCTCCCACTCAGGCATAAGTTACCTAATCTTATGTGTTATCTTTGATTACAAGATTCCTAGCATGGAAGAAGCAAAATATATTTCTTTTTACTTAGAGGTATTTATCTGGAAAAGTTTATCTTCATTTCACAACAGAAGCAACCTCGCAAGCTTTGCAAAATCTTTGACACTTTAAGTGGAATATGCAGCAAAAAAATCCCTTTTAGTATCCCAAATAAACAGTTGAAAAGACATCCAGAAAAAGAACTCAAATGAAAACCTGGCTTCACCCAGAATATTCCTTTTGAATTAGTGAAGCTAGGTTTTCACCCATTCATACATCAGAAAATACAATATCTGCATATGACCATGCCCAGAAATATCTTGTTTGCTGTAAGAGATAACAGGAAATCTTGTGTGCAGAATATGGGATCTTCATGTATAAATTACAGGTTCTGCAGAATCTAACTAGGCTGCTTTCCTCTGACATTTAAGGGTGTCTCTGATATCCTCAAGACACCAAGAAACACAGAGCAGAATTCTTCTAACACAGTGTATATATATATATTATGTATGTATTGTGCAAAATACTGTTACAATATATGCTTATAAAAAAAGAATTATTATATTTTAAACCAGTGAGGGTGACCAACAAGTAGAATATTAAATGGATTCTATTGAAAAAGTTCTTTCTTCAGTTCCTATTTAAAATTTATTTCTTCCAGAGAAAGTAAATCTGGGCATTGCAACCATTACTCCAGTACACTGCTGGTCAAATTGATGCATTTGGACTATGAAAAAAGAAATTGTCTTAAACTGGGTTTAATTGAAAATATACACATCACTGCTGTATCAGAAGCAGTTTATAAAACTGACATCAGGGATGCTACCTACCAGTTGTTTCTTTTTAAACAATATAACAATCTCAATTTTTACATTGAATATAAAAATATTCAATTTTTATATTCTCTAAGGCCAGAGCTCATGCCAGGCATTTTAACATAGAATTATAATACATAACTTTGATTTACTTTAGAAAGTAAATATAACCTGTTTAAAATTAGCAGAATTGATTTTCAGAGGGTGGTTTTTTGGGTTTTTTTTTGGGTTTTTTTTGGTTGATTGGTTTTGTTTGGGTTTGTTTTTTGACATGAACACTGTAAAAAGACTACTATTCTGAAAAGAACAGGCTTAGAAAATTTAATTATGCTACAGTGCTAGCTAGAATCAAGCACAAGCAGAACCTATAGAACCTTTACAGCATATAAATACATTTTGAGCTACAAAGCTACTATAGTCCGTGTGTTTATTTCTCTTCAACTTCAACTCACAGATCTGTGCAGCCCTAGTAAAGCTTATACTTGTGTTCTGACTCAAATTTATAGATCATTTTCCCAGAGACTCTGAAAATGGACCTAGAGCATGACATACATATCCTACTTTCTTCATCTGAAAGCTTTACACACAGCTTTACTCCATGTCACACTGATATCCAAGTAACAGGATTATTACAGAACTTTTAAGTCAGTTGTAACAAATGATTTGATGATTCTCAGAGCCAGGCAAGTTCATCATCAACAGCTCTGTATTAACATCAGTGCATTAACAAACAAGAACAAATAAAACTCTGGAACAATTGGCCCTTCCTATTGATGAGGATTTAAAACAAAAAAAATCTGATATAAATTAAATGCCTACAATGCCACTTAAGGATCTCTGCAAATTCTTATGTCAGAGCTGGTTCAGTTACACCTGACCAAGCTGTAGAGAGCAGAACAAACCCAGCCCAGGTAAGTGCAGCTGTGTGCAGCATGTGCAAGGCCTAATTGCACATCTCCTTGACTAACCAGACAACTTTCTTGCTTTAAACTACTAACAGCATCAGGAAGAGTGTTTCTTTCATCTACCTACTTGCAAATGTAATCATGTCAGGCCTTCTATAAGTTTCAGAATAAATGCAGAAAACAGGCAGTCCCCAGCAATGGAGAAAAATCTGCAGCATCGGCATTTCTGCAGCTCGTGATTTTGCTTCTCACCAAAGTGCATTCCAAATGATTACCCAATCAGTGTCAGCACAGCATGCATTTTTTTATAACTTGCTGTTATTTACATTATGCATTATGCATTATTAACAAAACTTAAAATACCCCCATATTTCTCCTCTCAAACATTGTCTATTTTTAGGGCCGTATTTCCTCCGAAGTTCACAATAGAGACTGAAGGCTGAATAAGACAATGTTGTAATATAGTTTCATGTCATTGTCATAAATTCTTTATCATTCACATTCTGAGCTGCATAACAGAAAGAATTTATGCATCAATTATTCAGCTTTCACAGCATCTGTGTCAAAATTAGAGGTAAATGTAAATTTGCCTTAATTAGTGCAGATATTACACCAAGCCTCTCCATATGTATGTTCTCTCTGCTTAGACTTCGTTGGGCATTTCACCAGCAGCTTTCATTACTAGAGTGCCAAATATCCTCCAGAAAGTAAATATGGGAATCCTAACTAGTTTTTGCCCAGTTCTTTGCCTGCATTTTCTCTTTCATAGATGCTAATATCAACAGAATTGAAGATCAGAGTGTCAGACATCATCAGTGACAACACCTACCTTCTGAGAATTCTCCATCTTTAGCAGTCAGGGTCTCACTCTTCCATTTTTTGTAGCTGTGTGTTAAAAAAAATTGTCTTTTTTCAAGCAAGGATCTCATTAAACACACTTTAAAATAAGAAGCATAAAATTATTACCATATATATAGCTGTGTTTACTTCTTTAAAAAATTTCAGAATACTGCACTTATTATTTACACTGACTAAATTTAAGATCCTGATTTTTTTAAAAAATTTAATTACTTGCAGAAGTTTGTATTAACAGTTTATTATCACATCACAGAAGCAGCGTGGACTTGCAGCCTTTATATTCAGTTCCCTACAAAAACCTCTACTGAAATGCAAATCGAGTAAGAGAAGTAGTAATTTGTAGCATTTTACAATTCAATGAGAATTTTGAAGTATTTACAAAAAAACCTGTCTCCTGCTGCAGGTCTTTGAGCCTGGAAAACTTTAAAGGTTGGTGAAAACAATAAGGTATTAAGTTTTGAGGAAAGGAACATAACATACTACAAAAATCTAATATAATGGAAAATGTTAGGCAGTTTAAAGAGATGGTTCATTATCAGTGCTCCTAATAATTATTCCTCATTTCTTATTTTGTTTCTTTCATAACTAAATTGGTAGTTCACTGTTCATTTTTACTTTCTGCCTAATGAGGTCTATTCTTCCCCTGCAGCCAAAAAAATTGAAAGTCCTTTAGAGGTCTTATCAAAATATGCACCTTTTCAACTTCTAGCATACATACAAGCTCATGGTAGAGGTAAAAGAACTCAGGCTTTTCAATGCAGTGCAATAAATAAGCTTTTGGTCCTTATAACCGTCAAAAAAAAAATCTATATTCTGAAACTGTTATTTTATACTTAATGATAAATTTTATTTGAGATTTCTTTGAATGAACTACAATCTTTTAAAGCATTGAAATATTTTAGTTGCATGCGCATACAGTTCCCAAAGCCCCAAGCCAAGCTTCTAAGTGTTCCTACAAGGGCAAAAAAAACTTTTAAGAACCTATACTCGGTGAGATCTTTGAACAAACATGAATGTCACACAAAGCCTTTCCTTTTCCCTCCAGTAATCTCACAAAATGCCATTATCACCATTTATTAATATGTTGTTCATTTAGTTATCCATCAAAAATAGCAATTGCTCTGGCTCCTCTTACAGGAAAAAAAAAAGTACTCCAGAAAGTTTTAAAATTAAATTTCAAGTGGTAGTTTCAAGAAAATTCCTTAAACTCTGAAATGCATGCTAAAGAGCTCTGTGTTTCTTTTTACATGATTAGTTTAAGTTTTAGCTGAGAGCAGACAGGAAGAAGATAGTTAGTGCTGGAACATTTACTCTGACTCAAATAGCGAGATGAGTGCGTATGTTAATACTGTTGAAGACGAAAAATTTGTGAAGTGGAAGGAAAGCAGCAGCTCCATGAGTCTATGTAGACAGTAGCTTTAGATAATGATCCAAGAATTTAGCATTTCTGGCTCAGGGAAGCAAAAAAATATGCAATGAGGAATGTCAGAACTGTTTAAATCTCTTCTCTCAGGTGCATTATGTTCAGCACACAAGGAAATTTAGGGCAATACCCCTGTGGTCAGGAGTATCAGTAAGCACAAAAAACACTGCACACCCCCCAAGCATCGCCAGCTGCATCATTCAGCTAAACTCAGAAGCAACCTAATGTGGAAGTATCTCCAGTTAATGTGTGATCAAGCTACACAAATTGTAAAACCAATCTGGCTATATACAATTTCTTTGGTTGGCTGATTCCTTTCCAAGACCATGGATACAGACCATAATATTTGCTACCAGACTACTTTTCAAGACTATACTGGGGACTGTGTTATGCAAGTCTTCCTCAGTAACAATTTCTTCTAGGCTGGCTGCCATCAAAAGAGCTTTAAAAGTGAGGTAGATCTCCTAAATGACCTTTTCTCTGAAACACAAGGGCATACCATGAGCTGCTGTGCTTACAGAGCAGGAGAAGCCACCACTAACATTGTTCTCAACAAATGTGCTAGGATGATTAAGCAGCTCTTCCAGACTATTTTTGAAAGACCTTTCAGATTGTTAAGGTCTTGCTTATGCCTTCATGGGCAGGCTTCAGTGTGTGTCCTTGGTTAAGGAGGATACTCCTTTTGCTCAAAAAATATCTGATAGGTTTCCTTCCTTGCAAGTCTTCCCCAGGATGAACAATCCCAGCTGATTCAGCATGGTCGATTTTTCAATCCCTTAATCTTCTTCATGGCCTTTCCCTGGACTCATTCCAAGTCCACATTTTTCTTGTACAGTTGAGCCCAGAAGTGAATACAGCATTTCAGATTGCCCTCAACCAGTGCTGAGTAGAGAGGAATAATCACTTTTCCTGGGGGGAATAATTTCCTGATGCAGTCTAAGACAAATGCTAACATTTGCTGCTGATTTGTTCATCTTATCATCCAGCAGAACCCCTAGGTCTTTTTTTGCCAAGCTCTTTTTCAGCCACTTGGTTTCCAGTGTTGCTCTAGTGCATGGGGTTGTTTCTCCCCAGGTGCAGAACTCGGCACTTCCCGCTGTTGAACTCCACCAGATTCCTGGCAGCCCATTCTCTGGAATATCAGGGGGTAAAATTGAGGTGCACTCTGCCCCCATCTTCCAAGTCTTCCATGAAGATGCTAAAGAGATTGGTTCTAGCAGTTCTGGGGTACACCACCAGTGACTGGACTCCAGCTGGACTGTGTACTGTTGATGAAAAAGCTTTGAGCCAGCAGCTCAGCTAATTTTCACTCCACCCCACTGTCCACTTCTCTAGTCATAACTTACTTTGTAAGTTTGACTTGAGGATGCATTTCAGACTCTGTCAAAAGCTCAGGTCAAGATAAACAGTGTTCACAGCTCTCCTCTCATCTACTGAGCCAGTCAACCTTGCAGGCTGTCAGGCTGAATGAGCAAGAAAGTCCTTTTGTAATTGCATGCCAACTCCAAATCACCTTCCATCATTAATATATTTAGAAATTGTTTCCCTGATTATCAGCCCCATGGATTCCCTTCCCTTGAAGCAAGGCTGGCCAGTTTGTAGCTCCCAAGATCCTCTTCCTCAAGGATGACATTTGCCTTCTTCTAGCTCTTAGGAATTTCCCCCAAACACAATGACTGCTCACAACCAATTAAGAGGGATTTCACAATGACATCAGCCAATTCCATCAGTGCTTGCTGTCGGGTCTGCTCATGGACTTGTGGATGCCCAGTTTGTTTAAATCTTCCCTAAACCAGTGAGAGATACCAGTCTCACTCAACTCATTCCCATTTTAAATGCAAGAAGGCGTGACTGCGTTGAACCTGTCAAAGACGACAGAAGATACCAGTACTCACAGTAGGTGCTTGAATTAGCCTTGGATGGGGACTTTGCTAATCCTGCTTTGTGCCAGATCAACCTGAATGACGAATACAATGATCAGAAACTGCAACACAGCCCCAGTGAATCTTCTGGAACATACTCACTGCAATACCACTTGAGTGCATGAGGCTAAGGGAGGAAAACCGATTAGCAGTTTCATTTCCTCTGGACTGAAGTTATGATCAGGAATTAAACCCTCAGTGTTTAACAGTGCAGAGAGAATTGTCATGCTCAAATTATGTTACCTCAGTGGGCTCCCCACTCATGCTATAGAAAGGAGTATTGCTAAAAGAAGAATCTTGACTTTGTCAGGAATGTAACACAGCAGTGCTTTGCAGAGGAGTTATATGTCTTAACTAAAATTAAATAAGTAATTAAAAACTTGGGGGAAAATAAAGAGCACGGAAGATCTCAGGAGCCTTTTGTGACAAAATGGAGAACAGATTTTGCCTAAGGGAAAAAAACCCACACAAAATTATTCCTTCTATAGGGATTTCTGGTTTGCAGCAGAAATTTTTTTCCTGCTCTTGGAATAATCATAACACAATTCAAATGGTGAGCATCCAAACAATTAGAAACAGGGATAATGGAGAGAGCATGCCGAAATATTTGTCTTACAAAGATCCACCATCAAGGCATAACAAGTCATAAATGATAGGTAGCAAATAAAAAGAAAAATTTTATCTATACTACCTTATCCTTGGAAGACTAACAGAAAAATGAAGTACAAACATAGAGAAAGATTCTATTCAATTACAAATATAACATTCATTTAATATTCTTGAGTCCCCACTTAGAATTTATTTCCTAGAGAGAAAGGTGTCACAAGTAAACAGACTTGAGAAACTCCATTTTTCAAAGAGCACATTGACTTCAGATCTCTTCAGACAGGACACAAGACTACTTGTTAAGTTCATCTGCTAAGGTGTCATTTTTCTTTCAAGGACAAACAAAGCAAACCATACCTCCCCCATGGCTATAATATGTTAATTAACCTATCATTTCTAGAATATAATAGCTTGTCAGCAGAAATTGTGAACTGACTTCAATAAGGTTCCCCATTCCAGATGATAAGTATCTTTATTAGTATTTAAGCACTACTAGGTACCTGTATTTGGATGGTTCAAACTGCTTTTATTAGGTTTGATAGCCATAAGGAGTTTAAAATGAGCACCTTACATTAAACTTTGTCTTCAAGACATAGTCTCAAAAGAGCAACTAGCAAGTTCCTGCTGGCCATCTTAACAGTAATTTTTTTCAAGTGCATCTACAATTAGGACTTCAGTGTAGGTGTGTTTAATCTAGAGTTACACTGAATCAGGAGAGGTAACCAGGCTATGATGACTTTCACTTTGCTGTGGTTAGCTGCTGTTTCCCTCCCTGGTGTATTGAAACTATCTGAAGTATATCTGACTACAATCCACTGGAGTTCTGGCAACAGACCCCTGAGAAATGGATATACATGATGAACAGGACTTTCCCTACAGCTTCACCACCTTCCAGCAGTTATGGACTAAGGCTCTATTACAGCAAAATTCAATTAATTTATAATTACGCAGCAATAATGATTATGTTTTCTTTTTCTCTGAACATCTGTCATGAAATGTTTTCATCCTCACTGAACATTAGTCAAACACCTGCTTCTCTGAGCTGTGATGCTGCAGGGAATCATTCTCCAACAGGGGTTTGATATGTGCTGAAATAGGAATGAGTATCTGTGCCTTTAATTAACATAGAAAAATGTGATAATACCAAAATCCTCTAACACCTCTTGGAAGCTGAAACATAAACCTAAGTTCTCTTTCAAACTGAGCTGAACCACTTGAAGCCATATGAAAATATGGATCAAGACCAATTATGAGGGGTTTTGTATCTGAAAGAGAGTGTGCTATCATTAATCTTCAGGGTTCAGAATTCCTCCTCCTCTTTGTCTTTGACAAGTTTCATTTCCTATAAAATCAGGACCCAAGAATATTAGAGTAGTTTAAGTGCTTGTGCTTTTACTTGGCACATGCAGTTCAACCTATATTTCCCATTCTCATTCCTCGTATATAAATTCTACCTTGTTTTTACAAGAAATTGGCAATTACTTGGGTGGAAAATAGATAAAATGTACATGACCACACTTCGAAAACAGTAATATTTTGTTTAACAAAATCTTATTAAATGATTACTGTTAATAAATGGTGACCCAGTATGAATTCAAACATGAGGTTCTTACGTTTCACATATTTTAAGGCACACTGGTAGGCTGAAAGCTGAGTTAGTCCTGCAACTGGCCTAATCTAAATGATGTCAGGGCAGCTGCAAACAGAGATCACCACTTGGTGACATTTTCATGAATAATGTTTAGGACCATTAGCATTTTTCAGAATATATGTGCTCAAATTAGGCATGTTTCCCAGCCATCACAGCCTTATCAGTGCCAACTTCTGGAGGCCAGCATGGCTCCAGAAAAGAGAGAAATAAAGAGAAAACCATAGTATGCATAAATGACAACGCAGTTGAATAAATGATAATGGAAAAGTAATGAATCAACCAGAATATGAGACATTGTTATAACTTCAGTAAAAATATTAGCAAGCTGCAGTAGGTGGTTACAACCATACCTACAGGGAGAGTTCAGCTCCTGCTCCTTTATTCTCTTTCTGGAGTGAGACTTCTGAACACCAGTTTTTTACAGCAAGCCTCTCCATACACACAAAAATCCAAGGCTCTCAGTAAACACACTGCTTCATTTCAACTACCATTTCAGATATTATATTGTCTAGGTGCACTTTCCATCAAGAAACAATTCTAGCATTGTTTATGCAGAGGCTATTGATATAACCATGTGGAAAACAAATTTCTGGGATTTCTTCTCTAACCACAAGAATACATGGAACAGTGCTGGATGTGAGGGTTTTATTGTACAACAAAGCAAACTGCTAGCTAAGTTGTCTTTAGCATCTGTACCCTAAACTTGGGTGAAGATTAAACCAATTTTGACCTGAAACAATGAAATTCTCCAAGGGGTAACTGTTTGGGTTTCACTAATTTGCATCTTTTAATTCTGCTGAGCCGGAGAAGGACTTTCGTAACTTTTCTCAGCTACATTACCACACTGCCATAATAGCTATGGATAGTGGGTGGCTGGTGCTGATGGAGACAAGGCTTTGCAGTTGTGCTAGAATCACTGAAATTATCCTGAGCTAAACCTTGTATCTAGTTCAAAATTTTGAGATCTGCAGTGCAGGTCTCCTTAGGGCCTCATGCTAGCATCATATATAATTTAATGAAGAAGGAAATCTTACACTGGTTTCAAGAAAATAATTAAACAGGCTCCAGTTCTGGTAAGATCAAAATATAAAACTATAGGGATCTTGGAACCGAGAGAATTGGGGCTAAATGGTAAAAGCATTAACTATTCACACTGCTATCTGCACATTTAGAGTGATCACCATTGTTTCTAAATACCTGGACAATAAGGGAAAAAATCCTAACATGAGTGACTTAAATTTTCTCATAAAAGGACTCAGTCTGCCCTAACAATATTCTCTCAAAATACAAAATCTAAAAATAACATAGATAGAAAGATATATACACACATTGTAGAACATGGATAAATAACCTTTAGTCAGTGATGTCTAAACCAGAAAACTGTCACTATAAAATTGGGAAAACTGTGTGGGAAAAAGCATTGCTAATTATTTAATTTCTTAATAAGGCTGTAAGGGAAAGAAGACAGAGAACTGATCTGGTTTTCTTGCCCTAAACCCTCAGAAAGAGCTATCACAGCCCAAGAGTGTAGTGGCTGATAACTAAAACATCCAAGACACCTCAAACTGAAGAGCAGAATAAATATAAAACAATTGAGAGAAGAGCAGATGCACAACTATCTCAATATTAAAACCCTAATAATTAAAAAATACATACCTGTAAAGTATCTTATTTTTTCCTGATGTCTTGCTATAATGAGGGGGCTGGGCAGGCATTCCTGCACCTAGATCAAGGAAACTGAGGCTCTTCAATTCCTAAGTACACTTCAGAAGGACATAAAGGAAACACTATGCTTATTTCTTTTTCATTATGGAGTTCATGTGGTATAAAAAAGTACAAAGCAAGTGGAAAGCTGGGGAAACTGGAATACATTAGGGGACAGCACACTACAAACATAAATCTATTAGAGGCAATTAGCTTTTCTCTTTCTTGACCTGCTTATTCCTATTCAGTTGACATTTTATTCCAATCAATGAGTGAGGTTAAGAAATCGGTCCTTTTTCAGAACTGATGGAAGGAATGACTAAATAAAAAACAAACCCAGAAGGATAATTGTTAAAAATATTTTGGAAAAGGTCTCTAGAGAAGTCTGTGTTATTTTCTTGTACTGGCCAATGAGTAAAGCTGGTGAAAATTTCTGGACATGTTTGGATTACACTGAGCAGTCCTGTCCTTGATCATTCACAGCACTGCACTCCACTCATACCTAGTTTGAAATTTTCTGGTGCAAACTGTAAGACTTATAAGACTCCCAGAAGAGACAAAATCTGAACAGCTAAATTCCAAACCAAGTCAAGACTACAGTCATTATGACACCTGAGCTGTGTATATTTATCAGAATTTTAGGAGCTTTGGTTAGTATTCAATGAAAATTCTGTAATGATGAAACACAGACTATTTGCATGTGTCTAGGGCTTTCTGATACAAAAACTTTCAAAAGTCTCTTCTAGCTACTGCTGTCTTAAAAAATACACACATATCACAAAAAGACAAGGAACATATGAATGAAGAACACTGCAAAGAAAAAAATTTAGAAATTTTAATGGAGTAGAAGACAAAGGATACTGCCTTTTAAGGGACAGAAGACTCTAATTGCTGGCACAAAGTAAATCCTTGGAGTGGTCCAAAACTTAAAAAGAAAACTGTGAAGAAAACTACACTCATTATCATCAGAAGCTGTAGTTAAACAAACAACTTTATTTACATATCTCTTTTTTTTTTTTGGTAGATATTTTTTCCTGGTATTCAGTTTAATCTTTACTTGAATGTAGCCTGTATAGATCAGAAAAGCATACAAGAGCAATCTTCCAAGATGCTGTTGAAAAATGTTACAGCATGAAACAAATACTTTGCCATCAGTCAGAAAATCACCATTTTCCCCACACAGCTCTCAGATAATCTGAACTACCCTGTGGACTAAGTTTTTCTTGTCTATGAAGACATTGCCAGAATAAAATGCTTCAGCTAAATTTCTGACATGTCTCAGTAGCAAAAGAACTTTAAGGAATGTTTCCATCAGCACACCTCCCTGGAATCAAAAATGCATCCTCAGGGAAACACGTATTCCAACAGGCTCTGATAAAAGGCTTGTTGCCTTCCCTTGCAAACAGATACATCAGTAAATGGTACTACTGCTGAAAATAAGGATCACTCATCTAAGCAATTTTCAATTGTGATTCCTGGAAAAACATTTTCTGTAATTGCAACATGGTAGAGATACTTAACTTCAGTATTGATATGATAATATGATGATGCTCTCAGGCATCCATTCCAGAGCACTAATAATAATGTATACAGAAGGAAACAGGATTTATGGAATTTGGAACAACCTTGTCTGCTTGTGTATATATTACTATATTGTCATACATAAATAGAAGCTTGACCTTTGTGAGGAATTCTAAGAAAGCATTACATCATTAAATTCCTCAGACTAGTAATACTAAGAATACATGGGTACAGTGCACTGCTCTAATACACCTGGAAAACTGACAGAATCTCAAAACTCGAGATCAGAGAGTTTTCACTGAAATCAATATGAGCATTTTTATCCAATAACATGTTCTTAAGTGATTTGTAAGACTCAACTACTCTTTGAATCTGTCTCCAATAGTAAAATGTAGTTCACGTTCTTGATTACTCAGTCACTGAGTGTGTGCCATGATAAGCAAGTGGCAGGCTTCAAACTAAAATTGTTGGTCATAGATACTGTCCCTTAGTAAAAACATCCCAGCTGGAATGGACAGTGATTTCACAAATCATTTGCTAGCCATACTGCTGTGCAGTAAACACTGATTCCCTCTGTACCTCCATTACTAACAATTAATTAACATGACACATCCATGCATCACCTTATGCACAAACAGCTGCCCTACACTTTCCAGATGGATATACTTAAAGTTTTATCATTCATGTCATATACCACTTACAAGTGGTGATCCAAAAGCCTCAAGGTACAAAAATACTAAATGCTCTAAAAGAGCATGAAGGTAATCTTGTAGTAAGATTAAAAAAGTCTTGAGACTAAATTTCATAGAGCTGCTCTTCTGACAGGCAGCCTGCACACTGAAGAGTCTGTTCACTTCCACAGATGCAAATTAATGCTGATTCCTCACAGATAAGCAGCAACTTAGATGAGCTGTGAAACCAACAGGGGAGAAAGCCAAATTATAATCCTGTGTATTTCCACTCTGGCACTCTCAGTACTCTTTCATACAGTTCCACTCTTGGGAATTCAATAAGCTTTCTATTTTTCATTGTTTGTGCTAGGGCTAAATGATCTACTGTTTCTGGAAAAGCTTTACTCCTCCTAGAAACCTTTTTGTCTATTGTTTTGAGATTAGGAAATCTGAACAAAAAGGATTTTTTATTTCCTTCTGAGGACCTAAAATTTAAAAATGTGATATATAGAATGTAAAATTTGATGAAAAAAAATCAGATGTGTTTATAATATCTTTGCATTTAGTTTTCTGTTTTCAGTTTTTGTACATATGCAGGGTTTTTTTGAGATATAAAGGCACAGAGTAGAAGACCACTTTATGTATAAGCAGAGACAGGGAGGCAATCAGTTGGAAACAAAAGAAGTTGGCAATAGCAGTAGAAAACTTGCTGGAGAAGTTATTGCATAAATGAAAAGAGTATTGGACATTGTTGTGCCTTGTACTAGCAGCATGCTAAGAAAACTTATTTACAACTCCCTTTCAATCAGACAACACTATTCCCTTGTTTCTAAATTCTAAAATTAATTCAAGCTGGATAAAAGAGACTTAGGCGAAAGAGTGGCAATGTTGAGAGAAAAAATTGAATCACATGGAATTAGTTCTAGCTAGTTCTTGTGGACTCCATACATCTGCTGTTAGGAGGGGTCACCACTCTTTCTCAGACAGTAAAAAGAGACAGAAGTATTTTCAGAGATTTAAAGCTTACTTTCAGCACAAATTTTTGGCAACAGCTAACAGTAGTAACTACTTGCTACAGGAGTGACGTTAAAATCTACCTTGTGGATTTGTATGCCAGCAAGGCCAATCACAGCTACTTCAGAAATAAAATATCAGACTCTTATCAGTAAGGAATGATATCATTTTCCTTTTTTCCACCGACTGTGTGTGGCTTTACCAAAAGGAAACCCTTCAAGAGAAACTATTAAGAGGGAGTAGCATCAGCACTGCACTGAGGAAACCTGTTTCACTACAGAGGCAGTACAGCAGAGCACCTGCAATAACACGATGCATCTCATCAGAAAGGAACAGGACGTTTTGGAACCAGTGTCCATCCAGCACGAAGTCACAACAAAATAATGTCTGCTAAATCAAACCTGAAGGGGCAGCACAGGAAGAGAAGAACAACAAGACCTTCAGTTAATTACAAGACTGGCACACCTTTGTATCAAGCCAAACATCACCTTGGTTGCATCCTGGTCTTCTCAAGGCTTCTTCAAACACTTCAACAGATTTTATCTCTTCATATAAGATACATAACTCTCTATATGTGCAAGAATGAAAAAGGGCATGAGCAAGCTTTAGGCATTTCACCAAAAGGTGAGAAAAGCCTGTTATTCCAATGGCTCCTTCACTTATTCTACTCAATTTTAGAAGCACAGAAATAAAGGATATATATTCCTGCTCACTGCAAAATTATCATTGATGGATATATACCAGACCAATCAGCATAGAAATGAACCTGTTTCAATTCACATTTAAGTAGATTTAGCATACAAACGCTCAGTTATTAACTTCCAAGAGGAGTGAGAACACAAAAAGTACACAAGATAATTTCTTAAATCACTGTGCTGTTTCAGAACCAAATATGTAAATATACTAGCAATGACAAAGGTCATCAGCATGTAGGAGATATCTCAGATAACTTCCTGAATCTGACTTCTGATACTTGAATTCCTTGAGGGTTGAGGGTTTTTTTTATACACACATAATGGCAAAAAGGCAACATATATAACTAAACAAAATAATAATGTTACATAAATAAAAGCAAGCACTACAAAATCATATTGAATTTAGGATTACAGATATAAATGCTTAAGCCATTTTATGGCTACAATTATAATTCATATTACTGTACTGTCTAGGGATCCTACTGAATGAAGAATCCCACTGGGACAAAGAGGTGGAAACACAAAAAAGGGCAAGTCCTGGATCATAAATCTTATAGTCTAAACATTGGACAAAAGGAACGAGCAATACACTCAGAAACATAGAAACAAGCTAATATGAATCAGTGTAATAAAAAGCAGTCATAGCACATCACCAGCCCTAAAGAAATACATTTCGAGCAGGGAGATACATTGCAACTATAACTTTTTAATATTAAAAAAAAATTCTATGGTTTATAAATAAAAGGAGCAGTTAAGGGAACAAAACTATCAATCCTAAATCTATTACATAAAGATTATCTAGCTCCTGTATAATCTCTACTGATATACAGGTTAAAAAATGATCAAGCCAGCCTAACAAGTTTTTTTCTATCTTTGCTGAATAACTGAATCTTACTCATAAGCAACCATCATTTTAAGAAAAGCTAACACATCTGAGGCAAGAATGAAACTGTCTAATTCCACAAGTCTGAACTTATTGTGTATATCAATTTTATTCCCAAGTGAAAACAAAATTTTATAGATGTTACAAACTGACCAGAGATTTAGAATAATAAACCCATCATCACAGGTCGTTCTCCAGCAATAAGCAGAAGTACTGAAGCAAACTACCCCCACCAACATAACACAGGCCCAACTCCTTCTTATTTGCAAAGAAGTGAGCAGAATGTCCTGGTTCTTGGTCTCTTTCCATTCTTCCAGTTTGCTACTGCTTGAAAAGGTGTCAGCAAATACACTTGGCTTCTTCAAGAGATGGATCTTCTGCAGACAGCCAAACTGGACAGCAATCTCTACATTCAGTGGCTTCTCACAGCTGAGCTGCAATATCCTCACAGCTCTGCTTGCAGTGGACTAATTAACTGAGAATGGTGCAGCTGTATTATTTAAACACCCCCCCACAACTTGCCAGAGAGGAACACTAAAACTAAGTTAATAAAAAGGATTCCAAGGCAGAAGAGTAGCAAATTATCTGTATGGTCCTGTAAAAAGACTGCAGCCACATTGTGTCTCTTGCAAATTAAGCTGCAGCCAAAAATTAATATGGAATGCTATGAAAATACATCCTTCATCTGGTCAAGATACTTGTCATGGTATGAAGTGTAAACCTTATTATCAAAGGCATTTCTATGCCTTGTAAGCCTCCTAAACACTTACCAGGCACAGCAGATTATAGTGTTTCATCTTTGAATCCTTGACTATACTAATGAGGGACAACACAAAAGCACATTTCTAAAAACTAAAAACAAAAATGCAAATATGCCAGAAATACAATTTCACATGTTATTATGAAACACCAAATACAGACTTGTCCCTTGGAATCCTTGTCAAGTAATGACCACATGGTAGAGAAATCAAAATATGTGAAGCAGGTTCATACAACCACGGTTGATCGAGATCAGATATAAGTGGTAGGGTTAATGGAAGAGCAAAAAAAGTCACAGTCTTCAGGAAACATCAATCTAGCTGCTTCTACTAAAATGGTGCAACTACAGTATGTCTTTAAGGCAGTTAAGAGGTAATGGGATGAGGTCTGTTACACTTCTTGAAGAAAATGTAGCATATTTGGGACTTCATCTCACCATCCTCCAGAAAGCACATCATAAATATACTAAACAAAACCTTGAGTCTGGATTAAGTGGAAAAATCATGCAAAACTGAGAGTAAAACCAGTACATGTACTGCCAGCAGCTATAAAACATGTACAGTATAGTGCAGTGGAGATGGCCCCTTCCCTCAACAGCACCTCCCAAGGAGCCAGCCTGAGTGTGATGTTAATTCTGAGCAATGGCAAATACATTTTTGTGGAAACCACTGACACTTAATCCATTTTCTGCATTAATCCAAACTTGTTTGAATTGCAGTGGCAATAGGATTCTGCTGAGGAGTCAAAGGAAACAAACATAAAAATAAAGGGATTCCAGTGAATATCACCAGTATTGTCTGTGCACAGTACCAAAAGGGCTGAAGACTAGCAAACATCAGTGGAAGGGATTCAGTAGTAATGCTAAAACACCTCTGCCTCATGTACCTGGATTCCTAAACAATCTTGTACACAGTGAATGCAACCAGTAATGCAAGCAAGCAGACAAGCAACTCTTTTTTGCAGACCTGGGAATTTTATACTATCCTCTTATTTGTATCATGCAGCGCCATGTTTCAGGCTTTTTAGAAATGAACTATGAAGTCAACACAATCTGTATGCATTTCATATTTATAAATAACTTTCTTTGCTTCAGGTAGACTTGCAGGTAGATAGGAAGAACAAAAGTCGGGAGAAACAATTACAATTCTAGGGGCGCCTTAGGGAAGTAGAATTTAAGTGAGCTTTAAATGCAATTTTAATTCCATACAAGAAGAAAACCAAACAACCTTTTAAGCCCCTTGACAACCTGCTCCCACGGCACCAAAACAGGAATGAAATTGTAGTATAATAACAACCAAGAATCAGAGCATGACCATGATGTTTATACACAACTCAGATGGTATTAGGCAAAATCAAAAGGAGAGTGGCAAATTCTATGTACGATTTCACTAGCAGAGGTGCTTAACCCAGTACAGAAATGTTTATTTGTGGCTTTATAAGATGATGTAGCAACTCATATTAAAAGCACAATATCATGTCTTATTAGACTCTCTCTCCTTCCCATTTCCCAAACTAAGCAAATTATTTTTATCTGGGTTCCTCAGTCACATCAGAGATTACATTGTGAAGAAACTAATGACCTGGAAAAACCAAGTTCAATTCAGTGTTATGAAAATGTTCCAAATGGTAGATGCTACTCCACTGGCATGAAGAAAAATCTTCCTCCCTCTATCAAGAATTTGTCATGAATATTATCCACTTATTTTCTATTATGTTCCTAGCTCAGAAGACCCCTTATTTTATAATTGCAAACCAAAGAAACATAAAACCCATTATGAAGGAAACAACTGCATTGCGAATATCTCTCTGTAAAAAAAGGTATCACCAGATCTCCTTTCAGAAAATTGTTAAAGGAGAAAAATCTGGTTTCCTTAAAATTTTCTTAAAATTCAGTGATAGAAGCGTTAAAAAAAAAGACTTATCTGAAGGTAAACATTTAAAAATATGTAAAAACTTTGAAATAAAACATCATCCTTTTTGAACAAATCCATAATACTCAGCAGTTCACATGGGCAGGATGTTGGCAGAGAAAGCCTGTAAATCTCACGCATCTGACCGTGGGCTGGCCTGAAAATCAAAAACTGAGGTCGGTGGTACAGCAGTGTCACAGTAGACCAGTTAACTGAATCACTCAAAACAAATTTCTTAGCTTCCAAGCAGCATGTAGAATAGGGAGTTTCCAAAGATTACATTTAGCTGGCAAGTAAGTTTTTACCTAGAATGTGACAGCGATAACACAAAATAGCGAAGAACGCAAGAGTGCCGCTCACACTGGGGTCTATGTATGCAACGTGCATACACACACATGCACCAAAGTTCCTTCAAGAGGAAAAATTTAATTAACAGCAGCTCTTTAAGGGGGTATGAAGGCTTGTTGTTTTATGGGTATCAGAGAAGGTGGTTTGGTATGTGGCAAAAATAACAAGACAAGATTGCTGCAGGGCTGCAAGGTAAACAGAAGAAACATGATGTATGCTTGCTTCCTCCCAAGCATTCTGACTAGCAACTTAATGAGTTCATAGCCTTCAAAAGATTCAGCTTTCTCCCAGGTATTCAAGACAAAATTTTTATTTCCTATTATTTCACTTTTCTGTGAGCTACAGTAAAAATCTGGGGGTCTCTTTTCCACATGCCCATCGATCCTTCTATATTACCTGGACCCCACTGTACAGCGAGAATAAACTCTCAAATATTCATTTTGTTTAATATAAAACAAAATCAGTTTTAATGTACCAATGTCCCACGATTCCAAAATATAACTAATTGGTAGTCTTAAAGGAAACAAATCTCTAGAAACATGCATCCAGCAAGCAGGGTATTGCTAGATTTCTTCCTCTGAGAAGTACTGCACTTTGAGCACTACAGGATCATATGACCCTGGGGAATAGATCATAGCATCTACATTAGTATATTTCTGAATTATTAACAGTAATGCCATAATTTTGTATAATTTCATGATCATTTTCTCAAAGATGATGACCTAATAATTCATTAGGTACTTAGAATATGTAAGGAGGCATGTGTACCTTGCCAATGTTTTGTCAGATACAGTCTGCTGAGGAATTGCCACATTATATGGGTACAGCTTCCACAACATCAGTGTTTCCAGTCCTCTCATTAACACACCTGCTTTTGCCTTTGGGATCATCTTAGATGCTCTGTTATTTATTTTCTTTCATTGTATTTTTAACTGAGTTACCTAACTACAGGAAAACTTTAGTGTTTATTTATGAATACTATTTCTGAACTACACTCTAAGAAATGAGCTAGAAATGATGGGCTCTGAAGCTGTAAGTAAACAGCTTAAAAAATAAAACATTTTCAAAATCTATAAATCTATACCAACAATTAAACTACTTTTTCCAAAAAAAATAGAATAAAATAAAAGCATTGACCTAATTGCTGAGGAAGAAATATGCTCATGGGTTTTTATTTTTTTCAAGTTGAAAAGGAAAGTAGCAGTAGCTTTGTATGTACAACTCAAAATAAAGAAAAAAAAATTATTTAGCCTACATTTGTACCTCTGAAATACAGTATTTGTCTGAATTAGTAGAAAATTTACCAGCACCACTTAGACAGGAAACTTACATAAAGCTGCTTCCTTAGCAGCTCCAAAATACAGAAACACCAGCTGACTCTAGGCATCTTTTGTCACAAAAATTCATCTTTAGCACTTCCTGACTGCTCTTACTAACTTTCCATTATCTTTCAATCAGTCTTTAAATCTCATTTGGTATCTAAGCTCACTTTCACTGATAGGTCTGTTTAACACCATGGTAAATGTACATTTTTTTCCCTCAGAGTTTTTCAACTTTAATTTTGTTGTTCTTTTTCAAGATGCAAAATAATTTTTCAGTTGAGGGACATACTACTGGAGGGGATCTACAGGATCAGTCCTGAAAGTAATGTCAGAAAGTACTATTTTGTAATTCCCTCACATACTAATCCAGTTCCATCTCAGCACTATTTCAATTGGAAGCCTGCTGCTGAACTGCACATTGCCAGAGATTTCCTTTTAGTTTTCAGCCTAAAATTTATTCATGGTCAAGTGCATCCATTCACTATGTAAACACTGTCCTTGGTCTATTCCTAAATATAATTAAGCATATTTTTGCTTTGCTAAGGTCAACTAGCCGTGCTGTTTTAACCTTTACTCATGTGGCATTTCCTCAGCCTCTGAACAGTAAACATTTTCTGCTCTCCAGTAATCCAAATTGGATTGCACTAGAAGCTATAAAATGCTATCAAATATTCTTTTTATTTGGAAACAATCTCTTGTCATCTTACATATTATATGTATCTATATATACAACCATCAAATCTATGAATTTATTTGTAAAATATTTTATAAATTATCTCTTTTCTTAACGAGAGCTGACTGGCAAGAGATTTCAAAACACTAAGAAGTACTAATAATCTTATGACATGCATAAAAGTTCATCCTTGTATATTTTCTTGTAACCTACTATTTTTGGGTAAGCTGTTGGATTTTTTTAAAGTAGTCCAGACTGACAGGTTCTATAAATGGGATAACCTGAAGTATTTTACTTCAAAGTAATTACATTACTTAGTCAAAATGCTAAGTGGCCATCCATAATACCCTAAACCCTGAATTATTTTCAGAAGAGAAACAGAAAAGGTAAGAAAATAGTGTCAGAGGGTAAATGTAAGCAATTTAGCCACTGAAATAATCCTGCTGTTACTGACTGTCCACAAAGCTGAGCAGCACCGTGCCCTACGCAATTGCTGTACTCCACAAGTGTTTTAAAATTCAATGAAACTCTGGATATCTTTTCCTTCTTTTGTGGATTTTGTGTTGTTGTTTTTTTCAATCAAAGGCAATGTTCAGAAATTACCACTACTAAAGAAACTGTTCATGGCATTGTTTACAAAAGCTCCTAAGAGACAGTGACTACTTGATTGTTGAATGTAACCTTTATTTTATTAATGATGAGAAGTAATCAATGGAATGCTAAAAAAAACCCAAACTTGTAAAGAAATCTAGTCTGAAATCTGAATCTCTTGTTTGAAGCAAGTTCAGCGGTCACGGTAACACCAGATGAAAGTGGACTCTTGCCCATTGTGAAACAGGCATGGCTCTTCTAAAAAGGTCACAAACTTTTCAAATATAGGCACCATGTTTCAAATTTTGCACATACAAAATATGTTCATGTCACTCAAATTACACAATGTGGCAGTGTTATAAGTCTGAACATTATTGTCAATTAATGGCGGAGAAAAGAGCCCAAAGCTCACGTAAGACTAATGACTGGGACAACTCCTGAAAAGAGACAAGAAGTATAAAACAACAGTTTTCCTGTTGTACGTGGGTTTGTGTGTGCATGTGTGACAGTGCATATAACAAAAATGTTTAAGAGTAAGTTCAGACAATAGCCCATCCACTTGTTCTCAGCTTCTTGTCCAGTTTCATTGCAAGGGCTTTGATTTTAACCGCATGATAAAATGCAAATTCAAATCCCATAGAAACCAATAGTTAGTGTGTTGTTGACTGGTTTGAACCAATCAATATTGAGTTTGTTATAATAACTGTTGAATGTCTTCCTTTTAATCTACTTGTCAGCCTCAGGGTATGTAGGATACTTGACTGTCTCAATTTTCTCCTTAACTTTATAGGATGGGTACAGGCCTGTTCTTCCTAATTTCCTATTGATGCCTTTTGAATAACCATCCCAGTGGTTTCCAGCTACTCCAATTATATCTCCAGGTTCCATAGGAATTTCATCAGCAGTTCGTGGATGATGAGCATAAATAGCAATCTGGTTGTGGGCATTCTGTCCCCCAAAGTAGTAGATATCATCCAAAGAATGGAAATATGCCGAAGCATCTGGATGCAACGTCTGCATAATTTCATAGGCAACTCGACAAACCTTAGGAATAAAACCAGAAGTCATTATTATTGTGTGTGACTGAAATATACCACAGAAATCAACAACCAATGCATAGTAATGTTTCCCAAGAATATCAGGGTCTGGAATATCTGGGTTAAAAAAAACCAACTAGTCAACCAACCAACAAAAATAGCCCTCAAAAAATCAAAAAACCAAGCAAAACCAAACCAAAAAACCCTACAGAATTCCTGCATATTTGCTACTAAAAAGCATGAAATTTTGCAGAATCTTAATTAGGCCTCTGGTGATCAGATTTGGTAAACAAACAAACAAACAAATAAATATATAGATAAATAATTAATATTATCTACTCTTCAGTTTAAAATGAAAAAATCTATATGAACACAAGCAACTCTGCTTTTTAAAATTAATGACCTGTAGGCAATCAAATGTAAAAGCAAGTGTTTTCTTTTTTCGACTACTACCACTAAAAATTGTATTTTACTTCCCTTTGAACCTTTAGAATTTACATTTTCAAATTTATCCTGCAATAATGAGGCCTTGCATTTATTTTCTGAAGGAAGTTCAAATTTTCACAACCAAACAGTTCCATAAGTCCAAGGCTGTAAAATGCTGTTTATACTAGAACAGTGATAGAATTGCTGGCAACTTGGAAGACAAATAAATGAAACTGAATTCCATCAAGACAATAATTATGTCGGTGAGAAGTAAGATGCATTTTTACTTGTCATTGTACCCCATTTTATGAAGGGAATTTTCTTCAGACTGAACACATGTTCCCACATCAGAATTATGTTGTATTTCTCAGAGTTGCCAGAAACACAAAAGCATACCACTATATTAAAAAAGTTTTTTCAACAACTGGCTAGAAGGCTCTTCTCTGTCAGGGGTCTGACTTGGCTGCTGTGGGTTTTCTGGTTTCTGACCTCCATTACTGTATCTTTCTCTAATTTCAAGTAAGTTTGATAAAGGCTGATTACCAGTACAGCAGATTTCTCCAATACAAAGAAGCATTTGAGCTTTTTCATAATTTTCAGTCCATGTTAATATAGTAAAGCTTGATTTTACTTTTATTTTCTCCCTTTGAAGATACAGTGAATAGAACTTTGATCACTCATATGAGACATATTTGTACTTTCTTAGCTCCTTTGAGAGAGGCATTTGCTTTAAAAATGTAATAGATTTCCTTTTATCCCTCTGCATCTGAACTTTAAAAAAACTTTTCAGAAGTACCTTTCAGAAGATCAGGCTGAAGTTAATTATTTTAAAGTACCTGCTACACACCATAATATAGAAACAAGTTTGATTACCCATATATTTGCAAAAGGCTATTTATTTTATAGTTTCTGTGACTGTATTTGTTTTGTTCTCTGCAAGTGTGTGCACCCCAGAAAGAGACATACATAATACACACTATAAAGATTTGAAATCTTTTCAGTAGAAATGCTTTGAGCAAGTGTGTCCTGCATATCTAACACAAAACATTTAACATCTCCTCTCAGCAATTATTTTCTGTGTAGCACCAAACCTGGGTCCCATACAAAGACTAATAAATTTTGGAAGGAAATGAAGTTATGTCAGTCAGAGGGAGCTATGACTTCATCTAAATGAATAATGAAGAGACCAAAAAAAAAATCTTTGTTCTAATGTGTAATCTTAATTCTCCTACTGTGTTATTTTTTGTGTAATTCCCATTTGGTTTTCCTATAAAATGAAATTAATCTATTTAATTAATGTGACATTGCTGAAATGTAGTGCCAAGGCAGGTTGTTTCCCTTGACTCTCCATTACATGATAGGACTAATTCTTTAACAACAGAACTTTAAGGAAATACCTAATCTTCAATTTCTACCAATATTCTTTTAGTTAATTAATTTTTCTTAATTAATTCCTAACTAATACAGGGGAATTCCTGATTCTATTCACATATAGCAACATTTTCCTTAATACCTCTGTAATGAGGTTCGGAGTCTCTTTGGAAAAATGGAAAACAAAGTCTGCATAGAATTGGTTAATGAGAAAGTCCAAACCCACAATGAAAACAAATAAGAATACATTTCTAACCTTATTTCCTCTTCACACTTAATGGACAAAAGATGGTCATTAACTGCCTTATTTTGCTTACCTTCAATGCCAAAGTAAATATCAAATAGTTTATTTAACTGATGAAAGGACCAGGGTAGCAATTCAAATGTTAGAGATAAGAGAATCAAATTAAAAACCCTTTAAAAGGAAACTTCATGAACAGTGGGAAAACTTGCAACAGACCTTAGAAAAGCCCAATATATGAAGATTCTGTAGAGATCCACAATGTTGCATGCCCAGAAAAACTGTATTAAATTATTTTTGAGGAGTTTGAATTATTACAGCACAATAAATTGCCTAGAATAGATTAATTGCTGGACCAAATTCATAGCTATTGACAGTAACACTCTAATATTAGATCTCCTATACTTCAGTAGAATTTTCTGAAACTCTGGAAAACCAAATATGTTATTCAATAAACAAGTCTACTGTCAAATGCATGGTGAAAGAGAATGGCTGAGCTCAAAGATACCATGTACCTCAAAAGGGGGTAGTGTCAGGTGCCCTCCAGAGGTCCTGATCAACCTGTATCACCTTAACTGTGTTGATGTATTTTAAACACATATTCTTTCACACTTAAAATTAATTTACAATATATTCTGGCCAAGCCATTTGCAGCTATATTTAAACTATGTTTATACCCAGAGTTTTATTTAAAGGAAACATCACTTTTAACACAGCTATCTGAATATCACAATAGCAGAAAATGTTACAGATTTTTCATTAAGTCTTTATCCAAGACTACATAATTCTTCTTTCAGACTATGAACTGTCTCTACACCAATGTGCATGTGTGGCATTTAAGACATACAGCTGTAGGTTTTGTTCCTTTCTCTGTGATATGCATTCAGTGGATGTGCTTCAGCTAAATCAAACATTATTATTAAAGTGGATGGCTCCTCACAGCTCTTCTTAGTGAGGATTTTTACTTTGGATTTTACTCAGGTCCTTGGTCTGAAACAGCCTGTATTAATAACCTCCTAAATATGCTATAAAATGTCATTCTCTCTTACAGGATGTGGTGAATAGTAAATAAAGTGTATGCACAAGCATGATTGAGGGATAAGAGGCTTTTCTATACTTTTTGTAGTTTTGCTGTCTTCTTGCTACCGCAATTTTATTAAGAATTGTGCCTGTCAAGGTCAATATATCACTGTATTGACCATCTATTAATATTAATATGAGCTTGTTCTCTATTTGTCATTACAGTGCAGCAGAAAATTTACATTTGAGGCTATGGAAAACATTTAGTTTTTAAGTGAATTTTAACTTTTTAACTTCCATCTAACAGTACAATCATGTGTGACAGTGTACCTAAGAGAATAACAACAGCAAGTAAAAAACATTCAATCTGATAGAAATCATATCTTGCCATATGTGAATTATGTGGATCAGCACATTAGCCACATTAGCTTGGTGACTTTCTGCTGTGCTTTTTCTCTTAAAACAAATTTTTATAAATAGAAGCATGAAGAAAACTAAGAATCAGAACTGGTAGATATAATCAGCATTGTCTCTGCATTGCACGTTACCTGGGATGAAAACGTACAGACCAGGAAGTCTGCCTGAGACAAGAAGTGAATATCCAGGATGACTCCTCTCAGGGAGTTTTCAGTGTATCGGTTATGGAGTCCTGCTGACCAGGATATGGAGTTATCACTGATAAATTCATAATTTGGATACCTGTGAAAATACAACACACAGTTAATAGCATTGTTCTGTTTATTTTTTTTTAAGAAGCATTACCTCTGCTGCAGGATAGGGTTGTTAATTCATTTTAAGTGAGTCGCTGCTTTATAGGAAATTAATTACAATTTTGCTGAACCTTCTAGAATGTCACTGTTGCCTCCAAGCACGCCCTGTCTTTATCTAGGAAAAAAATTAAATAAAAAGATCCTGTATGTCTGTCAGATACATAACAAAGTAGAAGTGAAAGACACATCAGGAAGCATATACCACATTCTGAAAATGATGCTGATTTTAGATGAAATATACTCAGACCACTACGTTTTCTCTACTGCTAAATAGGAAGTGGGATTCTGACCTTACTAGGCTACACTTACTACCATACTATCAGATACTGATCGGGACACTGTGCAAAAAAACCAGTCACTCATGAAAGGGACATATTAAATAAATGCATGCAAACTAATGAAAAGAATAAAAAGGATCTTTCACAGTTCTCAAGGCTATATGGAGAACAAATTTTGCAATTCACTGGTCAAAAGGAAATAGATGTAAAATTCCATGGCAATACACTTTTCTTGACTTATTACAAAAAAAATTAGTACTATTGTAAGTCAAAATATTTTTTTTAAATATGAAACCTTAGTTTAAATCATATTAAAGATTTTCTCATGTAACAAAAGCTTAAAAATTTTTAAAAATCCTTTTTTTTTCTGTTCTTATGGGTATGGGAAAACAAAAGAAGGTGGGGAAGAGAGAGAGTTAAAAATCTTTCCTCCCTGCACAGAACAGCCTCAGAGAAGGCTACAAATAAAGCACAGTTTTGGGACTGCTTCGAGTTTCCACTGGTTTCAGAAGCTGACCAACTCCTTGTGTAACTACAGCTTATCACTGCAGGTGCAAATCAAGGTGAGTCCCAGGCTCCTGTTCTCAATTGCTAGGCCTGTGGAGGTGTCCAGAACAGGCACTGAAAATTTTCTTCCCTCTGGAAGAAGATTGTGAGTATATGTGTAAAAAGATTGAATGAGAAATAATGTGTTTTCTCAGGCCTTGCTCTAAAAAAAGTTGGAAAATATATGAGCTGTTCATTAAGTTCTAGTACTTTGAAGCACTGCTGAATTCTGTATATCAGGCATACTATGACTTGGGGGTGGGGAGGGATAGCCAAACTGCAGATAGTAGAATGGGAGAAAAGACATTAACCTGCTATTGTGGAAGTAAATAAACAGTAAAAAAAAAAGAAAAAAAGAAAATACAGACGACTTTACAGGAAAACATTCTGGAAGGAAGAATGTGATTTGCTGAATTTTTGCGCTCATGTACAAAAGAACAAAACCTAAATAGGTTCATACGCAAACCAGAAATATATTAAATATAGTCTCTTTAAGAAATTATGTATATAGAATCTGTATTATTGTGAATACCTTAAGAGTGAAGATACTGTAAGAGCATTATGGACTAAAAATAAATGTACTAGACATTCAAAAATTTGCATGTGAAAACGATTAAATCAGCCAAAGAAAAAGCAATTTACACCATCCCTAACACATTACTTATCCAAGATAAATACCATGACCTCTGCTTACCAGAAGCTGTCAAATGCTTTAATCCCCTGATCATTACAGTTGTTGAACTCTCAACCCTGCTACTCTCTACTAAAATTGTTCTACATGATCCTAATTCTGAAAATATATCACTTCTTTCCTCCTTTCGGAAATAGAACACAAACTCTCTACAAACTGTTGGTAGTGACTGCACTATCTTTACTACTGCACTTGCACTTGGTAGACATCTGACTGCAAGGGAAGTTTCTGAAACTTAAGTCAAAACATTTCTGTTTTCATGACTATGATTAGTTTAAATACGTCTCTTGCTAGAAACAACATGCCTATTCATGTGAAGGTTGGCTACATTTTCTTTACTTAAATGCCAACACTGTTTGACAGCCAGTCACTCTCTTGTAGAGAGATACAGTACCTAGGAGTTACTAATATTATTGCACCAAATAATGAATGCTACATAAGCTACTGCAATGTGACAGCTGTTTCTATCAAAGCTGGGTAGTTCAGTGTGACTAGAACATTTTTGTCAGAAGCGTAAACCAATTTATAGTTGAATTCACAAGAAGAGAAAGAAAAGCTTCTTTGCTGCCAAAACATGACCTTAACCTGCCTTCAGATGCTATTAAATGCCCAAACATCAAATTGCATCCTGCCTTCTATGAATCACAGAAAGTTTCAAATGCCTTCTACTCGAGGCATCTGAGGCCGCAAGCAACAGTAGGGTGCAAGCAACGTAGGAAAATATGTTTTAGTGTAAGCTGTAACCTGAAAACCCAGCAGTAACACATAAAAAATTCTTCAATACTCACAGATTCTATGCCTTTTATGAAGAAAACATAAAATTATTGCTGTATGACTGAGCTATATCTTACCATATTAAAGTAAAATCATGATTTGGAATGGCCTTGAGCTATAATTCTTAAAATTCAGTATTGTTTTACTGAATAAGTTACAATTAAATAAGTTTTTGTTGCTATTAAAAACTTGAGATTATATGTTTATACAGGCAGAGCAGCTCATTATTATTCACAAAGAATGCTAAGGTTTGAAAGTTAAACAAAAATAAAAATGCGTAACTAAGACTGTTACATCAATATTGAATTCTGTTATGTTACAAACAGTTCTTAAAGTTATTTAAGACAATATAATGAATTAAATATTATAACCTCAGCTTTCTATTGCCTGTCCTTTCATTGTTTAGATTTGTACTTTAAATGCTATAATTGTTTCTGCTATTATTCTTGCCTTTACACATACAAAAAAGGATTAGGTTGCCATCATCTGGAGTTGAGTATGTTCATTTAGTTTTCACAAAACACCATCATTTTAAACAGCAGCCTTTTATAAATATGAAAGAAAAACAGAAACAGCACAGTTGAAATAGATAGGTTTTCAATGTAGTAGAAAATTATTCTACTACAAAATAACATTTTCTGCTTACTTTGTATATGCCAAAGAAAATCTATTGTCTAATATATTATCTTACATATTTTTCCAAGAATGTCACCAAGAACAGAACAGTGCAAAAATTTGCCACTACTGAGTTGCTTTTATTTTAGAAAGTATTAATCAATTAATTAGAAGTATTAATTTACAAGGAAATACAGGCCATCTAGGAGTAAATGAATGTTTACTGTGTATCCACAGATAGAGAGAGAGCTAGAAGAGGATACAGAGTAAAAAAATGGACAAAGACACCGTAAGAAGCTGAGAATCCCTGTATTTAAGGACAAAATTATTCAACATGCAGGATGGAAGTCTTCAGTGTTATCACTATAGAAGTCCTTCTGAAAGAGGGAAGAGCTGCATCATAAGCTTTTCAACCCACTTACAAAATTCCTCTGGCAACTGCTCACATTTTTTGGACAGGTTTTATATATTTCTTAATATATTAACCAGTTTTTACAATATTTCTAAGTAGTTTATTTTTAATATGCATGTTCAACAATAAATTCTATGTGTTTATTATTTATATTTTATATTGTTTATGTGTATATTATTTGTATTTACCTCCCTTCTACAGCATTGATTTGTTTTCACATAGTCACAGGTATCTTGCTCAACTCTTCTAGATTTTTAACATTAAGCTTAGAAAAGCATACCTGGGAGAAAAAAATCCCAAAAAAGCATATCTGAGAGAAAAATCAAAATCACTGGAAAATTAAATGCTGTCTTAACTGAATAAAGGATTTTAAAAAATGTATAGCAAAACTTGTGGCGCACAACAGTCATAAATTGTAAAGCTAACCAGAAGGGAGGAACTGTAAGAGAAACATAATTCATCTTACTTGGATTTTGCCTCTTGCAGCAAGGAAGGGTCATCTGTGGCCAAATACACTCTTTTTTTATCAACGTGCATCCTACGAGCGAGAAGCTCAAAGCGCTCCTCCACGTGTACCATGTACTCCTCAATGGGGTGAAAGGCTGCCTCCGTCCCCACTTTGTCTGTCCTTCGGACGTGAACACTGGAAAAAGGGAAAAACTAGGAATTACACTTACAAGTACTACACATACTTCAGCAAATGAAATTTTAGATTGAATGAATACATCAAATAATGAGGGTTTTAAACTCATCCATGTCCATCTCGACACACTGACAATATGAAGTCAGTCTGCTATCAAAAACAATATAATAATCTGACAAGGAAGGCAAAGGGTAACTGAAAGAAAGGAATGAAAGACATTGAATTATAGTATATAAGATGGCATTCCTTTTGTGCACAAGGTTAAGTTATCTACTGCAGACAGATAATGCTCGATCAATATAGGTCAAAAGGAAAATAGGAATATTTACATCATATAATGTATAGTTTGAATTAAAGTAGTTACAAATGCTTTTTTTTTGATCTCCTTGAAACATAACAAGTCTCCAGACACATCAGTGGTGAGGTGTCCTACTGCCTCAAGGTCAAAAGCCAACTAACATTTGGAAAACCTACTGTGTACTTCTACAAAAAGAAAGTTTAAGGACTGAAGGAAATTCTGGCAACAAAAGAAGGCTCTAGCACAGCAGCAGCAGCAACATTTTTCAGACTACATGATGGAAAAACCTTTCTCCCACAAGCTGCTTTTTACTGCTTTTCTTTCTTCTCCCCATATCTCCTCACACAGGCCTTTCCAATTCATCATTATAGCTGAGAAACAACAACTGCAAAAACACCAGCAGGGAAGGGAAAAGCACATAGCATGTTCATATGTAGCCAGTGATAAAATTAGTTGTGAATTGTGGCATGTAAACTATAGGTTTAGCCTTTTTCCTCAATGTAAAAGCTACAGCCACTTGAAAGAAGACACAAACAAGTAAAGTGCCTGGAATACAAGCTACAAGGCAATTACATTAATGAAATTCTCTATTACCAGATGTGGAAGGACATATTAAAAAACCTTCTGTTGAGCTGCCTTTTACATATCTGTCCAACTGCAGGTAGACAAGTGTGCTGAAGAAGTACTTGCAATCAACTTGTATTATGCACAGTTAAAAAATACGAGCTTCACTCTCAAGATATCACTCTCCCTCCCCACAAAATACTTAAGAGATTCTGATTATCATCATGAAACAATTTTTCCTGAACAAGAATCACTACATACACATATTAAAGGACAGACAGTTAAAAAGAAAACTAAATACCCACCCGATCACTGGATGTTTGAAACCAAGTTTCCTTGTGGCTTCCTCTATTTCTTTTTCTAGCCAAGGCTGTGGACGAATCAAGTATTTCACAAACTGTGAGACCCACCACACTGCAGGATCCCCATGTACACGAATTAGTCTATCAGCCAAGTCTTCAGGGACAGCCAAGGGCAAATAGGGTGGCCGTGGGTGTAAGCTGTCAACAATGGGAAGTTCCACCACCTGAACATCCTTATCATTAGCCTCACCTGTTTTAAAATACATACTAAGATGAGTCAAGTAGTTTACTTTATTAATAAGCTTTACCATTGGCAAATAATATCCCAAACATATAAATTCATCTGTATCTTCAATTTCAAAAAGACTACCTAAACCTTGCTCTACTTTTTCAAAAACAGCATTAACAAATCTAATAAAAAACATAATTTTAAACAAAATTTATATACGAGCTGTATCTAACAATGACCTTAAGCAGAACAAAACTGAATGTTCTTGAATTCTTAGTAGCTGGTAGTTAATAAAATATAAAATGTTTTCCTGAGTATATATTGATATCTTCTTATGTACAACTATACCATTACTGTGTGCGAAGGCTTGTCTGGTTATCTAAAATGTCTAAAATTCAGTTACTTGTTTAAAAATTATACAAATATTTTAAGGCATAGGAAATTGTTAAAAAAATAACTACAGCGCTGCTACTATTTTGACCCCCTCTTACTGCAGTAAGTTTCTGACATCATTATAACCACTGAATCAGCTATCCTGTTGTTAGAAGAGGAGAAAGACGATTCCTGTCTTCAAGAACTTCAACAATGAAGTACTGAATTAAACAGACCATGGAAAACACAAGCACTGTATAAGCATGTGATGTACATACAGGTAAGAATTTGTTATGTTTTAAATATTAACTACAGTAGAATATACAGATGATTTAGATGGGATTTTAATTCAAGGCTAATTTGCCACCAACATATTTTAAGAGTTTTTAAAAATTACACAAACATGACAGTCTACATAACTGATAATTCAAAGCTACATTCATATACTGCAATAAATTAAAACACATGACAACATAAAAAAAAGCATTACATTTTTAAAGCACTGAACATTTCAGCTAATATTTCTAATATGCCCATTTCCTCCAAAATAATGTTTCCATTGTCTGCAGTATTTACTGGCAAACATGGTTAGTTCTCCCTTTACTGCTCACCAATCAGGAAAAAAGAAACAGCTTTAAATATAAGCAAAACAAACTCATATAACTTTTGATGACCAGCAAGTAAATCCTAATGCTGAAAAAAAAAAAAAAAAAATCAATTCAAGGAAGGAATAACGAGTTTAAGAACAGTTAAAGATCCCAAAGGTTAGAACACTTTTGCAAGACTAGTCAAAATTCTGCAGTAACTCTCTGAGATATAGTTATTTAAATAGGGAATGTTTGTTATGCTCAGGTGTATTTTCAATTCATTTTTACCAGATTTGGAAATCTATCTTCTAAGATGTATCTATATGTCAGTATTTCATCACTGCACTGTTTACCATCACTCTAAGGGATTCTTTAGAAGAATTTCCTATACTACAGGTATGGATGATTCTTTTTAATTCGGGAAGACAGTTCATTTTTTTACCATCTATTAAATCACACTCACAGGAAAATATTTAATAAAAGTTCATAAATTCAGCAAAAATATTGAGCATTTAAATCTTATAATATGATGGATAATACTTTATTAGTATGACTTCAGAAGGCTGCAATAAAGAAAAGCAGCGTGAAGCCAGAGAAGTGCTAAATATGGTGCAGATGTGAAGTATCAGGCAAAAGTTTAGACAATAAATGTTTAGCTTGGGAATGGTATGAAAGAGTGTTTGAGGTTCCATTACCTTTTTCCCCTCAACCGAGAATGGGAGAAGAAACAGGGGGGCAAATAAAACAATAGCAGTCTTAGCCAAGAGAAGAAAGAAAAGACTTCAATCCTAAATTAGGGAAGGAAATTTGCTGCAAACTTTTTGAGGGAAAAAAGAGGGCAATGCAAATTTGCACATAAAAGGTAGATTTTATCAAGTACAGCATCGCTGACAAGCTTTAAAACTTTGTTCTGTGACTGAATAAATCTGATGGTCTGTAAACAGTCATTTGTAAAGTCTTACTATTGATAAAGCTGATTGAGCAATCTGACCTACTATTTGACATTCCTACCCTGAAAAGCACTCAATACATTGTTCCATCCTATTTAAAGGATAAGTGTGCTTCTAAAAATTCCCAGAGGCTGTCTAAAGGTTTTGAAGAAAATGAGATTGGCCAGAAATAACAAGGAAAACTCTCAGCATATTTAGCAAACTATATTAAAGTATACCAAAATCACAGAATATCAAAAATTATGAAAAAGAATCAGATTTCAGCTTTCAACTCTATGTGATATGTTGTTTGAATAGTAATGAAGTTGCAAATGTATTTCATTAAGGAAAAACAATTTGATTCTTTAAAATTAACTATGAGGTCCAGTGTTGTCTTTAAAAAAAATTACTAATCAAATCATAAATTTGGTCATGGCTATTTCAATGATGTTGTAGTGTGTTAACTGCTTACATGCAATTATCATCTGCTGATGTATATGTGTAAATATGTGTACAATTCCAGAAAACCTTATGGCAACTCTCTAGATGGTATTACCTATATCATCATATCTGAAGGATATCAAGGAAATGAAGGAAAAACTCCCTATTAGTCTTCACTCACTTTTGAGTGTTTTTGCAAGAGTCATAAAATACTGCAATATTGAAAACACTCACTCTTACCATAACAACACACTCAGGAGGAAGGTTCTGGACTGAAAACTATTTTAATTCAGATGACCCATGCCAGTTGTACCATCTAGTTCTTATTTATTACCAGTTTTTGTAAATATTCATCACTAATACATCAGTAACACAGTTTCAATTTTCACAAGACACACTGAATACTTTTTAAGTACTGAAATGAGCTCTGTGTGTCATAAAAAGCATAACTTTACTTCTTTGCAGTATCCCAATGTGCCTTAATCACTTTACACCCCTCAGGACTTCTATAATTTTTGTGATTTGGCATAACCTTACCATCTGTCTACTTCTCAAACTTACTCTAACTTAAAGCCTATTTAAAAAATTTTGCTGTTTGTATCTTTCTTATCAACTTCTTTTAGAAGCCTGAAAAATGTTGATTTGACTCAAAAAGACCTTTGGAATTTTGTCATTTAGGTAAGCTTACTTCCTGACCCAATCTGAACATTGGGTCATACCTGCACTTGGATGGGCATTTTCATTGGGTATTTATTAAATAATTTCTTACCTGAAAGAGGGATGACATTTTACCACGCAATCACTACCATTAGTTAATGTTAACTGAAAACCTGTTTGATCATTCACTCTACTGATATTTCAAAATTCATCAGCTAATTTCAATTTTTTCAAGAAGTCCTTAAAAGTATGCCAAAGAACATCATGCTAAGGACATTCCCGTCTTCATTCTTGTCTCCTGTCTGAGAATTTCAATTTCATTTCAGTTTGTCTTGCTAGAAACACAACTGAATAAACTGATGTAAAAATGGAATAGCTTCCCTGCTTTTCTGTTTCTATAATATACTTAATTAAGTTCATATCAACTTGCATAGACTTATCACAGATCTACTTAACTAAGCCCTACAGCACAAACAGTGACTCCCAATTTGGAACCTTACCCAAGTGAGCAACTCTAACTTCACTCACAGGAGATATATCAGAGTGCTGGGAAAGCTTTTTGACTAGCACAGGGTATGGTGAGAGGACTGTGCTGAACTCTCTCAAGGCTCCTCAATGTCCTGATGGTTCTTGCTACATATTGCAAAGGACAGCAGGTTCAGGGCTCATCCATGATACTTCAGTGCTTTTCTTTTCAGACATAGCAAAAAATGAAAACTATGCAAAGTTATGTCATGTTGTGCTCTTCATGAATATAAAGTTACCTCACAAGAGCTTTATGTCATAGTTGAACTATAAAATGGAATTGCCATGAGGTAAAAATCATATTTTTCTTTTGAACTAGTCAATGTAAAATTCAACTCATACATCTAAATGTTTTTTTTTTTCTCTTAGCTTTTGCTTTGCACAATGTTAATACCGAATTTTTAAACTTGGTTTTCTGAACTATTTCTCACTAGTGTTGCACTTACTAAGTTTTTAATCATCCTTTATGTAATCAAGCCTTTTAAGGCAGACAGGTGTTAAATAAATTTGGTGCAATTCTGATTTAAAGAAACTGAATATAGTCCTTTTTTTCCCAGGTTTCACATGCCATATGGATAGTGTTGTCCCATTTGTCATCCCAAGGGGCTGAATCTCAATACCTTCAGGAGTAAACAAACCAAAATGTTTTCAAACATGCCAACGTGCCTTCTATTACTTTTCTCAATCCAGCACTTCCAAGGCTTTTTTCCTGCATTCTTTCCTCTCCTCTGCTGCACAACTCTTGCAACTACCCTCACTTGCTCTCATGTCTCTTACCTCTCTGGGTACCACTTGCGTGCGGAAAAGTGGCATCTGTGATCAGTCACTGCCTCTCACTTCCTCACAGGCCTGAATGTTGACTTCAGTTGCTCTTTACACACAGTCTACCTACTTTGAGGACTTTTAACAAGACCCATTTATTTTAGTCAAATTTGGCCAAAATTCATCCAACGTTCAGGACTTAAACTAAGTTAGGTTTAAGATGAAAAAGAGCAGATAGAAAGGTAAAGCATGATGACAAAACTTTTGCTCTCAAGAAACTTGTCTAAAAAAAAATCTGTAAAGATATTATTTTATCATCTCCCTACTGAAAAGTAAAACTTTAATGATAGCCTTTTCTGCTCCTGCAAAAACTGTAACACTCAGAGCTACTGAACTACCAACATGTCTTTGTAACACAAATGACAGTCCTGCAATAATATTTATTTTCCCACGTTATTCCGGTTCTTTGATAATCCTACCCGTAATCAAAACCATAGCACAAAGATGAACAGTGCTTTTACTGTCCTAACAAGTGATGAGATTCCAGAGAATGCTTTCCTTTTTGACCTGATGGAGGCCTCAACTGAGTGTAACAATTTCTGCATTTGCAATAGCTCTGCCTCTTAAAAAACAAAAGCAGTGGTGTCTTTAGAGCCTCTGTTCCCTCTTTAGCAGCTCAGGTGAGCTGCACTGTAAAGACCTATATTTCTGTTTCACCCTACTGAAAACTTCTCATCTCTTACCAGAAGCTTTATGTGGCAACTGTCACATCACTTTGAGAGAACATTAAAAAGTAAAGATTTTTCCCATCCTCAATTGTTTAGATACCCAGCATGTCAGCTGGAAAGAGATCTGGAAACAGATAAAGAGGTTGCACAAATGGACTTCACAGAGCAGTCAGGAAACCATCAAACTAGGTAGAAATCAAGAAGCTTACTAGCAATTTATTTTTCCTTTTATCTTTATATATTCAAACTGCTTTTGAACAATGCCCCATTTCATCTAAACAGCCAATATGAAAGGGGTACCTGCTAAAAAGGAGCTCGATTCCCTGGCTGCCAGAAAATATCTTTAAATGCATTTGCAAAGGCAAATACACTTTTATAAATGCAAAGGGGTTTTGCCACGTTACCCAAGTCTAGTCATTCAAGGAAACATAACTGATGTTTTAAAAATAAGATCATATGTAAGGATAGTTGAAATAACTCAGAAACACATAAAAAAGACCATTACAGCGATATTGATGAAAAACCAGTTTTAGATTTGATTTCAAACAATTGCACTGAAGCTTATTCTCTATTTCAGTCTATGTTAATTATTATATATTTGAAAATAGTTCCAAATAGTTGCTTTGAATATTAGGTTATCTCTTCTGGAATAGAAAATAGCTTATTTTTATTATAATCCTTCAACAGCTTCAGGGACTTATCTCCTGCATGCATATGCAGACTGGACATACACTCCAGCCTGTAAGAGGCATGTATAAGCATGTAAAAAACAAGACAACATGCAGACAGTATTTAATATCTCATGACCTAGAAGTTTCCAACAGGTCATGACAATGGAGCTTAATATTTGCAGCTGCCTGTCCAGGCATCTAATGGAGAGGCACTCTCAGTTTAGACAAGGCATTTACTGTCTTTTTGAGTTAGTGGTTTATAACTCCCAATCTTGTATTGTTCTAATTTGAACACTTGGAGGACTCCTCTTTCAATGAATTAGTAGAAGTATCTCCATATGCAGGTCCAGATGGAACACAGCTCTCAAGGTATTTGTAGACAAAAGGACATTTTAGTCACCCATAACTAAATCAGGAGAGAATAAACCTTCCATGTTGTTTGAGATTCATAGCAGTGAGGCACACGTCACCTTAACAATGCATCTGAAAGAACCAAGGATGCATTCTACTTCATATGGTCTACCAACTTGAAAGGAGAGAATCAAGACTGTAAGCCTGCAATAATGGAAAAGAAAATTTTACTGATCTTCAGTCATAGGGGAAAATGTAAGGGAAGCATTAAGAAAAAAATCAAGAAAATCACACAGAAATAGAGATTCTTTCTCCATAACTATTAAAGTAATAAACTATTCTTAATTTTCACATTTTTAGAAACTTAAAACCACTAGTTTAGTTAAGGGTACTTGCAAAAAAAAAAAAAAAAAATTACCTGTTTTGTTCAGGTTTGTGTTCAGGATTTATGTAATACCAGCTAAAGGAAAACATCTTTAAAGATTTCTCTACAAAACTTTAGCACAATCACATTCATGGACATGCAGTGCCAAAAATATGGTACTAAAGTAAGTATTTTTTTCTTTTAATATAAAATATTTATCGTTTCATTTGAAATGCTAAATTAAATCAAATGTTAAAATTACTGTGGGTCTTCAAAAATGAGTAGATCAGTGCAATAAAAGGCAGCTTTTCAAATTTCTTTTCTGCTCACAAGACTGGAAATAAATCAGTGGGCTGAAGGCCTAAAGATTGAGGAACAAAAAATACAAAATGCAAGAAAGTATTTCTGCCTTAAAAGTCTTAGTATAACTTTCAGTTATTTCACATGGTGGAAAAACATTATTCAGAGCCATTTGCCTATAAGCAGCTTTTCAATATGACATTCTAAATCGAGACAAGAGATATAACTTGAGAATTAGCTGGCATTTTAGGGTTCTCTTTTAATTTATTACTCAAACGCAAAAAGACAAAAAACCTTTAAAAACTTGGTGAAGTTACACTGAAACAAATGAAACCCCCAGCCTTGTGCTGCTGTAAAGAACTAAGAGTAGCTGCATGAAGAGGAAGAATGGCCACCAAAATAATTGATATATTCCCAAGCACCAGAGCCATAACCCATAGTGCTGGCAGTGCTCTGGGATGTCTCCCACCTGGAAAGGGCAGTAGTCATTTTCAAGATGTAGGAAGGGTTTGGATGACTTGAATTCAACTCCACAGCTGCCAGCTCAGGTTACCCTTGTTTAAAGATTACTTAAAAATAGGTAATGTTACTTAACTAGGACGTTGTAATAACCAGTGTAATACAATAGAAAGTTATTCAAAACTTGAATGCAGGTTCTAATTCCCCAAAAACCTAACAATGCTTCAGTTTGGATTGAAATTTATGCAGCCAAAGAAGTCAGATAAAATGAAGCGATTGCATGACATGTTAAGAATAAAAAATTATTTTTTTCATTTGAGTAGAAAACACACTATTTTTCCCTACCATGCATGCTGCAGTACAACTCTTCAGGTAACAATTCTTTGAAAAAAGCTTTTCAAAATAAAAATCAAATAAGCCAATTTGTAGCTTTTTTTCTTTCTAAACAATCCTTAGAAGGGGTGACAGTTAAGCAAAAACTTTTTTCAGTTTGTAATGGCCATTTTGTTTATCAATCTGTAATTTTTCATCCAGGATTTAATATTCATGAGAAAAGTTTGCAATTAACCACTAACCTACAGGTACTAGTTTTGCTACTACATTGTGGGGGGGCAACATCAATCTGTTAGGAAAAAGAGAAAGTCATGCTTCCAAGTGTAGTATTTCATACAAACAGCATAAGATCTGTGATCAAATTTGCAATCCATTATTCCTACCACCGAACAGAACAAAGCCAAGGATCCTTTTCCCCACCTCCATGCACTCTTTGGATTTCTAAGTCTTCAGCTTCCCCTTATCAAGAAATGTAGGCAAAGAAGCCCCTGCTATTTGGAAAGTAATTATCTTCAGTCAGGGCACATTTAGGTTGCCTTCCTTAATTTCAACGCAGCTAAAGAATTCTCATGGAACACATTTGCTAATTGTGCTTATGGTCCTGCCCATGCAAGGAACTATTATCAAACACTCAATTGCATTTTATACAGACATCAAATCTTAACCTAAATTAGCAATGACACAAAGAGAACTCACTGCACACAAGCCCCATGTTTTTGCTTCTTGAACATTTTTTGATAGCATGATTATATACATCAACCTTTAAAGAAATACAGATATTCTTACTTCTGCTGTCAGAAAATTTACTGGACAATTGCTGTATTTAAATGAAAGTATCTCCCATTTATCTCCCATCCTGTTGAAAGATGCCACTGACATGCAAAACAACATCCAAGAACAGCATTCTTTTACCAAGAATAGATTTGATGTAATTCCTCACATAATTAGATGAGAACCAGTGGTACATTTAGGCCACATAAATGGCTTCATTAGGATCAACTTGGCTTGATTGATCATAACATGAAAGAACACAGAGATGTATTTTATTACAACCTCCTCAAAATACAAATTAATTTAGTTTAGTATGGGAGATTTGGGACTGCACAAGTGAACTTCATGACACAAGTTGTAAGACAATATTAAAATTATCACTACAAAACAAACAAATTTAAAAAACCCAAACCCACTCCAAAAAAACCAAAGGCAAACATTCTTCTGGTCAAAAATCCCCAAAAGAAATAAAGCTAGTTACAAGAAAATACTGCATCCCCTGTAATTCCAATGTCAGATCATGCTTTTCCACTTCTGGAGCAGTTGCCATAATAGGGGTCAAGAGCAGCAGCAAGTTGTTGTTAAAAAGCAGACCTCATCTCTAATCAAAATAATCCAGCCACATCTTTGTCTAAAAGTAGAAATATTTCACATGCAGAAATTCCTATAAAATGTGGCAGAACCAGCTTTTAAAACTTGCTTTATTTTGGAACTGAATTATGGTTTTTAATCTCTGACTGTAAAGCAGATTTTTATGACCTTGAATCAGTGTAGATTTTTCTCAGAATCCTTTCATATTTATCAATATTCATTTTGAAGGCCAGATAACAGAAGTAGACAGTGTCCTGCAGCCTGTCTTTGCTCTGCACAGTGAAAATAACTTCTTGCTATTATTCCATAACCCTCCACTTAGACATGAACAAGGATCACACTTAGCTCTTTCAGGCTATTGCATTGCTCTGAAAACTCAGACCTACTTCATTAGAATTCCAAGGTCCTTTTAAAAGTTACCATTTCCCAAATATATTTCTGTGTTTACACAGACAAATGTCTTTACACAGAGTATCTTACAAGGCACCTTGAAGACAAAAAATCTACACAGCATCAGTAGCTTGATTTCAAGATTAACACAACTGAAAAAAGGGAAAATTCAGAGAGGTTGCTGTTCCACTCTGTTCTCTCAAATCACCATTCTCCAGCTCACCTCAGAGAAATGGAACTTGCTTGAATTAAAAAGTAACTCATGAAAGTCACTGTATAAACACAATGTTAAGAATTAGAACTAGAAATGAACCCATTCTTTCTGCAAATTTTTATAAATAAGAGCGAGATGTGGGAGCAAAACATAATTCATACAATTGTGTGCAAGTTAAAGTGGTTTTTTTTAGGCCAATACTAAATATTCAGCTGATTTTCATAAAAAACTACTGTCAAGGAATATCTAGTTCATGGAGTGAAACTTCTTAATTTATTGCAATTAATTCTGTACAACTTTTTATGGTTTGATTTTGCAATTTTTATTTAGTCCTTTTGATTACTGTTGCCAGATAGACTTTAATAAATTAAACATTCATTTTGTGTACCCACAGTATCCTCATTCTTGAATTATACATATAAACATATTAGCTAATTCATATTTTAAGATTGTAGTTCAATTAATACTTAAAAGCTGGCACTACCAACAAATGAAGAGCTCTGCCATTTTCTCCCCTCTGGGTATCCCTTCCTCAAAAGCATTAATTCATCAAACCATAGTTAGAGGCAGCAAAATCAATATTCAAGGATAACTGCAGGAAACTTTGTTTCAGGTTTCCTTTTTCAAGTTATCTTTGATCTTTCTGGTTTTTAGGCCTTATGGGAAGGAGCAGATACTGTTATTTAAAGGAAGTAGATGGTTTCTTTACCTCCACATCCCCTCATTCTCCAGCTTGAAATGCAGGTATGACTTCTAACAGGACATTAATCTGTCCTTCCTATTAATCTGTTTTCTTTTTCATTTATGGTTTTTTGGTCTAGTTATTTTGCAGACCTCTTTCAATTTATTATTGGGGAATGCCACCATAACATCATAAATCAGCAAGTAAAAAATGGCAAGAAGAGGCTTCGTTTTAGCATGCAGCAATGATAATAACATTATGACCTGGCTAACTAATTAATTTAAAGAAAATTAATCAAAAATTTCATGATAAA
The DNA here is from genome assembly GCF_027477595.1 of Haemorhous mexicanus. Taxonomy (NCBI): domain Eukaryota; kingdom Metazoa; phylum Chordata; class Aves; order Passeriformes; family Fringillidae; genus Haemorhous; species Haemorhous mexicanus. Next base: position 25,568,994 of record NC_082346.1, read on the forward strand.
TATGTCTTTGCAAGTTCTCTACGTTTTGGCTCTTATTAGTAGTAAATCATTCATGCTTCTTATAAAAATTCCTAGCTAAATTATTCATAAACAGTTTGACCATAGATATCAAAGGAAACACAAACTACAAGCAAGATGCAATTACAGGCAAGATATAATTTTAGAACTAAGAAGTGCATATATACAACCATCTCTCAAGATTTTTTTCTCCAGAAGGACAATATGAGTGAAACAAAGGACAAGGAAAATTTATGTAAAATGACTGTCGTATTTACAGAAATCTGCAACTGAATTCTCAATTATTTCATATGTTTAAGCCAGAAAAGCTGAACTTGAGTCCAGAACTACCATGTCAAACACAAAGAACAACTCCTGCAAGACATGACATGGGCTGAGCTGACCCTTAATTCTCCACTGATGAGAACATGTCTAACTAATCTTCTGCTACCAGGCAAATATCAGCTTGCTCATTAAAAGTCACTCTACTTCCCAAATTCCAAAAACAAGCTTAGCTTTTATACCTAGTTAGGAGAGGACTGGACAAAGAAAATTCCAGAACTATATGTATTCTCAGCTTATATAAGCTTCTTAATTCTTGGAGAAGCTATTACAATCTATATTGTTTCACTGAAGATAAAGTTCAGAAACTGCAAAATTTTGTGCTGCAAATAAAACTAAAAAATGTCAGGCAGGAGCAATAATAGATGAACAAATTTAAACAATTTTGTCATGTAGCACATTTTACTATATTATTATCTATTCAGGTCTGCAAATTACATGAAAGCATCTCTCTCAGAGGATCTATTTTTCTGACTTGTTGGCCTATTTCCATAATTTACATTGAACACTTGCTAAAATTATTCATTTGTATGAATATTTTTGAAACATAATTTTAAAAAATTTTAAAATCCCTACAACACATAAGAGAAATGTTTTATGAAAAATGAAAACTGATAAATGTCAATGCATTTTAATATATTTATTTTGAAAATATAGAAAATCCCATGCTGATTTCAGAATTTGAAGAGAAAAAAAAAAATTAAATGTGTGGTTTTGCAAACCAACTACTCCTAACTAGAGTTAAGAATTTCAGAGTTATTTGTCCCTGAAAAAACAGGGAATAAATAAACAGATATACAGGTAAATAAAAATCTATCTAGACTTAGGGAGACATAAAAAGCACACAGAAATCTTCAGACAGCAAGATACTGTCTTTAAAATGTAGAAGCAATTAAGTATCCAGTGATGACTCCTACTGAAGCCAGGCTGAGGCTAGTGAAGAGATCCCTTGTCAGTATCATTCATCCTCGCTGACCAAGCCATTGCACAAGATCAGAATTTAACACAGTTTATAGCATGTGTGGCTCACCAACACACTAACTACAGAAAGATTGTCTTTCACAGCCCTCTAGCTCTAGAATATCAAAACTCAAATTAGTGGCATCCATTATTTAAAAAACGATTGCATCAGGGTATTTCATGTGGTCAGCCTTCAACCTATCCATCCCAACCTAGAAACTAATAGAAAGGTAAAAAAAAAAAAAGAAAAAGAAAAAAGAAAATAACCCAAACCGTAGGAGCCTAAAATAAAGCATTATTTGTATTTTCATCAGCAAGAGACTATATTGCAGGAAATCATCATCTATTTAAATAGATTTTCATTAAAATATATGACCTTTTGAAGCCATGTGTGCACGAGTGAACTGTTCTCCAGCTTACAGAGCTCAGAAGTTGCTCACAAAACTGCCTGCATCTAAATTCTAGAGTCACATAGAGGAGTCCACTAAGAGCCATGTCCAGACTGTAGTCTCACTTACTGACTTCACCAAATACAAATAACACTTCATCTGGAGTTCTCAATATCTGTTGCCCATTTATAGTTGTTTTTATAAAACATCGATTTCAAAAAAACATTTTTTGCAAAAAAAAAAAATCTCATTCACAAAAACTAACTAGAATTCTCAAAGCTAATTATGTAGCATCTTGAAGCTCTGAAGAACAGATGCTATTTCAATGTGCAAATGCTGTTTCAATGTGTAAACACACCAGTTGACATGCAACCTGTAAACTGGATTAGGTTAATCTGATTAGGTTAATTTCAGACCTTTGAGAGTTACTTTAAGATTCCATATGCACTGGGTATGCAGTGTCCTAGTGAAAAGACTGAAGATGTTGATATGTTTTGACTACCAATCACATGGAGAAAGATGTCATTTAAAACAAACGTTGTTTACTTGGACACAAACAAAGCTACCTGATCCTTCAAACATCAGCATCCATCTACTTACTCCAGGCAAATTGTTCAGCATGATATAAGAACAGACCAACTTGCTGACAAACAAATAAAAATTCATATTTAACATTGCCATGAATTTTGGATCTGTTCAGCTTGCATTAAGAGTTATCTCAACTATTTGTTTATTTTGTTGGGGTGTGACTATCGGACACCATTTCTTTTATATTTCTGTTGCTTAATATTGGAAACATCCCTTATTTCCTAAAAAGTTTATTAAGAACAGCCTCTATTTAACACTCTTCTCCCATGAAAATTGGATTAATATCTAGCAGAGAACACAGGAGCAACCCTGCTGAAAAACTGTAATTTAAGTCTCAAATACTAAACTTTTGTATTATAAAAACCCTGCCAACACAGAGCTATCTTATGAAGGAATTTCTTTAACACAGCGTGCAAATAAGATGTAAAAGGTGCTTACACCAGAGCTGCAGCCACAGTTATCATGCTCCGCACAACGCGAGACAGACAAGAATGAACTCCACGGGAAGGAGGCTGCACAGCAGCAGGAGGAGCGGTGAGGGTGGCTGGCCTTACCTGACCAGTGGCCCGTGGTGGAGCCAGCCCTGTCGGTGCAGGTCTCGCTGACGGGCCGGAACACGGTCTCCCAGCCGCCCGTGGCGTAGCGCCAGTTCTGCGACTCCAGGATCAGTGTGCGCTGCGTGCCGTAGGCGATCATGAAGCAATACACCACGTGGTGAAGCTGGCAGCCATAGCCACAGCCTTTGTTGATGTTACACACAAGCTTCTTAGCTTTGCTGCAATCCTTCGGGTTCTGTAAAGATGGGTGAAAAAGTGGAGCTGAAGAGAAGCTACACCAAAGGCTTGCGTTTTTCTGGAAAACTGGGAAATGTCATAAATCACGGAAGCCACCCTGCTATAACACATCTCCGACTAAAATGGATGAGTAAGCTTCAGCTCCATGAAAATTTTATGTGAATTCTTCACTGCGAACGTGAACAGTTATTGAACACACTTCACTATCCTAATATAAAATAGAACACATTCAAGATTTTAAATTACTTTCTCATTTGTAAATCTGTCAGAAAAAGCCAACATTTGGACTCTGAGTTCACATTTCATGAACATGATTCTCGGTGTTAGAATGCTTTTTCCTTTGGCATTTTTTCAAGTTTGTTAGTTCTCTTTCAATAAGCATGCACGTCACCCAATAAAGAAAATTTCCACCTGTCTACAATGTACAGAATAAAACAAATGGTACAGAATAAAACAAATGCTTATTAAGGGACTGCTTCCCAGGCTAGCTGACCACATAGCAAATACAGAATGTAAAACACATTCCCAAGCAGACTGATAAAGGACAGAATTTTAATCTGCATACACTTTCCATAAAATAACATATTTGACTTCCATAAACCAAGAAACCACAAGATAGCAGGCAAATGCCTACATTGTTTGAATGCTATGTTTAAAAGTACAAACTAATAAATATTTTTAGGTATGTGGACACAACATCATAATCAACAGAAGTTTTTCTTTACATAAAAGATAGTACTTTTTTTGTACATATTCATACTTGCATGGCTCTAGATATAGCTCTAAATTTCAGAAAGGTCTTCTATAAAATCTCCAGGATTAAAGTTTCAGATAAGGTGCAAGAATACTGATATTTGAGCTTCAATATAAATTCTGTTTCTTTCACATCTAAACTTTAAATAAAATTTTCTGTAAATCAAATCAAATCTTCAAAAATGAACCCCATCTGGAGAACTGAAATCCCTCCTTCAAGTGATCTTACAGGTAATCTGAATATTCTGAGTCCTAAAATACTTTAAAATAAAATTTATTTGTGCATTCAGTTATGTAAAGGAGGAGACAGCAATTCAGATGGGGGAGGGGTGTAGGTAGGGAATAATAAAAAATCCAAAACTCTAGAATATGTGTTATACCATCAACATTTTATTTTTTTCATTTTAAATACACCTGATTCAAAGCCTAACTAGGTATGAAAACAATAAATGAAATAAAATTTTTGTTCCAAATTTTTATTCCTCAGACCAGTACTTCTGTCATCATAAATTTAATGGATAGCTTGAGACTAAATCCAACAGGTATCTTTTGAAATTATAACAAACGTATTTCCCACAGTCTTCCAGAAGAGAAAGTGGGCCTTTCTAGTATTCTGCACAAGTCCACACAGAAAGAACTCCATGAAAAAATACCTCCTCATGATTATCAGCAGTATGACATTTTTATTATAACAATTTTCATTCATATTATCATATTTTGCTTGGTTTCAGTTATTAAACTGTTCTTATCTCAACCCACAATGGGGTTTTTTTGAGGATTTTTTTTTTGCTTGTTTGGGGTTTTTTTTCCCCATTGATTCCCCTCCCTGTCTACCAGGGAGGAGGAGGAGTGTCTGGGGGGTATTTGTTGCCAGCTTGGGTAAAGCCACAACATCATTCTCTTTGAAAGGGATAGTCTCTGTGAATGTTTAGAAAATGTCCTTAGATAAAGCTTTCTACACTTGTCATTACCTCCAAATGCTTGTGTCCTCTAAAATGAAAGCATTTAATCAATGGCATATTTGAAATATTGTCAAGGTATGCCCTTCTCACTTTGTTTCATGTAAATGCAAGCTTCACATAATAGCTTATGAACAATATTATGGAAATCAAGCAGTAATCACAACATGAAACATAACTTGACAGTGCGATTGCTTATCAATGTTAATATAATGCACTTACTTGGGTTTTATCATTGCTTGTAGACTTAACTAAAAACTATATATATTAGTATTAGTTTGTGACTTATTTAACTTATTTCTTTATGACTGTGGTGTTTTTTCAAATTGCTATATTCAAGTAGCAAAAAGACAAAGCAGTGTTTGAGCTTCAATTGTCTCTTGAGAATTTTAAAAGAAAAAGAGAGTAGAGATACTTGGATATATTGCAGTTTCAAATGGTGTTTCCAGGAAAAGGTGAAAATTTTACCCACTGATAAGGAAGAAAAGTTACAGTTCAAGCATCAGAATAGCTTGGGTGTTCATAACCAAAACTGCCAACCAAAGCAACCAGTATTGAGCTGATAAAGTATAACAATTTCAAAACCAACAAAGACTGACAAGAGTTTTCCTCCTGGCACAAAGTCACAAAAAAGGATTATAAATCCCTGATTTGAGTGGGTAGTACATTCTGTTCTCAACCCTAATGACACTGCTGATCACACTCCTATCTCCAATTTAATGATCTATATAATCAAGAGAGGGATGAAAGGGACCTCCACGAATGTCAAGCCCTGTAATGCAACAGCCATAAAACTGCAGTACAAGGAAAATACAAAAAAAAATCCAAGCAAAAATTAAACAAACCCACATAAAATCCCAAACAAACAAAAAAAACCTACACCTGACCAATTACATAAAACATAATTCAATATATAGAAGATTAGATCATCAAGCCATTCCAGAGTTTACACCTTTTATCTTCTATGAATAACTTAATGAACAATACAACTGCAAATAGAATATGCAAAAAGAATAACTTCTATGAACAATGCAACTGAAAAAATTAACAAATTTTCAGAATAGCAAAATGGTTAGAATTACCTATTTCTATGGAAGAGAATACCCTCTAAAACAAAAGTAGATTTCTGCAACTGGCAAGATGGATTTAATGGTCTTCCATCACAAAGAACATGAGCATGTACTGTTGCTCTCACAAAATTCAGGGTTCCCACTGTCTTCCTCTTCCAGGGCTCTTGGTTGGCCCATTCACAGAAAGCAGGCTCAGGTGGGAATAAAGTCCCAAGTGCTGCCTCAATGCCTCCATGCTCCAGTGCTTTCAAGTGTGCAGTCAGCCATCAAAACACATGACAAACTGGCAAAAGTAAACTCTGCTTCTTAACATACATTTTACTGTATGAAAAACTGCAGTGTTGTTAATGAACTTACAGTTCAGAGAAATTTACTGAATCCAATGAATCACAACAGATTAGAGTGGAGTGGGAAAGCACTCTACTACCATTTACTGAGTAACCTCATAAACACAGTATGATGCTCACTAACAAAGTTGTTCTTTTTTAATATTTTCAAAGATATTTCATTCTTTAGTCTGCTGGATAAGAGAGTCCCACCCAAAATCTTTGGAAAATCCCATTTTTTTAGAGAAATATGTCAAAAATTGGTGTTTCTCATCCTAGTTATCACAAATGCAATAATACTATCATCTATTCCCCTTCTTTTGTGATGTCATTTGTAATCCTTCCTTTTCATACCAGCTCCCCTCAAGACTTTGGGGGCAGAAACATTCCACACAAAGAAACAAAAAAATCCAAACAAACCCCCAGAAGTTTCTTCCCACTGCTGGAAGAAAACATTCTTCTCTCCCTAGTCAGAAATAGTAGGCATTTGATTTGAGAGCCAGAGATCTCAAACCTTCCTTTAATATAAATGTCTCTAGTTTGCACCTACCCTCCTGTGACACACAAGTTTCAGCTGAAGTGAAACCTGGAGCATGCAGATGGACTTTGACACACTGTGTTCCTCAATCCTAGAGAAAGCCTCACAGAGATATCAGCAATAACCATACTTCCTTGGGTGGTTATTACACTGAAACCATATCATATCCTTTGGATTTGATTGATTACAGTTGTATGGGGTGCATCCCCTTGCATGCATGTAAAGTGCCCAAAGCCTTTTTTATTGTTGTTGTCATTTTAGCATGAGGACTTTTATTAAAAATATGAATCAGTAATTTTAATGTGAAGGAGAGGATTTAATACACTTTAAAGACAGAAAAATCTAAGTGACATATTAAACCATCAAAAATACTGTGAAGTCCAGAAAGCTCAGAAAAAAGTCCTGTGAGCAACTTTCTTTTCTTTATATAAATACAAAGCCCCAACTAAATACTATGGCAGAATATGACTTAAATACAGCAAACTGTGACTAATATAATTGATGTGTTGTTGAGTACTTAGTAACCTTTCTCACCTGATTGTATTTTTAACCTTCAAAGCTGAACAAAAAGTTTGCCTTCTTTTTAAATGAGAGGCAAAAATATTCTGCTATTGCGAGACTGCATGCTGAATCACAAACTTCCTAAAATAAACAGAACAAAAATAGGCACAAAAGAGAAGGGACAGAAAACTGCTGCGTTCATAATCATTTATTCACTTGATTACAGCACTACAGGTGCTCTTATCTGATGTCTCTTGCACATTTTCTTCACCTGTTTGATAAAAAACATCTCGGAAAATAAGGCCTTTTCCTTAAATATAAAGTCCTAGCTTTTTAAATGTTGCTCCAACTATAGGAAACTAGTTACATGTAGCCTCATTAAATTAAATGTATGGTAATGTCATCAAAATGAAATAGCAGTCATCACTATTCACAATCATTGAGCTAAATGACTTCCCAGGGAGATGTCCCAAAAAAATGCAGCTGTCAATGTTCAACATGTACCAGAAAAAAGCTATGCAGTACTTTCATACTTAACTAAAAAACAATTACAAATATGTCTCACATAATTCTTTTTGGCATCGAATTGAGGGACAAAAGTTGTTGAAATTTTTTTTATTTTTTTAATCTCGTTTTATTATTAATAGAGGTATATAAATGTGTGTAATTTCAAACCATTTGACTGCTTTACATTGGTGCATATTTGTTAAAGCAAATAACTCTGTGCTCTTTTTGATGACTTGCACAGTTGTACTACTAAATAGGACAACAAATGGATAGTGAAAGACAAGGAAAAGGTAGAGAAAAGCTACATTTATCAGCATGAAAAGCAGTTATGGTATACTACTGCCAAACAGTGGTATCAAAATGAAAAAGTACAATAAAGTGATGACTCCTGCACAATTTAGAGAGATGTTTTTTCCTCAGAAGGGTGTCTTTTTTTATTTAACAATCAACAAATCCATAGCTTGGTCACAGAAGAGAAGGTTCCAACAGCTGAACTGTGAAATAACAGGAATCTGAGAAACAAATTCAGCTATTTACACAAGAGAAAAGATCAGGAATCAGGAGTGACCATACAAAAGAGCTGCACACATACCATAAAAAATAAACCAAGTATGAATAAAATAGACTACATTAAATATCCTTTTGATCTTTACATAAATAGCTGCATGCATTCAGTCATAAAAAAAAGTCCAAACACCTTCAGATCAAGTTTTATTTAGATTTTATACACACACACACACATGCATATATATTAAAAAGTCCTTATCAACTCAAAAATATGAGCATCTAGAGAAGTCTCAAACATCTGTTGAAACAATCTAGGACTAGACAATATGCTGTACAAGCACTTCAATTTTGCTTCCTTATGTTTTTAAAAATGGGCTGCTAGTTCAGAAGTTTGATACAAGGACTTTTAAATTTTGTTTTTAAAACCATGCAAACATATTAATGTATTTTGACACTCTAAAGAATAAAATTTTAAAAACTAACCAGACAATTATCTTTTACAATAAAGCAAATAATTCAAACAGGTAAGTACAGCCTAATAAAAACCATGGATCCAAAAAAACCCCCACAAAGAAACAAACCAAAATAACCAACAACAAAAATAGAAATCCCAATGATTGCCTTGGAATACTACCATCCATATACATATAAAATAATGTTTGAACAAATTTAGTAATTTATTTTCTACATAATTTGTTCATACACCAACATTCATTTTTTAACTGCAGTGTAATTATTCTACTGCAAGGTTTTAGCTAAGCGCTACATATATAAGAAGAAAAAAATGTTTACCTTGATTCAAAAGCTCTATCCTCTTACCTGCAAATAAGTTATTCTTCTCTGTACCAAATCTGTTAGATCTTTGGCCTCTTTTTCTCGCCAATCTCCAGCTCCATCTGTTTGACTGAGGTAGTACAAGTCGGTCATTATTGACCTATAAACAATAATGGAAAACAATTTTAACATTGCTAATTTGGAGCATTAAATGAAATCAAAGACAAATTAAAGACATATTTCAATTGCAGCTTCAAAATCAGTTTCTTCATGACACCTCCTACTGCACAAGTCAAACAGCAGCCAAGACAGACTGACTGCGTCCTTCATCTAACAAATGTTCCACACTCATTAGCAATTAAAAATTTAAAACTCTGAACAGACTCTTGGCCATGCAAGTCCATACTACAAAACATTAATTTTGAGGAACTATCAAATACTAAATTGAGATTATCTAATACATTAGAGATTCTCTTCTTAGGGTTATAACATTTCTTTGTCCAAATAAGAGAATAAAGAACTCATAATCATGAAAATAAAAACGACATTTGTTAAAATTTGCAGATAAGTCAAAATTACTGTTTTTTTCCAAACAGTACCACCCTGGAAAAGTTTTTTTTTTTTAATCTCTGTGGCTTTTGGGAAGAAATAGAAAACTAGAGACAAACTATTCAAAGTCTAGAAATGTTAATGGTTATTCTAAAAGTAAAAGATGGCCCAACTGAGAACCAGTAATTTCAGAGCTGGTTTTATAGATCGAAAATATTTAATATTAACTAAACATTTCTCCATAACAGTGCTAAAGTTATAAGTTTGAACCACTTTTCTTAATACTTTCATCTGAACTTCAGATGCTGCTTTTATCGCCTGAAATTCTTGATAAACCAAAAGTTTGAGCACTAGAAAGAGAAGCAACAGAACAAAGGCAGAGAAATTTGGGAGGTGACCAAAAATCAGTGTGAAGGTAAGAAAAATACATTTCCTAACAACATCTGAAGTGGTCTTGTTAAGCTGTTGGCAGCACTTGTTAGCACTGGAAGCACAAATCCAATTAGCCAAGGCCACCCTTTGTCCATAATTGAGAGGAGCAGGCTGCATATCCCTGCTAGGAAACTACTTCAATGATACAATATTGAAGCAGTAAACATTGAGATAAAGATAGGGCTACCCTAATTTGATTTATCAGCAGAGTTATCAAAGACAAACTTTTCTAGCTAATTTAATAACTGGATTTATAGACCTGTAATTTTATTCTCATACACTCATTCTGGTCTTTATCCCGATGCTACTACACAGGGTAACAGAGACACTGACCATAGCATCTACTGTTATTGTATTAAATATTTTACCTAAATCATTCAGCAGCAATAATCCTCACCTTCTGTCAATCAACTGGAAGACCCTTATCCACACTCTAATCTGAAACTATATAAAGTCAATTTTCTTTTACAAGGTAATTGAGCTTGAAACACCCTATTGTGGCTTTGCATAAAACTTAATTTAAAGCATCACCGGGTAACTCGTTTTAAATCAGTAACTATTAAAGACACATAATACAGTAACATGCACACAGAGTTTAAAGAGAATTAGAACAGAACTAATGATAGACTAGATCTAATACAATGCATTACATACAGATAACTGAACAGATGAAGGCTTTGCTCCTCTTAAGATAGTTTCCCTACTTACAGAAAACACACAGGCTGGTAGGCAATCTAGAAAAGGAAACCAATGCATTTTCTTGGGAATTTAAATATGTTTTTCCTCCCAGTCAGGATGTAACCATGTTGGGTGTTTAAAGATAAAATACAAAGTTGAGGTTTAAACATTAATTTTTTTTTAAATACTCTTTCATTAAAAGCAGCTGTGCAACCACACAGCCACATTTTCAACCATTTTCAAATGCTCTTTCATTAGCCTTAAACAAATCTTTTCAGTACCTGTGATGCAAGTTATCAGTGTACTCTCCCTATATTTTATAGAAATAGATTTCCATTAAATATTGAAAAATAACTGAAAATACAAAGTTTACCAATTAAAAAACACCAATAAAAAATCTGTCAATTATAAGTGATTTTTCCTATTTCTACAGGAAAAAAGTGTTGCCCAAATTTAATTTTTTATATTACTGGCTACGGCGACCATGACAAAGAAAAGGCAGTAGCTTAGTTTTAATAATCAGCCTTATGGATGAATTAGAATTACTTTGATAATTTTTGAGGTAGGAGAAATGGATGAGTGTCCTCACACAGCCTCAATGACTCACCACATTAAGTAAAGGCAGCTTTGCTCAGTAGAAACCATAAAAAGTATCAAATGATTTGCAGGAAATGTTACGAATTCATGAAAGTTTTCAGACAGTATCCATAATCTTCTTTAAAAAAAGTTATAAAACCCTGAAGTAAACCAGGAAGTGAAAAATTCACAGGTGTTATCACACAGAAATGATTAGAAGGTAGTGCTATTTTAAGACAGAGTCCTTTTTTCTTTGATTGTTACTGCTCAGAAATGTGCATTTTCTAGCTACTTCTGCTAGGGCTTTTTGAGTGTGACAGATCACTGAGATAACTTATTAATGCAGATTTAGAAGAGACACAAATACCAAAGACCCGGGTCATGCTCCGTGCCGAGAGCTAAAAGCACGGGGAGAGGTGATCCATGAGCCCAAGATAGCTCAGTGCAGACAAAGGATGAGCCTGCACAGGGTTATTAGAGGCTACTGCAGGTGCTGAAATGTCAGGAAACTTCACACAGTGGCACTGCAGATATTTACTGCATCAAACTTGCTCTTTCACTGGGCTACTAACCAACAACATCAACTTGTTGCTGCTTGTTGCTTCATATCATAAAATAAATCTCGGACTTAAAAGCATTTTTTCCTGGAAAGCAGAATGGAGGAAAAAATTCAGCTGTGTTTCATCTGTATTTGATTGCCAAAAAAAAGGGGGAAGGGTGAGTGTTTTTAACAATCAGTCTAGACATTTGTCATATGAAAAAATGACATCAGTCATATGAAAAAATTTAAACCTCCTAAAATTTTACATCAACAAATAAAAACTCAAAGGAAAATATGTAATTCAAAGGAAATAATGTGAAAATTTGTGCAAACACTGTGCATCAAATGTTGGCCAGTTACCACAAAATCCCTGATGACAGCTACTCCCCGGGAGAAGGAATGTAACTAACTCAGTAAAAGCCACCTTGCAAACAACTTTTGTCAACACAGGAAACAACCATGACAACTAGAGGACTAATTCGCTCTAATAACTCAATATCAAATAGCCCTTCCAATGTTTATATGAATTTACTCCCAACAGCCCTCTTCCCTATAGCAACTATGAGAATACAATTATGTAATTCTCAAGGAAAATCTTGTGTTGGGCAACACTGTTTCTCAAACAGAATCAGTACTGAAATACTTGACAAAAACTTAGGAGAGACCAGCACTGCCCTGGAGAAAATCCACACAGCTCCTAGGGCATAGCCAACAGTGACTAAGGTGTCCAACAAGAAGCACTACCATATGAGTAGTAAAAAATTTGCTCAACATCACCAAAATTAACAAAGAACTCGAATACTACTTGTCCAGAGCCACAGAAACTAAAGTTTATCATCTCTTAGAAAGCAAGTCTTAATCTATGACGCAGAAGGCTTTCCTCACAAACTAAACAATAAAAGTATGAGCCTCTTTCCTTACATAGCTACCTCATCATCTGATACCCACCTCTTTGTTTTGCCACATAAGGACAGCATGAAAAATTCCTTTGAGTACTTATAATTAACACTAATCTTTCTAATCCAAACAGTAGATTATAATAGTTGTTAAAATTTCTGAGATATCCTTATGTATATTTATGTGCGTGTATATCTATAAAAGTAAGTAATACCAGCTGCACTTGCAGTGTTCCATTTCTCTAAAATATAACTTTTTCAGACAGCACTGTAAACAAAAGAGCATTTGGCAACAGACTTAATTCCTTTAAAAGAACTCAAGAAGTGCACATATACTTAAAAGACCAAACCAACAAACATACAGGCAATAAGTAAAAAACAAAACAACAAAAACCCAAACAAACAAAACCCCAAAACAAACAAACAAACCCCCCCAAAACAAAACCAAAGCAAAATCATGTGCTTCTCAAAGTGAGTGACAAACATCTGATTTGCTCATTCCAAACTTATGCTCTGTTCCTTTCGGAGAAGCGAGCAGATGGACAGTGTGGAGGGAAGATGAGACTGCTCCTTCCCCAGGGAGGTACTGTGAACTGTAAGGGCAAAGAAAACCCCAGAGGCAGTAGTGCATCACATGCCAAAGGATGTGCACACAAACCGGGAATTTTCCTGCAATTCACACAACACGACTGAAAGATTAAAGGGAAAGAAGGAGACAGCTCAACCTCAAAGGTGCAGGAAAACACTTCCTCAGGACTAGAGGCAACCAAGTTGTGCATTCTGCAACACAAGATAATTCTACTGCTTGAAAGCAACACTGCAAATGCACCAGGAACACAGGCTGAATACCGTATAAATATTTTTTTATCTGTATTTCTCAAATGCAATTCCTTTGAATTTCTACACTGTAAACAGATTGTCTACATTCAGTTTAATAAAAACCAGTTTATGACTGTTTGATTTTAGCTTCAATTACTTTAGTCTTCTTTGAGGACCTCACCAGTCAGGACGGTCTACACAGATCTATTACAAAGACTAAATGGACTTCAGATTATTCAATATTTAATAACCACCTGGACAACTGACAGAATACTTGTACTCAACACAAAAATTCTCAGAGGAAAAAAAAAGAGCAGTTGTGATTGCTTGCATCATATTCAAACTTCTTTCAGTACCACACTGAGATTTATCCCGTAACTTCCAGAGGTCCACAGGGCAGTTTTATAACTCCATGCAAAGGAGTTTATGCACCTCTTGAACGGGTTTCACCTCATCCTGAAGTACAGTGACATGTGAACATAAGGGAGTCAGAAATGCAGAAACCGGAAAATTAAGACTTAATGAATTAATAATCATTGGTGTACAACGGAAAGGGCTAAGGAAAAGGACTCATCCTGGGAGGCAGCAACATAAGAACCTTCTGGCACCAAACACACACAACATTATTCAAGGTTTCACTGTGGTGACTGCCTCATCCTGACTTTATAAACAGAGCAATATCGTGCCCAAAAGTGATTCTGTTACCATGACAAATGTCAGAAAGTCTGGTATTAGACTACTTGCTCCAGTTTTTAGCAGAGATAGTTTAAAAGGTACATAAGAATCCACGACCTAAAGTTCAAGAAGCCCAGATGGAAATAACTTCTGGGGAAAATAAATATTTCTGAGAGGAGATAACTATTGAAACTGCCCAGAGAAGTGACACTTCTCTGCCAATTCACTGTTCAAGTGAAGACTTCAAGTCTTTTGGAAAATTCCTCTTCAGCCAAGCACTACTTTTATTTCAGTCAAATATATAAAACTGCACTTGGCAGAGAACTAATTGGATGAAATTTAATCATGTCTTCTATATAAATAATACCTCTCAATAATTGAATAGTCCCTTCTCACTTTCAACTCAATCAATCTGTGACAAAATGGATTTTGGAATTGTGGAATATTAAATTACAAAATTTAATGGACTATACTATTTGCCCATATTAATAATCAAATTCATACTGTCTTTATGTTTTTAATAGTGTTTGCATTATTTCTAAGGAATTGAAAATTCTTATGATTTTTTTCCCTGTACTATATTATTATTTTCAAAGGCTCTTGCTTTATTAGAGATGTTCATATATAGAGATCACAGCTTTTTTCAGGGGCATTCATTTAAGGTAGTGTATTTAGGTAATTCAGCTATTTTTGTATAACTGTTTACTGATGAGATACAAACTGTCATTGCAATCCTGTTGGGAACAGAGTTATAATATGCTTAAAGACAGATGTCACTGAATTTTTAACAGTTCCTGGATTAATTTCGTTCAGTACAAACAAAACTCATGCAGAATATTTTAATATAATACAAAAGGTACTCCAACAATAAGGAGGCCTGATGATTGACAACAATGAAAAATATAATTGCCACACATCTTTGAACAATATAATGACAGTTAAATTAAAGGGCAGAACCAACTAATGGAAGTACCTTTCCTGATGACCCAAATCAGACAGAAATTCATCAATGCGTGTTTGCAGTTCACTTCCTTCTAGATTTTTTAACTTCTTCAGTTCACTCTGGAGGAAAAACCAAAGTTCCTTAGCCCCATTTTCAATCCTCCTTCTCAGTATTTCATGGTCTTTTCCAAGGCCTTCTACTGTAAAAAAAAACAACAAAAAAACCAAAACATAAAAGCATCAGTACTGGTAGCTAAATTACTTGTTAAGAAGCCAATACACCTGTGATATGAAATACCAAAACATCAAAACTTGTTTTAGAATTAAAAGAAAAATTATCTACCAACCATCTCCTGTCCGCTTCTTATAGTTTTCTATCTGTTCTTTGGCCTTTAGAAGTTGCTCCTCTAAAGCATGTACCTTTCCTGCAGCTGGTCCCTGATCAATGGGACCATCTGGTATCCTAGGATACAGAAAAGAAAGAAATTGCATGATTTATAAATATAATTATTTGATAAATTATTGGCATTAACAATTCAGCTCTTCACTCATTATTTCATACTGTTGTACTGCTAAACCTTCATCAGATTTCCTTAAAACCAGAAGAAATTAAACATATTAACATAAAGAAGATTTTAAAAGCACAATCCCACAGGAGAAAACAGTGCACAACACAGCTGCAAGGTCCTGTAACAACTGTGTTGTTTACAAGACTTTCACTCACCAACAAGAACAATCCAAGGCTCTGCTTGTGAAAATAATATCTGAGGCAATTTAACTGTTAACCTGACTGGCACACAAACAAAGCCATTCTGCTCTTGAACCCTGGCCATATCTTCTAGGAGAACCAGAGCACCAGCACTTGATCTCCAGTTAAATCTTCCTACACAACCACACAGGATGGTTTCAATGCATTGTCTGGACTCAGAAAAAGATCCAACTGTCTTAAATGTACCACTATCATGATTTTTTATGAAAACTCTAGCATTCTAAAGCGTAGATCACCTAAAAAAACAGCAATTGTAACATCCATCTGTTAAATTTCTGATATGTGAGCACAGGAGAAGTATGGAAACACATACCCTGAAATCCATGAGCCATAAATCAGCCCTGAGGGCATTACTGAGGTTTGTTCATCATCTCAACTTGAATCCAGATATTAATAAAGCAAAATTATTAACATTTAGAAATTAGATGCTAACTTCTTCTTGCCTCACAAATTTAATGCAGGGAAAATAAAAACCTTTTTCATTTCAAGAGAAATTGCCCTTCTGGTTAAAAATTATTCCACATTTCATAAGCTTTTGTAAGAGCTGACCCCAGAAAGAAAAAGAGCAAGCAGCCGTGCAATGGGAAGTCTTTAGAACTGCAAAGAATACAGAATTCTTGCAGAACATGAAGATGATTCTTCCTTCATAAAGGAATATGAGCATAAAAAGAAACAGATATTCTGTCCACACACAAACACAGTTTCATAGCACCATACACAGGAAGAGTCCTTGACAGACAAAAGATGTCTCTGGCATAGAGAAGACAGTGGTTTGAGGGAGCACCTTCCCTGTAAAAAAGAAATGAAAGCATTCTAAATATCCTACTGTGATGTTATTTCTTTAATGTCTCTCAGGTCTGGATAACTAAATTCCAATAAAATTTCAGGGACTGATGAAAAGTTCATTTTTCCTGGAACAGCTGAAGAAAACAAATACCTAATGTGAGCACCAGAAAGGTGCATTACACAAAGCACAGCATTCAAGCATCTTTTTTCAGAAGGGGGTAGGAGAGGTGGAGGAAGAAGCAGCTACACAGCCTGACAGAAATTTAGTAAAAAATTTTACATTCTTAAAGCTTCCTACTAAAGCTATCCTATCCATATCCTACTAGGGATAATTAAATTACTGAAAAAAATACTTGTGTTCTAAAACTACAATAGTAAACAAAAAGAAATTCTCATTAACTGCTTGTACATCTGCTTTTTCATGCACTGATGGAACAAGCATGTCAGAACTGTGTAAAATATCCTAATCTTAAGCACGTGCATTCCCTAAATATAATCTGTTTCAACAATCAATTTGTAAATTTATTTCTACAACAAATGTATGGTGTTATATCCTACTGAGATAGAGTATTGGATTGCCAAGTACAAGACAATACAAACAAGCCTTTAAAAAGTATACTGAAAAACATTTGCATTCTTACACTAATTTAAAACTACCAGATGGAAATGTGTTTGTGATCTGCCAACTTGGTACCACAATTTGAGTTGTGAAAGAACAACTAGCCACAAAATTACCAGAAAGAAGTGGAACAGTTTATCCTGTACAAGTCACATATCCTAAAGGTAGAGTCTGTGAAGAACAACAGAGTGAAAGGATAGAAAATCATTACCATAAGTCTTGAGACAGTGCACACATCCTCTTAGCATAAGGAAAGTCTGTAAAGTAGCAATTAGAGAATCCTAGAGAAGGATGGTTGTGGATGATATGAAATAAGCACAGTAATGTTGAGCACTTGATATAATTAAGGTCTTAAAAAGAAAAGTACCATTTTGCCATTTAACATTCATCTTGCTTTGGCACACTGCAATAAAAAATTTTTATTATACTTAGACTGTTAGATAAAAGAGCTGGGATGGGGGGATATTCTCTAAGCTAGTTGCTTAGACTTCCAAAAATCACATCTTCTTAGGATGGAACTAAGAATGCTTATTCTTTTTTTCAGTTGTGTCTCTACATCTGTTACCTCATCAGACTTGGAATTGCTGTCTTCCTCACTTTCATCCAGTTTCAAAATTAGGGAAAAGATTCTTCTCTGCAGCCAGCACAGCTTGGCAGTTATTACCCTCTACAAGTACTTCAGCTGAGCTGGATATACCATTTGAGGGAAAAGTGTTTGAATTAAAATCCTTGTCTAGTCTCATGGCATCCTGTATGAAGGTAGCATCTAGTGCAGAAATCCTAGTAATTATGCATACTCATGAATAAGAATGCCTATTGAAAAACAGGAAGCGTTACGGGGAAAAAAAATTCTTACCGAAGTCCTGACAACTATTTTACTAATAAAACAAACACATCAGTAAGCATCTAGCACAAAGTATCCTTCACTTATTACAATGGTAAAACTGTAATTAAGTTATGAACACAAAATAAACATCATTATAAGCCACTTAAATGGTCAATCAAGCTAATAAAGGAAGCTTATTTCAATTCTCAGTTGTTACAAGGTGTGATGTTTGCATGCTGCTTCCTACTATCTGATACCAAATATAAATTATCTTACCCATAATCAACTCATCAAATAAAGATATTACTGGATAACTTTAAACATCAAAAAGATTACGCTATACAGACAAGACGTTTCTGCTTTTTCCTTTGTTAGTAATCCAGCTTTTAAAAAAATAATTCTGTGTACATAATCCATATGACTGAGGCCACTTTCTCATCACCTTCAGGTGCAATGACAAAAGGGCAATGACAAAGCAATGGATCTCTAGTCTGGATCTCTGAAGGCAAAAAGAACCCCTTAAAAATTAATCATAGTGACATTCAATTTAGCTAGAAGAACTGCCATACTGTGTAAAATAATTGTAAGAATAGTTTTTAAAAATCCATAAATTATAAAAACCATTCTAACCTTTTCCTATTTCCAAGATATCTCTAAAAGGTTAGACTAATTTATCAGCAAAAGGAAAAATGTAAGATTTCACTAGTTCATTCTTTCATTTATATCCAAGTTCTTTGCAAGGAGCTAGAAGGTTTATAACTACCCAAACCCACATTATGATTGCCTTTTCCCCTCTCATTTTTGTCTCTTCCCAAGAAGAAAATAATGTTCAATTATTAATGACCACTAGCACACACAAACAAAAAGAATACAGGCTGTCACTTCATCCTCCTTAGATAAAACCTCCTCAGTAAATAAAACTGAAAGGAAGAGTCAATGTTATCTGCAAATAAAGAGCAAGCATCCCTTATCAACTTAGATCAGCACAGCCCAGATCAGCACTGATTTATATCCACTGCACGTCTTGCTTCCCTTAACTCAGAATTGCACAAAAAAGCTGTAAAAAGAGCAGAGGTGGCCCCCATTTAGTTCAATTATCTTCATTCTTCCCACACTGGCCTGTGCAATAGCCTCAGCTTCAAACTTGAGATATTTTAAATCCATGTAGCAGGAAACTGTACTTGAGTATTTAAATTTTTATCAACCCAAAACCATTCTTCTATTCAAGCCCCTTTAATGTTTTCTACAGGTTTAAAAGACCAAAAAACTGCCCAGAGTAATTGACAGAAGTACTTTAATAGAGTTGCTTATGATAAATTGATCTTGAGTTTGGATTCTCCACCAGCCTCAGCACCACCTACATTAAAGCAACTCTAGCGCTCTTTCAAAATTAAATCTGATCTCTTCTTTCTGAAGCTATACTCAGAACTATAAGAATAATGTGTAGGTGTTTGGTTTTATGTGTTTGATGACATTTTGCCCTTTTCCACCTCTGTTCTGCTTTACAACACACACTCCTAATTCAGAGTAAGAAACAGGTTATCGTATTTATTAAAAGAATTGCAGGTTCTACAAAACGCAATATTTAAAAGAGTCTAGGAAGCAAATTTAGTCCAAATGTGATGCAGTCATAACATGAACACAGTGTGAATCCATTTAACAAGATTTTCTATTCCCCTGAGAACTCCGAAATTACTGGTTCCTAAATTGCCCGGTTTATCTTCCATCAAAATACCCTAAAATATAAAAATTTGACTACCACCCAGTAATACATAAAGAAGCACATGAATACTATGAAGCATTCATGTATTGCACAAATAAAGAAAGCCTAGGACAAAGATGAAGCTTCACAGTTTCCATCCAAGAAAATGGGAATTACAAAAGTTGTAATTTTAAGCTCTCCTATTGCTAAAAGCCTTGTAGCATCCATATGCAACAGGGACAGTCTTTAGAAGTCATAGCATAACCCTAAGTAAAACTTTTAGGCAAAATTACTGGTTTTAGGAAACAACATTATGTAATACTTTGATTTGATTATTACTCCTTCTCAAGTTTCCCTTAAATAACTACAAAAATTGTAGTAAAGATTTCCAGTTTTGCAGTCACACTTACTACATCTGTAATAAGTGTTCTTGAAAGGGCTCTTCCAGGTCTACTGGATACAGAATAGTGAAAAAACAACCTATAAAAAAACTCAGATTTATTACTATTTTACACCAATGAAATCTAGAATGCTTCTAAAATCAACCCAGATCTGCTCACACAATATTGTTTATAATAATATACAGACTATGGTAACTCTCCAAACTCACTATACTACAATATTCATGCACATAATTTTTAAAACTCAGACACTACAAAATACCTTTAATTCCATTTATCTTCTGCATCATTAACATACATCTGTGCCTCTTTCTAGCCCACAAGCAAGGTTTTTACAAAGCATCATACTGGCAAAAGAAAAAGTACAGTAACTTCTCACCTAAGGCTTTTTAAATACACCATAAAAGTATGTGGTACCTGATGCAATTTCAAGTAATCAGAAGTGCACCACAAAAGTGTACTCGGTTCCTAAAGGAATACTTTTTTTTATTTCAGGCCATTTACAAAAAGATGTGACTGTTCCAACTTGCACTCTTGCTAAGGTACATCTTAGAAAACAAGTATCAAAAATTATGCTCACCAAAAATCCATGTAAAAATACTACCTACTCTTAACCAATACAGGTAATAAATTAGTAATATTTTTAAAATCATAAATTCATAAGAACATATTTTTTGAAATCAAACATAAAACCGGTTGCAGTGGGTAGGAAGCAGAATAACCCAAACAAGTACCTACCCCTGCCCTAAAACCCTAATTCTCTTCTTTATGTGCGAACATAAGCAAGCAGGAGAGAATTACAAAATCAGATATTATTTAAGTATCACAGAGGAAAAAAGGGTTATGCAAGAGTCTATAAAGCCTTTTCACAGACATGATCTTTGTCAAGTTTTGAATGGTTGGTTGTGCATGCACATAAGGTTTGTTTCAAAGGGCAGATTTTTGGTTTTCTTTTTTGTTGTTGTCTTTGGGGATGAGGGGCTGCCACATAAATTGGCAGCAAAGGAGGATTCAAATCTCAGGGTGGAAAGATCACTTCTTGTCACTGCATGTTGGCATTCATGGAGAGATGCAAACAAGCACAGTCCAACTCCTGCTTTCAACCATCCCAGAAGACTGATACTTTTATCAGGTGATAAGGAAGTCTGAGGAGTCTCAGGAACCCATTATAATGGGAAAGACTAGGCAATTGAAATATATTGAAATGTATTTTACCATTTTAATTAACAATTAAAAGCAAAATATCAATTTTCTCCGACTTCAAAATGGAAATTAAAAACAACTTACACTTTAACTAAACTACTAATTCTTGTAACCACACCTGCCTTCTGCTCCTTCCTGCCTGCCCTAACTAGCTATTATTAATAGCACAACTATTCATTATGAAAATTTTCTAGCATCCACAAAACTTCTTTTCCCACTAAGGTAAATTCTGTTAACTTGAAGCTTTTTAGCAGGCAAAGGTTTTATCTAATAGTGTCAAAATACTTTCACTAGTATAGTTAACTAGTACAGTTAATCAGATGTTTGTCTATTGTTCCAATTTTACAGGCAGGCACTCTCATCTTGTATAAAATCCTCCACAAGTAACTTTAAGTTCTTATTTGGAATATTCCTCATTTCAGGCATTATCTTAGCCCTGCTGCATACCATAATATATTCTCTGTTTTAACCAAAAAACATGTGCTGTTTTGTTCTCTAGATACAAAATTTTAGTGGAAAAGGGCAGCAAAACCAAGTTTCTACCTCATGCCTGTTATGAGCTCTATTGATGTAGAGAGAGCTGTCTTACCACTCAGACTTAACTGACACTATCAGAAATTAGAGTTCTCAATATAAAACAAAATATTCTAGCAATTAAATCCTATTCCAATAATCGTTACAGTCTTTCTGTCTTTGATCAGTAAAGCCTAAAACAAATTATATCTTTACTTTAAGATGTAAACTGGAGCAAAAGTAACCTTTTCTGTCTAATTGGATTTCTGAAGTTGAGGTGTTCTGTTTCTATGATGTATGCTCTCAGCAGCAGTGATCTCTTCCAGGACACAGACACTCAATCCATGGACTGCTGGTTCATGCCTCGTTTTAAACAGACACACTGCTACAAAACTACAAATGGGACAGTTTTAAAGCTAGCAGCTATCTTCAACACAGCTTATTCTGTCTGGCAAACAAAGAAGTGAGATACTGAAATTCTGTACCACATTATAAAACAATACTTTAATAATACAGGTTGACCAGGATATTTCTAAAACCTATTTGTGATGTTTCTATGTAAACAGTACCAGGTATTTGACACAGTAAAAATAATTAAAAGGCCCTATATTGTCATGCATCATTTCCCTCAAAGTCCAGTATTTCACCAATCTCATGACTTCCAGAAAAAAACTATGCCTGAAGATCTTCCAGTCTCAAGCTGGCTCACTCCTGGAGAGCACTGACTACTGAATCTGTACATGAGTAGCTGTTCAACTGGTATGTAAAGTAATTTAGGATTTCTCATGCCAGAATTTCAGATCTTCCTGTGGTTATGATACACAAACACTCTGAGGAAATGTCTCAGAAATATTGTTGAACAACATATTTCCCAAAAAGCTGAACAGAGTCCAGTCAACACAGTTTTGCATCTAATTCCTGCCTCCTGACACCTTTAATGGAATCACAGAGAAGCAATGTGGAAATACTGTAGCATGAAGAACTGAGGTTTTTATTTTTATAAAGCATGGGAAATTATCAACAGCATAAGCTATCACTTAAACATTGCCCACCAAAAATGTAATATTTATCTGAATATAGATAAGGTTAGTGAAATATTGAAAGGTATTTAGAAAAATTTTGACTGCCTAAAATATAGTTTAGCCTCTGCTTAGCATCTCCTGCCTCTAGTGCCTCCTTCTTGAGCAGCAAACAGTACCCTGGCACCAGTAAAATCATTTACTCTCTTCCAGCCACTGTGTAATTTGAATGGGGGAGATTTCAGTGACTGTGTAATTGTAAAAAAGGAAATGCTCCTACTGCTTTACAAGTATTTCTACAAGTTTAGCAGCAAGGCAAGGAAGAAAACTTAGATAAAAGAATTTGTGTAATGCAGCAATCTATTGCAGATCATCTTCAGCAAGTCAGCATTTATCTTCAACAAGCTGTACAAATGTTTTCAGCAATTTTAAAATGAGCTCTTCCAATTACTGCATGCAGAAGTACAAAGAACTAGATGTTCTCATTTGTATGAATGTCATAATAATTGCACTTGTTTGAAGTTGGCATTGAGGGGTGAATCACCTACAGAACTCTGTTATTGTGACAGTAACACTTCCACACCATTAAATGACTCTTAAGTAATGACTGCATTAGACCAGAGCTAAACGTACATTATTTATTTAAAGGTTTTGCAATATATTTTCATCTACTTATAGCACAAATTAAAACACTTGCATATACCTTTAAACATGAAATATAATCTTGCAAAAACTCCCACAAACAACCCTTACAATTTAACTTCTGCTATTTCCTGTTTCAAACATTTTATTTACTTTGAGATCCTACCTGAGAGATTCTGCCATGCGCCTTAAGTCTTCATTTTGCTGCTTTAACCGTTCCAGCTTAGCAAGGATCTTGGACAGCTCCCGACTGGAGTGGTCTGGGTGCTCGCTATCTCGTACCAGGTGCCCACCAATATAGAACAGCAAAGTTCCCCAAGCAAAGAGGATGAGCATAATCCAACGCCAGGAACCAGTCCATGGCCGCATTTTCAGAAGTTCAATTCACTCCAGAGCTGCTTCCACTCACAAGATAGCAAACATTTTCTTAGCTTGTACAAAGGTGGACAATTCCAGCTCCTCTGCTTCAACACATTGTACCAGAGAAAAATTATTTTCAGTGTTTGTCTTACTGCAACTCCTTAAAGAAGATTCTTATAAGGCTGTACATAGAAAGCATTAATATTGCATCATTCTTCATTTATATTCTGCGGGAAAAAAATAAAAATAAATCTGAAATTATAATTCTGATAGGTAAAAATATAGAGGACTGCAACTGAGCTAAATGTATTGTCATTAACATTCAAGAATGACAACAGACAATGTTAGTACTTTCTGTCACAGAGACAAAGAAAAAAGCTTTTAACTTTCCACAGAACATCATGCTGAATTCACAAATGAATGACAAAGACTATGTAATTAATCCTGGCTTTCATACGGCCAGAAGAACGCTGCTATTTATAAGAGAAATTTTTACCATTTTATGTGTTGTTTCAGACATTAAAATAGCTTAAAAGTCACTCTGGTAAACTTAACATTTTCCTTTACTATCAACAAATAGCTTTTATTTAATTACAAATACATCTTCATTTTTTCACTTTTATTAACTTTCTTCTCTATTTTTATCATGACTGCCACTCTAACAAATGAGTTACAGCCATTTTAACAGTATATTCTGTTATTTGCCGGTATTTAAAAATCAGGCATGACTTTAGAAACACTTCTCTGGTGTTTCAAAACTATCAAACCTATTTTGACAAGTTGTTATTATTAAAACTAAAAAAAAGCAAAAAATGCTCCAAAGGTAATGCCTTCTCTCACAAAAAAACCACCATGCCATTTTAAAAAATGCAAAATCATCTCAACTCATTTTTACTTGGCAAAATATCATTCTACTAGGGAACAAATTTCCTCATCTATCTAGATCAAATTTTAACTGACAGCATGTCCAGTGTCTTCTTAAAGTACTTCTACCCTCTCTTCCTCTTTCTCAGCAATGTAACATTTCTACCTTTTTTAAAAGGCACATATATGCCATTCTGACTCAATTTTCATTTTTTAAATTCTCAAATCTCTAAATGTACAGTATTTCCTTTGAGATACCATCCACATCTACCTTCTCCCAAATTATTCTCTTCTGTTTGATCCTTCTTTCACCTTAACTTCTTTTTAATTTCATTTAGTTATTTTATTCTGTCCCCACTCATTTCAAGTCTAGAGCAAAATCTTCCCAAATTGCAGGAACTTCCAAACTCATCCAGTTATGGAAATATGCCTGGAGCACACACTTCCAGATACAGTAATTCTAACCTTGAAAATGTTTAGTGTTTTCAACAGCACTGAAAATGCTGAAAAATTTCTCAAGTTATCTTGAGAAGAGAGGTAGTTCGTATATGTTTAAAAGAGACAAAAAAAAAATCCACTTACGACTAGAAAGATGGGACACAATCTTACAAGTTTACAGAGTACTTTGCAAGCAAAATATTGACTTTTTTTCCAATCCGTTTTTCATAAAATATAAGCTTAAGCAGACTCACAAATCAGATATCTTCTTTATCAGAGGCAGCGTTGGTCTGTCTCAAACAACAGTGTTAGCAGATCAGACAATCAAAAATCCACAAAATTGATATAACAATTCATCAGGAACAGATGGTATTCTTCCAACAGTTCTAAAGAAGTTAAAGAATGCAATAGTTTAATTATTAACAGAGGTGTGCAACCTCTTACTCATAAGGACTTTGTAGCAAAGGAATGGAAAATTTTAAAAGTAAACTGAATTATTTCTAAAGTCCACAGCATGGAATCCTGTAATTACAGACCAGGAAAAAAATATCTTTGTCTCAGCCAAACTGGCAGAAATAATAAGATGAAATAAATCTGCAGACATAAGGATGAAAGTAATCAATGTATAAAAGTACTAACATTACTTTTAGAAAGACGAATTGTGCCAGATAAATTTATTAAAGTTCCTCTGAAGATGTAAACAAACACACAGGCAAGACAGAACCAGTTCTAATTGTTACATAATTGATTTGGTCTATGTGTATTTTAAAATGGCGTTCAAGATTCCCAAATTGTCCCAAAAAAACTAAGCTGGATGGAAGAAAGATTGTCATGTGAGTGCCCACCCCATTAGAAGAAAAGAAATGTACAGTAAGACCAGATCAGTCAGTTCAAGTGGAAAGAGTGAGCAGGGACCTCTCTGCACCCACAGCAGACTCCATACAGCTTGACATATTCGTAAGTGTTTGGGAAACAAGGTGAAACATGAGGTGAAAAACTCTGATAGCAATGACCTGAGATGGTCATCACGATGTTTAATGAGCAAAAAATCAAAAATGGGGAAAAAAATCAGTTCATCAGTGTGCAGAGTTGTGTATAAATGACCTTTGAGGCCCATTTTGAATGGACTTTAGCTGTGATTGGAAATTGTATGAAAAATCAGTTCAGCATTGGGCTAAATGCAACAAAGTCCTCACAGGTTTTATCAGATTTCTATCAATCTCTGGAGATGTCATTGTTCTTTTGATAAGTTAGGTCACAGTAGAGTTAATATAAAGTACAGATGCTAAACTAGCTGAATGAATAGAAAGAACATTCTGAAAAAAATATTAAAAAGCCTGTATCTCAAATGTGGTGTATCTAATTATAAATATGCTCCAACAGCACTTAACTATCAACTTGGTACTGTAATGTGGCTTTTACAATAATTCTTTTATTTCATGCTGTTCTGGAAATGCAAAATGTCAACATATTTGACATTTTGTCAAAGTATTTGACATTCCAGGGATGAGATATCCAGTATCTCGGGATGTGTCCTCCCTGGAAGAGTTCAAAGCCAGGCTGGATGGGACTTTGAGCAACCTGATCTAGTGGCATCCCTGCTTGTGGCAGGGCAGCTGGAACTAGATGATCTTTAAGGCTCCTTCCAACCAAACCATTCTATCATTCTGTGATTCATTATTTCAAAGTTCACACAAGATCTTTATATAAATCAAAACAAAGGAAAAATCATCACATTTTTAAAACTGTTCAATTTTTATAGCTTGTGTCAGGTTTCTGAAAGATCTCCATGTGCAGACGTATGCCACAGCTATCTGCCTGACAGATAGTCAAGATTTAATGTCAATATTTATAGTTGTTTAATTTTCTACAGCTGTTTATGAGGTTTCATACTGCAAACTAAGTTCAAGACTGCCAAGACTGAAAGTATGAGCCTTGAGTTAGAAAAAGCCCCGCAGCAGCAGCCCACAAATGCAGCAATTCAAACCTGCCATGGATCATAACATGGTTATTAACACCATCTGGCACTGAACATCTAAATAAGAGTCCACCAAACCTGAAAGGAGGGGCAGAGCAGTACCAATAGATATATTTTATTAAGCAGGAGACAGAAAAATACCTAAATAGCAGTTGTTAGTGTTATTATAAATTTATGTTTTAATTATATAGTGAAGGCCCTTTATCTAAGAATATTATGTTAGTTTTCTTTTACCAGAGAAAGCCATAAATTTTTATTTAGTAGTTAGTCATTCCCTGAGATTTACCATGATTCCTTGTCTTGCATTTGATTAGATTTACCCATAAACTTATATTTTCCAGGACATAAATACATTACATGGTATATTGATAATTAGCTATTTTTTTTCCTTCGATTTTAGATTAGTTTTGTTTCCTTTCTAGGGGATCCTGAGAATGGTCAGCTACATTCTTACAATGTTACTCTATAAAATAATGTTAAAAAAAATCTCTTATCTCTTTCAAAAGGCTTACCCTGGATATATGGAATGAAAAAGAAAGTGTTCCTCTATTCTTCTCATCAGCTCTAGAGCAATCTTTCCAGCTAATTTTCTTAACAAATTTCATCACTACACACAGTTAAGAGGGTTTTTCAACTGATCCCTCAGGTAAATCATGTCCCATTTATAAGAGCCCAGCTAGCAACCACAGAAATCCCAGCAACAGGTGCTAGGCCAGGCTAGGAAAGGCAAAGCTCAGAACAAGCAGCAGCTTCCATCAGCGTAGTAAATCAAAGCCAGCTTTAATGCAGTATCAGTGTGGGACTGCAGATGTCACAGTGAAATGGTAACTTCAGTCATTCCTCAAGGTATGCTTGTAAAGACACAACTTTTAGCTGCCATGAAATAAAGCAGTTTGGTATGACATTAACACTGCAAAATCTTCCATACACAAATTTGAAAGGTCTCCTGGTTCCCTGAGAGAGAAGATGAAGAGGCTACAGATATCTATAAAATTTTCTCAACTTAATGAGAAATAAACAGCACATTGATGATGATTAAAACGAATGCTTTTTGGTTTTAAATGTAGAAGTTCTCTATCACTCTTTACAAATTGATTTGTTACTTCAGCTACTAAAGACATCAAACCAATATCAGGAAAAAGTTTTGTAGAATAAGAACAAAATAACATAAAAAGCAAATGCTGAGTTGAAAGCATCATATACAGTAACCTATTTTTCAGGTTTAATTTAATCTTGAATGTTTATTATAAAAAGTCACTACAAAATTTGCAGCATTATCTAATGAAACAAAACAGGTCTGGTAAGAAGTGGCTTCCATAAATCATTGGGAATACATAATGTTCAATGCATCAGTTGAATGAAAAATAACACTGTGAGAAAGGAACTCAATTTAAAATTTATTTATTGTAAGTGCATAGCACAGAATATGTGGTTAGTGTCACAAACTTCTTTGGACTCCATGAAGAGGAGACAGAATGTTTACCTAAAATAAGAGTCTGCTTCAAGCCTTAATTGGGAAATCAAATTGTGCATACTACACATGTAAAGCACAGTTGCTTGTAAGAATGTGATAAAGTTTTGTTGCCAAATTAACAGGAAAAAATTGGTTAAAAAACAACATTGCTTCAATGTAATGCACTAAATGACTAAGAGAAAACAACTAAATGAAACACTAAAGAGACTTGATTAAAATGATAACTAAAAAAAGTAACTGAAGTGTAGCACCAATATCTTAATGAGAAATAATGTGCATCCATGTTGAAGTTATTTTGCTGTAGCAAAAATGATTAATAAAAAAAAAAAAAAAAAAAAACAAAAAAACAACCCCCCCCACAAAAATACTATCTTTCTTCATCTTGCTCCCACAAAGCCTTCAAGTTATTTTAAAGCTTTAAAAGGTACTTAAGAATTTAAAAATTTATTAGCTCAATACTATATAATTTCAAATGAAAGGACATCTTCTATGGCTTAAAAAAGGTTCTTTTTAATGTACTATTTCACACATGCTTTCAATAGTAAATTCAGTGACACAGTGTGTATTTTCTCCTTGTGTATTTTTGCCTCCTACAGAATTCTGGTCCCAGAACAGCATTATGATTTTTCTTGGCAATGTACAACTTCAAGTTATTTTAGATAAAATTCAAAGCAAACTAAGCAAATCTACTTTTGGCTCAACCACCTACTGGCCTAGGAAAAAAGTCTACCTTATGTAAGCTGAAAAGGAGAAAATTACTCAAAAAGTAAAACACACACCCTCACTACAATAAACATGTACAGGACTATACTTAAGGCATGTACATCACCTGAAATTGTACAATGCACAAAAGATGAAATTCATTCCATTGTAAGAGCTATCACAATGACTTACCATTAACTGTGAAACACTCAAAAAGCAAGTTACACCAGACATACAACTTAGACTGAACTCTCAGAACATTGTTAGCTTCCCTTAAAAGCAAACTTAAACTGGTATTTTTAGGATTTCATATTTTTAAGATTTCACTAACAAAAATTACCTTTTTAGAAAAGTATTCTACTCTAAGTAATGTCAGCCTGTTGTGCTCTCATAAAGATGAAAATTAAAACCAACTTTCTGATTCCAGTTCCTATTTAAGAATAATGTGATGGCACAGCCTCTGACAAAGGATTAGAGCCTAAGGAAATAATCCTTTTAGGATATTAAAATAAAACTAAGGATCAAAGGACAAAAGTAACAAGTAAATCCTTCTGTAGTGTTTGATAAAAATAAGTAAACCTTACAAATATTATTCATGGTGTATGCAATGCATTCTTTATGAAGACTTACACAGTAATTGAATCAAAATTCTGCATGTAACACAAGGCATTGCTGGTGTCTTGTATGAGCCAAATACTTGCTTTTCTCTCTTGGACCTGGCTAATGCAATGCATCCCAAAACAGGATTTCTCTTTTCATGGCCACATTGCTCTGGCAGTCAGCAACCATTTTACAAGGACATAATACATTCAAACCTTTTTGCATCTATCTCTCTTCAAATTTATAAGCTCCTATCTTATATACAGAGATTCTTATTTTTCATCCTTTTAAATTTATGTTATTACACTTTATCCCATTCTACCACTCCAGTATCCCACGTAAAAAATTCTTGTACATTTTTCTGACCCCATCAGAACCCTCCTCTATTTTGTGACCTTTCATAATAAACTATTATGGTTTTGTGACATTGTCACCACTGAAAACACCCAAGATGTAACATGGTAATCAATTGCATTAATCAGATCTCTCCTCCATGGTAATCAATTGCATTAATCAGATCTCTCCTCCAGGTTGATACTCTTCCTTGCAGCACAAGTCCCTGTCACTTCATATTTTCAGCTACTTCCTTTTCCAACAAATGATTCTATTTTTCATCCACAATTTCTCTCACTCAATATAGAACTTTCTATGTGCCAAGAAATGCTGAAAAGGATACATACACATTATCTCCCCAACTGTGTTTCATTGGGAAATTGACCCCATTGAACCAGTAAGTAAGTAAACCCAAAACAATACAGATCAAAAAATCTTTGATAACAAATCTATGCTGCATTTATCTAATTTCCCATTTATATCTACCTCTACTTTGTTAACCATTTCTTTGAAATTTTTCTTCATGCTTTGCACACTACTGTGATCAAGCCAGGACTGGTAATTATTTCTAATTCTAGCGTTCACATCTATCAATCCCAAGAGACCTTTTCCCATTTAGTTGCAAACATTTTTAGAATCGTGACTGGAAACAATTTGGAAAGCATTTCATTCATCTATAACTTTTTAATTACCTTTATTAACATACAAATTATATCTATTGTTTTCTTCAAGCAGAGAACAGAAACCCATTGACAGAGCATGTATTAATGTTTGTGTTCTAAAAGTATCCAAAATGAAGTTCATTTAGTTTCCTAGTCAAGCTCACTGGTTTAGTTTTATTTTTTCTCCCCGTAAAAACTATCCACTTCCTCTCTTCTCTGGAACAAGGACATAAAATTCATAGTATTCCATATATATACTTATTGTAGAAATTTACTTCTTTTTCCTTAACTTTTATTAACATATATCAGAGGCCATAAGTAGACATACTCATTAGACTCACTATTGACTTGTACATCCACAACACTCTCTTTACTAGTGTTACTCTCTGTAAAAGTCTAATTTTATACCTGTACAGATTGCTCTGAGCAATTTGTATGATATTCTCTTCATACAGTCCCTTATGCTTGTACATTAATAAATACGATCTATGCATCTGATACAATCTGCAGATAATTCTCAAATTAAACATTTGAGAAGAAGAGATGGTACTGAGGGACTTTCTTAACTGTGTCAGAGCTCCAGGGCCACTCATTTGGTTAGAAAATAAAATCTTAGAACAAGCTCTGGAGAAAGATACAGTGTGATTTATCCTTCCTGAAATTTCACTATAGAGGTTCTGTCACAGAATGTAGAAGTTTGATGCTTTTTCAGACTTACAGAGATTATGAAGAAGGCAAATTAATAGGACTTGAGGAATTAAAACCTTGAGTCTAAAAGCAAGATCATCAACTTGAGATGAGTCATCTGAAGATTAATTTAGAAGCTTTAGCACAATACATATTATAATACAGACAAAACATTCAAAGCAGGGGAATGTAGGAGAAGATTCTGGTATTATTTTGGAGCTTATAGTGTGTATTTGATGTGAAATGCTCAGCTGAGCAGCTCAGAAACTATTTTCAATTTAAAAGGTATTTTATACCTGAAAGCAACTTTGCAAAAATTTGAAATGAAAACACCTTCAGAATGGAAGGCAGAGGAATAAATAGGCAAATACTCAGGATTACCAATTAGTAATCTTGTGCCAAATTTATTCTTCTTTTAGGAAGTCAATATTTACTGATGCAACCAAAAAAAATCAACAGAATAAGCACATGTAGAATACAAAGTAAGGGATCAAGGGATCATCAACAGCCCAAGGGTTGCTGCATTTGCAACCAAAGTAGCATCAACAAATTTCCTAAAAAGACGCAACAGCGATCACCAAACCAAGGTGGCTACTGCTTTTTTCAAATCCTCAAGGTGGGGTGTATCAGAAAAACTTAGGCTGAGAGAATATTAAGTGCAATTTCCCTCACAAGTCTAAGTTCAATCAGAATAAGCAATGCATGCAATTATTTCCTATAAGCCTCCTCCTCCCTCAGTGATCCCTAACTACCACAAATACCTGAGTTGTTATCAAGAATAATAATCTCTGAAGCACTGAACACAGTCTTAGTTCTTTCAACCCAAAATAATTTCTATTATTACTTTCTATTTTATTCTATTCCTTTACATTAACTCCTTGCTGTTCAAAATGGTAAAAATTACTCAGGTAATTTCGGGATTTTATGCTTTGCAAGTCTAAATATCCACAAATAAGAAAAAAACAGAAACAAAACCAAAACAAAATTAAGCCAAAACAAACAAAAAAAATCCCACAAAACCAAACCCATATACTTAGGAAGTTTCACATCAATAAATCAATCAGATGATAATGGAAATTATTCCTCAAAAAAAAAAAAAGCGTGGTTATAATAAATATAAATGTTTGATAAAAATTTTTTTAAAAAGTAGAAAGTATAAAAGATTGATTCAAAATATCTAGAAAAATAAATCTGCATGACAATTGCTAGTTATTAATTTTTCATGACCAAAAAACCAGTTCATTATTTAAAGTTCCCATGATAGCTTATTTTATACAACATGTCACATTGGATTAAATTCCTTGTATTTAGTGCATCACACGGTCATGCTGGTGCAAGTGCAGCAGAAAGTGCCAGGGAAGTCTCCATCCTGGGAGGCTGGGCAAAGCTCCAAGCAATGAATTCCAATCAACCCTACCTTGATCATTGGTGTGGGGCTAGAAGACCCCCAAAGAAACTTCCTAAAGGCAGCTATGATGTGATTCCATGAAATAAAAACTTTTACAGTTTTGGTGTGTAAAAAATATTATTCCAAAAGGCATAACATGCAAACATACAAAGTATTTTATCAGTCACATATACAGCAGTGCATTTTAAAAAATCCTAACTTTGTAACACATATGAAAAACAGCTTACCCTGTCCATGACAGAAGGAAGGAAAGACAACTGCATCATGGAGGTTGGAGGTTAACATGTAATTCCACTATTCCAGCAGTCAGTGAGATGAGTAACTGTTTGAAAGAAAAAAAGAAAACCCTTTAATTTCACATTCTGTAAGAACAACTTCCTTTTCATTTACTCTTCATCATAACAGTGAGAAAGAATCTAATACTTTCTTTTAAAATACCACATTTTCTTCTTGTTATTCAGCTAATCACAGATTATCCACAAAGATCAATCACTCAATCAGAATATTTTTAACTACCATCTTTCATAATATCTAGATTAGGCTACAATGTGATCTAGCAACCAAAGAATTAAATCAAAGAATATTTTAGGCTCTGTATTGATTTTATGAGTACATTTTACAAGTCAGTCTCACCAGGCCCCAATTTCCCTTGTCAATATTTGCCAACTTCAAAATTATGTTTGAAGTTGATTCATTAATATTTACAGATACCATCAAATTTGCAGCTGAAAGATGTTATACATGTTGAATGAGAGATATAAATCTGCATAATCAATTAAAGCAGTTCAGCCATTTAGCAGTTTTGTCAAATAATTGTTTACCCATCTCTAAGCATTATGCCCTGTTCAAAATATCAGGCAAAACTTTGAAATGGAAAAAAACAAAAAATAAAATCCAAGACAGAATATTTAACCTTAATTTTACTAAAATTAATAGAAGACTATTCATATATTCTCTCATATCTGTTATCATTTATGTCTTTTTATAATTTATAAAAATTATGAATTTGTTAAGGAAACCTTGGAAATAATTTTCTTTCAATCAAAATTTTAAAAGTCACTAGAATAATCACTGGAAAAATCACAGATCTGAAAACTTGGAGAAAACAAAATACAAGTAAGTTGAACAGCTCTTTAAAAGTATTCCACAGCAAAAGAATACAACTTCCAAACTTTCAAGGAAATTCCTGCTATCTTCCAAAGAAACATAAGCTTTCTTCATGCAGTTCAAGGCTTAAAGGCACTGAATTAACTGTAAGCAAGTAGAATCAACAGTACACTCAGAATGATAATGGGGGCAGAGTAAACCTTGCAATTTTTTTTCCCCTTTTCTTCTTTCTTCCCTCTTCACTGAGTTTGCAAAACTTAAACTGTTAATTATCCTAACTGTTACTCTAATAAAACTGAGCACTTTTTCAATTAAAAAACATTTGGTTTCCTTTGAAGAGCTAATTACATAGAGAATGCCTAAGGTGAACCACATGAAAATTATGGCAAATTCAGGGTCCTATGCCCCTGTAGTTACTAAATTTATTTCTACTGGAAGAAAAAAAAAACCCCAAAGCACACACACACAATAACAAAAAACACAATGGAGCTAAGTACTAATCCTACTTCAACTACATAGCTTCTGGTCAGAGATAAAAAACAAATTATCAAAACACCAATTTAGGTACTTTTAGTATCAGAGACCAATTATTCCTCCAAATTATGCTACATGAACACCTAAAGGTTCAGTTATCACAACAGCAGTGGCTCAGAGGAGTCCATACCCACAGCACTTGGGGGCTTTTAAGCCAAAGCTATACATAGAACACTGACCTTGAAAGAGTTTATCAGGAGTTAAGAATCTAATCAGAAGTAATTACTTTTCTAAACTAGATAAAAGAATCAACAGTACACCAACAGTAACAAATACAGTTTGAAAATAATAAGCACTCCTTCATATTAGATTCAGTAATAAATATAAGTGCTCATAGTTCTTGTAGCATATTACATTTGAAAGCTTCAAAAAAGATACAGTAATTTCTCTTTTTTTTTTAAATCAATATTATTTTGAACAAAAGAGGGAATTGCACCTTGAAAGAAAAAGAGCAGAGTACTTGACAAATATATACAAGATTTTCTGTCAAACAGACAAAAACTCACTGGTGACTCTTCTTTTAGAATGATAAAAGAGTCAATTACAGAAACAATGCACTCCTCCAAGGAAATTACATGTATGGATTCATTTTAATAAGCAATGGATAAAGCAGCCTTCACTTTTACAGTCCTTTTTAGCTACTAGGATAATACATTAACCAGAAACACAGTGAAGTGAGAAGTTACCTTCGTTTAATCTGAACTAATGATATGGTGTTGTAAGATAAAACTTACCTCAGACAATGAACAGGACAGTCACATGATAGTAAAGGTTTATTTTCTCTTGTTTACTTACTGTGTTGACTCCATAGAACCCTATTCTAATAAAACCCCAGTTGATGAATAATGAAAATTCAAACCTCTAACACCAAGCATGATCTTCCTCCACAGTAACAAATTAATAATCTACTGATAATTTTTGAAGAAGCCTCATTTCAAAGAAAACCAGGAAGAGAATCTTTGTAAGCAATGAAGTGAAAGATCAGACTATGGAAGTTAGAAGGACATAACTTATGTGTTATAAAAAGAAAGACTTTGTGACATTGAATTGTTTTTTACACTTGCGAATAAACACATAATAAACTCTGAGAATTAGGAGTTCCACCTGGATAAATTTGGCTCATGAGGTAGGAGAAAGTAGCTCCTAAACAAATAAGTGCTTATTTCCTTTTAATTAAAGCATCAAAAATGCTTTCAAAAATATACAGTAGTTGAATCAAGAAGCTGAACAGAATAAGGCTTTCTGCCCTGCATTAGTCATTTGAGAGTTGACAAAACAGAAATGGTGCATCCCTTTCTTAAGAGACTTAATAGAGTGTTTGCCTCCTGCTTCAGTGCTCATCTGGGACCAAAGTACAGCTGCCTCTTCTTGGGGAAAGTGCAGCTCCCTATCAGTAGAATAATCTACTGGATGCCTTGGGAAAGGAACAGAGAAGAAGAAAAAAAACAACCTTAAGGTAATATTTAACTTTTCCATTCTTGTTTCTGCTGCAGCGCTCCACTAAACTTTCCTTTCTTTTCCACTTGCTTCCCCGTGTCATTCCTTAATGGCTGCAGACATCAGAAGCAAGATCAGAGGTAAGATCTTTTCTCTTTTGGCTGGCATCAAAGCAACATGCAAAAATCTAATAACCAGGAAACTTAACATCAGTCTGTTCACAACTCAGCTGGATGTTTATAAATCAAGATGAAAAACAGGCAGATGAGAGAGCTGCTGAGTTTGTAATAGTTATGCAAAAATGCATGACACCTGGCAGCCATAAGAAAACTGAAGTGATATTTGCAACCAGGAGGTTTTGCAAAATCAAAGCATGCGAAGGCTATACGGTATTCAGATGCTGGGGGGGGGAAAAAAAAAAACAGTCACAGAACTGAGCTAAAAGACTTTGTTTTTATACATGGCAGGCTTGGGGACTGGGTGATTTGACAGAAATGCCAGAATACAGTTTTGAGTGGGCCACATCAGGGAAAGAATATCAAATGAGATCATTAACTAAATAATCAGACTTACTTTTTTATCACCATTTTCTAGTTCAAATTGAACCATGTTTTATGCAGTACTTATATTAGAGCAAGACAAATTTTACTGGGGATTGAAAATAGTAATATTGCCATATGATAAAAATGTATCTGCCTTAACCTTAATTCCACTGTGTCAAAACATGCAAATCTTAGCCTGCAAAGATTTCCCTTGGCATTTCAGTTTCCTTTTACTTGGGATACAGAACTTTACACACTAAAATGCACCAAAAAAGGCACCTAATGAGGTAATTCAAGTAGCCATTTACTTGCATTAGCATACAGGTTCATGCTGTCTAATTTACACTGGTTTGCAGCTTTTGTAGAGCTCCAGGCCACCAAAAGTTGACTGCTTTCTGCATGTGATCCTCACCATCACCATAGCTCAAGTGCACCACTGATCTAAGATCTATTCATTTCTTTAAAAGTGAAGGAACTGAAAAACTCAAAGCACTTTGTACAATAGGAAGGCTAAGAATAAAACAGAGCTATGAAGTTGCAAGTCAAAACCTCACATAATGCTGCCAATGCCTTTTCCTCTCAAAATTGGTGTGACACATTATTAAGGAAAAATGACAGGTGAGTTTAAAACTTGCTGAGTTTAAAACACCTTCGAAAGTATTAGCTGCTTGCTTAGCTCCTTTTATGTCCTTTTAAACTTAATACTTTAAGTTTACACTGTTAATCAGAATTCCCATTTTTATTTATAACAACTATCCCTAATGCATAAATTTGGTGTCAAACCACAGCAAGTGCTTTAATGAGTGAGCTATTTTCTTTTATTTGTAAGATGGGATTTTTGTGTCTCTGTGTCCAGATATATATAACTTTTTCTACAGCAATTAAAGAAAGCTTGATGTTTTTTACCAAATAATACTTTTTTCTATAAGGTAAACATTCTAAAAATAGGATTTAAAATTCATTTTCCATATAAGTGTCTGTAATTATTAAAGCAATATTAATACTTTACAGTAACAAAAGACTTAGAAGTTCAATTTGCATATGTTCTCAAAGGTAATTCTAGTGAAATCCCATTAAAGGATTTCAGACTGATAATAAGTAACAAAATGCAGGATTCTAAATCACCATTTGAATCAATGTAGAACTCAAGCACTTGTAGGAAAACCCTAAAATCGTGTTATTCTTACTGTTTCCTAAGTAAACCTACACAGCCACAGAGAGAGGCATTTCCTTCATAGAATAATTGTGTATAAAGTCATTATTTGTGAGAAAAGCGATATTTTGCTTTGTGATGAACACATTATAATAAGGATGTGACTATCAAAGCCAGCAGCTCCTATGTTTAGCTCCTTTACAGCAGTATCTCACAAGTCCTTAACTTGCAAGTTAGGCTTTTTCCACCTACTCTTTTGTAACAGGTATTACAGTCTTGTTCCTACTTTCAGTGTAGGCTTTTTCTAGCCCTTCAGCTTCCTTCATTTCTGAATAGCTCAGGCTAATTTTAGCAACAATAACCAGAAAAAATAAAGGATGCCCATTATTCCCCATCCTGGAATTTAAAAGAGCTCTCCATGGTTCTGAGCTACCTCCTGCCAGACTCACACACATTTCTACAAACTCTTTTTTTCACTCAAGTCTGGCTAAGGCCCAAATACAGATAGTAGACTTTTGGTTTATAAATCTTTGTATTCTTTTTAAAGCAAGCAACCCTGCTTTAGCAAATTGAGTCTCAGGATGGAATTTCCTAGTAATTTTAAAGAGAGTCTGGATGGCTTTTAGAGTTCAGTTCCACAAGGAAGGGGGGCATAAAGGATCTATATCTCTAGCCCATAAGCTACTCACAAAAAGCAACAAGGAAACAAGAAAATCTGTCTGCTCCCACACTTGAAAACTGCAAATGAAGATTACAACAAACAGCAGCAGAAGATTAGAAGGCAGGGGCTACCCCATCATGCTGCATTATACACGTGATTACCTACACAGAGGTAGGTAAATGAGGAACTTAAGTGAAACAATGGTTTTTGAAGTTGGTTTTGCTAAAATCAAAATACTCTAGACAGATAAGCAGACTCACACAATCATAAAAGTTTTTAGGTTGGAAAAGACCTCTGAGATCATGTAGTCCAACCATTAACCCAGCATTGCCAAGGCCACCACCAACCCATGTCCCAAAGCGCCACATCTACACATAAGTACAACAAACAAATTTTTAATACTTTGAGCACCCTGGGCTCCCAGGACAAGGGGGCCTCAAGTAAACTTTGACAAAATAAATGGTCCCATAAATAGATGATCCTTCTTATGTGGAGACTACCAGGGATTCTAAAGGATAGAAGGCAGGTTATACGATATGGTATAAAATATCATCTGTATAAGATAACAAGCTGTCTAACACTACTGAATGCTCTGTGGTGAAATGACTGCTGAGAATAAAGACAGAATTTTATAAGAAAACTAAATGGTCTTTTAAAAAATGCTGGGAAGGAGCTGGTGACTTCAAGTCCACAATCACTTCCAGTAACAAGACCAGAAGCAGCAGAAAAGAAGTCTTTGGACTACAATTTAAGCTGCTTTGTAAAATATCATTGACCAAGTTTTTGCTCCCCATGACACACATAAACCAAGCAGAGGTGGTGATGAAGCTTAATTAGAAGATACTAAATTGACAGCCTACAGAAGTTTTGACAAGCCAATTCTTACATGCATAAAAGCTATATCAAATATTTTTAAAGCACAGTGGAACTGAAAGACTTGACACAGATGCCATAAGTGCAAATTATGTTTGAGGTGACTATTACAACACATTAAATAAAGGACCACAGCAGGAAAAGTTAAATGAAATAAATGCATTCGCAGTTACTAGAAGGAACTTAAATTGATGCCTATATTGAAATCTTTGTTCACAAAGAAGATGACAGAAGAATTCTTGCAGCTAGGAAACTACAATACCCATCAGAAACAATAGGCACATCAATTCACACCAGATACTGGGAAATAAAGAACATTGTTTTTCTGAGGGATGTCATGCCTCAGAGGGTGACTAAGTTTTATAAACTAAATTAGCATGGAATTAGGGAGACCTGCTTGATGTAAAATATTGGGATTTTTAGGAGGCGCTACTAGATTGTGAAATTCACTGTAATTAAAATGTTTTGAGTTTAAAGAATTTGATATGTTAAAGAAAGCAGACTTAGATATTCTTTCTACAAAAATCCATCCATGGATACTATACTGCATCTGTCTTAGAACAACCCAAGTCCTGGAAGCTCAGAAAGTAAACTAGAAGGGTCATGGCTACTTGCTTCCACTTCCACAGATAACTGCTAGTGACATTTGAGTAGGACAGGGAGCCTTTGCAGACAAAAGCTCAGATCACATGAATTTTAAGTCTGACTTTTTCTGCCTGGATCATATGTAGGCATGGTCATTGCAGAAAATCTATTCAGTAAGTGAAGGTAAAAAGGGAAGAAAATTGCAACAAAATACAGTAAATAAACAGTGCCACAGAACTCAGCCCATTCTGATAGAGCTTTGATACTGCTCTTAAGAGTCTTCAAGATATCTAATATAATAAACTTGAACTTCTGAAGCACCAGAGTTAGGGAGAATATTTTAACTGCAGGAATTTCAAAAGCAGTAATTTGGGGGTTGGCTTGAATGATACAGTGCATGTGTATGCATTTGGAAGTAGATAGCAAGAGCTGAATTCTGCAGATATACAACAAACTCAGACTGCTTGAGTATTTAGGAAAAACTTTTTCAAAACTAAAATTTACCAATGTCAGTGTTAATACAGATTAAATACATTTTAGAGAAAATAAATTTTACTTTTAAGATTGATTTCTCTCACACTCTTCCTTCTATGAAAAGCAGCAGTAAGACACAGAAAGAAAGAAGTCACAATATGTGACCAGTCATGTGAAAATGGTGATAGATGAGACAACACAAGCATTTCCACACAAAAAAAAAAAAAAAAAAAAAAAAAAAGTTATGTAAGATGCTTGGATGGTAAAGTAAAACATGAAACACAACATTTTACCTGTGGTTTATAAAACAATTGGAACTTACAACAAACAAACTTATTACACTCTGTCTGTAACTTTGTTGCTATCAGAGAGCTTTCCACCCCCCATAACAAATTTATTTAAAAATCCCAATAATAAGTTTTGTAAATGCAGTGATTACTATGTTCTTCTACAAACTAACAGAGCATTATTATGACAAACACAGTCAAAGGCTCCAAAAAGCAGTCTATTAGGAAAAGAAGATTGAAGAAATCTTGTAATTGTATGTGATTTTTATATCCTATTGAAATCTGTGCATGTGAACTCTTTGTGTTCATGTTTAAATTTAGGAACCTCACCATTTAATCTGTATATGGACTACTTAAAACACAGGCAGACTGCACTCTTCAGAACCATGTAATAAACAGAAGTGCTCACAGGGTGTCACGTGCTGCTGCTGGTATAATTAAGTCCTTCTGTATTCAAAGGACTTACTGTTCCTGCTTTGCACCCCTGACTTAGATCCTGATCCTGCAACCAGCATTCACAGAAGCACCCATACACACCCAAAGTGTCAGCTGCAATCAATACAGGAGAATTCTCAGAAACAAAACACAAACCCATACTACCTATGTGATTTCAAACGTGTTCATTTTCTGAAAACTAGTCTGAATTATTGCTAATCTTTTCAGCTCCGATCATCAATTCAGAGGAAAGCTTCATTCTTCCTTTTTTCATTTACATGCATTTCTACAAATGATGTCAAATAAATTTACTATTTACTAAATGCACTTATTGGAGTGGGGAAAGCCCACAAATACCAACACTGCATTCTCAGCACAATAGTGCCTCACTCATTTTCTAACCACAGTATACAGAGGAAAATAATTAGATTGCCAAAACATCAAAACCCAGAGACTTCATTTAAAATATACATAATCATAAAGCATTACATTTCAAGTCAGAGGCGGGGGAAAAATTACATTTAGGTAATACTAAAACTTGTTTTCAAAGTTCAGGGAATTATATGTCTTAAATTCTAAAAATTCTTTGTGTTTGCTATTCAGATACCCCAGAAGTGTAGTACATAAGGAAACACGAACTGAAAATTGGACAAATAACACTGATAAAGTGGTAACTGATTTTCTCCCTGCACTCCATCCATCACTACACAATACTACCCACACAACTAGCACTGGAATTCTTACTTCAGAACAGATCCCTTATGCTCGATTGAACTTTTCAGATATACCAGCCCCCCAGCAGGTTTTGCCTGCTGCATATACACGTGCTTTCACAGAGACTGAATAAAACAGCCACCAAAATTCTGATTGCACTTTACAATCTGTAAACAATTGTAAATTTTAAATCTGTAAAATTCAGTCTGCAATACCACCTGTATTTTACAATTTTCTTTTTCTCAACCTCCATAACTTGCAAACATCGACTTGTTTGCAAAGACATGAGAAACAAAATATCATTACAGTATCTCGGATGCAATTCTAATTCTGTCTCCTCTGCTCACAGTTAATTTAAATTTGATATAAACCTAAATAATCTTGGACCACATATATTTGCTGTTTTCAGATTTTTCATAAAGGCACCAACTTAAAATGTAATACTAATATGGTTCCTCTGAAAATAAGTTTTATGGTCAGTTCAGCCACCTTTTCAGGTGGTGATTAATTCCCTATAAATGACTTAAGGACTGTTAGTAGCTACCACTACATTTATTTGGAGTAAAACCTTAGCCTTTTCCTTGATGAAGTTAAACAGCATGTATGGCTGAAGGAACATTCACATTGAATTTCTTTCAGAAGAGGTGCAAAAATTTTGTGATAACATTTCTCCTTTTTAACTTCAGAACAAAACAAAGTGATAAATTGCTTCAATAAATTATAACACCAAGGTTAAACAAGAATGCTGTGCTTTTTATTTTCACCTACAGCAGCACCACTACTACTGGCATTGCCATCTTGTCTCTCACTACCACAGTGTTTGTTCAACACAAGTGAATGATAAGTCTTTTGCTATGGTCAGTAGAATTATTTAGCAGTTTAAAATATTTACAGGCCTGGCTGCAAGATATTCTACTTCACAACATAGCCATCACTTTTCCAAAGCACAGTGGTGATGGACATCAGTTTCCTTATATCAGGGGGTTAAAACTGATGTAAGCTTTCTTAAATGTAACTTTATAAAACAGCTCCCAGAATATGACAGTGAGATGAATTTTGCTATCTACTTACTAAATACATTTCAAATCAATATTAAAGACAGCAATATTGAGGAAAAGACAGTCAAGAGTAACCAGAAATTTATTAAAAAATTTCACATCCTATTACTGCACTAGCCCAGGATGTGTTTATTAGCTAAATTAGCTAATTTTCAAATACCAGATATGTAGCAAAATATTCTTGTTTTCTTTTGAAAAACAACAGAGTGGTAAGCATATAATTTATAGTTGTAAACATTTACTCATTATTTCACAGAAACATATACCATTACAAAAAGGTTCCCTAATGATATATAAAAAGAAGCACTACTTCCCACTTCGATACAACACCACTTATAAATAGTTAAATATTTATTAATTGATTTCATAAGACTTCCCTAGGAAAAACTCTCTATGCAACAACTGATAGAAATTTCATACACTGTGTTTATCTCACTGTGATTACACAGCTGGTTCTAGAGATAAATAAATAATTTGGATCCAGAGTTGAACTTAAGATCTTTATTCATTTCAGCCATACAAAAGAAATTAAGCTTTTTTAAAACAGCATGCAGTGGAGTACATATTTTAAATATACTAGTAGTATACCTTGTTTTTTACAGCAATCATGTTAGATGAAAATCTAAGACTTTCAAAGGGTGATCGAAAATTCAACACTGGTATTAAAAAAAAAACCACACACCCAACCCTGATGGGCTTTAAATGGATCCATAACTAGACATACTGTACCAAGTAACACATATCATATATCTTCATGGAATGCTACATGCACAAGTTCATTTGCTACCATTCAGAATTTTTTATTCATTACCTGACCATAGGAAGAGCTCTTCCCAAATCTAAATATGTACTCACTTCCAACTTCCTTCACTCCCTACCTATATTAGAGAAGCACACACACTCAAAAAATTATTAAAATGAAAACATTATGCCAACATTATTTGGTCATAAATAAAATACTGAAGTTTCCTATAAAGGTTCTACCCAGAAAAGCTGAGAAGACTCTATTTCCAGACAATTTATTCTTATGATGAAGTACACATGACCCAGCATAGGGCCTTGAGCAGGATAAGATGAAATCTTGCATTACACTGCTGCCATTATGAAAATAACGATATATTCTGGTTTTTTCTATTCCATTATGGGGTTACAAATTCACAAAGAAAAAACCTGTTTCTCTTTTCTCCCCAAAATTTCATTTTTCTAAAAGCAATTGTTGAAGAGCCTTGCCAAAACCAGGCAATTTAATTATAGTTTATTGATCAGGTCACCTCTGCATTGGCTCTTCTTCAACACACCATACTTGAACACACCTCAAATAACTCTTTTTGTGGATGTGTTTAACAGGAGTTAAACTCGGAGATCTTTTAGCTCAAAGACCATCTTCAGGACTCTTGTAAAATGAGGTTCCATTAGGCACAGCACCTCCCGGTTTCCCGGTATCGGGACCCCCAGAAGCCAGAGTTACACGGGGCAGTCAGTTCTACACATGCAATGGAAAGGATCTGATCCTAGGACAGACATACAGCCAACTAAGGTGAAGGTGTAACCTATGAAGGAGTCACATTTACAAGGAGCATGGTGGGCCATCATTTTGCATTGCTGTTGAGAAAGGTTTCTCACGTGCAACACAGACTTTTGGAACAATTTGGCTAAGGATTTGTTTTGTTTTGTTTTTTTTTGTTTTCTTTTTTTTTTTGGTTAGTTTGATTGCTTGTTGGTTTGGGACACTTTAATATTTTAAATATTGAGCTGACTCTTCTGCCCCATTCTCTCAGATATTCTCTGCTTGACCAAAAAAATTATAGATCAAACACACTGAATGTTAGGATACCAATAAAAAGGCATGAAAATGGATATATCATTACAATCATACACTGCCAAAACATTCTTAACCTACAGTTCTGAACTTTCTAGAAATGAGAATCATTATTTTAAAATGTTTGAGGAGACTTCTCAACAAGAAAATGGGGCAATGGGAATAAATAATGACAATAAATAAAGAAAAACATTATGTTCCT
Organism: Haemorhous mexicanus; assembly: GCF_027477595.1. NCBI lineage: Eukaryota > Metazoa > Chordata > Aves > Passeriformes > Fringillidae > Haemorhous > Haemorhous mexicanus. Next base: position 25,613,974 of record NC_082346.1, read on the forward strand.
ACAACCACTTTTTAACTACTTCATCCAAATAATTACAAAAATAATATATTTGATATTAAAAAACCCACAACATTTTATTAATTATCTGGTTATTAGCTTGTTATGAAATAATTTGTCTTCCCTGTTTGCTTAGGAAAAATGCATTTTTATACTTCATTCCTTAATCTTGTCTAATTAAATGTCAGGTGGAGAAAGATAAAAACATGCTCAGCAAAAAAGTCTAGAATCCTCTCCACAATTTGACTGCATGGACTGGGCCAGAGGAACAGAGAAAAAAAAAGGTAAAATTCTTCTTGCCTTGAAGAACGCTGAATACTCTGAGAAACAGAAATGAGAAATTTAGCAGCTGAAGAAAGATAATCATTTCATAAACACAACAATCTTACTAGATGAAAGAAACACTTGATTACTCATCATTACAGGCGAGGAATTAGACCAAAAAAAGTTACATCCTTAAGCAGAGTACCAGAATAAATTACATTTTAGAAAAAGTACCATAGATGTGAACAAAACAGAAAACAGAAAAAAAAAATTCTTCATACTATGACTGCTAAGAAGGGCATAGATAAAAAAAAAATTAAAAATTGTTTTCTGTGTGCATATGGATATATGCTCCTAACATGTCTAAAGAAATGGGAGAGTTTAAAATACTGTTGAAATACAAGACAGCAACAGAAGTAGTTGGCCATGACTTAGTCAGCAACTACATGGAAAGAGCACATACATGCACAGGAGCACTGAATTGCATCAAAGTTCTGATTACTTTCTGTAATCAAGCTATCAATTAATTTTTCTGATGCTTCTTTACAGAAGAGATTTGAGTCTCAGTGCACAGAGATCTGGAGAAAATCCATATATTTTTAGGAAAGCACACATAACCTACTCATTATATTTGGCACAGACTAGAAAAAGATCCCATTCTCTCTGCCATCCACTCCATCTCTAGAGGACACGTTTACAACAGTTACAGTTACTCAGTTATGAAAAAGTTGATGCAAAGGAATAAATGAAAAGCAGGCAATAAGCAATAGAAGACAAATGGAAAAACCCTCAAGTTCTTCCAAATTTAAGAGATTTGCAGAGCTCAAGACTGAAAGATCAGTGCTCCAAAAAGGCACATGGAAGAAAAAAAGCTGAACAAGATGTGGAAAGCTTATGGTAAAATACTCTCTGAAGCCTTTAGAATGCATGAACTATATTCCACTAATTTTGTGAACAGAGTTCAAGTTATCCATTTTCTTGATCTTGCTTCAAGCTATGCTCCCTGCTAGTGAGACACCAAAACATTAAGCCCACTCTAATATATGCTGCTGGAAAATTCTCCCAAACTCTGAGACTACTTTTCCCTGGTCGCATCCTAACAACACTCTCTGGAATATTGCTACCCAGACTAAAGAGCCAAAACTAAATAAAAGCTGCTAGCTGAAAAATCTAGGGATCAGTGGAATACTTCTGATTTAGTGACTTTTGACTTCAAGTGTATGCTTTGGAATAGTTTTCAGAAATATACCATTTCAAATAAACAATGTAGCACTGATGTAGAATGAATGTTCCATTTTTGGTTTTTGCAAAATAACTTCCAAAAATATCTGCATTAATTTTTCCATCCAATGGAGCTTAGTAACTCAGATTCATCATACAGATCATTTTATATCAGAACACATTTTAAGAAATACACGTTAGTTAACAGCAACAATTATTAATTGAAAAACAGAGATTCCAGGTATATGTAAATTAGTTTCCTGGAATATCTGGAATACTAGGATAAAAGGTTATAAAATAATAAGAAAACATGTAGATCAGCAAACTGAAAACAACTAGATGAACTGTTTGGATGGAACCAGTGGGACAAAATTAGTGCAAGAATTTTTAATATGAACATTCATTCAAAATGGAAATGTTTTAGTAACAGAAAAACACAACGATCATAAAATATTTTTTAGCAATATTACTTAAGAACCTATTCTAATAGTATTGCTACACTAGAAGTTTTACTCCATTGATTCTTTATTCCAGAAAGCATTAATTGTCATACTGCTGCTAAGAGTGGCCCATCACAGCACACATGTACTTGTTTTTGTAAATATCCTGTTCACGAGATCTTGTAACCACAGAAAGGTGCACAATACAGCTGACATTCCAGAGCCTTCTTTGTCACTGACTATGATTAATGAACTGTTTTACAATGCTCTGTGGGATGCTAATCACAGCATTCAGGAAATTATGAGGACTCAAGAGTCCACTTCCCACAACTTCATTAGTGGCTTTTTAGTGTCCCCTCTATGAAATACATGTGTCTCATCAGACCAGTTTTCATTCAGGCACTCTCCAGAAGATACACGAATTCTTCTCAGAGGAGTGGTATGAACATGTAACAATAGCATACATAATTTTTCCATATTTTTTTTACTTCAGCAACTACCAAAACATGTTGAAGATAATCAAGAAGAAAGGATGCATGACACAGATGGTGCACAAAAACCATCAACTGCTGCAAGTGTTCACTGACCACCTGCACAGTGCTGAGTGGTGCCTTCGGGTCTGTGAGAAAAGCACTGAGTTGTAACTCCTGTAGCTGTAAGTTCTTAGAGTTACAGGATAATCAGCAATCTCCTCGCACCCTTCAGACTACGTTCATGCCAAACACAACTGCACATAATGCTGATGACACAATCCAAGTCATTTGACAATGGTGCAAAATGGAAATATTGCCCTCCAGAAGCATGCAATTCCAGACTACTACCTGCTTGAAGGGAAATATAAAGTAAATAGCTATTCTTACACATTTAGAGGCACTAAAAACGTGACCTTTGCCCAGCACTGCAACTGTAACATGCTGGAAAAAAGCAATTTTAACACAAGGGAACTTCTACACTGTGAAGAATCAAGAGAGATATACAGTAGTTCTGCCTTTCTAAGCCAATCTTAAGTTTAGAGGGGAAAGGAGTACTTTTCCATGGTTAAAAATTAAAAAAAGAATACCACTAATATTAATGTGGTTGGGAAGGAAGGTGCAAAAAGCAGTCTTTTAGAAAAAGAACTTTGGAAAACATTAGCATATTTCCTGGAAAGGAACATGTTCAGTGGAAGAGTTGCAAAGCCAACATTCACTCAGAAGGATTCTACCATCAGCTCAACAGGTGAAAAACCTACACACCATCTAGAAAGGAGAAAGGAGTAATACAGCTACTGCATAAGAAGATTCAATACGATGCCTGAAAATGTATTTGGCAGAAAAGGAGCTGGTAATGCCTTAAGACAAGGATGGATGTCACAGATTTATATTCCTGTTACTGTGATACATTGTATTTTACATAGTATTTGTGACAAAAACGTTACCACTAACAGGCTGACTTGGGTAAGGAAATATTAACAGCCTGCCTCCGGAGGGGAATTCGGCACCCGGAATTGGACTGGGATTGCTCCACAGCAGTCTGTAATATCTTAGTTTCCCGAGCCACAACATGAGGTCTCAGCTCCATCTGCAAACCCAATTGCAATCCTTGCTTTTCCCCATCTAATGTGTATTTTCTGCTATACTGTCTTGCTCCTCTCTAATACATCTTTGCTTTGTGATCCAATGATCACACACTTTCTCCTGTTTCTCGCATCAGGACCACACACGTTCTCCAAGAAAAGGCACACGTTTTTACTAAAACCATCCATGATTAAAAGAGAAAATGAAAACAAATGATTCCCACATAAACTGCTCACCTACTTAGTTACCAAACATCTGTTTTCAGCTCTCACCAATGCCTTTTCATTTAGGATTAAAGTTCAAATCTTCAAAACTGCTCAAGTAACACTTTAACAGAACAAGCTTCTTAAATCTCTAAAATGAGATATACTTTCCCAGAATCTGCATTTTTACAGCTCTCTTCTAAACCTCTTAAGACTATTTCTGACTAATCTTAGGAACCCCAAACTAGCCATTATACACTCACCACAGCCCATTAATATTGTATACAGCAGTTAATATCACCTCCCCTACACCCCTTCTACTGCTTGTGTTATTCAAAACCATTGTCTCTAATCCATAAGTGCAATCTACAATATTGGTCTCTAGACCTGAGATCACACATTTGGCTCTATCCAAATACTTTCCAGTTCAACTTGCCAAGCAATTTAACAGTTAGTGATCTCTTTCTATCAAATTTAGACATTTATTAGGAGCAATGTATTCTTCCCAAGAGCTAAAGCCAATGACCAAGAACCTCGTGCCATGTAGCAAAGAGGGAGCCTTCCTTAGAGTTTGAAAGTTCTCCCCTTACTGACAGGTATTTGGATCCATTAACCAATTTTAATACAGTTAACATGAGTTACGACAAATATGCTTAGGGAAAATCAATCTCATTAAGACAGTATCATTAGGATCAGTTTCAAGTGAATCACCCTACAATTAACCTCTGTCTTGATTAGATTTTTTTCCACATACTGGCAAACATCAAATTTTTCTCATTCCCCTTAGACTTGGCTTATTTCAATATTTGTTTAAGAAAAAAATTAGTAACAAAAAAACCCCACCAAGACAGAAGTGCAAAAACAATTAAATGAAAATTTTCTTATGCTAACAGGATCTGCCAGTTTCAGATGCGTTTATTAGCCACTATTTAATGTAATCCAAACTATAAAGAAGTACTGAATTATTAGTGTAGTATAATTACATCATTTAAAAAGAGCAAAGCCAAAACAACTGCAGAATATTTCTATACTATAGATGTCACCTTGACACTTACCCACATCTTGTCCTCCCCATGACAAGTACAATTTCTTTCACTCAACAGCAAAAAGTGTGCAAGACTATCACCCCCTCTTACCATTTCATCTAAAAATTATAATATTAAATAAAAAATCGTAACTCACAGATACATTTATCCCACATACACTATCTCTCTGTATTTCATACTATAAACAAAAATTTAAAAATCCTGTGATGTAAATCCTCGCCTATTTAACTGAAAGAGCTTGTGAAGCAGGAAACTTCTTGCCTGGCTATTTCCTCTGATCTTGTCCCGTTAAACAACTGGTCATTACAAAAGTTTAGTTTCATGTAACAGACTAATCCTAGACATTTTAAAAGGTACAGACTATCAGCAGTATTTGAAATTTGGCTTTTCAGGTACTGTAAAAATAGTACTAATTTAGAGCCAAATAATATCCACCAGGTTATCATGTCTAGTTTTTTTCAAGTTTTCAGTTGATGTTTTAGATTTGGACTATTTAAGTTTAAACTTAGATGCATTCGAGATAAAATGTTACTTGGTCCATTGAAAGATTTATTAAAAAAAAAAAAACTAAATAAGAAATACTGCAATATGCAGAAAGAGATCCTATGCTCCTTCTCAGCATCATTTACAAAAACCTGTTCTCCCTATGCTTCATTCACAAGAGATAGACAATTAAGGGGCGAAAAAATTTTGCTCCTTAATCAGCCTCTTATTATTTCAACCTCTCCTAACAGGACTTGGATGAAACATTACACTTTCAATACTATTTTCTCCTAGACTCTCCAATTCAGCAGGATAATTCTGATTTCTTGGCGTGCATTAAGTGCATGGCTCCAAACTGGACACAATGACCTAGTTGACTCCATTTCTACCCTAGGTTGTGCAGAGAGGTCTACATCAGTTTTACAGTGCTGAATGACAGGGCTTTCATTTATTCATCCTAGTGTGATGTTACATTCTTACAACTACTGATATTCTTGATTTAAGGTTGCTCTTAACCCTCAATTTCTTTCTTCAGAACTCTCCGCCATTCCTTATCCTGGACTCCCCTGTTTTCTCTTTCTTTAATTTAAAATCAGGATTTTAAGTTTGCCCTTAATGGCTTGAATCCCATTTTTCTCTGATCATTCTAAGTTCCTGCTTCATGTTAAATTCTCCTCCAATCTTCCAACCTCTCTGCAGTGTCTCAGCCTGGTATCATTTTTTACTGCAGTAAACATGTGTGTCAATGGATCCATTAGCATCCTCTTTTCTTGAAAAGAAAAACATAAAAAAATGTTGTTTGTGCCACTGCATCAGAAATGACTTATCTAGAACACACTTTTAATAAAGAGACAGAGGAGCAGGAAGCAATCTTTCAAAGAAGAATCCAAGCTAAATACCTACCAGGATAGAAGAGCACAGTGAAGCCAAATATTAGAACAAGAAACAGACTTTGCTGATCCTCAGGCAAGAGAGAAAGTAGCAAGTAAGATCAGAGATACTCCAGAACCACAGAGAGACAGTTCTAATAAAATGGCAGGGCTAAATCAGCAACATACCCTCCTAAAAAGGTATTTTCCATCAGGAATCATACACTGATCTATTTAGATATGTAGAAACAGAGAATATGTATCTGAGATTTTAGGTGCCTTTACAATAAATAAACTCAAGATATACAGGCCTTATCCAGAGATTAGTTTATCTTGAAAAGCCCATTGCAGATTAATCTAACTTACAGAATATCTGAGAAAGGATCAGAAAGTGTTTTAGAATGCAATAAAAAATGTTGATTTTATCTTTATTTCCCAACAAACTATAGAACAGCAGTTCAAAGATAGAATGGATTAGACTAAGTGTGAAATATGATTTAGGGAAAAAAAGGAAAGGCTACCATGGAAACATTTTTATATCTGAAAAGAATAAGGAAAAAAAATCAAATAAGTATATGGATGATAATACAGTTTCCCCAAGCCATACTATGATAGCAGAAAATAATTCCAAATGCAGCTTATTACAAGATCTGACTGGAAGTAGGAATCCAACATGATCCATGGATTGCACAATCACATATTGCAGGGAAGATATCACCTCACTGTAGTGCACAGTTACTTCTCTCAACCCACCAGCACCACCTAGATCTTACCTAGACACTGAGCCCAAATCAGCATTCCTCCACTGCTCAACCTCCCTCAGCAGTTGAGCAATGCATATACCCAACCACTGGCTTAACTATAGCTCCAGGCACTGCAGTTTATAGACCTGCTCAAATCCTTTTAATTACCCTCCCACACAAACCAAACAGAAAAGGCAAGAAGAGGTTTCATGCAGTTCTCAAACACTGTGCCTCTTTCTTGCTAAAGAAAGGAAGACATCTCTGCTAAAGACAGTCAAACCATCACCAGAGCTTCCGGACAAAGCAAGTTAGTGTGAACACAGAACAACAGGAAGTACAAAAATAAGTGATTACATATGCATGCATGCCTGCAAGCAGGCTCTCACAAGGAAACAGATTTTAATTTACAAAACTTCAAATCAAGATACAAATTGTTCTATTACATAATTGTTCTATTACATAACATCATGTACAAGGGACCAGCCAATTCTGACTACAAGTGAGGTTTTGAGAAGTCATGAAAATTCTCCTACCTTTCATTCATTTTCAGAGCCTGCAGCACACAGATACTACACATGGGGCTGGAGAGTTGGAGTGTGGGCTGGGGGAAAGACAGTTACAGATTCCCTAGTTACCTGCTAAGATTTTTTTCCATCTGAATCATTGTTTCTACTCCATATCAATAAACCATTCTGATGAACTGCAATGGCTGGCAGGGATCTGGCAAGATTAGCCACTTCTAGTCTGAAGCATCCACAGAAGCCTGTTTTTCTCCAAAGCCAAATCATGTACTCCCAGCCTAACAACTTCAAGACAGCATTACCACAACCTGCTAGGCAAGTCCACTGACTGACAGTTGCCTGAAGGGACAGGTTCCTACATGGCCACACTCTTCTCTTGCCTGCAGAATCTCTCTGCTTCTTCTGCACCATCTGGACACCTTTTTGAACAGTCATCTGAGCTGATCCATCCCAAAAGCCAACAAAAGCTTTCCTCTGGATTTGTAAGATAAATTGGGCAACTCGTTTCAGCAGGAGTAAGACAGAGAAGAAAGCTGGGTTCAGGAAATGGAAACAAGTCCTCTCACCCACAGGAAGAAGTCACAACAGCTAACCCTGGACACACTTGGAAAGCTATTACCATATTCTTTGTTCTGGCTGGTCAGAGGGTCCCTAGAACATTATTTGAAATCCCACTTTTTTCTTTCTTTTTTTTTAAATAAACCATCCATTAAACTCATACAATACCACAGTACTTTTAAAGTTATATGTGCACAAAATAAATCAAAATAATTGAGAGCACTTTAGATGTCACCAGTTTGACAGCCACTAGTGAAGTTGGGTGAACTGTAAAAGCATCAAATCTGCAACAAATTTACTTGAACTCTTAGTCTAATTTGTTTAATTGTGAAAGTTTAAGAAATTTTCACAACTTTCTTATCATAGTTAATACTGATCATAACAGTCTTTTCTACAGTTGCATCAAAAAAAAGAATAATGTCATAATATTCTTGGTTTCCAAGTTCACACCCAGATTCATGTTTCAGTGAAGTTCATTCTTTAAGCATTCTTCTGTGAAATGAAGATTTACCTTTCTGCAAACTTATATTTCAATAAAAAATAACGTGTCCTCAAACATGACTATTATGGTACTTGCCCAGACCTTCAAAACCATAAGAATCTGAAGCACTGCATTTGGGATATCCAGAACACACAATACTTTCCACCCACAACAGCTTAGCTGCTTACAACTCTTGAAAAACTTCATGGAGTAGGGCCTGTGCCCAGCCTCTGCAGAAGTACAGCTCACCTCTGAGAAATGCATGTAATATCTGCAATACAGATGGAAAGGGCCCAGAAATACAGGATTTTGTATGTAAGACAGAGGGTACATAATGAACCTACAAAAGAATTTCTCTTTGAGAAGCAGAGGCAAAGAGGAGAAGGGAGAGAAATGGGTGTAAGGAGAAACAAAAGGTGAAATGGGTATCTGATTGACCCATTTTGCCAGTGATCACTGAAAAGTGAAGGAGCTGACCTCTCTTTTGCAAAGTTTCCTCTTCTCAGCTCACTAAGTCCTATCAACAGAAGAGCAGTTTTCAATTGTGAAGGCAACATCACAAAGAATGAGAAGTACTTACTTACAAGCAAAAATTATTGTTCAAATTAATACTTCCGGGGATTCCTCTTCCTCACTTTCATTTTGAAGCATAGGCAAGTCTCTGAAAGTAGAAGAGGAAAAGCTCATTAGTTTTTATCACGGAATCATTTCGGTTAGAAAAGACCCTGAAGATCATCAAGTCCAGCCATAAACCTACCACTACCAAGTCTAACACTAAACCATGTCCTTAAGAGCCACACCTACATATCTTTTAAATTCACCCAGGGATGGAGGCTCAACAACCTCCCTGGGCAGCCTGTTAGAGTGCTTGACTACTCTTTCAGTGAAGAAAAAACTGTTTTAAACAAAATCTTACTTTGGAGTTATCAAGGCATGGAGTTAGTACATCATTTCCCAACAGTTGTCTCACTAATTCAGAATGGCAGCACACTACTGAACTAAACGTTGATTCCTGGCCATTTAACAGAAAAGCAATCAAAAGCTGCACTATCAGACTCTGAAACAGCAAGAAATTGGTTTTTAAAAAACTTATTTGTGAACCTAACTTCAAGGAAAGCAATGAAAGAAAGAAAAAAAATAAATAAACAGGAAACCAATTAAAGCAACAATAGCACCAGGAACAGGAACAAAGGGAAAAAAATTATAAATGCTTCAGATAACTGACTTTTACTGCAATGAGAATTCTGCCAAATTAGTCTTATTTTTGAATGAAAATTAAGTGATTTTCTATTTTAAAGAGAAGCTTCAGCAGTTGTACTGTTAAAGGTGAATTGGCAACTCTAAAGCTCTCAAAAGCAGCAACAGTGATAAAAAACAAATCTAAATTCTGTGTTTTCCTATTCATGTAATAAATTATTTAAAGTAATCAGCACCTAAAAAGTCAGAGCCCATGAACTTCCAAAAATGGAAAGCCTGAGGGAAACAGGGAGATAGCCTATTTTCACATCTATTTGAGATTGATAGTCTGGGTATACTTTGGCTATGGTCAAAGTATACTCAATCAAAAGGTTATAGCTTTTGCTGTGATAAAGTATCTCAGAAACTCAAACCAAAAAATACAACTCAGTTGCTCCATGTGTAAAAATCAAAATCAGAAAAAATAAACTCATTATTTTATTGCAGCTCTCATCAAATCAGCTACACTGCCTGCTTCACAAAAATTGAGAGATGAAACTTTCAGCTGAAGGTGACTCAAGAAGCCAAGCAGAACAAAATTCAGCAGGGCTGCCTTGCAGAGGGCACCTGCAAGAGGTAGCTTAAACACATTAGAGCATGGTCTAGAATGATGCTCACTCTAACTTTTGTATGAAGCATTATGATGTATTTTCTTACAAGTTCATATCTCCAACCTCATTAACAAGTAGAAGGTAGCACATTATGTGAGCCATACATATGGAAAAATAGATTTAGACAGATTGGCTCATGGTAAACATGAAGTGGAAACATTTACATTTCATATAATGAAAAGAACTATTACTAAATTTACAAGTTGATTTATTTGTAAGCAACAGAATTGCAAGCAGTACCAAAAGGCCGTCCAGTCCTACCAGGCTGGGCAAATCACCATGCCCTACATTACTACTAGGACAGAAATAAAGCTCTTTGGGCTTTTTCCCACAGTGCCATAAAAAGAATACAGACACTTTACATAAATTATGATTATCTTAAAACAGCCAGTCTACTCTGAAACATTCAAAACTACCAAAAAGTTGACAATTTTACAGCCCAGTATTGCTAATAAATCCTGAGATTTGAATTCTATTCATAATGTAAAAACTGAAAGTATTTTTAAAAATCTTCACATTTCTGTTTCAACCACCTCAAGAGTATTTACAATCATCATTAGATAGTAGTTCCTTTCATATAAATTTGCTCTCTTACACAGATCTTTTTGGAGATAAAGGTCATGGAGTGAACTTACAGATAGAAAATGTTAGTTATATGCCCAGTTCTGACTTTGAATTGCTGGATGTACAAAGACTAGTCATTACCTTTTTACCTTTTTTCTCTTTTTTTTTTTTTTAATTCATATATATATATATATATATCTCCTTATAAAGGATTCAATAACATCTGCAGTGTTCAATCCAGTCTCCTGCATTGCAACCAAAACATTTCATCAACACTGTTCATGTAATTTAAGTTGCATTTCAAAAAGACACAGAATTTGAAAGCACAAGAGCAAGGTAATAGAGTTCAAGGATGCCACGCTTTAGTGACTGTAACTACAGAAGTGTCAGATGAAAATACCTATATCACCTTAGGAATACAGAGGGTTGCAGCAAAGACGAAGAAAAAAAGGAAACACTTTTCTCATCCTTTGTCCATTTGACTGGGGCAGACTGATTTAACTCTGAACACAGACACTAGACCCATATGCCAGGCCAGGACTACTTTCCCAGTACCACAGGACAAATCAGACATGTCACTCAAAATCCCACCTTTAGAGAATGCAAATTGTCTCTGCTTCATAAGAGGATAAACTACGCACTAAGAAGAGAAAAAAATAAAAACAACAAACATTCCCTTCAGATATGGACAGGATACCAGCGGTAGATCTGAGGAACAGAATTTGAACAGAAAACTGAAAACTTTATGACAAATATCACATATTTCCTTATCTGCTCTACCCTCTGAGTCCAGGATCAACCTCATCATCTTACACAGTATTCTTAGGTAAATATATAAATGATCATCTTGAGCCACTGAGTTTCTTTCTCCCCATTTCTGGGACTAGACTTCATCCTCTGATGAGGTTTTTTTCAAACAAGATCCTTTTCAAACAAGATTTGCTCATAAATTTATTTTCAGATGTTTCTCTCCCATACATGCCCTCACACTCAATAAAGACTATTGTTATTTCTTCCCAGGTCCTACTTGCCAATTGCTTTCTTTCTCCTTTAAGAAGGCAAGTTCAGCTTAACCAGTTCTTTCTTATCCAAATGACTTGCTTTTTTCTGAGTGTGATTGTGATCAGAGCTAATGCAAATCTGAATGTAAATCAACAAATGCCCTGTTGGCTGGTCCTAACAATCTGTTTTTCAAAGCTAGAAACCAGCTGGTGTGGTTTAGAACCCTGTTGCTCTCACCCAGCCACATCATCTGAGAAGGAAGCAGATCAGGAGCTGGGTCATACAACTGCAATCTGCCTCTGGTCACCAGTCTGCGTATATCTGGATTTCTCACCAGTGCTCAAGTATGTAAATTTGCAACCCATTTTTTTATTTATTAACTATTTTCTATTACTCCAAACACACAAATCTACTCCGAAGCATAATAATCCCATCTTCTCTAGTACAAGCAATTTCTGAAGCACACAGACCAGCTTTTTAGTAAAGTCACCCACATTTTCCACTGCCAGCTTTACACTTTCAAGTTTCAAGAGAAGTGACTGAACCTATGGTAGGGTTGCATTGCATGAAAAGAATCTATTTTAAACTACTTAAAACATTTAAACACAACAAAACCACTTCCAACAAGCAAACAAAATCAGTAAATTGGTAAAGAAAAATAAATGGAAAATTATTCCTTCTGTAAGCCCAAGTGAGCCTCAGAACATAATTTTCCCAGTTTTAAGAGATAATTTATGTTTCTAATGGAGAAGTAGGTATATAACTGAAAAACTGAATTTAATTTCTCTTATACCTATATGGAAAGAAAAATATCCCACAGAGACAGAAGGAAAGCTATTCTTTTTAATGTACACATTTAAAAAATCATATAGGGTTTTCTATATACATTACATAATGGTTTGGGGTTTGGTTTTGTTACTTTTTTTTCCTTCAGATTCCTTACTGCTAAGAGCTAAAAAAGCTGACATATGCAATGTACAAAGTCAAATCTTCAAACTTCTACTGCACAGAGAAGCAGCTCCCAGGAATCACCTGTTTTGCAGAGAAGTGCACAGGATCCTTTCTGCAGTTCAGTTTGGTATAGGAGGTTCCCCTTCAAACAAGCTTTGATTACCACTGGTTTGAGAAGGACATAGAAGTTGGTCAATTGAATTCCACTTTCAATCAAGCCAGCTCTGGGAGCATTATTCCTCAATATTCATCAAAATAACCATGAAAGACAAAGATCTCCCCACACTTGTTTTTCTTTGTAACACAGTACTTTGCCACTTTGATGCTGTTCTAAGAGAACACCATTTTTAACAGCATATATAACAATTAGGAACAAAACTTAGTATCATTAAGTGCTTATCCTTTAGAGAAGGAAATATAAAATAGCTGCTTTGAGGTACAAAGGTTCTTCGTGATATTGAAATTTTGACACAAAATGGTTTCTCAAGGCACAAACTCAGAACACTCTTCAAAACTGATGCAGTACACAGAACAGTGCACAATCCCCTGACTCCTTTCATGGACATATTAAAGGGCCAAATGAAGAATTAAGGCACAAAATAACATCTCAAATATAAACACATTTTTAACCTATCCACTTGCCAGGAGACAGATGACTCAGAAGGTAATAAACCTATTACTGCACAGTTCTCAAGTTCTTTCCTGCTCCTCTCCTTCAAGACACAATGGCCCAACCACTTGACTCATTTCTCCTTTTTATTTACATGGCCCTAGCTGACATAGCCCATTATTCCTGGAAGACACATCACTGTTGTTCAGTGTCTGCAGGCCTACATTTTTCACTTTACAGAATTTCCTGTATACTTGAGAAACATTGCTAATGCATTACACTATTGCACATGTGGTGCAAATTTGGGGAAAATTTGGAAAAACATTTCAAGCACTGGACCTCTTTTAGTTCTCTCAAATCCAGGAAAACATATGCTTCTTTTCCCCAGAGTTCCACTTTTTCTCAGCCATGTGAAGTGCCATCTGTGCTTCCCAGCCTGGCAGGCTAAAACTCTGCTGTCATTCAAATCACCAGTGAGCAAATTAAAGGCAAAGAATGTCCTCTTTAATAAAATAACAAGACTTACAAATGGCAACCTAGATCACAGCTCCAAAGGAATGAATGGCAAGCGTGGGTAGCTAAAGGGTCACAGGGAGGAGAAGGTGGCAAACAGTAGAATATCTCCAGAGCATCTTTGTAAACTTCTGCTTCTCAGTAAGCTAACACAAGAAGTATGGGAATATAAAAAGGGTAGCTGGAAATCTCGGAAAGTAAACAAAAATATAACTCAACTGACACATCTTATGAGATACTCCATCCTGTTAGCAGGCTTGCTTGGCTCAGGGAGAACAGATAAAAAGGGTGGGGCAGGAAGTCTTCTCCAGAAAATCTTCAGATGAGTATGTCTGTTCTGAAATACAGAATGCAAAAGAAGCCAAACACTCCACATAACATTAGAACGGGAAAGTTACAATTAGCAGGAAAATGCAGAACTCCTACAAATTAGCAAAACAGAAAATTTAAGTGGATAAGGGAGTTGGATGGACTGTTGAGATTGTTTATTTCAGGGTTTTTTTTGGTTGTTGGGTATCATTTGGGGTTTTTTTTTGGACAGCTAGCAGAATCATTCAAAGCATCAGATTTAATATTAATGATTCACAGAGTAGAACTTTTAGGAAGCAGATCACAGATAAAACTGAGCTAACCTGTAGTTAGTAACTGGCTTAACTATTGCATTTACAAAAGTTAACCTGAAAGGTTACATCAATATATTAATGACTAAAACTTTCCCAGACACTGAAATGCAAATCATCATGTCAGAACAAGTCCTGAAATACTTTTGATAAAGGCCAACTGCACTCTCCCAACCTCTGGGAACAATCTGAGGGTTATCACATGGCTGGGAAAACTTCCAACAGCACTGCACACACAGCTACCTGTTTTAAGGCTGAAAGATTAACAGAAAGGACAGATCTCAATCTGTGCCAGCTGTCCTCAGTAACAAACAATGGTCCACTTTATTAGTGATGATGCAGTCAAAAGGGATTTGAAATCAAACCAGCTTAAGGAAACTAAAATTAAGCGCAGATAAAGTCTGGAAAAGTACACTAAAAAAAAGAGGAGAAAGTAGTAACTATCTTTAGAAATTCAACCAAAAGAATGAGAAAATTTAAAGGAAAGAAAATCACACAGAAAGAACACCCTGTAGATGCTGGCTAATGAATGAAAAACTGGAAAAAAAAGCTGTCAGGAAAACCCAGTAAGTGAGAATACAGTCAACATATAGAAGAAATAACAATCCACAAGCTGAAATGCTGGCAAAACCCATTCATTTAAAATCATGTCAAAAAACAATTTTTTTTTTAAAAAAAGCTTTGAATTTGAGGGAGGAAATTGTTCATTCAGTACAGCCTCATGTTTATTTGTTACCAGTTGCAGTAATTCGCTCAAAAGAGAAAGTCCATCCTACTAAAAGACAATGTTTGACAGTCACAGGAAAAAAAAAATCAGCAAGCTTCACAGAAGAAAGACAGTACCATGCATTTCACTGAAAAACAACTGTGATGTTGAGAACACAACAAGGAACATGGCTGTAAGCCAATAAAGAAAAGTCTTATTTGTTTCTAGTTCATATTTACATAAAAAAAAAGCTAGAGAATCTTGCTATTAATTTGGCAGAATCATTTTAAACTGTGGAATTTAATTCACACTATCAAAGTTCTGACATAAAGCAGGAAAAGTTTTTTAAAAATTAAAAAAGTATACACCTTACACTTCAAATACCAGCTACCCCTACAATTACCATTACTCAAGTCTTTTACAGTCAGAAAACTTATATTGAAAGAGATGTGAACACACAAGAGAAACACCAACAGAATTATTAAAAATCTTCTACGTATGAATTGAAACAATTCATTTAGTAAATTAAAAGAAAGAAACCACATTTTCTATTGTGCCTTAGATGCCTCACCCTTTTCTTTCTTCATTTTTTTTTCTACCTTCTGAAAAGGGTATGTTCTTCAAATCTACCCACAGCGAGCACATGGCTTGATTTTGCTATGGAAATTTTACTAGGGATCCATACATAATTTCATCTTTCCTTTAAAGCTTTTCAAACAAGAACCAAATAAAAATCATAGAACTTTATTTCAAAGTCTATCATCGATCAGCTTGAGTGATTCTGCTTTTATTAACTGACTGGTCAAGTAGCAGTGCATTAACAAGATTGTGGTCAACCTCACTGCTGTGACTCAGACCCACACCAGCAGCTGTGCAGATTTCAAAGATAGTATCAATTCTGTACTGCTGCCACTGCTCCTCTGTGGGAAGGCTAAGAACAGATGCAAGCAGCATTCAGCAACCAGGAAGCTGAGAAAAAAAGGAACACACAACACTGGTTCCCTTGAGAGCAGTGCAGCTTCGTGTTTATCAGACATGGTAAATGTTCATGTTTATCAGACAGGTTAATCAAAGGTAGATCTTCAAACAAATCTTCAAACAAATCTTCAAACAAAGTCAAGAAGACTATCAAATTTAAGATCCTTGGAATTAAGATCAAAGAAGTGGTCAGGGATTTTCAATAACAAAATCTGAAAAACCTTTCTGCAATGTCTGTTAGGTGCCTGATAATGAAGGAAGCTGAAAATCTGTATTAAATATAATTCCATCAGTATTAATATTATACAGAAAATCCATGTTATTTATATCATTCAGAGCAGCAGAAAATGCCTTTGAATATATTCCTTGACACTACACACCAAGTATTACAGAACCTAAATGTTAGGGAAGAAAACATGTACTAATACTAGAGTACATTTCATTTCAGGGACATTTCAGGTCTTTTAAGCTGCTGGTATTTGAAAAATTTTGACATCTTTTCCTTGAGCAGGCATCACCACAAACAGACAGTGTGATATTAAGATACTATTCCTTCAAATGTACACTTCAATGTTCTTACTGAAGTGGTTGTTATTTTCCTATCTCCCACTCTTACTATCCATTAGCCAATCTTGTATAACTTTCTTACTCCTCTCATGCTTAATTTATGAAGAAAATATTTAGCAAATTATACATATGTCCTTCCTACTTAGGGACAAAAAGCAAAAAAAGTTACATGTTGATTTTTAATCGAGTTGAATTTCATCTTTTTTTCTCTTTCAGTTTATAATGTATGAAGGAGAGCAGACAGACACTGCAATGAATTTACTATGGGTTAAAGACTCCACAAAAAAGTGCTTCATTCATACCCAAGGCAAGTATACATTGGTAGTAAGTCAGGTTTCCCTACAATACCCAATGACTGTGGTACAAGCCACCCTACAATCTATATATTATAGGGGGTATATATATATATATATATATACACATACACACACACACACACACACACATACATACAATCTATATCCTATATATATAAAAAATACCTATAATCTGGTATAATTCTATATTTTTGTATATACCTCTGTGTATATGCACATAATATGGATAAATTTAATCTACACTATACATATAACCCAGTTTTCAAACAGCAAAGAACTTTATAAACTGTACCAAGCATCACTTCTGTTTCCCTTTGTAACAGCTGCTTCATTTAACCACAGATCACCCTTTCCCACCAGTCAAGAGATGCTGGCAGACACCACACCAAGAAAACAAGTACTCAAACACCAAGAGATACAGAATTATGAAAATGGGGTTTCTGCTAAACCCTGATCCCAGTAACAGGACAGTAGGAAAAGAAAAGGTAGTATATGGAGGAGCTCTGGGGAACATGAAAGAAAAGACATTGAGACAACATTAAAAAAAAAACATGTAATCTTAAGCCTGATATGCAAGCAAAACTTGCAGCAGCTTTCACTGTACATTTAGTTTTACAGAGACACAGTTTGACATCAGTGCTGTCCATCAGTGAACTCATTAGAGAGCCTGCTGGATAAAGAAGGACAAACTTGTCACTACACTTCCTACATTTCCATCAGGAAATAGTCTAAAGCTGAGAAAGTACAAGATAAAAGACAGATGAGAGAAAAAATTGTTGAAGCTCAAAATGCACCCTCAAGTACTGAGTCTGCCTTCTAAATATCTCTTCTCTACACACTATATGTGCTGTCACCAATTACACATATGTAATTAGTGCAATTAAGAGGAGACAGACACCTGTAATACTACAAGTGTCATTAGAAATCAGTTCAAATGAAAGTATTCCATTTTGGTTTACCATTGTTTATTCTTATATACTGTCACACTGTATTTTTTTATGTTAGCA
The DNA here is from genome assembly GCF_027477595.1 of Haemorhous mexicanus. NCBI lineage: Eukaryota > Metazoa > Chordata > Aves > Passeriformes > Fringillidae > Haemorhous > Haemorhous mexicanus. The sequence continues at coordinate 25,632,038 of NC_082346.1, forward strand.
CATACTAACTGAACATCTGGGACTATCTACCTTCAAAATAACAGTAAGTCTTCACACAGCATATCCAAACACAGCTGAAGAATTCTCAGATGGGAATCCACAGCTCACAGCATTTTTTTACCTACAATCACATTTGACCTAACATAAGAATAAAAAAAAGCCATAATAGAGCCCTGAGCTCTAGATACAATTCGACACCAGGTGATGGCAGTTAATAAACACCACATTAATAAAATATTTTCAAGCAAAACCCAAGAAAATAACTGTCCAAAGTAGCCTTCCAAATGCTTCCATTTCACAGTACTAATGATTTCAAAAAGAACAGTTAAAACTACAACCTTTTTTGACAAGGTATGCTTAAACCAGATAAATAATCAATTTCATTGTAGTTGTTTCTGCCAGGGACAGTAAGAAGTTAAATACTACAGAACTGTAAAAGACTTCAAGAGAAAAGCCACTAACAAAAGGTTAGCAATCTAAAGATTTCCTATTTGCTTATGACTTCAAGGAGGTCTTGCATAACAGAATGGCACAGAGAACATTAGGTACACAAGCAGGTTTTTACTGTCCTAGAAGTCAGATCACAGTAAACCCCTTTAAGAAACAAAAAACTGGCTAAATATATTTGACTTACAGTTGCCAGTGAGTTTTACCCACTATTTACAAACTTCTCAGCAAGAAACTATTTTCAGGAACACCCAGGTTGCACCTTTGCTGTCTAACACAGTAGGACCATATTGTAGCATTTCACATCAGCGTCACAAGGAAATATATTTAAATGAAAATTTAAGAACTGTGAAAAAATGTTTCTGTATTTATACTAGCAATATGAACATGAAGAAAGTCAAAAGGCCTGACTCAGCGTGAAAGCTGTTCAGAATCTGCATGCACCTTCAAAATAGACTGTGAAATAAGTAAGATACAATTCTGCTTACTATTTTTCCCATTTATTTCCAAATATAACCCTGGTTAACATTTCTGATGAGACACCAAACTATTACCTCAATTCACTAGCTCAGATTTTTAAAGGCATAAAAAAATTAATCATATAAATCTATAAAATCAAAAGGCCAAGATTTAACCACTTCATTTTCTAAACAATCTATAGCAAAATACCTCTCCTCTGAGGAAAGGGTTCTTTCAGCCTGAAAAAGAGAAGGCTTCAGGGTAACCTAATTGCTGCCTTCCAGTACCTGAAGGGAGTCTAGTGAAAGGTATCTAGTGAAAAGGGGGGTTGGAACTGAATGATCTTTAAAGTCTGCTCCTACACAAACCATTCTATGGCTCCATGACATTCAGGATATCATAACAATGCCTTAATCAGCATGGCATGACTTGAAAACACCTGAAAATCTGTGCTATATTGTACCACAGTCAATTTTATGCTCATCTTCCAAATCTCTCCTCCAAGAAAAGGGCTCTCCATCAGAGAAAGCAGGATGTTAGGTAAGCAAGAGAAAACCTGGAATCAGACAGGCCAAAGAACTACAAAAGGCATCCCCAAAGTTAACAGCTATGAAAGGACCAATCAAAGATCAGATGGGGTGGGGGGGAATACACATCACATCAACAAAAACTGCAGCTAAAAAGGACTTAGATTTAATCTTTTTCTAATGACAGCTGATGTCCACTTGACATAGAAAGTTGGATAAAAGGGTATTTTAACCACAGGTGAAACCTGTAACTGTGAACAAACCAACACTGGAGACATGCATGCAGTTAACCAATCGACTGAGCAGGCATTCAAATGTGTCAGTTCCCCTTCCATGCTTGGGAAGAATGAGCAAGCCCACTCCAAATAGCCACAGCACCCAAACAGCAACCCTGACACCAATACAGTTGGAATAGTAAATGTACTCACAATCTACACAAGAACATGTGCACAAAAGGCACAGTCTTGGAAGTCTTAACCGAAAATACAGTTGGTCACAAAACTGTCACTGTCTCTTCAAAGCCAGGACAGCAGGATCTTATCTGCTGCAGGACTTCAGGACACAGTGGATTTGGAAGTAAGCAAAAAATCAATCCTCTGTAAAACAGTATTTCAAACTCATTCTTCAGAAAGTCTAGCATCAAAACATCTCTGGTGAAGAGATGCCAACATACCCTGTTACATCTCAACACATGGTTTTACGACCCTGTGTCAGATTTCAGTCCTTGAGATATTTCCTATTCTTGTTCCAACAGCTTGAAGCAACTAGACGTGTTCAGTGTGCCTAAGGATAAACTGTGAGTGACTTTGTGCACACATACAGCAGGGTCTTAAGAGCAAGCAACTGAGTACAGACCATGTTCTCTCAGCTCTTCTGTAGACACAGAATCTGCAGAATTATTAACATTACCTATGCATGATGCTGCAGTACATTGTACAGGAAAATCAAACAAGCATTTTAAATTATGCTGATCTCTCTGTATCTCATATGTATGCCTGGCTCCTTGAGAGACAAACATTTCTGTGCTCTACTTGTACTGAATTCCTCATCTGTAAGAGCACAATCTGTTGTAATTAAGTGAAGAAGGATAAAAGGGCTTTCTCACATGCATTACAAGGATCCTGCTGCCACTGAAAAAAAAAGTTACATCAGAGAAAAACATCAACAACCTGCTAAGGGATATCCCCTGCTCCCTACGAAGTACACAAAGCATTTATCTGCAGAATCTGAAAATATTGTCATAGGGTGTAAAGTAAGCTGCCATATTACCAAAATTGCCATCCATCTTTACAGCCTGGCACACTTCAGAGTATTGATACCTAGTCCAGCAGCACTTCATTGACGTTAAAAGGCAAGAACCATTGCAAAGAGAATGTCTAGGAGTTCAATCCAAAATCCAGACTGCTGAGTAAGCATCTGCAATGAAGAATAACTCAAGGAGAACATCTTTCAATGCCACTGAATGCCTCCAGTGGGCCACGTGAGGAAAAAGGTGTAACTCATGCTGTCCTGGCTGCTATAGCTTAAAAACACCCCAAGCAATAAACAGATCAAAAAGTCAGATGCTGTACTGTTAAAAAAACAAATCCCAAGATAACTGTGAAACAGATTTAGATATTGAACAGAAATGTGAAGACATGCATCAAGAAGACTGTAAACTGTGAACAAGTCATTCTAAATCCCAGACTACAGAAAAGGGAAGGGCAGAGACTATCTAAGCATACTGAGACATGGCACAATACCACAAAGGTGTCTCAGTGAACCCTCAAAAGTAAGCAAAACATTTATGTTTTGTTTAAGTTTTTCTCCTGTATATTCAAATCTTGCCCTCAATAAGAAACAAATGCTTGCCTAGGCAGCTGAGAGAAACTAAAGACAAAGGTGCCCTGCCATTAATGGTTTTATACAACTAGGGGTTGGAGAAAATCAAAAGGGGGTGGGGGGAGAGAGTATCCATCAACATATTACAGCCCCATTAGATGACTGTATCCTTGAGAGGGAACAGTTTTTGCTGTTGCTGTGTGAGCACTGATTGTCAAACAAAGGAAGCTGTTTAGCAAGCACCCAAAAGGAGAAAAAAATATCAGCCTATCAGGTACACTACACATTTTATCATCATAAATAGAAGCACAGAGCTAAAGGCAAAGGTTCCAGGTAATTTGAAAGCTCACATTCTGAACTTGGTCAACAGGATTTTTCCTTAGAGGCAAAGGGTTTTAAGAAGAAATTTTTGTAATTGAATACATTAATAATTTAAACAAATATTTTTACAGTATGTTTTATGAACTCTTCAATAAACAGCATATTGGATAAATACTTACTTTAATATTTATTACATCCATTAAAAAAAAAAAACTTCAAAGAATAAATTCCAAAAAGCTTAACAAATATATCGGTACCCATATAAATCAGATTTACTTTGAAAAGTTACAGTGTCACATTTAAACAAACTATGGTGAAGTACAACAAAAGTAATATAACAAACTAAAGATGAACACTGGGAGGTTATTGGAAGAGAATTCCTACTGCTCTTTTACACAACCTTTTGTAAGAGCAATGCTTTGAAGAAAGAGTTTAATTCACAGAAGTCAAAATTGATGTCCGCAAGATATTCACAGCAATGTTCCACAACCTTCTAAAGCTTGTGGAATTATTAATGTCATGGTGATATTTACTGCTATTAACTGCCTCACAAAAGAAATTCTCTAACATTACAAAAAATTATTCATCATACTATAAGATTATGAAGCAAACATATAATGAAAGCACACTTCTAAAAAGCATTTACATTCAGAATATTGCTACCACAAAGCAACTGTAGCAGCACAAACTTCATCAAGCTCTAGAATGACCAACAGATGAAGCATTTATTTTTACCATGTTATATATTCTGAAAATAAATTATGCACATTGTGCTTATAAATACCTAATATTTGAAGGAGCTAAATACAATCATTTATTCATGAGAACTACACTTTGCTACAGAAATCACCATTTGTTTTAGGGAGGAGATCTAAAGAGGACAGGTTAGCAAATACAAATGAAGAGGCCAAAACCTCAGAAAAAGATCATTCCTCATATAACATCTCATACTTAAATAACAAAAAAGAAAAATAAATTTTAACTATACATGTAGACCCAGCCTGTTATTTCATAGTAGTTCTCTGCAACAGGCAAGTTTTCTGATTTGCAGACTTTTAGCCAAAAGTTTTCCAAAACAGTTCCTGGGCTTCTTGCATCTTAGACTACATCTCTTCCTTTATTTATTCCCCACCCTGAAAATGTGGCAGGGGAGGGAGTAAAAAGCAGGAAGAAAAAATAATCATCTGAGGGATCTAGTATATAATATTTGGGGAAGGGGGGGGGAGGTGGAAATCAGAATTGATTGCAACTGATTTAACAGGTTGTCAGAAAATCATCACCTTGAAATGATGCATTATGAGCTACATAATATGAATACACATACATATCATGACAAACGACCAAGAGAGATCACCAATTTTTAAGGCTGACAGATACTTACTTGTAGAAGAATAATTTTTTATTTTAAGTTGCCAAAGGCTTTTCAAGACGACCCATTCTGTGCCAGGTGTCCATGTCAAAGCTGCTTCAAAGTTCATATGGTATGCAAATATGCAAAACATATTTTTCCTCCTTCCAAGGAAAGCTAGATAAAAATACACTTTTGCCTCATTACAAAAGGTTTTCTTCAAAATGTTTAATCACTTGTATGCTTTAAGCTCTACGTGCATCTTTCTAAGAGACAGCAAAATGCTTACCCTGACATACAAGTGAGGCTTTTGTCAAGCTCACTGTAATGTTACTGTTACTGATTTTGTTTTGATATGTTACAGCTGAGCCACCTACATATTCTGTCTGTACTTATACCATCCTTGTAAGGCTTCTGGGAACTAAAGATCCACAGCTGTAGACTCACAGGATAACATAGTTTAGAAGGGACCTTCACCTGTCCCTCAGTCCAAACTCCTGATCAAAGTCAGATATAAGAATGGGCTGCTCAGCTTTCCTATTTGGGTCCTGAAAACCTCTAAGACAGAAGCTACACAGCTTCTCAGGGCAACCTTCTACACAGCTTCAATACTTCTTGTGGAAAGAGTTTTTTCTTTATATCAAGCCTGAACCTTCTGTGTTTCAACTGATGAACACCACCACCTCATGTCCTCTCCCCACATCTCAGTAAAAGAGCCTGACTCCATCTTCTCAGTGATATCCTCCAAAAAAAACCAGTATGCTGTTGTTTGATCCCACTGAGATCATCTGTTTCTCCAGCTGAACAAACCCATCTCCCTCAGCCTCTCCTCACAGGATGAGTGTTCCAGTTCCCTAATCATCTTGGTAGTCCTCCACCAACTTCACTTCTATTTATCAATGACTTTCCTGTATTGAGAATACCAAAACTGGGCACAGCACTCTAGATGCAGTCTAATGAGCACCAAGTAGAGAGGGACAACCACTTCCCTCCATCTGCTGGCTATGCTCCTTCTCAGAGAGCCCAGGATGTTGCTGTCCTTCCTTTCTTTAGGCTGAGAGAGTCAGGGTTGTGGAGATTGAGAGGGAAAGGGAGAGGAAAAGGAGAGTAGGCTCCTGTGAAACTTTAAAGCACTTTCCAGTACCTAAAGGGGATCTACATGACAGCTGGAGAGGGACTTCTGACAAGAGCATGCAGTAATAGGGCAAGGCAGAATGGCCTTCAGCTGAAAAAGGGAAAGTTTAGATAAGATAGTAGGAAGAAATTTTTTACTGTGAAAGTGGTGGAACTCTGGACCAGGTTGTCCAGCAAGGCTGTGGATGCCCCATCCCTGGAAGTGTACAAGACCAGGCTGGATGGGGCTCTGAGCAACCTGGTCTAGTGGAAGGCGTCCCTGCCCATGGCAGGAGGGGTTGAACTAGATGATCTTTTATGTCCCTTTGTATAGAGTGTGACAGAGATTGAGTTCTTTTTTTTCCTTTTCCTTAGCAGCCCTCAGTGCTGTGCTTTACATTGGTAGCTGGGAACCATTCTATGATTCTGCAGGGGCGTGCTGCTGCTGATCCATGGTCAGAGTACTGTCTGCCAAGACCCCAGGTTTCTCCAGCAGAGCTGCTTTTCCGCCTGTCAGTCCCCAGCCTGTATCAGTGAAAAGTGCTCCTGTTTCACCACTCTAGGACTTTGCAGCTGTTCTTGAATAAAGCTCCAGATGGACATTGTGTTCACAGCCACAAAGTCCCCCTGAATGGCAGCCCCATCATCGAGCACAACTATCTCCCCCCAATTTGGTGTAATCTGCAAGCACGAGAGCACACTTTGTCACTATTCAGCACAAATCCCTGCAGTACCCCTAATGTTACCAACCTCCCTATATGACACACTAAGCACTTCTTTCTGAATGAATCCATCCATCCCTCCATCCAACCAGTCTTTTTTATATCTTCTAGTTCTCCAGAAATCTGTTATGTCCAAATCTGGATACAAGAATGTCATTGGAGATTGAGTTGAAAATCTTGCTAAAGTCCAGGAAAATTAAATCTGCTGTTCTTACCTCTTCCAAATATTCAGTCAGCTTACCATAGAAGACAATCTGCCTTGTCATGCATGATTTACCTTTGACAAATCCATGTTGATTGCTCCCATTCACTTCCTTCTTGTGACCAGAAATGTCTTCCAAGAAAACCCATGCCCCTGTTTTCCCAGGGACATAAAGCAAGCTACCCAGTTTGTAGCTCTTTGGGCTGTATTTTGGCCTTTTTTGGAGGGTGCAACATATGCATTTGTTCAGCCATTGAGAGGGTCTCCTGGTATCCAAGATGTTTCAAAGATGCTAGGGAAGGACCTCGCTGTGACACTGGCCAGCTCTATCAACATTCACAGGCATTCCTTTTGGCCCCATGCACTGGTAGGATTTGAGTCATCACAATAATCCCCAGCTGAATCCTCAGCCACTGCTGGCAGCTGCTCTCCTCAAGCCCTTATTACTAAGCACAGAGACACAGAGGCCTGGGAGACCCTGCTGGTGATGCCTCACTAAGGAACAGGAGGATCAGGGTACCCCAGCCTTATCTTGATCCACTGTCACTATGACACATCACGTTCCAAAAGAAGCTCATATTTTAATTGCCCTGCTTTTCACTACTCAAGTACTAGAAGAAACTCTTCTTGCTGACCTGGATCTCCCTCCTAAGCATCATCTCTAGGTGAGCACTGGCCCTCTTGATCTCATCCCTACATACCAGGATAATTTTTCTAAATTTTCCCTTTGTAGCCTGTCCCAGCTGCCCCTGTTTGGGTATCCCATTTTTGCACTGCACCTCAGATATGAGTTCCCCACAAAGTCATCTCCTGATAGGCCTGCTTGCTTTCCTGACTATCAGGATGGATCACTGGCATCTAAATTTATTCTCAGTGATACCCCTGCTGGATCCAACAAGTATGAAAACATAAGCTATCCATGTAAAGAAAAGGATGGAAAAGAGAGGAACCACTAAAATTTGACTAAACAAAAGAACTGCAACGTGGGAAAAAGCTGCAACAGTTGACACAATGAACACAATCTTGAGTTTGGGATACAGACCAAGTCTGAGATGGCTGGGAAGACAGGCATGAAAGGAAAAAACAAATTCAGATGAGGGAAGCCAGGAAGAATGAAGCACAAAATTGAAGGAGAAAAACTACAGAATACAGAACTACAGGAGCCAGTGGAAATGCAACACAGAGAGGAGAGATCCTTTTTATGACAGAGAACTAGATATGAAACTGAGGATAGTGGACAGAAACCTGAGACCAGCAGACAGGACTGTGAAAGAATTCAAACAGTGAAAGAAACTTGGATAAACAACTTATTAGTTAGAACCTCTATGCACACTGGATGGTACTGGATGCCAGATAAGAGGCCCTCTAGCAAAAAACAAACTGTTTACTTGGGGAAAATAGAATTGTAATAAAAATTTCAGGATAGGGCAAAGAAGATTGGGACAGGGATATCACACAAGGAATAAGCAGAAAAATCAGCATCCAACAGAATATATTCACTCCCAGAGCCTGAAATAGGGCCCAAGATTCCAGAGTTTCACCTCTACTTTCAAACACTTCAAAATCTCAGAAAAACATACACAGACAACATCATTTGGAGTACAGCTGAATAACAAATTACTAGTATCACATTCCCAGCCAGCTCAAGTGACACAAGTTGCACGGCAAAATAGACAAATTTCAGCATTTTTAAAGACTTATATGCTATATGCATATTAGTCATATGTGCAATCCCACAGGACAGAGGGTTTCCTCCTGTCCATCAGGTTTGCTGACTTTTTTTTTTTTAAATCTAGAATGCTGAACATTTTCGTTATATGCAAAGAATTTTGTGGAGTTTTAAACAGCTGACTATCAAAAACCTTAGCATCAGTTAAAAAAATATATATAGTCACATCACAAAAATTAAAGGTTATTTGATCTTGTTCTCTGTGCCCTTGCACTCAAGGTACTCTTGCTGTGTTACTGAACAATGTGTTAGAAAAAAAAATAAATAACAACATTATATTATATAAGGACCTTGCCACATGCACTGCAAATGTTGGCAAGTGTGTTGTTAATAAGACAGGTATTGTAGGAAAAGTGAGGGAATTAATACTGTCCTGGAAATTTTTATTTTCTTCTTCTTCTTCTTTCTTGCATACAAATCATCTTTAAAAGAAAAAAAAAAATATCAAAACCCCCTACAAACTTTTAATGAGCAATCCACTCTTCATCAAAATTATGGACTTAGTACCTTGGGATTAACACTGCAACAGATCTAAGTATTTATACCTGCAGTCTAAATCAACACACCATACTACAAATCAAGCAATGAGGTCTTTTCTAGATATGCATTCATGGAACCCTGTTGAGGGGTTTATTAAAAACAACCAAAAAAAGCCAGATTATTGTTAGTAAATGAGACCTTTATGGGAAAACATCTTAGAACACATAAATCATTAAAACACTGATAGATTATTTTGAAAAATCATATCATAAAGGTCCTAAATTGGATATTCAACACAAAGGAATATATAATATATCTCAGGAGACTTATGTGAACATATTAGTAGTGAAACATGCAGGCACTAGAGACTGAAGGTAATGAAACAGCAAAAGAGGAAATTAAGAAAGTACAGTGTGAACAGCACATAAACAAATATTGAGGCCACACATTATTTGATACCAAGAAGAAGGATTCAGTATGGCACACTGAACACCATCTATGCCATTCTATGCTATAAACTGAAAGCAACATTGTAGGGGAAAATGTAAAATTAAACCCTACATTTATAGGCCACATTACATGTCTTACAGGAATCTCTGATTCTGCCATTTCATGATGTGTAAGAGCTTGATCTTCCAACTTCTAAGTTCTTTGGATATAGTTTTTGTTGCACAACAGCGAAACAAACACTCTATTTCCCAAAAAAAATCACACATCACTTCACTTTCAGATTACTTTCATCATACAAGAGATGCATATTAATGCAATCATACAAAGCATGCATCCTCTATATTTGTTTTCCTAATTGTATTAGAAGCATATTCTATGACCAGACAACAAGATTTAATTAAGTCACTTTTGCTTTGACACTAGCTCCCCCTCCAGACCAGTCTAAGATTATAGTCATGACTTTTTACTTTAATTCTGACTGCAACAAGATATAAATACTCAAATCCAAACCTTCTTTTTCTTTATCCATTGAAATGTCAATGAACAGACTGATCTGATAAACTATAAATAAAATTATCATTTATTATTTTTAACTGCATACATTCCAAGCCTGGGAAAATGATCTGGTTTAGAAAAGATCTGACAGATAAAGCACCAATTCCATACAGCTACACAAAGACAGAAATGGATCACAATTAAAAATTTTTACACTCTGAATGGTCTGCAATATTTGTAAAATATAAGCACTCAATTATACAATCAAGTCTCTATTTGAAGTCGCAATAAAGTGATCATAAACCACAGATGTCAAACCAAAGGGAAGCCCCTATGTGGTTTAATACAACCTTTACCAATTCACTTAAGGTGAAGTAGCTCCATTTCTACTCCAGCATGTACAGCTAACTTTTTTTTTCTCGTATTACTTAGAACTACTGTATTTTCAGTTGTTCAGCTAATGAAACCACCAAAATTTTAAACAAATGAAGACAATGGACTAAAAGGAAAAGAAAGCTACAAGTTCCAACTGACCTTCTGTATTTCCCAGCTGTCAAATGTCCTGGCAGCTACATCACTGAAAGAGTGAATTTGCCTGATTCAACACTCCAAGTTGATTCCTGCCTTTCCCTCGTTGTTGAACTTTTTGCTCAGAAAATATGAGTAATTAATTGCACTTCCAACTTTGAAAAGGCTGCCTTATTACACGTAGTTGGGAAAATATGCAAACTTTGCAATATGCTAGTGTGCCTGCTTAAGGTAGATATACATATAAAACCCTAACAAGCATCACTAAAAATCTGGCAGTAAGCATACCTGCAATAACTGGAGAAACAGACCCTACTGGAAATACATCAAAGGAGAATCACCAACTCCTCATAACTAGTTTTCTCTAATAGTGAAAGGAATTGTAACAGTCATCTGTAAAAGCACCCCAAGCATCAGCAGCACAGGCAAGCTGGCCACTTATTTACTTTTGCAGTTCAGACTTTTCTGAAGTTTTTGATGACTTGCAGTGGAAAATTACTTGGAAAAATAAATAAGATTAATACTATAAAATCAAGAAACCTTTTCAGGCTCACTCATTCTGAAGTATTTACTCCAGTAACTTTCAGGTCTAGACATTAAGATCCTGTACTTCGGGACAGAAAGAGTATGTGTGTATTTATATACGTACACAGAGATACTGAAACATACAATTTTCAGCCGATGCATATGTTTCAGTATACAAACACACACAGAACAAGAGGTGCCAAGTGCTAATAGAAGATCGCAGATAAAGTACACGAATGTTGTGAGCACAGGGTTGGTTGCCACATCCATGTACACACAGCATGTGCATCACAGCATACTGTGCATCACAGCGTACCATGTGTGCCTTGAGGGCGCAAGGACAGCAGGTACTGCCCCGAGGAAGTTACAGTCTTTCAACAAGCAATTTTACAAGCTCATGCCTTTGCCCTTAGGCTTCTTGGTACAATCTGCACCACAGCGCTATAGTTTCTGCCTCTTGTACCCTCAACCAGGAGCTTCTGAAAGCAGAGGGTCACAGCCTGGTCTTTGCGGTGCATCAAGAACACAGTGCTCGCACTTCTTGCACATACATGTGAAAGACCTGAGCATCCGTCAAGCACTAACTCGCCTAGAGCTAAATCGCCAGAGCATTACCAGCAACAGGATCCACGACCGAAGGCAACCGTGCCCAAATACAGGAAAGGTCGCCGTGGGGAAAAGCCCCAGGCAACAACCGATGGCTCTGTACCCGCGTCAGGCAAACACTTCCTCGAGCTACGAGGCGGCTCTAGAGCGTGAGGTCCGTCCTCACAGCCCACGCTCCCCGTGTATTCCTCCCTGCCAAAAGCAGGCGTCCCTCGGGCGGCCGCAGTTCCCGGGACAAGGAAAGTTGGAGGCCGCCCCCGGCGCCCCGCGGCCGCGGCGCACGGGACGGCGGCAGCCGCGCTCGGCGCTGCGGGAACCCCGCTGCCCGCGCCGCGCCCGGGGCAACGCCGCCGCCCGGGGCTCGCACGCATCTCCCTCCCGGGCCCGGCCCGGCCCCGCCGCCGACGGTGATGCCCCGGCCGCTCGCCGAGCCCCGGCCTCCCCTTTCTCTGCCGCGCTCTCCGGCGGCCTCAGGCCCCACCAGCGACCCTCAGGTGAGGGAGCCCACGGGGACCCCGGCACACGGCACGGACCGGCCCCCTCCCCGCCATCACCACCCCGGCGGCGGCGGCGGCAGCGGCTGCTGAACAGCGCCCGAGTCGCAAGAGCGGCGGCGCCAGGCCCGGGGGAGGGATGGGGAGCGCTGGCCGGAGCAGCCCGGTCTCGCCTCGGTACCCGCTTCCCCGCCGCCGCGGCTGCCGCTGAGCCCCCGCATCCCCTTACCGGAGTGCCGGCGCCGCCGGCGGAGCCCGCGCTGCCGCTGCCACGGGTGCCGGGCGGGGGGGCGGCGGGGCTGGCGGGCGGGGAGCGGCGAGAGGAGACGGAAGCAGGAACCCGCCGGCGGCGGAGCGGAGCTGGCGGGGACGGGGCGCGGGCAGGGCGCGCGCCGAGGGCGGGGAGCGGCGCGCGGGCAGCTGTGACAGCGGCGCACGGCCCGGGCAGCGCGCGCTCCCGCGAGCGCGGTAGGAAGAGCCGCGCCGCGGGCGCGCGCCTGCCGGGGGAAGCAGCCTATGGGAGCGCGAGCCGGGCCCCGGTGCCGCGGGAGCGCCCCCGTCACGGAGCGCCGGAGCGCGCATGCGCGCCCCGGACCTTCCAGCGCCGCCGCTCCCCCCGCCCCGCCGCCTCCTCCCGCGCGCCCCCGCCCCGGCAGCGGCCGGGACGGGCTCGGCGGCGTCCCGCATCGCTGCGCGGGGCTGTCCCCGCCGGGCGGGGCAGCGCGGGGCGGCGGCGACAGCCCGCGGGAGGCGCAGGAGCGGCCGCGTTTACCCCGGCGATGGGCGTGAGCGCGGAGCAGCCGGCGCCCGCTGAGCGCCGCCGCGGCGCTCCTGGCTCCCGCGAGGGAGCGCGGCGGAGACCGGGCTCGGGGGCGGCTTTGCAGGGCACCCCCAAACTGCGGCTTGATCCCTCCGGAAAGGCGTCCCTGCCCCGGGCGGGTTTATGCGCGGCAGCGATGCCGAGCGGCGGGCAGGGCCGCCCGCAGCCCCCGCTCCTGCCCGCAACAGGCTGGTCCCGCAGCGCCAGCGCATTCTGCCCGGGAACAGGCTTAGTGGTTTTCATGCAAAGATCCCTAGAAAAGACAGAAATCTCACGAAATTTTCTATTATGAGAGAAAAATGAGTGCTCTTTGTCTGCTGGATGACAGCAGGACTGGAGAGAGGCCCGCTCTCGTCCAAGCACCCTTGACTGTTCCGCCTTTGTGGCTTAACAAAACCCTTCCCAAAGGTGCACGTAAACGGTTGAACTCGGATGGATGCGGAATTTCAGGCATTTACCGTAGTTATAGTTTCCTAAAGATTCATCTGGGGAAGCTATGTGCATTTTAAAAGTTTGCAATGGGCACCGCTAATGTTTCAGTCTGCTTGGGAGACGAAATGGCAGAGATGGCAAGGTAGCAGGTGAAGTAGAAATTGTGGTAGGAGTATGTTCGAAGATACTGTGATTTCGGTAAAAGCCAGAGCTGGTAAGGATGGATACTTTGTAAGTATCACATCCTTTTTGCACTCCGTCCCAGAGCTCAGAAGAGCTGTCCTGCATATTGGTGTTGTGTCCTGTATTCATTCACACTTGTCTTCCCTGGTTTATTTCACTAGCCCTCTTGTTGGTTTTTGTTTTGTTGGTTTTGGTTTTTTTTTCCCAGAACTAGTAAACATTCACAAATGTGCTTGTAATGTGAGACACTATGCCAGTGTCTGTTGTGTTTTCTTTCTTGACTTCATACATTCTGGATCAGCTGCGTGCTGACATGGAGCTTGCGGCACAACCACCGCCAGCATTGTCTGGGGGATGCCAAGAAGAGTTACAATATTCTGTGCCCATAGCAACCTTCCAGAGCGATCTGGAAATGCAGAAATAATTAATATATCTTTTTTCCCAAAGGTTTTGATTCCTAACTGACAATAATAGAGATTAGTTGAGAAATTGAGATGATAAGCAGATTGCTGATGGTTGTCAAGCACTGAGTGCAGTTGCTAGCTCCTGCAACAGTTGTTATACCTACTAACAATTATATTGCCTACAAATTTAGTCAAGGATTTATATACCAAAATCCAGTCCCATAAATCAAAACCATTTTAAAAGTTTAGGTATATGCAAAATGGCCAAAAATGTGTGGAATGCAGGGAAGAGAAGGAAGCCCCCATGCCTGGAAATATTCAACGTGTCAGGTTGAACGGGTCTTTGAGCAACCTGATCTGGCTGAAGATGTCCCTGCTTATTGCAGGGGATTTGGACTAGATGGCCTTTAAAGGCCCCTTTCCAACACAAATCTTTCTGTGACTCAAAGCTGATGATCCAGAAACCAAGGCATGGCTTTCCAAATGATACATTTAACTGTATGTTGCCTTTTCTTGGAGGATGTCACCTAAAGAAGGATTCTAAAAGAAAGTAAAATTGTTCAGGAGACTTATGAAAAGTGGTGGGTCTTTTCTGTCTGGTAGGAAAATACTGTTTTCTAGACATAAACCTGATTACTAACCCACAAAATATTGGGGTACTTTCAATGCAAACAGTTCTTAGATACAATGTTTGCAAACTGGACGAAAATCAGGCCAAAATAGATGGGCTCTTTCATTGATACACTGGTGGTGATTTCAGTTGTACTTACTGTGGTGTGAAATTAAGTTCATTTCAAGTGATTGTTTAAGGCAGTGTGGAAACTACTGCTGGTTTACTTGCTTTCAAGCCCATGATATTCTGTGCTACAGGCATATGATCTTAAAGTGAAGAAAATTACACAGTACTATGCCCAGTATCTACTGGAGATACCAGTGGGCAAAATGTGATCAGTCTGCACATAACTTGTATGGTTAGGAGTTATTTTTATTTATATTGCAATTCTAACCATGTTATAGCACCTACTGCTATCAGCCTCATTTTTATTTTGAGGAATTTGTGACCTGAGCTGTGCTAAGCCACGACATAATGGGAGAAAGAAAATTAAATTACGAGGGAGAGAGAGGAAAAGCTAGTGAGGGGAGTGCTATCACAGAGCGCTAACTTTTTACAAATGCTAAATGCAGCAGGTACATACAATTTGAAGTACATTTCCCAAATTATACTGAAAGGCCAGCAGCTAATTTTATTTTCACCACAAAAAGCTCATTTTTAGGTGTAGAATGCCTCTTGTGACTCCAACAACTTCTTCATCCCGTGACCAAGGGGCAGAGCTTTAGTTTGTTAGTGCTCTGAAATGTTTGGGAAAGGAACTTTACACTAGAATATGGAACACTTTTTCACTACCATGGTTAGGAAATTAATTTTCTTAAACAATTTTAAGGTGGAGGATTCTAGTTCTAGCTGTAGAGTGTACAGTTTCTAGTGCTCACTCTCACAGCCTAAAGAATCACTTTTACCTGATACAGACCCAAAATCTGCTGGAGTCAGCTAATTCTTTCCACTTGGCAAGAAGGTGGTAGGACTTTTACAAAGCAGGTGGAATCTCAGCAGGGCAACTCCACTTTCACTTTGATGAGACATCCTGCCACCTGTTTCAGAAGTTCCTCTGATTAGCAATGAGAGTTAAAATGGAATGTAAAGATATTTTGCCTTTTTCCTCCAAATAATGAACACATACTGAAGTCCACATTTAAACCTCCCTAGAAACAAAATTCTACTTTCGTGATCTTTTTATTTCTCTGTGCAGTGTTAACAAGTTGTCTCTTATTCTTCACCATCTCTACACCTGAGAGCCATAAAGCACTCTTAATGGATAACAACAACTCCTCCAAAAAATGCCTTAAATCCTTATCCCTTTATATTAAATGATTAGAAGGACATTCAGTTATGATTAGAAGGACATTCAGTTTTTAGCTATTGCAGTAGTAAAAGTAAACTTAAAAGAAGGAATCACCAGAGCTGGAAGGGATGTTAAAAAGTACTTCTCTTTTTTTTTTTAATTAAGCATCAGTTAGGGGCTTTGGTTACCTTAGGTTTTGTAGACACTTTTTATTTATTGCAGTATAGCTGTACCTTAGAAATACTTCACTTACAAAGACATCCAGTTCTCCAGGTGACACCAGAGTTAAAGCACACACTTATCTGAATCCTCCCATATGCAGCTTGGTGCTGCAAATTTGCTTTATTTCATACCAACTATTCTATGTTACCTGTTGCAGACCACTGTAAAATGGTAACACTCAAAGATCACTAAAACTAAAATCAGAACAGGAGAGTGTTACAGGTATTTTTCTCTTTGCTTGCTATAAAGAATAATACAGTTTCTAACATAATTTATCCAAGCTTTGTTTTGTCATATGAAGTAGGAAGACATGGGTAGGAACAGCTCAAAAACCAGTATATTCAAGAAAGAAATATAGAAATTACACTTGAAAAAACTGCAGTGGAAGGGTGTTAAGCCTTAAGCCTTTGTCCCTCTTAAATAAAGATTTTATATACTGAGGAGGATGAGTTGGGAAAAAAAAAAAACAAAAAACAAAAATCTAAATCAGTTAATTTTTCTGCCATGTAGAAGTTGACGTGCTATGAGTACCCAGACACTGCACCAGTCAGGAAACTGCAGAAATGCAGCTGTAACATAAGAATTACAGAAAACGTGTCACAAGGGTTAAAGGTAGTTCAAGACAAAATAGGAATGAGATTACAGACACTGCCAATATTACATAAAACTTAAAAAAATAATTCTGAGACTATTACCAATCATTTAATATGAAACCAAATTTCTTAAATTCTAAAGAACCTTTTAAAGGATCCATCAAATGTTTCTGTTGTAGCCCTTAGAATTTTTTCTGCTTTTTCCACTGGCTTGAAATCAGGTCTCATACTTGTTAGGTCTCAGCTTCACACAAAAAACAATTTCAAATACTTGAAACACCCCCCCCCCCCCCCACCTCTAGTTAGTAATGTTGTAAGAAAAGTTTTAATACATTTTTACTGAGACTTATATCTGTGTCCATTAAAAGATATCAAGAAAATCTGTATTTATTTCTGCTTTTCCAGGAAATGCCAGCAAGTACAGCCAGTCATTGTAAGTGCACTACAAAACAATGGTTCCTCCTCTGTGGAAAAAAAACACCAACAAAACAAACAAAACAAAACAAAAAAAAATCTGAATTACTGAGATGCATTGCTGTTAAAAGATGTGAGATACAGCTTCATTACAACATACAGAAGTACTTGCAGCTGCAGAGCAACTCAAGAAACTTTTCTGTCCCATTAACCAAAACACTTTCAGTTTCCAGCTTGAAGCAGGTGAAACCATAACAAACATTGCACAAGGACTGTTTATCTGCACCCAAAACACTTGAATAAAGTGTTTATATGAATCAGGACAAACTTATTCCTTCTTGATGCTTCCACATTTACAATTCTTCTCCGTGAATTGTAGTCTGATTTGATGTGGTATAGCACTTTGTTTCTTTCTATTTACTGGTTTTATTGCAAGCAGAGGCTTAAAGGTCAAAAGGAACAAAGGGCAAACACAATTAAAATGTGCTGGGTAGGTTGTGTAATCAAAAAATCATATTGTGAATGTTCATTTAATATCAGAGATGCCTGTGGTTATATGGAAAATATAGCTGCACAGTGGTATCTCTTCTGGGGAAATGAAGCAGGGAGAGCTGCACTAACAGCAGCAGTCTCTACATCTCAGCAGAGCAGAGACCATTCTTGTGTTATATTGGAAAGACAGTAATGTAAATGCAAAGGCAAAAGGATCTTCTCCATGTGTACATTCTTTCTTTAAACTGAGCCTCAAGTAGTACAGCTGTGTAAACACAATCATTTGTGCCTGCAGGTGAGTAAGTAAAATACAGATTATCCAAAATGTGTGATTTGGATTATCCAAAACTATGCACAGTAAAAGCTACTTCAGGATTAAAATCCAACAATGTAACTTGCATTACGAGCTGGATGAGCTGCAGACACTAACACACTAATGTAGACACTAACACCTGAAGTTGGCCCACTTTAAGATCTCATTTCACTTCCCACTCTAAGATCTCATTTCAATTGCTGACAGCAGAAATACTTGTTTTCACAAACTCTCAGATGCTTGGACCAGCATTTTTAAAGCTGTGTCCCTTTTTTCTCAAGTGCCTTAAGTTTCGGAGTGACAGAATTATGCAGTGCCTTAAGTTTCAAATGTGTCAGAATTATGCAGGTAAAACGTGCCTTTAGTTTTTCCTTTAAAAATCCATGTGTATTTAGCCAGACTACTCCTATAAGGAGCAAGGGGGAGGATATGACTTTAAAAATCAGATGTCTCACACCCTCAGAATTGTCATATAAGCAAATCGAGTTTTGCAGCTAGATTTTCTTAGCAAATTTTCCAAATATGCTAATGGATATGGCCTGCTCTTTTAATAGGACTTAATCTGAAACTGAGTTCCTGGTCTTGCTGTATATGGAGACAAAAAGAAGGAAGTCCTCTCTCTCATGTTTCACATCATCTCCATGCATTTCTTATGCCTGGAGTAGCTAGGGTATCCTTACAGATAGACAAATTCATCACTTTTTTACTGTAAAGTACTAGAAGAAGCAGCATTTCTAGAGCTGAGTAGTAATTACAAACTTCAAAATATGTCATTGTGGTGTTGCTAAGATGCTAATTGCCTAAATATTTCAAGGTTTCCTGGCTCAGATTTATTTTATGAGAACTGAATGCAAGACATTCAAAAGAGTGCTGGTGTCTACACTATTTTCACAGTACTTTACAGCTGTATTCTCTCTTCTGGACTTCTTGCCATCTAGGGAGAAAATGCACTTGTTTATCACCCACACATTTTCACATGAAAATTTCCTATCTTTTCTCAGCTCCTATTTCTGCCACAAGAGGGAAGGGGAAAGAGCTAAATTTTTTTGAATGCTTGACTCTGCAAGAATGTTTCTTCAGAGTAGTTTTTGGTTTGTATACATCCAGAGGGGAATAAATAAAGCTACAGGGTTGCCAGTGTTTTTATACAACAGGTTAAGCTCTCTTGCTTCAAGATCTTAGACTTCGAATTTAGGCTCTTGCTAACTTGCTGTGATTTATTCCAGGTTGATGATTTATCTTTGCATTGCACTGGACATTAAAATTCCTGCTTGCTATTTTGCCTCCTTTCTCAGATCAAGTTCCCAAGCCCAACAGATTTGTGTAAATAAATGTATCATTTCTTGTAAGATTTTCAATATTGCAATTTAACAATAGATTATCAGATAATTTCTAGGTATTCATGGAGAATAAGAATTTATCTGAGAGCCTCATCTGTGTGCTCACAGGGTGTGGTGATTTCATTAGCTTTCCAAACAATGGATTTCCTGTGAAAGTAAACTTACACTCAAGAACAGCCCGGTCTGGTTTACAGCCTGAAATAGAAATGTGAAACATTTTATCTGTGGCTTATAGAGAGAGTACTATCAGCTTTTCAAATAATAACCCCAGCTGTCCTCTTTCTCTGCACGGCCTTTGCAAGAGGTTTATGCACACACTTTCAAAGAATGAGCAGCCAATGAAAGATCTGCTGGAGAAGGACAGTCTGCTGCACTGGCCTGGCACATCACATGGAACTCTGCTGCATTCTGGACATAAATACTTCTGTAAACTAAAACCAGGCAAGACCAACACATTTGATTCAATTAAGCTTTCATTAGACTCAATTATTTTGTTTTCCTTTTGACTAATTTATGTGAATTTATTATTACATCAGTAGCTGCAATTGAAATAGTTCTTCAATTTCCCAAGGGCATTTCATTGTTATTGCGCCTATCAGTATTGGCGCAAATGGAAAAACAGCTAATAAGCAAGCAAATCAATTTCGGGGTGCAATTTACTTATCAGCCCATTCTCACGTCACATGTCCCACATGTAACTTGAACGACCAGTTTTTCCTTCCATTAGCAAGTAGATTAAGAAAAAGGATCTACCTCCTAGCAAGTGCCCGATAAACCAGATACTGTACCCCACCTGGAAATTTAACAGTTATGTGCAGGGCCTTCACTAGAGTTGCATTCCTGCTTGTAGAAGCATTGACACAAAGTAAATATTGTGGCTAACAATTAAGTATGGCTTGGTATCTCATTAAAAAAAAAAAAAAAAGCCAGAAAAGAAATAAAGCCTTCACTCCCACCAGCTCTTTTACAGTTGAAGCAAAACATCTACTTGCAACTCTGGAAGTGGGTCTTGCTACACTGATAGATGTACTCAAGACTTTATTTCTAACTTACTAAACTGCATTAACCCTGGGGAAAAAAAAGAAAACACAAAAAAAAAAAACCAAACAAACAAAGAAAAATCCGATTTCCAGATGGTTACAAACATACCAGGCTCTTTGCTGGGAATGAAAGGCTGTAGGGAATGAAGGGCTGTTGAGAGCAAGCTACTCTGGTATGCCCATCTGTGTTGTTTCTCCACCAAATGCCAAGGTTGTTTAAGGTTCTGCTTCTAACATCCAGCATTCCCACTTGGTGGCAGTTCCCATAGTGTCCCACTGTAATCACAAAGCTGTCAGCTAGTGGAGAGAAACAAAGCTTTTGTCAGTAACGCTCAGAGGCACTGCACTGTTACCAGGCTTTAGAACTGGCTATCCCATTTAGTAATTTTCTCTGGATTCTTTTGATAATCAATTTACTTCTAACCTTTAAGAAGGAAAATTATTCAATATAGTTAGAGAAGCCAAATAATTAAGGCTTCTCTAGTAATTTTGAAAAACATTATATTGCATGATATGAAGAATTGAAACTGTTTTCCTTGCTAACCTTTCACCTTTCTTGAATTAACATTCAAGGGATTATTTCAGAGCATCTCTATCAATCAGCCAGGGGGGTTCAGTTCCAGTAAAATACAGGTACACTTTTTGTGAAGTCTGATAGTTCTTAGATTAAGTATGTAAGCATTGCCTAAGGCAGCCTTCTCTCCTCAGTTGTGCCTGATTAAGCTGAGCTGCTGCAATGCCCTTTAGCAACACAGAAAGCAGCAGAGCAAGGCCCAGGTTAGGACCTGGTTACTACCAAAGGCAGTTACTGATCTGGCCAGTGCAGAAAGAGGATTAAAAGACCCACTTTTGCTCTCTAAGCACATATGTGTTTGGCTACCGTGGTAGTGCTTATTTGCACTAATCATAAGCAATCTACTGTTTGCAAGCTTTTTCCAATTCTAAGGTAAAATTTGGACATGAATATGATGCATGTGTGAGATTAAAATTTATTTTATCTAAACTGGTAGCACAAAACTTTCATTTGCACAGGGAATTGAGAGTGAAGTGGTTTACTACTTTGGGAATTACGCCCAAAGTACAAATTCCTACGTCATAACGACTCAAAATGGGTGAGCCTCTTTTTGTGCTCTTCCCTTCCCCTGTATGCTGTAGATGGTAGATAGACTGGGCTAGGAACACATATATAATCTATCTAGTCTTATCTTAGCAGAGGTAAACCAAAATTCTTTCCTAATTCCGCCTAACTGAATTTATCTTTGCAGGGTGGCCGCAGAACAACTGATAAGTGGCAGTATTTTACTCCACCCTCAAGGATGACTAGTGCAGCAAAGCAATCTTATAAAGCCAACGTGGTCTACATTTATATTGTGTTCAAATAAGGCTTGCTATTTGTCTGAACTCAAAGAGTTGCCTCCAGGGAAGAGTTGAAGAAGGCTTAGCTCCTCTGTCATTGGAGACATCAGGGGTGAAAAGTTTACATAATCTTTTACAAACATGATTTAATACAAATTATTACTTCCTTTTGATGTTTCTATTTCCTCTTGATCCTACAGCCAAGTTCATAATTGATAAGAGAAATAGGAGTGCCATGAGAGAGAACTGGTAAAAACTGACATATGTAAATACAGCTTAAACACTGAGGAGTCAAAAACACATTAATGGCAGCACAGATCTTGGAGCAGAAAGATTTATATAGCAGGGTTCAATCATTCCAGGGTTCCTCTACAGCAATGCCAGAAAAGATGGTCGCAATCCAGAAAGCCTTCAGACCTGTAGTAATTATTATAAGATTGCTTTTTATTATTTTCTCTTTCACACTTGAGTAACACAAAACTTTACATAGCTAAAATAATGCAATTAGAGAATTAAATAATAAATTGTATTGTTGTGAAATACCTGTACATGTTTTCCCACTCACTGCAAATATGTCAGTCAGTCAAAACCCAAAAAGGATTTGGCTGCAGAAGCAACTTAGGAGTACTTTTTAAAGGCAGAGTCCCAGAGGGTGACCAGCAGCAGCTCATGGAAAGAAATGTGTGTGCCCATCTGACTGACATTATATTTTACATATCCAGGGTAAGCAAAGCAGCTTCTGTTCCCACCTAAACGAATGATGCAGGTCATGTTTCATCTGCCAATGACTTCTCTGAGTTCTGTGTGGCAGTCAGCCAGCCCTCACTCTCATCATCAATACAGCTGTAAAAATATGTACAAAACCTTTGACCATTTCACATCTTAAAATAGTAGAGCTGTTCTTGTTAACAAGTTTCTAAATATTCTGAATCAGAGTATGCACATGTAAAAGAACATTTTAAATCTCTCTGTAATAGTTTGAAATGTTTCAAAATATCTGGCATGAACAAAGTAGCTGCTATTGCCAGAAATTATTATTGGTCCCTAGTGAAGAGAAACTTTCATGCTATTCTGTTCCTCTGAGTGTGGGTAGTCTCTTTCCGAAGAAAGAGAAATATGTGAAGTGGCTGGAAGATAAACATGTGAAATGGCTTTTGCAATTCATAATAATTCATAATCATGCAATTCATGCAATCTGCCTTTCACCAAGACCAACTGCTTCCTTGGGCTGAAGTACCTATGAGCTTCACCACAACTATAAAACTGATCTGGATTTCCTGTCTAAATCTTTCTTTTTTTCCAATCCACTCTTCTCCAACTTATTCTGCCCAGATTTTAAATTTGGGTTTTGTCTACTTTTGAAGTTTAGTGCCAAGTAAATGGTAAAACTCTAGTCCATCACTTCGATGGACAGGTGTGGAACTGGTGTGCGGGGGTGCATGGCTATAGTGTACTGTGTACACTCTAACCCAAATACCACTAAAACCCACATAGCCACTAAAACTGTTAACCCCTGCCTCCAGCGGGGCAGCCCCACAAAACCTGACACATTTTGTATACACTAACCTGGCAGGATAAATATGGTTACAGTAGAAGAACTGGAATGAAGGTATCTCTCCTGTCAGCTCTGCTGTTGATTTTTTGTGTGAACTTTGATCAGTTTATAACTCTATTCATTGTGACTTTTCCTGCTCTCCTCTGGAGAATGGTGAGATAACAACTCTCTCAAAGGCAGTGAGCCAACTTGTGCCAAAGAGATCCGAAATCCCCAGATAGAAGGTAGCTCTCACAGGACAGCAATGGGATGTATCAAATATCGATGCTGCAGTTTGTTTTTAAATAGTATTGGACACTGGATTTTCATCAGAATTTATTGCAAAGTTTTATTTCTCTGTTGGCATGACAAAGATGTTCTTTTATTGGTATCTTGGGGAGGTTAATTGCATTGGAGTGTTTTGTTTTAAAGTTCAAACCTTCAGTGAATGCAGGCAAGCTGCTTTTTATCATAAGATTTCATCACACACCCTGTTCCTGGGGGACTTTTTGGCTGTTAACAGTCCTATTGGTTCAAATTTTATTTCAGTAGATTTTATATTCTCTGGTATTGCCACCTCTCTTCAACTCTTGAACTCTTACAGACACGGACCCTATGTAGGCTCTGAATGTAGGTTTTATTGAAGAGGTGAAATATTTACTAAGCCATAATAAGCCCCATACAGTGCTCAGTAAATGACACATGTCTATTGGTTTGGAAAGTGCTCTGAGATCCTGCAGGGTGAGGAGTTGAAAATGCTCCCTGTTACATAGATGGCTTTGCATAATGGACCTCAGGTACTACAGAATCAGTTTAGAAGCCAAAAGAGAATATAAGGCGACAGTTCCAAAAATGCTGCTGTGTGCACACCCAGGGAACACTCCATGGCTACCAATTTTCCAAAGGAAAATGTCAGAAATGTGGACACAGAGCAAAATAAGTATAATTCCTGTGTTCATGTAAGTGTGAATAGTGTCAAGCTCCAAGCAGCTTTTTTCCACCTGGCACACTGTGTGCATTTTTAAATAAGTCTTCACAAATTAGGTGATCGTGTAGCACAGAAGGCATTTCATTGCAGGAGGCTAACCAGCTTAATTCTAGCTAATGGTATGGTTTTGGCAGTAATTTCATAAGGAATTGGTCCTTTTCCTTGACATCAAGAGGAAGCTATGGCCGATAATCCACACTGAGGGGTGAGTGACAAATAGTTTGGAAAAGGTTTTGTGCCATGCCAAATTTAGGGAAACTGGTTGAAACTCCTATTATTTGATAAGTCAGTTGATTGTATAAGTAACTAAGAGGCAGCAGCACAGGCATTGCTGGTGTCCCAAGCTGGCACTATGAAATAGCACAGAAATAGTGAAATTATTCTGGAATTGTTGGAAACAATAGAACCTCTTAATAATTTTAGTTAATGGTTTTAATTTAATTGCTTCATTGTAACCTATATATATATATATATTACAAATAGTGTGTTATTCTTAAATTATTCTTAGCCAGCATTTAGCAAAGTTGTCATAAGCATCTAGCGTGGGAATAGAGCGTGGGAAAATTAATGAAACTTTAAGTTTGCTAAGCTAACCTTGATATGCTTCAATGAACAAGGCCTGGTAGAGAGTCATGTATTGTTGAAATTGGATACAAGAAGCACAGAATTTATGGACTACAAGGACATTTTGCAGAAACCAGAAGAGAGAGAAGAAGCTAATAAAGACTCAGTATATGTGTGCTGAAAAGTCTCTACCTGGAAAAAAAATACTAAAAAAGACTGAAAAATATAAACTAATTAGCATGAGAAGTGAGAAACCAATAACCAATAGAAAACATAATACTGATTAATGAAGGACAATTATGTCATTTAGGACCAATGAACATTAATTTTTTTGTTTGCTAAAAATGTATAAATAAGTGAATGAGTTTGGTATCTGCATTTGTGTAGAGGCTGGAATTTTGTTGGCCACACACATGCCTCCAGGCTAAGAATAAAGTAATGCCTTACTCACTGACACTAAAAAGACAGTGTTAGAGAGTCTCATTGAAGCTGACAGTTTTGGAGGATTTGGTAGCTGAAACTTCATTCAGCATTCAGGGCCCTGCCTCTGCTGTGACTTGCTGTAGCCTGTCAGCATTCCCTGGGTCTGCTGAAGACACTGCTGAAGGTTCCCTGTAAGCTGAGACTAATAGAGCAGTGCCAAAGAAAGATCTGCAGCTAGCCAAATATCCAAATAACCTGTCTGCCACAGCAAATGTCTCCATCCTCTATTCAGTAATAAAAGGCATTTAATTAGTTAAGTGTGAGAGTCTATATCCCTGGTCAACCTTTAATTTCATTGCTTTAGCAAAATCAGCTGGTTAAAACTGGACATCTGTATCTCTGAAGAAGTGGAAACTATGATACAACAGCAAATTCTTCAGGCTGTCACTTTCTACCCAAAGTTTACTAAGCCATAAAGAAGCTAAAATCCATTCTCAAAAAGGCATAAAATTTGGCTCAAAATGGCAACAAGGAATGATAGAGTTGTTTTATATCTTAAATGTGAAATACAATTTGTCATGTGACAGGTTTGAATGCAGAAGTCAGTTATCTGACTTGCTTCCTGTTAAATGTTGTCTCATTCAGAAATTGCAAACAAGATCTTTATTGCATTATTGTCTCAGATGACTGTTCAAACTCTTGAAAAGGGGCATATGTGTGGCTCAAAGTTGATATTTATGCACTGAATTCATGCAATAGATCTGTGATCAGACCTACAAAGCATAGCCCAGCTGTGCACTCTGTGTGCCAGTTCCTTGGGTGGTTGCAACATTGCAGTGGTAATATTCCCCAAAGCTCTTGCTGGCAGTTTTAAAGCATGATGTAACAAATCTTCTGCGGGTGGAATGCTGCCCAGCTCTGAGGTAGTTTGCTTGGTTTGGTTTTGACTTCTGCATAAACTATTTGCATTTTGATTTTTAACATGGTAATTAAAAAGCCAGACTGTGCCTACATCTTTTCCTGTTTTTTCCACAGAATCCTTGAATAAATAAATAAATAAAGCAACTTCACTTTGTTTATTTTATGATTTTCCTTTGTTTCATTACAGTTCACATTTAATTTGAGTGCTACCGATTATTTCTTCCAAATGTACACAATGTAAAGGACTTTTCATTTATAGAGGCTACTCGTCTGTGCCAATCACTGTTGTCAGATTTGCACTGAAGTATTCACTACTGAAACATGCTGTGTTCTCATACTACCCATGGAATAAATTACATAAGGCACTCCTGTTTCCATAATCCAAATTCTCACCAGATCAGTAATATCAGACCAAAATCAATTGGCAAGTAGGCCTAAGTCCAAAAAGGAAAAAACACAGCTCTACTTTGTTTTACACACTTCTCTTTATCATTTAATTCTGTACAGAGATTATATTGAAGATTCAGGTTATTGATTATCTTTAAGGTAGGCTACAAAAGTTGTAAAAATCTTCAAACACCTGTTAAATTTATATCATCATCAATAAACAGAAAGGCAAATCCTCAGTGACAGCTTCATTTTGTCTAAACAGAGCTGCTTTGAAACCAGCAGATTTACAGATTTATACCATTCCAGGATCTGATATACATGTACACAGAAATATACAGAAGTTAAATATTTCCATGCAATAGAAGCTGTGGAGTCAGCTGTTCTAAAAGCTACCAAACAATTTCTATTATGAAAGGGCAGGAAGGTCTAATCTAGCAGCAATGCTGAAAGGCAAAAGGAAATATTTCCATTTAGAGCATGATTTAAATTAGTTAGGGCTCCCAGATCTGGAAAAGAATGGACTGGATTGGATTGGATTGGATTGGATTGGATTGGATTGGACCTTACTGATCATCTGGAGAAGAGGCTAGCACCAGCCAGGTTCAAAGCAAACAAGAAAGGTAATTTTTCATGTGACAGGTGGTGGACCTGTGCAATATCTTGTTGCAATTGTGGATAGTAAAGCTCACAGGGGCACAAATAGAGGTCTTGTACGGGTTACTTAAGACTGCCAAACAAAATTCAGCCCAAGGAAAAATGGCTGGAAAACGCTGGAGTGCAGGAATGTGTTAGGAGAAAGGTCATTCCTGCCTGCCTTGTGCTTCTTTCCTGGGCCTCTCTGTATGGCCAGTGCTGGACATGGGGCACTGGGCAATCTGGGCCTCTTGTCTGACTCAGTACACCCAGTACAGGTTCTCAGATGATTCAGGTTCTTGGGTGAAAACATCAGTGATGCATTTCAGAGTAAATGAAGCCTTACCTCCTCGACCTCATGTAATAGTAAGCTTAACCACCACCTCCTATTCTAGAGCAGCACACTACCAAATAAGCCTGTTTTACAATTTGTTGCTAAATCAGCCCTCATAATCACAGCATGGCAAAATCTGGATATGCTAATTTTTAATCAAATAAATTACCAGCAAGTGCAAATTTGAAATACCAGCAAATACGTAGCCTAGTAGTCTGACATCCTCACACTCTGGCTAATTGATTTCTGCGTAACCCCAAAGAGTTAATAATACTTTATATGATATACAGAATGCATAACTGTTGGTATTCTAAGGTGTCACCACCTTGAATCTAGATTAGTTATGTTTCTCTTGACTGAGTTATGCAATTACTCAAACAATGACAAAAAACTTGCATGGTGGTGTGGTAAAATAAAATCGTCTTTATGTACTAACAGGAGAAAGAACAAAGAGGGATAAATAATTAGGAAACAGCTCCCCAAACAATTAGGAAAGCCTTGATTCAAATTTGATTTTCATTCAAATTGCTTTACTTGTAAAGTGAGGTGACTCCATCATCACAAGTCCTGCTGCAGAGTGATCTGGGGAAACCATTAACACACTTACAGAGACTAATGGGCTTGTCCACAAGAAGTAATCAGTGCACAATAAAGCAGGAGATAAATCCACAGCATCTCAGCCAGCTTGCAATAACTATTATAATCTATTTCCACATGCAGGAAAAAATTAATGTCACAGTATCTTATACCTGACAACTTAGACTTACACAAAGTTATAAGTGACAGACACTGTGAGAAGTATCATGGTCTCTAACTGCTAAAAACCTTCTCTCTATTGTCTAAAAATTATCTTTAGTCACCTGAAGTCTTTCCACCTTAATGCACAGAAAACATTGTAGTTGCCCATATGAGGAACTGCTCAGAGGTTATTTTAATAAGGAAATTTTGCATATACAGAAGAAACATTTTTCTTTGAAATACACTTGCAGCTATTAATTGTAAAGTTGGGGGGCTGTGCTGGGTTTGACTGGAAGAAAGCACAGGTTTTTGAAAGTCATTGAGCTTGTCTTTTCCACAGACTGTTCATACACAAGTGCATATCCATGAAGAAGCACAGTTGTTCCTTGGTAAGTAAACCAGGGGAGAAGAATATCATCTACCAACAGCACCACACTGAATTCACAGCCTTAGGAACAGGTAGAAAAACCAGATCCACCAAGTCAGTCTTGGTAGGTGAGCTCACCTTTGCAACTCTGGGAGAGTTTTCAGGGGAGCTGCAGAGTCAGTATCTGTCTTCTGCCAGCTTTATGAGATGAATAATTTCCATTCAGTGGGTGTGCTTGGACACATGCACTCCAAATAAACTGATCACCCACAGACTCTACAGTATCTTTTACAAGTATGATCAAAATCAACTCAAAATCTCAAGATTAGGAGATTAGTCAAAAAGATGTTGTGACAATACTGAAGCAGGTTAAGTGGTCTGTCTGGTACACATGTAGTAGCTATGTGTTCCCAAACAACCCAGACCCAAACAAGAACAAAACAAACTGTGGATTAAATATTTTGCCTGTCTTCTGGTACAAGCTGATATGGATCTTATCTGTATTTATGAAAGAATTAAAGCCATTTCAGTAATGTCACATTTCATTCAGTATGCATTTGCAGGTTAGCTATCAGGTAAAATCTGTTTTTCAGAGTAGATTTTGTTAAAAGCCTCCATGAAAACCAGCACTATATCTTTACTGTTTAGATGGGCTTGGCTTACTCTTGTTCTTGCTCAGACTATAAAATAAAAGAGGAGCTTACTGGGATGCAATGATATAAAACTGTGTGGGGTGTTTACTATATCCTTTTAGCAATTTTTAGTCCTAAATTATGTATAGACATTTCATCTTGTTATGGATCTTTGTGGGATTATGGCCCAGAGAATCCTTGTTTTGAAAGAAATATATGGCAGGGAGGTAAGGCAAAATACTGGCAAAAATACTGTTAAGTGCCATTGAGTTCACCTCATTTGGCAACATCTTTCAGCAACCCTGGTTGCACTGCAGTTTGTTGCAGTAGTTATCAGTTATTAATTATTTCATTTCCTACAGTGCCCACTATTAGATTAATACAGAATACATGTGAAGAAGACAAAGAAGGGCTCATTGGCCAAAAAAAGGTAGAGGTAGTAAGCAAGAGGAGAACTGCTCACAAACTGCTGGGACACAAACTGGGGGCATGAAATACACACAAGGCAGAAATCTGCTCAAAGAGACAGAGCTGCCTGTAAGAGAAAAACCTGCTGTAAGGAATACCATAAAACCAGACACCCAGACAGTGTTACTTCATGGAGTCAGAAGTCCAGGAAAAGAGTTTGTTTATCAAGTTTTCTTGTATGTACACCAAAATAAACCACAAGCAATTTTGTGTAGGTAATTTCTGGCTTCCTCTAGCATGCATGTTAATTACTGCAAGTGTTTTTAATTAATCAGAGTTTTAAATATGGGAAACATGCTTTATGCAATAGTAATGGGGTTCTACAGAAGCTTAAGCTTTCAACTACTCAAAGTACAACATAAAAAGGTTGTGTTCCATTTTAATATACTATTCAAGGCTTTGCTATAATTTTGCTCAAACAGGCAAAGAGGGACCACTAAAATGCAACTAGTCCTGCTGGCACAACCCTGCAATGAATTTAACATAAAGGTCTGTTTCTCTAATGCTAATTTAGTGAGGCTATAATCTGAAAGCAGAAACAGATTTAAATGAGATAATGGCAGAGGTTTACACTGCTTTTATTTTCTGCTATGGAAGATCTGGGGAAAATATTCCACCAAAGTGGTTTCATTTCACTCAATTTCCTGGATAAAGTTTATTGAATAAAATCCCACAAATTTAAAAGGAAATGCCAGAAAAATGGAATCAACAACAGAGAGAAAACTGAAGAAAAGCAAAATAAACCAAGTGAGGAAAGGTTTGGCATTTAATCCAGGGGCAAGGGAGATTTTGAGAAGACTTAAGAATATGAGGCAGTAAGGCAAGTATACTTATTTACTGTTTTCACTAAAACAGTCTGGAGCAAAGGATGAACATTGTGATATCTGAGGTACAAAATCAGTGCTATTGAGATTATATTAATCAATTTACCCTTTTTTTCCAGCAGCTGCTTCAGTGTGTCTGCAATGTCTGCTGGATTCCACTTGAAATGTTCATATGAAGAAGACTCTCATTGACAAAATATGTGGGCCTACTTTTATTTTTGTTTAGCTATGTTTATATGTACCCATAATTGCTTCCCCTTTCTCCTGCGCGTTTCGTACAGTCAATGTTTCCTGTAACTAAAGTAGGCATTTCTTAACTACTTGTCTGCACAGACTCTAGAAAAATAGTGACCTGAAGAATCTCTCCACATTTCACTGCAATTACATAACCATTACTATTAGCCTACCCACTTCCATAAGCTATTTTATCATAGATGGATAATTTCATAGTTCCCTACAAGCAGTGCATAAGAAGCAGATTGTGACTTAACAGCAAATAATTATTCGACCAAAACACTAAAATTTGATGGCAATTACATGAATGGCAGTGCATTACAAGGCAGACAGCTATTACAAATTTAAAGCATAAACTGCTCTCCACACAATAGGTTTTGACACATATAATAAATAATATTTTGAGAAGCTTTCTTTTTCTAGCCTGACATAAAGACTAAAATCCAGGTAAAAAAAAATATTTCAAAACTCTCCACCTATTGGTCAGAACTGAGGTTATTGCCTGTCAAGTATGGTGTGCCCATTTATCTCATGTTTGTGTAAGAGCTATGGTCTGGTCTGGTCTGATCTGATCATACACAAGCAAGCTGCAATTTCCTTGCTCCTATTTATTTGATTTCCATTTACTCAATTAAGGTGTGAAACTGGGAGCTGAACCTACTGTCACTCAGGAGCTCTTAGCTGGTTGTGGAAATGAAGCTATCTGTCATAACACTGGACCTGTAATACTTCACAGGCTGAAGTACTAAGAAAATTTTCTGCAGAAATTGCTCAGGGCAAAATCAAGTTCTCACTTAGTACAGGATCTTAATTCTACTCCTATGCAGGCAGTTGTGTGTGGTCTCTGGGATTTATGTAATACAGTGATTGAAAACTCTGCTGGAGAGATTGCTCTATGTGCTCCTGGACTGAAAATGAGGAGCATCCCTCATAACCAGGCCCACTAGAGAGCATCTATTCTCTGCTGCTTCTCATTATCTGTCATTCAATTATAAAAGACTTCTATCCTTGATTTCTTGCATCAGTTATATTTTTATTTCAGGTTTTAAGAAATTCTCTCTGCAAGTATATGATTTAGGATCTTACCTCTGAAATGGTGAATTTAACTCATTGGTGGTATTTATGAAACAATTCAGATGGTATTCCAGGATGAAGGAACAATTCATGTCTTATTGGTTTTTAATAGATTTCTATGCCAAGTATTGGTATTCTTCTATTCAGAAGGTCCCAGCTTCATTTCCCACTATTTTTTTAAATACTGTTGAGAGGTCAATGAGAATAAAATAAGCAAAATAAGACTTGTGTGACTTGAAAGCCATACAGCCTTCTCATTGCATGAACTGTAGTGCAGAATAACTTTACATGTCTCAGAAACAGATCTGCATAATAAGAGAAAGATTTCTTCTGTACGTGACAGAACTGTGAACATTTATATGAAAATGTATCAAGTCTGATAAGAGGGCAGATCAGTTTTCACTGTGGCTATGAATTAATTTACAAGGTTTCAGAAAGGTTCTATATTCTTCCCTTCTCTTCCAGATAAATCAATGCCTTTTATTTTTTCTCTTTTTTTTTTTAGTTCTGCATTTAAAAGGCAATTTTCTCCTTACAGAGGCAAAGACTATAAAGAAGGTGCTCAGGGATGGTGGCAGTCACCAGCAGCTACAAAACTAAGGAACTGACATTCATGAGAAGAGTCCTCAGAGAGAAAATAAGAGAAATAGAAGCGTTAAGGGAGGAGACAATGCATAAAGGTGAAAGGAGACATGAAGAGGGATACCTTGAAGAAGAAGTCAAGATGCAGAAAGAACAGATTCACAAACGGAGGTTAAACCAGAAACCTGAGTGACTAAAAATTTGTATGAGACATTTCAATAAAGCCAAGATAAAAGTAGCTAAAAGTAGATATGAAATAAAAAAGTAAAACTTCAAAGTTAAATAATGAAACTCTGAGTTAAAGAGTGAAAAAGGAGCAGTTCTGTGAGCAACAGAATTCCTGTTGTCTGATTTCTTAAAAATTTCTTTCTTATGACTACACTTTCCTTTGTCAAGGAAAATGCAAACTCTGAGTGAAGTTTTTCCTGATGTTGACAATTAATAATAATTAATAATTGTACTTTCACTGGAAGAAGGAGCACATGCTGCAGCCTTTCCATCAGGAAAGGCAAGTGCAAATCTTTTTACCTCACCCAGTCATCAATCTTCATGAAAATTGCAGGAAGCTGATATTTGTAAGATCTTCACTGTTATTGCTGAGGTTTCAGCTTACCAATGGGTTAAAGAATGGGTCATTAGATTTAGATGCTCACATAAACACACACATAGCTGAATCAAATAAGCCTTAAGAAATAAGACAAATTGGGTGGAACAAATCCCAGTGGAAGAAGAGTTGGGGTTATGGAGTGGAAAGGAGATGAATGAGGCAAGACGAAGAGAAAACCGACTTTGTCATGGCTCCAGGAAAAATAGTGAAAGAGGAGGTAAAACCTATTAAGACAGTATTTAATAGAGACCTGAGAAAAAGGCAGAAGAGACTGATTTATTGAAAAGCAGGAGAGGAAGGGATGGGATGTGAAAAGGCTGTGTCTGACTGCTGACTGCTTCTGAAGTAGGAAGGGCAGAGGAAGCTCTGGCTCCCCAGCGATAGGCAATATGGAAAAAGAGGTTTGAAGGCAGAAGAGAGCTCAGTAAACTGAAGGAGGAGATAATGAGAAGAAAAGTGAGCATATGCAGCAGTGGAAAATGCAGTAGTGCCACCTTACCGAAGTGACAGAAGGCAGTGGGCCCAGGTAGCCAAGGACAGAGATGGGGAAAGGATAGGCTGACATAAGGATGAGCTGTGTGAAGACAATTGGGCATTGGGCATTAGATCACTTCTGCCTTGCAACTGTGTGCCAGAGTGTGAGGATGAGGCTGGAAAGGGCTGGCAGGCCTGCTCAGCTACTCTGTGCTGTGGACACTGCCAAAGGGGCAGGTGGAGCATAACTGGTGAATGCTTTGTTCATGGGGGAAATATTGAATTATGCCTGGTAATTACACAGCAAGGGAACTAATGATAATGTTGTGCCTGTGTATCAGTGTCTCTGGGAGTATCAATAATTTTTACCATTCAAAGATGGTTGTGAACTCTCCAAGAAGACATGGCTTCATCAGGCTGGTATCAGCACTGGAATGGGATCTGCATTTTTGATGAATCATGGAGTGGAATTCCAAGAGACTGCCAGGCATCCAGCCCCTACAAGCAAGGCAGCCAACTGGCTTGGGGGCCTAGAAACTCTGAAACTGCTTCCAGAGGGCAGACACATCCCAGCAATCCAGACCTGGGAAGGGAGCAGACACTGAGCAAAATTAACATAGTCATGAAGGCACAGCTGTTATTCAGGAGGTGGGCAGCACTGAGCCCAGTGAGGACCACACCAATTTCAGCCAGCAGCTGCCAGGGGTCATACTTCATTTCAGAAATCCCATGTGTTGGTATTTGCAGACCATCTTTACAACAAAAAATCCATCTTACAGGAAACATCAGAAAATGGTCTCTTTCCCAGTCTAAATAAAATATATCTGTATTTCTTAGATTTGGCCAACTTTGTTTGCCACATATATTTACAATTTGCAGAATCATAGATTTCTGAGTCATGGTGAATCATTAAAAAGTTTTTGCACTTGGAAATTTTGCATCATTCTTCAACACACATCACTGATTTAATAATGCGCATAAAATCTTTCTGGCATGACTTGGGTCTTCTCAAATGCAGTTCATGCAAAGGGGAAGAGACCCTCAGCTGACACTGTTCCAGATCAGCAAAGGTGCAGAACAGACAAATACAAACTGAGTCAATAAACTGTAAATGTTCATCATTGATGTTTTTGGAGGGAATATTTGTTCCTCAACTCAAGAGAAGTTTCAAAAATTTCAACCTATGATTTACTGCACTTGTATATCACCATCTATAAATTGGAAACAGGCTTCTATACTCTGAGATGCAACCCCAGTAATTTTAGTGTATACATAGGCCAGAAGATGCCTGTGGCTCTTTTCTTGGGGACAGCATGGAGGAGAACTCTTTTGTTGATATTTGGATACAGCTTCACTAAAATCCAAGCTTTCTAAAGACACAAAAGATGACACAAAACTAAAAAGAGTTACTTTTCTTCCAAAAGATTTCTTCAGCTAATTCTTCCTCCCTCTCACTATTTATGGTATTGCATTTCTTGGCTTTCTCTATCATGGTCTCTGAGGTTGCTGCAATGTCCTGTCCTTCACACAGTCAGAGGTTAGCCACAGTGACGTTACAGCAGCCTGCACGAGGACGATAAAAAGCAGATTTGCTTCTCTGTCAGCCACTGCTGAAACACAGAAACTGGTTAAGATCACAGGGTTTGTTTCTTGCAGTCACAACCTGGCAGGAGCTACTCTCCTTGTTACTTATCAGGAAGAAGTTGGCTGCCTTTAACATGATCTCTCCTTGCTGCTGTCTTAGTTGTTCTTTTGGTATCATTCTGACATAGACCAAGTTTAAAATGTCACCTTATTATGTCACATGTTGTAGTTTAGAAAGGAATATTTCTATTACAAGAAAAAATAGTCTTCTTTATCTGGTTTTAGGATGTAAGTATAAAATGGAAAATATAGAAAAAATATTTAACCCTCAGCTGTGAGTACTATGTAACTGTAAGGTTATCTTTACTAATACCATTACTGTCTCACATTTCAAGTATTTATAAGATAGACTCATCCTTCTAGATATAAACATTTTCTCTATATTATTTATGTGTTTAGTGTTATACATAGATGAGCTTTGGGATGAGGATTTTATAGCAAGTTTCTGGTCTATGACAAAACAAAAATAATGACCAAGCCCTTTCTGAGCAAGGAACTGTAGAATCATGGCCATCTGGAAGAGATCATTTGCTGATATAACCACTTTTTTTTTCTCTCACGGGTCTCATGGTCAATTTTAATCTGTAGCTCTGGATTTCTTATATATAGGAGAGAAATATTTAACATAGCAAAAAAAAAAATCAGTATTAAGCAGTGGTTAGCTCAAGGAAACACACAATGCTGCAATGCTGAATGCAGTCTTGACCATCTTGTTCAGTACAGCCTTGGATGGGGTAATTTCCAAGGAAGATATACTGGCAGGTCAGTCCAGAACGCTCTGATGGGTATAACTGGACTAATGATAAAGACTTCTCAACTATAATTGGAAAAATGTGTTTCACCTGCCACTGGCTGCTGTTTTCTTCCTGCTCCCAAGCAGTGTGAATCTTGTAATCAATAAATAAATAGGGCTGTACAGATCTTTTGTCTGCAAGAAGCACGTACAGCTGTGTGGGAAACGAAGCTGGAACAATATAAACCTCCCAGGTAAATACGGCTTGAACATTTGAATAAACTGGGTTAAGCTCCCTGAAGAAAATCACAAGTTAACTATTAACAAGTCTGCAAAGCTGAATGGAGGAGACCAGCAGGAGACAACCAGCCACAACAAAACAGTGACTAATTGTGTGCAGTCATGACATTCAATAAACAGCAGGTTAGAAGAGGATGCGACGGCTAAATATAATATATTAGTGTCACAGCTGCCACTGTCTATATCGCTTTTCTCCTTGTTTTCAAGATGAGATTAACTGTATTATCTATAAATAGACCAGACTGTGCAAGTCCTTTACCTACAAATAGCACGCACAGTTCTTCCCAAAGCACCTTGCTCAGGCTGGTCTGAACAAAAGGAAAGATATGTTGTAATGGTGGAGAAGATGCTGGTGAGATGGTGGCTGCTGAGGCTGAAATCTTCCATGCAGCCACAAACCTGCAACAGCAATGGTACAAACTTCTTCCAGACTTTGCCATTATTGTTATTTTATGTTGATCCACATGAGATAACTCTGCAGGTGAAAGATATATCTATAAAGCTTGGCATCTTATTTCCTTGTTTACCAAGTGTGACCTTGATACTACTTCTGGTTTCTAGCCACTAGAAAATGCATTGCACAATCATATACCAAGACAAATGTATGCCCTTAAGTAATCAAACCTGCTGGGATAAAATGAAGTGGTTTAGAACACAGTGAGATATTTTCCAGCAGGAATAGAGAGCTACTTCCAGCAGTTGGCAAAAATCATCCAGAAAAAAATAAGTGTTTATTTTTAATCTTGCACACATCTTTTCTATCAGCACTTTCTGTGATTCTTCTGCTTAGTTGGGTCTCATAGTCCTCTCCACACAAAATCCTGTAATCATTCTCTGATAGCCATTATCGTCAAAAATCAAGAACCTCTTTAAAGTTTCTTCCAAGCAATTTATTCCCTTTCCCAGAATGGCACAAGAGTCTCGGTTTGCATTTCATGCTTCAGAAATGACTTTCTCTTTCACCAAAACAAGAGTAACATTTGCCTTTTCCTCCATGTGAAGCAATTCAGAAATCCATCCTTGTTTTTTCCTTCCTACCCTGTTCAATCCCCTTGCTCCCTTTCCCATGTTAAGGAAGGCTGCATTCAGTCCAGTGAACAAGGTAAGCAGCCCTTGGCCAGAAGCAGTCGTAGAAGAAAGCTTTTTCTACCCAACACCATGGTTAGCCAGGCTGTGCTCATTCATAAGCAGAAACAACCCCCATCCCTCCCCACCCCTGCCTTGGGGCCCAGGGAAGCTGGGCAGTTCAGTTCACACATGCAGCACATCCCTTCTGCCACAACAGCAGGCAGGATGTCAAAGGTCAAGACACCTGAGCTTTGATCACATGCATCTGACCAGGAAAAGACATTGGAGTTCCATCTCCCTGTCTGCTTCCTGCAGAAGAGCTGAAAGGAGCAACAAATGCATTTGTACCAGTGTAAAATTCTCCCTAACCTTTGTCTCATTGGCATTATGCTGTGCTAGAAAAATATATTTGTTTTACTGTGGAATTCTAAAGGAAGTCAGGAAGAGTTTCCTGAAGAAACATAGATACTCCTTAATTTAAAAATCTGAAAGAACAACAAGTTGTTAACAACAGTAAGTTGAAACAAGTACTTTTTCTAGATCAAAGTGCTGTCTATTTATACTAATAGTTTCATTATGATACAAACAGAAGATACTCTAATCTAGCAAACAGATAAAATCCCAACCATTTCAAAATAGTAAACCCAAATCATTATTTTTGAAATAAATACAGCTCTTTTACCAAAAATATGGCAGTAGTAACATAAAACAATCACTATTAGTTAAAACTTAGGGAAAAAATACATTTAAGTAAAAGCATCCTATGCTAAATTGAAATACCAAAATTATGATATTAATTTTTTCCAAAAACAGTTTTCATTTTATTAAATTTTCCTGGGGAATATTTTCTGAAATTTGGAAGTTCACAAAAAAAAAAAAAAAAAAAAAAAGTTATTTTAAGACATTTAATTGCCAAGCTGTTTTGATTACACTTTTTGGCCAGTGCTATACTTCTGGAATTTTACTTTTCATATCCTTATGTGACGTGTCCCATTCTGCACAGAAGAGGAGAAATCCTCATTCAGCTTTACAGTCACAGTGAAATCAGCTGTTCCAGCTTTAGCTCAGGCATGTTCCTACCAGCTCAAGAACATTTTTACCTCCTTAAGGCAAATGATCAGTAGCAGCCCTTGTCTTGTGCCAAGTTCAAATCCAGGTGCTGGGGAGCCTCTATTACCTGCAGACACTACTCTGGAGATGGTGAAGCTCACAACCCTTGCTTCTAGAGCAGCTCTGCTCTGTACCATTGGAGGTATCCATTAGCAGCAATCCAAGAGGTGGATGGCTTGTACTGCAGGTAAACTGAGGCATGAAGTAATTAACCTTAGGTGGTAAACATTACCCTGAAATTACAGAAGTCTAAAATATAAGCATCCTCTTTGGTATCCCTTGCAGCTGGACTAGAGAGGCTGTCATCATATCTTCTCTAAAAAGTGCACACAAGCTGACCAAACAGTAAACAGGAGTCTGGATGTCAGGGCACATGGCAGCCAAGATGGAATTCAGGAGACCTACTCTTGCCTACTTGTGTCTATCTTCTGCTCCTTAACACCTTGTCCATGTGGGACGTCAGGAAAGCAAACAAGCTCCAATATATCTGAGCTCTGAGGGACTGCCTCCAGCTTGAGACACCTCACATGGACAGCCTCGCTGACCATGCCTTCAGCAGGGCAGCATTTTCATTACAAAACAACATTCAAATTGAAACATTGTCATTTTTTGATCCACAAATAGTTGCTTATAAACATTTTAGGCTGCTCAGCAATCAATGTCTGTACTGAAGGCCTTCAAGTGGCCTCAGTGGTCCCAGATTCATAGGCATGAAAGCAGAAAGCTGTGCCATTGCTCGTCGTAGCCTGAAAAGCCTGAAGCCGTGGGTCAGAGTACATGGTTTGAAAGCAGTCTCACAAGAAAGACCAAAGATACCCAGTTCTGTGGACTCCTGGTCTATCTGCACTTCCATATGAACAAGGAGTAGGGGAGCCCAGTGGCTTTATGCCTTGGGCTGTTTTCAGGGAAGGCAACCAGTCTCATCAGCCTTAGCAGCAGCTGAAGAAATCTGGCATCCTTCCCCATACAGAGAAGTGTACTGCTGTGAAGGTTTCTTTGACTGGATTATGTCTCTATTCTTTTTTTTTTCTACATTTTGAGTAGCTGTGCTGACAAAACTAGTTTATGGTTTAAACCAAAACTCAGTCTAAAGCAAAAATTTACTGAAGTAATCCCAAGAGATTAAGGAACTCATTCACTCAATAACAGAGTTACCAAAGGGTTTGTGTGTGGCTGCTCTTTTATCATTTTTGGGCAGGTTTTCATGCCTTCATAAGGATCACTACAGCTTATATTTAATGTAATGACCTTTTACAGAAACAATGGCAGGGTTTCACAAGGGCACCGAGGCACTCAGACCCTTAACTATTTTTGGAGAGTTGTGCAAGAGACAAACTCACCAATCTGAAAGATAAAAGAGGAAGATGATGCAAAGTAACATTAGCACAATAGCATTTACCGACCTGAATCCTCAGGACCATGTTACGTACATTAAATAGCATTTTCACCAATTCATGGTGCATATTATCCCCACTATGAGAAAAGCAACCTAGGAAGAGAATCACAAAAAGAGCTGAAAGAATCTTTTCCACAAGAAGTCTATGGAAAAAAAATATGACTGGATGCCCTGAGGTTTTATTCTCGCTGAGTGTACCAAAACCATCAAGTTTTGGACTTGATGGCATTTAAAAGAGCATTGTGTCATGTTCCATTATGATGTCACTTAATGACATCAGTCAGGATGTGAGAGGCTCTGTGTAAATGCAGCAGAATTCAAACACCTCTCTCAGATCTATGAAA
Source organism: Haemorhous mexicanus (assembly GCF_027477595.1). Taxonomy (NCBI): domain Eukaryota; kingdom Metazoa; phylum Chordata; class Aves; order Passeriformes; family Fringillidae; genus Haemorhous; species Haemorhous mexicanus. The sequence continues at coordinate 25,672,197 of NC_082346.1, forward strand.
TTTTCATTCAGGTAATTTTCCATTCACTGGGTAATCACATTTTCATGCTATTTCATGTAGGAGAACGTGAAAAACAAAGGTGCACATTTAAGACAGTCAATTATTCTTTGTATATCTCATAATAATTGTACATTGAATTGAGGATCTATTGCACTGCTTCTATACCTACATGATTTACCACTTACCTATTTGGGTCAGGGATTACTGACTTTCAGTTCATAACATCTCTACTGCACTTACCAGTGTAAAAAGATGAAAACATTACTGAGACCTAGGCAGTTCCTGACACTTTGAGTCTTTGCTGTGGTAGGAACCACAGTAACACAACTCCAGAATCACCCTGTTGGTATTCCAGTTAACCAAACCCAAAGTGTGAGTCACCCCTCCTGCTGTCAACAGTGCATTGGTCATCCACAGGGATTTGTCTTCACAAGAGCGAGAGCTGGCTTTGTTACCTGACTTCCTGCTGGGACACAGCATTGTCTGAGGAACCACAAGTCTGCTGAAGAATGCCCTCCTTGGTGTCTCTAGCCCTGGCCCTGCTGAGGTCCCAGGCACTGCAGCACTTGTTTCTGTGCCCTGAGAGGCAGGGAGCTGAAGCAAGTCATGCTACAATCGCTTCCACTCCTGGGTGAGGTTGTACTGACTTCATTTACAACTTATGTTGACAGAAGCTGACTTAAACAAGGATTAAATATAGTTGTGCTTCAGTGTGACTATTCACACATACAAGGAGGGTGATGAAAAATAAATGAAGAGTGTATTAGTGTATTAGAGTTTTGGGTGTTTTTTACTTTGTAATATATTTAAAAGCTATCTCCCACTGCTGTTCTCTTTTTCCAAATTTGACTGGAAGCTGGGACCTAATTCTCTGCTGCTTTGCATTTAACAGGGAAAAAATGCTGCTATCACAAGTTAGGTTTCTGCAACTCCCAGTTTTTAAATATGTAAATACAAGGGTATCGCTGAGAATCAGACCTAGACAGCAAGATTTTTAGCTGAAGTCAAATAAGCTCTTCTGATTTACCCAAACTGATTACCCCAATTTGGTCTTTACTCGAAGCTTAATGTGCTTCATGTTTGAACTTCCCAAAGAAATCTGACAGTAACTCTCTGTCAGCCCACAGCTGCATAACAAAGCAGCTTGCACTTTTCATTTGCAATCATCTTTAGTTAAGAAAAGCAAATTCTCCATTCACATGAGCTATCCAACAGAGGAAGAGAGAAGATAATACAAAGAAACTCATGGGTAGCTTTTGCCACATGTCCATTTAACTGTCACTTGAAGACAGAATCACTTAATTATCACTACTGATAATGTAGTGATTATTGATTAATGCTAAATATTTTCATTTCAGCCTTCTGGATGATTTTCATCATCCTTGTCAATTGCGATTAATCAGTTATTTGCTCCAAAATACTAGATACCAATGAACTGAAGTGCTTCCTCTTTGTAAACACCTTTCTTTCCTGTAAGCATTCACAAAGCCTACTTAAATAAAGCTTCACCGCTACACCAGACATAAAGATTCTCAAAAATTATCTGTCTGCCTGCAAGAAAGCTCAGTAATTCCACAGATAAACAGTAGGCTTCAGTTAAACCTCACATATACTAGCATTTTTCAAGGCTTTGGTTGGTCTTGTCCCATTTTTTTCTCTAGTTGGGGGTGAGGTGCTCTCTAAGAACCTCCCAGAATCTCACTGTGAGCTGCCTGAAAATGCAAGATGACTGCAGAATGATGCAGACTTTCTCCAAGAGATTAAAAACATGCAAATGGCATCTAAACCACTGATATCATGAAAATCCCAGACAGCTCATCTATTTGGCAAAGACAGACTCTGCAAGTGGGGAAGTCACAGAGGTTAGGAATTTGAGTGATTTCAAATGAATGTGTCCAGCCAGCCACACTACACTTCAAAGACAAAAATGGTATATTTAAAGAGCAAGGCTGTTTGCAACTTCAGAGCATTTTAGAAAATAAGCTCTAGTGAACAAGAAAATCAAGACAATTTGTTTTGCTGCAAGAGCTAGTATGAAACGGGTTTAAAAATGTCTGATTCTAATATAAGGAAAGAGCCTGGTGAACTCAGCAAGACAATGAAATTCTTAGAAATGAAGGAGACATGAACAAATGGACATGCTCATAAATGCTGCATAATGTTTGAGATACAGTCATTTCCCTGATTATAAGAACACTTCACTCTAGTGACAGAAGGCTTGCTGATCATCAACTTGTCACAAAGAGGCAATTTTAAAACTTAGACCAAACATGGAAATTTTTTCTTAATCCAGAGTCTTATAGACCTCCTTCTTGAATGCAAGTGAAGGAGTTTTAAATGCTGCTGTTGAGGATTGTGCACAGAAATATTTACAAGGGTGAAGCAGCACCCAAAAGGCTTTATTAAAAAAGGAGGTCTTTGGTATATATAAATATGAAAACATAAAAGAGGATTTCTCCATATGGAATAGCACACCCAGAATATGAAGAAGAAAACTTTAGCATTTTAGCTATCAATGGTAAGTGCGTCATATTTTGGAGAAATTATTTTGTGATTCATTTTCAAATGGATCAAAATAATCTACAAAAATCATCTGCCTTATTATGCAGGGGAAAAAGGTTGAAAAACTAAACAAAAATCATTGTGTATAAATTAAGACATTAATTAGAGCCCTGAGTGGTAGCTCAAGCAGGTGAAATTATCTGGTAAAATTCAGGAACTTCTTGCCTCTCTTTCATCAAAACAAGCAAACAAAGCCAAAAGCACAAAGAAACATTTCAGAAGAGATTCCAAAGTCCAAGATTAAAACACAGTAACTGAGAACATTTTTAAAACATGTTAAGGTCATGTGTATGAGAACCTTTGGAGGATGGGGCATTAGAAGGCAATTATGACTCAACCATAAAAGGGCAAACTAACTCTCATTATAGCAGTTACAAGATTTTTCCCCCAAAACTCTGGCACCCATGAAATATCACCAATATCACCTGGTAATTAAAACTATATTTACTAATTGGTTGCATGAGAGACAAGCTATAAAGCCAAAAAAAAAAAAAAAAGGAAAAAAAAAAAAATGAGACCTTATAAATTTCTCTTAATCAGAAGGAAAATAAAAATTCTTTCATATCTTCATTAAAATAAACTGCAGCAAAGAGATGATTTCTTACCAGAAGGAAGGGGGAAAGCTAGGGAAAGAGAAAGGGCCATTCAATATAAATGTACACTGCTTGCTAATGTTATTTATAATATTTCCGGACAAGAGACAAACTAGGCTAGCTTCATTAGAAAGTATAATGCAAAAGCTGAAGTTTCCATGATCAAGATTATGTCTAGAATGTATGATTCATAGCTGGTTTTAAAAGACAAACTGCATACAAACTATTAAGTTATTTAGTCTGGACTGTAAATATGAAATAACAGCAGAAGACTGAGATGAGATCATGCACATGATAAATACTTGCTCCGAAACTAACTGTCAGGCAGGATTCAGTATAATCCAGTTTACAGAATGTGTATTTCCCTATTGTTATCTCACAAAATACATAATATTGCCCCAGATGTCTGTATGAAATGTAAAACAGTCTGGTTTTCCATCATACATACCAAATGGGAATACTAGATGGTAAAAATATTTTGAAAATTCATCTTGAAAGCAATAAAAAGTTGTTATAGACAGAACTTGAACAGGACTTATAGACATGTGCATTGGGATTTGGTCCATTCAGAAGATTTAAGATGGGCATGAGGAAGCTACTCTTGCTGCTGCTCTTTGTAGGCAAAAGAAAAAAGCAATCCAAAGACCATGGACCCAAGGAACAGCTCCCATTATATATGACTGGGGAAAAAAATGGTCAGTGCAGTATCTAATAATGGAAGACTTGACATATTCTGTGAGTAGTGCCACGAAAATTCTCAAAATTGGACAAAAGGGGTGGTGTACCTTGCAGAGAAAAGATGACTCAGCAGAAGAACTGAGCTTATGGAGAAGATTTGATTCAGATAGTGTAATCTTGTAAAAAGAAAAGAAGCAAAGAATATCCCATGGAAAAAAATAATTTAATTGGGTATTTTTCCTTCTCTAATCTCCTATACTGTCTTCCTTCCAAAGCATTTTCACCTCCTCCATCCTAGCAAATATTCAGCTCCATAGTAAAAGCTACTGGAAAAGGTTAATTATCCATAAAATTTAAAAACAGAGGACAGCTACACTCAATATGCAGTTATGTATTCTTAGTCACGTAGAAAGCTGTCCTAATGCCCACCACAGTAACTGCAATGGAAATTTTTTCATTGCAAAAGGATAAAAATTAATATTCTTAATTTTGAAGACACTTTTTAATTTTTTTACAAAAACACTCTTTTCTTGGTTTCTCTGTTTCTTTTTCATACTCAAATGCTTTAATTTACAGACAAATAACTAATCTGCAAAGAGATGTAAAGGAAAATTAATTTAGTGGGACAGATCAAAACCAACTTCTTTCCTTCAGCATCTTGGCTACTCAGATTACTTTAGGACTGTTACCACAAGGGTGGAACAGTTCAGAGGCACAACATCCTTATTTATCCTCATGCTTGAGGGTGAAAATTGCAGCTGCATATATGCATTCAAAGCATTAAAGTACAGATCTAATCAGGGAAAGCTCTTTAATTATTTAAGAAATAGAGATGATAGATGAAAATAAAGAAGCAAATACAGTCTGGTCAGAAAGCTATACACATGTCAGGAAAAAGAGAATTTCTGCCATTGGAATAAGAGCAGACGTGAGCAGAAGGCGTTTGTACCACATCCAGACTTTCTACCTGTAAATTTGCTTTGCAGAGGGTTGAAGAGGAATTAAAAGAGGCAAGGGAGGCACCATTGCACTGCAGCTCTGGCCCTTGCAGGCTAAATGCCACGCTATTAGGATTACTGCAAAATCTTGTCATCAGTGAAACAGGGAATTTGGAGTTTAGTCTTCTACACAAGAATGAACTGCACTGGGAATGACACAATTCCAATCAATTTTGATGTACCTTTCCAAACATCTCCTGTTTTTACAGTCTACAAATTAAGCATCAATGCCAGCTTTTAGATGTCTCTTTTCACTCCTAAAGAAAATAAGAAGCAAAAAAGAATAGTGATACAGTGTGGGACTAGATAACAAAACATTTACCAATTTCAGACAGCTTCCATGTCTTGAAGTATTTTTTGTTTCAAAGCAAGGGTGAAGAAGCAGTATTAATGCTAAGACAGAAATTTGTAGTTCTGTCCAATAAACAGTTCAAAATTAAATGGTAAATAGATTGTGTTCTCTCTTTTGCAGTTTTAATCTGTACACACAAGGCTAAATAACCTTGACATTAAGATTCCAAACTATATTTGTGAGATCAAGTTTCCATTTCCAGCCTCTGCTGAAGAACTGCTGTACCATCTCAAGCCAGGCTTTTTCTCTCTTTGTGGCCTCAATTTCTGTTGGTACACAAGGGGAAGTATGACAGTCATAATTCCCATTACATTTTAAATCGTAAGGCAGACAGTGGATCTTGCTGCTTGTTCGTGTAAACACAAAACCAATCCTATTTTTGTCTTGCATCTATTCAAAGGGTTTTGTTGTTGGCTGTGCCTTTGTATTTGTGCTTAGAGCTTACACTGCAAGTGCTGATGCATCAGGATACAAGGTGATCTTGCAGCCTGCATAGAACCAGGTGATAGCCGCAGTCACATGAGAAAGCTCTGCCCCTCTCACACACATGCACACTAAGCCACCTGTCTGCACTGGTCTGGCAGTCAAGGTAAGTTCCAAAAAAGCTGCTGAGAAATTCTTGTGGTATTATCTGAACCATACCTTGTGAAAGATTCATTTCAATAATTTTATTACAGGCGCAAAGAGTTACGAGTGCATGAGCTGCAAGCTGCCTACCCTACAGCCTCTAAAAAACAAAAAAGGAATTTAAAAGGTTTATGGCATCACTGTTCTGCAGTTGTAGTGCATTCCCCACTTCTGCACAGAACTGATTTACTTCAAGCAATGAAAAACTTGCTTCAGAGTCATGGAAATTGCATATCTTCCATGCAAGGGGTCCAAACAAGAAAAATGGCCGTGGAAAATTGCTGCAAACAGCAAGGCAGCCTCTTTTCCTTATATGTTGTATGACGTGGCATAACACTGCAGACTATGCTTTGAAGAACAAATGTGCCATGCAGCGACAGTGCCAGCATCTTTCCTGCCCAGCTCTACTATTTTAATGATCAATGACAGAATCTAGTGTCATTACCACTCTTCCGCTGTGTCATCTTCAGCTCTTGGACTAAAGACCATCCATTAGTATCCCTCAGAAAAGCTACCAGTGATGCTGTTCTACACATGTTCTGGATATACAGAGATGAACCAAGGTCTTAGAAATATCTAGAATAATCTCTAATATAATTAATTCAGCACTGACCTCACAGCTATTCTCTGATACAGAGTTAAGAATACATTTTCACAGTACACTGCTTTGAGACAATTTTTTGACAGGAGGCTGTTTATAGGACTGTTATTAGAGCTAATATTAAAGATGAAGGTGAAAAATATCTTTTGTCCAATAAATGGTCAAAAATAAAGCAGAAAACATTTTATATTCTTTTTTCCTGCAGTTCCTTTCTGTTCAGAAAAGGCTGAATGACCTTGACAGCAAGATTTCAGACCATACTTGTGAGATCAGGTTTCCATTCCCAGCCTCTGTTGAAGAATTGTAAGACTTAAGAAGCCTCTGCTGTTGCACAGATTGAATTTCATTAGCATGAAACAAACAACCCAAGATTCAGAATGCTGCAAAGTAGATCAAAAGGTTAATTCTTCCTTTGATGGAACAAGAAAGAGCTTTTAATACTTCAGCATGCCCACAATGCTGACAGTAATAGGGGATTGTGAGCTTGTCAGTGGCAGGCTGAAAGGTGATAGCATTAGTCACTTAGAAGAGATCTGGGCCTGAGTCCTGCCGGGTGACAAACATGTGACAAAGCACTTTCACTGACAGAAAGCAGAATGCATAAAACACATGAAGATTTCATTGCCAGAGCACAATATTCTCTAATGGGAACAACAGCCCTCTGAAAGCAGCTTTGTTCTCAGAAAAACAGCCTCACGCGGTTTTGGTTGCAATGCTGGTGCTCCATCAGCATCTTCAAGATTTCATCCCATGCAGACAAAACCTGATTACTTGCTTTGTTTTTCCTCCTACCTTTTACCTTTTTCCTTTTGGTGGGAGAGAGGGCAAAAAGTTGCCAGATTCTTTTCTAAGATCTGGCTATTAGTTCTAGGTATTCTCCCAAGAGGCTTTTGTCCAAGTTGTAGAAACACTTTCTGAAGTTGAAAGACCTTCAATTCATCTCTTACCCACAAGGTAACATAACAGTCTCCTACTGGAATAAAGGCTGGACAAAGCATTCTTTTCTCTTTGGGTCATTTTCTACAAACATACTGGGGTTTGGGGTGTTTTCTTGGGTAATTGGGACTTTCAGAATTGTCAAACTAATGATATTTCTGCTTTTTTTCACCCCTTAAATATGATATTAAATGTTTCAGTATTCCATGAGAGAAATCTTAGGTTCCAATACATGAAGCTGAAGCAGAGTATTTAGCTCTGTCTCAGTGCAATGATGAGCCACAACTCCCTAGACTGGCATATGCTTCATGCCCACACTCTGCCCTGGAGGCTGAGCTCTCCTTCAGCTTACACCTTCTGTGAGGCAAAGTGACCTCTCTTCTTGCTCTTTTCCATAGTGCAGGTACTATCAAGTTTGACAGACAAATCCAGGGACTGAAAATAGCTCTCTAAATCCATTTTATGGTTTGAAAAAATGTTCAAACCTTTGATTTTTTTTTTTTTTTCCCTCAATGAAAGCTGTCTGCAAAAAGAAATTCTTGGCAAATCTGTTCAGCTGAAACCTTTTTCTCCATCAGGTGTTTCCTTTAGATTTTGTATATGAGCCCTAGATTTAATTTTTTGTTTCTAGTAATTTTTTTTTTTTTTTTTTTTTTTATTTCTACCCTATTTAGATATGGGCCTTTACTGCTAAGTTGTCATAACAGCTGGGGAACAGGACAGGACAGGACAGGACAGGACAGGACAGGACAGGAGAGAAAGGGAATTCTGCTTTACCAATGCATCAAGCTATTTTCACACATAATATTTAGATCTCCCTTCCTAGTTTGGAAACCAACTTGTCAGCTTCCCCTGGGGCTGTGGAAAAATGCTTCTGTGCTTAACGCCTGGTACATGTGGCTGCTCCTCCTCCACTATACTCCAAAGATCCTCCACTCAAACGTGTGTGATATCACGGACAGGGAACTGCAGTCTTTGAAATCTGCCCTTCATAAATGCAGTCAATGTTGCCATCTGCTTTATTATTTAAAAGCATTAATTCTTGCAAAGTAAAGTATTAGTGCACCTGCTGTCCATCAGTCTGGAAAAAGGCAGAGAAGAGGGAAGTTCTTTGATAATGGCTTCCCACACCATCATCTTTTTGAATCTTTAAATGGCTGGTACTATCATGCAAAGAGAGATGATATCTGCCTTCATCTTCAGATATGTCTGAATGATCTTCACCTATAAACTGAGACAAAGATTTCCATTATTTAAGCTGTTGGCAAAACCAGCTCCAGAATTTACTGTAACAAAAATCCAAGCTTTTTGCAGTTTCCTGATAACACTGTAACAGATATGCTGTTTCTGAAAGAATTGTTATCTTCAGGCTGATATTCCCATTCATTGCTGAATCTGGTTTGTAGGAGACACTAGCACAACATTTTGAAAACAAATCCAGTCCTTTATTGAAAAAGTCTTAGTCGATCTTCATCTTTTACCACCAACTTAGAGGGATTTTCTGTCTCTTTCAGTACAACATAGTCAGATACTTTATCTCAGCTCTCAGTCTAGGTTCAAAGAAAGGAAACAACTAGGAACTATCTCACTGCAGAAATGCTGTACACCAAAGAATACAATGACTTCTGTTAGGAAGAAAGAGATGTGAAAAAGAGGATTGTGTTTGTCTCATTGGTAGCAGATGCCAGTTTTCATTCAAGCTGACGTTTTAAAACATATAAAACAACAAGCTATCCCCCATTAGAATAATTTTTAAACAATTACGTCAACCCATTGGGTCCTTTAAATCCAATCATGGGAAAATGTAATTTAGGAAGTAACACAGCTCTAGCTGAGGATACATTTATAGCCAAGAACAGGCAATGAGAGCCTTTGCCATTTTAGTCAAAATATTGACTCTGCAGGGGCTGCTCTGCACAAAATAGGACCTGGATCTGAAATTAAAGACTCTATCTGGTGCATGAGCTTTTACTTTGGTGGGGGAATCAAAGAGGGATAATGCCTTTTCTAGCTTTTAACTCTGGATTGAGCAGGGGTCAGCTCCTGTTCAAACAGCTTCAGGGCATTCTGTCCACAGATTCCTTTCAAACCATTCTTCTAACCTGGGACTGATGGACTGCATTGGGTCCTAACTCCCCCCACTACTATCTTCAACATGTCCCTTAAGCCAAAGGCAGCAATCAGAAAATAAGTCCATTGTGTTCATTCAAGCGATGACAGCACAAGAACTGTCTGTGAGGCTGGTGTGGAGGGCATATATCCATGTCACTCCTCACCTCAAAGGGATCTTGTTGGGGACTGAAAATCTGGCCCTTTGTTTTCAGGTGTAATTCACTTTTGAAATATAGTATTTCCCAGCGGAAAGATTTCTTACCTAGATCAACCTTCACACTCCTAGCAGCAAACAAGCAGGAATCAGCAGAGCTGCTTACCATAAGAAGGGCTTAGCTCAAGCACAGTGTCTGATCATGCTCCAAACCATGCTGGCCACCTCACAGCACTGACCCTGTGTCCCAGAGGCTTCAGCTGCTCACCACTTCGGGTACAGCAAAGAGGCAGGAAGCAGTGGGGGGGAAAATAAAACAGGAAACCACAGGAATCCAAGAGCAAGACATAGATGGGATGTGAGCACAGCAGGGCTTGTTGTTCCTAATGAACCACAACAGAGCTCAGGTTTGCCTCCTGTTTGCGGAAGATCCTGTTCTTGTGGAGAGATTTGAGCATGACAAGTGACAACGGGAAGGTATTCTTGCGATGCTGGGTATGCAGCCATCCCACTGACTACTGTACAGCACAGAGATGTGCAAAATTAGCTACGCTGGGTACAGTGTGCAATATTGATCTCGCAGAGTGAAGGTCAGAATGGGAGCAAAATCCAGCTAAGGAGCTGAAGAAAACGAGCTTATGCTGGGCTCTGTGCTGCACTAAACCAATGGCAGAATGAGGCAGTTCAAATCTAACTAGGATGCAACTCTGAACATTCCACTAGTTTAAGGGCAGTGTAGACATATCCTGGCTGAGGCACACCCAATGGACAAAGAGACTTCACCTCCTCCCGCTCTCATTCACAGAAGCACAGGTGATTGAAAAATTTCCATCTTTCCACAGCTCCTCCTGGGGCAATCCACACCACTTGTCCCATACGGTAGAGTTCTGGCAGAAGTATGACTAAAAAATTCTTTTCTTTCCAGAGAGGTTTCTCTGGAACTGTGGAGCCTTGTATATTACATTTTTTTTTTTTAATCTTAGCACATTTTATTAGGTGGAGAACAAACCTGTATCTCTTCCAGTTCTAGGGCTAGTAGAGTCATTGTTATCAGCTGAGGGTCACTGCCTCACAGTCTGGTGAGGGATATGTACATACCCCTACAAGCTTATTAAAGGGGATCTCACATAACACACGGGGTAGTATTATTATTGAAGAGTTTATTTGTTCAAGGAGAGTCATCATCAAGACAAGAAACCCTTAATGGCTGGAAGCTCACAATGCCCTTCAGTTCTCCAAGCCAAGGTAGCAGGTTACTTCTCCAACCTTAAATATGTACAATGGCAAATATTCAAGTAATGCCATCATTGATCTGAGTGGACTGTGGGAAAAAATTTCTTGTGCCAACACTAGGTACAAAGTGTTGGACATTAAATCTATTTGAAAGGCTTCTACATAAAAATAGCCACATTTCCATGAAGCAGAATCCTCAAAATTTGAATGTAAGGTGCTCAACATTAGTTGAGCATAAGAGTGCAGTATTCACGACTTGCTGATGAAGCATTCACACCTGGGTATTCCCTCCTGCATACATAGAAAAAGTGTTCTCTAACACTCCCAAGCAATAAGACTATAGGCCCATTAAACCTGCAGGGGTTTGAAGGACAATGTCAAAGAATCATAAAAATTGCAAGCCCTATTAATTAACAACCTGCCTATCTCTCTGCCAAAGAAGGGATTATTTTCTTTGACTCATCCAGTTTTAAAATGGATGAGGAGATCCCATTTTATTGCAAAGGAGCCCTAATGAATGTTCATTTACAGCTCCGGGGAGTTAATTCCAATTCTGAGCTGCACATACAGCATTGCAGCCACCAACCCAAAACCATCAAAAGATATCTGAGCTCAAGAGCAGCTAAGTCTCTTTCTATGATATTCCCCTGTTTTACTGTTCGTCCTTCCTTTCTGATACTATCTATAAGAAAACAGGATTTATTTAGCAGTTCATCTGCTCCTGCTGCATAATCCTCTGCAGCACACTGCTGGCAGTTGCAGGGATAATTATGTGACCAGGAAGGTTCTGGCAGCGGGTAGCACCCAGTGGCAGGAATGAATGAATTTGAAAAGATTAACTTATTTCCATGAAGAGTCCTTTGAGAAAGATGGAGAAATGCTGAGAAATCAGTAGGAAGGGATGCCTTTCCAATAAAACCACAGAATTTGCAGGCAGTACCCCAAATCTGTCTACCCAGCACTGTCACAGCACTTTGACCAAGGGTGTTCAGTTTCCATCTCAAAACAGGGCATGCAAGTTGGGCACTGCTAAAATATTTTCAGATTCATGGAACAAGGTTTAAATGCTAGTTAAACACAGAAGACAGTTGAATTCCTTAACAGAATGTGCTTTCAACAGGCCTCAGTGTTTTCTTATAGAGTTTTTGTATGGTAATGTGACATTTCATGGCCTACATATAGGCAATTATCTTTGAAAGAAAAAATTACTGGGTTTTTTTTTTCTTTTTGAGAAGAGCCTTTGATTAAAACACATTTCTTGGGGACCTGACAGGCAAGGACAGAATGCAGTTATAGGATCTGGAGCTGTTATTAAAGGTAAGGAATTAAGGGGCTTGAGGAGGCCTCAGACTCTGGCACCAACTGGAACCAGTGTAGTCTGTTGTGGCTGTAAATAATTTTGCAGTATCTCCCAGGTCTTCCACAACTAGATTACTGTGCTCCAACAAGATTCCAAATTAACGACAGAAGAAAATAATTACAAGGTTTGTTGTGGCTTATTCACGTCTCAAAATTGTTTGGCCTACTGTGTAAACAGAATGAAACATAATATCTGCTTGTATTGGTTGGAGTGCAAATTCACAATGAATGCTTTTTGTTCTCAGAATGCATTATTCCTTGCTCCGACAGCAATGAAATCAGTGAAGTTTTTACCACAATTATACTGGGAACAGGAAGAGGTCTTATGGATAGAGGCTTAGAAAGTGCAATCTAAAACAGGCTAAAACAACTAAAACAGAAACTACAGTCTAAAACATCTCCATTCATATAGCACCTTTGCTGTATGAGCAGAAATGTTTCTTTTGCTTTTGCTCACAACCAGCACCAGAAGTTCCCCTGCTTACGGTGCAGGCAGCATTTCTGTGCGCTATACCTGGTGTCATCACCTGCCCAGGACACAGGAGGTTGGTAGCATTCCCAGATCACAAACACCTGACTGAACAAGACTTCAGGATGTTTGGTAATCCACAAGCTACAAACATGCAGCCTGTATTCTCAGCCATTTCTACCAAGCCCATTTGGTTTTCCACCTACATTCTTTCTGTTATAATTTGAAATTCATCTACAGTTACACCAACAAAAGAATAAATTTAGGTCCCTTCAAACACTTCCTTTAACCACTCCTTCCTTCCATACTCTCTCTCACATATGACAGCCATACATTTATGAGTTTATGGTTGAAAGTGCTCACCACAGGGATAAATAATGAGGGAGGAAGACAGGTTGGGCAGAAAACCGAAAAACCACAAATGTGAATGTTTTTAGGATTCAACATTTCAGTGTCTTTTCTGCATGGCAGTACTTTTGAAGTAATGTTTCATCCATCTGCCTCCCTTGGGGTATAGTCCGGGAGATTTGAAAAATAGCAGAGGCTCCGTGTAACAGCATAAAAAGGACAACGTGGGGTTTAGGCTAGGACTACGTAAATGGAAATTGCAACCTGTCCTATGTAAATTGGAGGGGACAAAGATAAGGAAAATAACAAAACCATTTTTTAAAAGGAGTTATTTTTCATTCAGACTGAAAATACAACCAGATTTTGGGCAGCTTCATTCACAAGCCTTTGCCTGTAAGTAATAAATCAAATCAATTACAGAAACTTATTAATTTCTTCTTCTTCTTCTTCTTGTATTTCCTGGATTTTGTCTTAGGCCTGAAGATAAAATATGAGCCAGTGAACAAACAGTACCACTCCTCCGCTGTTAAGAAAGTAATCTATTCAGCTTTGTTATGGAATAGTTTGCTTCTTCTTGTGTATCTGAAGAGCAACCAGGTTGACAGAACAAGGGCTTCAGCAGGGAGCAGTAGGCTGCTTACACAATTTCCCATTACCAGAGAGTCTGTCAGAGCAGTGAGGTGTTTATTCTACTGGAAAGCAAGTTGGGTGTGATGTTGTTCAAGCCTTGTAGCTGAACCACCTCTAACATAGCAAATGTATTCCCTCAACAGCTTTGGGATTTTGGTCAGTTTTTTGAAGGAAAAGAGTCAATATCTTCATCCTGTGACACATCTCTTCCGAAAACCTGTTAGCCAGTTTGAACCAAATTCATCAGAGGGGGTAGGCTCCTCACTAACGTTGCGGAAGTGGGCAGACAGGTAGGAAAAGGCAGGAATGCCCTTGCTAGGGTGTGGGAAGCAAGTAGCCTCCCTTCCAACATCAAAGGATCCATGAGAGCCCTACCCCAAGACAAAATCCTCTGGGAAACCAGGTTTTATTTGTTCAGCTGCTGCTGGAAACATTTATTTGAGTTTTTAATGTCAAGTGAGAGAGAAAAAGGCTGTTAATGATTACTGTTATTGCAAGAAACCTATAATATAGTCTTCTTTTAAACTGCTCATTGTAAAACCACTTGTGTTTCTCTTCCCACAATTTTATTTAAAAGGCTGTCCCAGAATGTCACTGCTCTGACTGCCAGAAGTCTGAAAATTATAAGGAAGTTCAGTATTTCTTGGCTCTACTCTAAAGCCAACATTGCCCTTCAGCTGGAAGACCTCTTCTTCTCTCCCACCTGCCTTCCCCAGACTCCAGAATGAATTTCCAGAACATCTGCCCTCTTACCCTTGGATTACCAAGGCTAAATCAGCCAAATTAAGTTAATTCCCTTTGTATTAAAAAACACTCTATTCCCATCATCATCTGTTCTGCTTTAGTTCTCATTTCCCATTTATGCTTATTCAGATGCCTAGGAGCAATGTCTTGTATCTTGCTGTTAGTACTTTATTTCTTCCTTCACTTGCTTGAGAAAAGTTCTAAGATTGCACATACCTTTCTATGATTGTATTGGACTGACAACTCAGAGATATCCTGCATCTTTCTTCCCCTTTGCAATTTTCAACTCACAAACTCAGAGTACGTCCCAAAATTTCTGGTTATTAATTCTATGCATGATCCTAATACTTTGAAATATTAAAAATCAACCCGTCCCTCAGACTCAGATTCTTAAGGTCATTTGGTGCTTTCTGTACCACATCCCAGTTTGTCCTCTGATGGTATCTTCCAGCTTTGGACCAGACACAATTTCATCAGGATAATTTTGGTTTTCTGTCAATATTTTAAGAAAAACCATAAACTGGATTGATCTCAGAACAGATACTTCAGAAGCCTCATCACTATTTTCCCTCTAAGATGGTTCTTTCATCACAATAATTTTCTATCACAATTTTAATGGAAATATAGTTCAGTTAATCAGTCTCCTTATCTTGCAAATTTTTGCATATTCAAAAATTTGTGCCCTTTTCAGACTTTCCATTTCATTCCATGACAAATTACTCCTATATATTAACACTTACAATAATTCCAGTCTGTATCTTGGACCTACATCACTCACAGTGACCAGTTTAACATTAACAGGACTCAGCACAATCTTCTTGCCAGCCACAGGTGATAGTTAACATTTTTCACCTCCACAGCTACTGATTGTGCAGTACAGATGAAGTGGACCCTAAGGCTTGCATTCAATGGGAGTGATTGCTATTGGGGAGGAGAATTTCCATCTGACTACCTTTTCTCCATGGTTTCACTACTGTCTTATCTAACTTTCAGCCATCTCTTCAGGGCAACTGAAAGCTGTGAGATCATAATGGTTTCAATTAATATTAGATAGCCTAGAATGCAGGGGCATCTACAGAATACTGGGCTTCAGATTCTCACCACTTTTCCTGATGTTCCTATGCACACTCTGGTAGAGAGGCTACCAGGTTACGTGTATGAAAAGAGAGAAAATGTTTACTGGTTAGAAGTTCAGCCAGTAGCACAGCTCTGTTCCTGTGGGGTCTGAGAAAGAATGGGCAAGGAACAGAATACAGGCAACATATCTGACTATCCAAGAAATCAAATGTGAACTCCAATGTACGCAAGGGACAGGAAATATAAACCAAATAAATTAAAATAGTATTACTTTCGACCTTCTCCCGTATAATTCAGTTTGGAGAGGCCTACTACTGAATGTTGATTCAGTCTCCTAAGCATAATAGTAATTTTTGAGGTTATGATGCCTTCTGATAAGATCAGTTATCTTGCTGAGAAAGCAGATGCCCTTCTCAAAATTTCCCAAGATAAGGGATAAGGGGCAGACTTCGTTTGATAGCATTATCTTTTAACCAAACACATATAAGCTATTAGAGAGCATCCAAGAGAGAGCCATGAGAACGGTGAAGGGTCAGGAAGGGAAGCTGAATGAGGAGTGACTGAGGTCACTTGGTCTGTTCAGCCTGGAGAAGAGACTGAGGGGAAACCTCATTGCAGTCTGCAACTTCCCTGTGAGGGGAAGAGGAGGGGTAGGCACCAATCTCTTCTTCTCATGACCAGGGACAAAACTAGAGGAAACAGCATGAAGCTGAGTCAGTAGAAGTTTGGGCTGCATATCAGGAGAAATTTTCTCACTGAGAGCTGGGCCACTCTCAGGCACATGGTGTGCTTCTTGGGGCTGTCCTGTGCAGGGCCAGGTATTAGACTTGATGATCCCCATGAGTGCCTTCCAGCTGAGGATATTCTATGATTCTATGATTCCTCTCTCATTGGTTGTTTTTGGGAAGTAGCACAAAAAGTAAATTCATAAAGAACTGTCTTTATTACTTTTGGAGACTGGGATTGCAAGACACCTTTTTCCAAAAGTCGGTATCCACCGATATCTCCAAAAAAATCTCTTAGCATTCAGCCTCTATTTAGCAAACCACAGAAAGTGGCTACTATTACTAAAAATGGGGAGGTCTTTAATTCTGCATTCAAGAATTAAAGAGAAACATTCCAACAAACTCCCATTTGTGCAGGTTTTCAATGATCCATTCATTTGTGACCACAATTAAAGCAGTGTTTTCCATAATAGAAAAATACAAAAAGATGCTCAGCTATTGTACCAAACACAGTTCTCTAAATAGGTGAAAGATTTAAAGATTTTTTTTAAAAATTTATCACTGTAATCTGTTTGTTTTATTCAGTGGTCTATTGCCTCCAAGCTCACTAGCCTTGAGTTTTGGCCTAAGTAACACTTGTTTGTGACCACTGTTGAAGACAAGATATTGACCTATACTGTCTGTTGGTCTGATCAGGTATGACTGGATTTATATTATTAGATTTTCGCTCTTAGACTCAACACTTTATTTTCAGACACAGCAGGCCCTATCCCAGTGGAGCAGGAGTAACATTAATACTCAAATATTGCAATGTACTACATCAGCAAAAAGCCTCTGTGAGATGAAAGACGGTGGACTCGCAAAAACCACATTTGGTCATGTTGACAGAGTTACACTGATTGTCTGAGAAATTAACAGACTCACATCTTAAATAAAACCCTCCAACTTATGTTCTGTAGAAAGCCTGTTTAATATTTTATGGTTTATTACCATTCTTTTGGTAAATTATTCAAAGGCATAGCTCGGCAAAGCACACGGGAAGTCCACAGTGTCAGGTCAATTAGTTGTTTAAGCATTATGTAGAATTTCAAGTGTTTCTTTGCAATTACAGGAAAAAAATGTTTTGATTTGGAAACAAGAAGAAATTAGGTGCGTTAGATATAGTCCCTTTTTTTAAAAATCCACTTAAATATTTGGGGATTACTATCCCAAGTGTTACACCTCTCCCTGTCACTACAGTTCTTGTAGCAATGGTAGTTCTGTGGCAAAAACCCATGTTGCTTTGTGCTAGCTGACAAATATCAGACATGTAATGGAGAATTTAATTTTTGTATGCCTTTATCATCATTAAGTGAGCAAACTGACTAGCTACAGAGGCAACCACTCTATTAGGGATCGTTTAACAGTCCCATCCAAAATTTGTGGGCAGTTTGCAATTTCAGAAAGGGAGAAAACAGTCATTAGCTGATGCATTCCACCCTCCTGCTACTGTGAGATTGTTCTGTCTTGTACATTTCCAATTGATCCCTCCAGGCCACTAAAGCTTTTTAAGTCCTAGATGTAAGAAGCCATGCCTCCCTTCGAAGGCTCCTTACAACACAGCACAGCTCATCAGGAAAGACAGCCAGCCAAAGTATTATTCTTCTTAATTGAGTCTCCTGCATGTCTCTCCCACTCTGGAAATAGTTCCAGTGTTTTGAGCTGTAGATACATACCACTCTGATGTGTAAACACCCTCAACATGCTCTTAATTACTCCATCGGTTTAGATATAACTCTGGGGTTGCCAGTTTAAAGGCAATAAATGTTTCAGCATTTCATGGGCAAAAAGATCTCTAATTATTCACAGTTTTCCTTAATGACTGTTGTGGTACTCCCCTCATTTTTCTTCAGTCCTTGATTACAAGACACAAAGAAAAGGAATATTCTTAGGGGAACCTGTATATTTTGCCTTTGTTATTTTCAGAGGAGTTTGACAGGCCATGCATCCTTTGGCAGACTGCTTTCTGTTTAGCACCACAGTGAAAGAAGTACATTAGTACCAGCTTCTATAGAATCAGCTTTACAAACTCTTGGTGAGAAGACTGAAACTCAGATCTGCCAGACTGTTTCCACCTGCCAGTTGGTGATAAATTTATACAATAAGAGACAGCAGAAACCTCCAGGAAGAAGTCAAATTTCAATCTCTTCTGACTACCCTTGCAGAAAATGATAGCCCTGATGGTTCTGATGAGGTGGATGGTGGGTTTCCTTTTTTCTTTTGCCTGGCTCTGCAGGAAATTTAAACACTTTCAGATAATTTAATAATAATGTTTAGTACTTTGAAGGATTATCTATTAATCTTTTTGGCACATGTAAGGGAACCAACCTTCCCAACGTGCCAGTTTAGCAGCTTGACTGCTGTCAGACACCCATCTTTTACATTTCCTGTCTCACTGCCTCTAGTACGCATGACGGCTCCTTAAGTGAAACTCTTCTTAAGCCACAGCAGAACATGAAACATCCCTGCCACTTGATTGCAGGAGGCAGAGAACCAACAGATACACAACGAAGCCTTTGTTTTTGAGACAACAGAGCTACTGCAATATGCACCTCTATGTGGACTAGGCCAGGCTGCAGCACCCTGCATTGCTCCAGGAACCCCCCTGTGCCAGAAATGCAGCATGCACTGCTGCTTAACATCCACTGAAAACACTGCAGAGGATCATGTCACCTTCACCAGAATTTCCTCTAATTTCCCAAAGAGAATGACACACCTTCCATGATGTGTTTTCTCACATTAACATTCTCAGGTCCTTCTGATATCTCTACCCTATAAAAAAATAGATGTCATGTTTTTAGGAGACCCGTGCATTTTTCTTGACAGTGACTCACTGCAGTTCTACAGGGATACACATTTTTCCCCACAGAGTCAGAGCATATTTCACACATAATTTAAAAGGAAGAGATCTTAAGAATAAATAGGGACAGCACAAGGAGACACATATTCTGGAAAAATTATTGGTTGATTTAATCTTACACTTTTTAATTCTGCTTAGCTTTGCAACACTAAAATTATTTTTCATTGAAAATTGACATCAAAACAATGACTGCATATGAACAGATCTCCTCATGACAACACAGCAAAGCATGATGGCAGGGGAAAAAATTGTAAATTAAAGGGACGAAAACCAAACTGCAATTTTAAAATAGTCTATAAAAACTTTTGAGGGCACTGATGCAAAAGAACCCAGCTTCAAATTTTCACATGGTTTTCATTTCACAAGAAAAATAAAACCAATTATAGCTCTGCAAAAGCCAAACCCACAATATCCTCTCTAACACAAAGCGTTTCTTGCATTTCTCAATGCCATTAAAGGGAAACTATCATCCTAGCCTCCAGTGAACTTCATGTGGCAAGATCAGAACATTTCAGCTATTTCACTGGTTTCTCAGTCTCCTTCTCTTACTTCTGGCTTTACTGTAATTTGTTCACTACCTTTGAGAGGCTCACAGAAATTAAATTAAAATGTCTTTTTTGAGTCATAAAGACAAATGACTGTAGAGGTCAAAGAGTAAGGATAATTATATTTTAAGTGTTACAAAACTAGAAGAAAACTAGAAGAGAAAAAGATTAGTGAGAGGTACTTTTACTAGAAATCTCTTGGTCAGCTGGTTCATGATTTTAGCATCAGGTGAACGCATTTGGGTAGAATTGTACAACCAAATGGTCTTGCAGGGGGAAACTGCAAGACACTTTGCTTCCATACAATAGGAAAAAAGCCCTTATGAGCAGGAAGCAGCCCTTTCAGTTTCATACAAGATGTGTATGTGGGGAAATATACAGATAACACCCTGGTAGTCTCCCTGCCCGCCAGGGAGGAGCACGCCCCAACAGGATTGGCATCACCAGCATATCCCTGGCAAAGCACTCCACAGATTCTTGAACTCAAGCTTCTTATTCTGTAAATTCCTCCTGAAGCATTTGCCATCATATTCTTTATATGACCAAAATGCTATATACATACATCTGTTAAGGACTTTCTCTGATAGGTAGCCTAAGCAGTTTGGGTTTTAGCTCCAGGCTACTGCTAGTTGTTCTTCCAAGTTCAGGGACTGTGGGCAGCTCACTTGCATCTTATTATGCTTTATCCTGTACATGTCACTTTAAGCATACATGACAGTTTAGAAAAAATTAATGCAATCCTTTCTCCAGAGTTACAAAACACATGTGAAATTATCTTTCAGGGATAAATTCATATATTACAAAGGAAGTGAAGAGAGTAGTGGAGCCTTCACCTTTGAGGCAAGATGTCGATTTAAGGAACAATTGAAAGGGAGATCATATTTTATAGAAGCATATGATAATACATAAATATATAAAATACAATAATGTGTAATATATACACAGATATTTATCACAGATGTTGAAAGCCTGGAGGTAGAGAGGAATCCCAGCAAAAAGTTCTGTGTGGGAGAGACACAAAAGGAGCAGTTGAGAGACAATATTGCCAAAAAACCGCATGTGAATTTGTGGGCAGAAAGTTGTGTGGGCAGAGTTGTTTACAGCCTTGAAAGCAAGGACGGGAAATATGAATTTAATGTGGATTTTCTATAAAATACTTTGAGATTTCTTTTACAATTACTTGGTTACCAATTCTAGACTGCTCTACCTTCTAATATAGACTGCTTCTTATAAGAAGCTCCTATGACCTTCAGCTTGTAAAAGTCAGGGCAAGGGCCTGATCCAGTATGTGATGGGAGGCTTAAATGCCCAAACTATGGAAATTTCCATGAGCAGAGATTTCCCAAGAATATGTGTCAGTCCACGTGATCTCTGGTTTGGATCACATGGACTGATCCAAATAGTCTTGCAGAAATGTCTGGATACTTTGGTTTTAATTGTGCAACAGGTGTCAGAAGGGTGTATAACAGTTTCAGAAACATATTTCATAAAGTTCTGCAAATAATGACATTATTTTTATCAAAATAGGTAAAAGACATGCTGCTGACACATGGACATAAGAAAATGTCAGGGAAAGAAATGATCACACTCCTGTTGTTTGACTCACCCAATGGACAATAAATATATTGCAAAATTATGCCATGTATCGTCAGTGCATTAAATCCCTGCATCAGAAGGGCGCCATGGGCAATCTTTTCACTGTTCATGCTGCCTTTGGGACATGCAGTATTTGAGACATGGAGTAGATTCAAAATCTCACAGATAGGCTTTTGTCCTAATTGAGAACAAGGGCAGTAAATTAATCTGTGTCTCTCACACATCATGTTAAGTATCATGCTTCTCTAAACTTTTCTATCCTGAAACTTGGAATGGATGGAAAGTGTTACTCATACATCTTTGGGATCTGCTGACAGCTGCAGTTTATCTTGGGTGGGACCACAATGATTGGTAGAAAAGGAAACCACAAAAATGCTATTTGTGTAAAAAGTCTCCACAATCAGTGTAAGCCTGGCTTGACAAGACTTCTCTAAAACCCTTGACCTAGTTTGGTGGGCAGAATATGTCCAAAGTGAAAGAATATAGTATTACAGTAATTCCTGTTCCTACAGACCTGTAGGGAGCTTAATGTGGGGGACAGCAGCCCCAAAACAGAGCTTATTTACATCTATGGAAGTGTGTGGTTTAACCCCAGCCAGGAACCATTCCCCACACAGCCACTTGTTCACACACACCCACCTCAGCGGGATGGGAGAGAGAATCACAGTAGAAGTGAGAAAACTGGTAGGTTGAGATAAAGACAGTTCAATAGGTAAAGCAAGAGCCATGCACACAAGCAACGCCAAACAAGGAATTCATTCACTGCTTCCCATCCCCAGTCAGGGGTTCAGCCATCTCCAGCAAAGTAGGATCCATCACACATGACAGTTACACAGGAGACAAAATGCCATGACTCCAAATGTCCCTGTCTTCCTCTTCACCCACTTTTATGTGCTGATCATGTTGCCATATGGTGTGGGATATCCCTTTGGTCAGTTGGGCCCAGCTGTCCCAGCTGTGTCCCCTTCCATCTAACTTGCTCTGGTGAGGTGGGGTGAGGAGCAGAAAAGGCCTTGGCTCTGTGGGAGCACTGCTCAGCAGTAATGAAGCCATTCTTGTTATCAACACTGTGTGCAGCACAAATCCAAATACAGCCCCATACCAGCTACTGGGAAGAAAATTAACTCCATCCCAGCCTAAACCAGCACAGAAGGTAAAGTCTTCCTGTGCCCACACAGAGCAAGCTCATTGCAATCAACAATACAGGAATAAAATAATGGAGATTGCAGGCTCCTAGTCACAGCAGAAAGTACAAGAGGCTAAATTTGCCCCCCTCAGAGAACCTCACCTGTCATTTGACATAAGTAGTTTCAGAGGCAAGAAAGCAATTCGCTCTCCACAGTGCCTCACAGACTTTGCATTTTTCGAGCTAATTCTAAAAATTGGACTAAATTGTCATATGTGTAAGACATGAATGTTCATCAGCGTAGGCTCAAATGAGGTCATAATCTACTTGTTTGTCATCTTTGGAGGGACATTTTGTGCCCAAGCAGTGCAGTAGTGGAGACACACTAGTTTTTACAGCCAATAGCACAGAAGGGACAGTTTTAGCTACCAGCTTGTCCAATCACCTTTGATTTTCCCTTCTCCCCCACAAATAACTAAATATGTGCCTGCAGCTCAACTGAAAGGAAAGCTGAAACCCAAAAACAAACGTAGACTTATACTACACACACAGACAAAGATGCCTTAAGTGAATCATGTCTGTTTGCTGGAACAGATAGTGAACTTACTGGCCTCTACCAGTGGGCATCAATATAAAGCTCCTCCATCTTTGGCTAAAAGCCCATCTTCCCACAGTATGGATGTCTAGAGCCCACTGAACACAACCCAGACATAACATAATCCATTCACATGACCAGCACTCACGCCATGTCCTAATGTGTTTGTGCCAAGTGGGTGCACATCTCCATAAGGTGGGGAAAGGAGTTCTCAGGAAAGAAATATTAGGGATGAAGTTGCAAGCAAAGTAAGTTGTGCTGACAGGCTGGATCTGTGTTGTAAATCGTCAATGGCCTGGTTTTTGCCACCACAGTGCTAAGCATGTTTTTGCTTGTCTGCACCAATCAGCTGCACGGAGCTGGCAATCAAACCTTCAACTCGGTCAGGAAACATTTTTTTGCTTTGTACCATAACACTGCCACATTTCCCTCTCAGTAGGAAAGCAATAGAAAACAAATGACAATTATTTTTTACAAAAACTCATGTAGTAAGTAACTACCTCTCCCAAACTCACATTATTTGGAACTACTCTCTCACTGGGCCTCATTTTATTCACAGATTTGCAATAACCCAAACAAGTCCAAAATCTCTATCCATTCTTGGCCATTCATAGAACTTCTTTCTTTGCACAACTTAGTATAGCACACTTCCATTTTCTTCATAGCTGGGAACAAGTGCCTGCCACACTAATTTAACAGAGCTCATTTAACACTGACCCAGTGCACCCAGCAGCAGCTCAGAGAGGGGGACTTTTTTCAGCCAGACACAGCTCGCCTGCTACAAGAGCTGCAGGAGCAAGGACACTATTTTGGTCACATTGCCTCTGGGCTAGCAATGAAAAGTAATGTCCTCAAAATTTCCAAAGTGAAAATCCTGGTTCCCAGAAGTAACCTGCAAGCCACTCATCAAAGGCAGTAGTGTGGCCAGGCATGTCTGGTTTCAGGCTTTCCTCAGAGACAGCTGCTCCAGGAAGAGAGGGGAGAAACAGCAAGGAAATTTTGTCTGCTTTAATTATGTCAATCTTTCTTTCTCTGGGATCTTTGCAGAGGAAAGGGTTTCAGATCTGCTGGGAAGGGAAGGGATCCGGAGGCTACATGAGGTAGGCAGCTGCACGAAGGGTCCAGGAGGTGACTTCTCCCCTCCTGCCACCCTAGCCTCCTGAGAGAAGGGGCACAGTGTGCACACACCAGCTTCACCAGATGTCTCCATGAACAAGACAGAGCTCTTACCATTTCTGCAGCGATCTCACCTTGCTGCAGCCCTGCCCAGCCTCCCTGCTCCCCATATGGCAGAGGAGTATTTCTTAACAAAGTGGTGAGAGAAGGGGAGCAGAAACTGCCATGTTGCTTGGAGGAGTGCTTCCCTCTCTCTTCTCTGGTAAAAAGGACTTGGCTCTTCTCTCTGTCTCATTGCCTCTTCATCCATGCCTCTTCCTTCCCTCACAATGCCACTCCACCAAAAGGGAGCATCTTCACTCTCCTCCCTCACTCCCATCCCAGCAAGCTCTACAGATGAGCCTGAGGAAGGTGAAGCCCCATCACAGTGGTGGCAAGTAAATGGAACAGGGCACAGCAGGTACACCATGGACATTAAGCAGACAATGGGAAGGGGAGAGGTAAAAATGGTTTGAGCACATGGCGAATCGCTGTGCCAAGAGAGAGAAGAGAATGTGGGATCAGCCCAGCATAAGCTCAATAAATTTGGAGAGCTGAGAGGAATATAAAAGGTCCTCTATGAGGAAGTGCCATAAACAGATTGGCATGGCTTGGTCTCACATGAGTACATGGCAAGGGCTTATACTGTGTTAGCTGCGTGCTCATCTGTGAGTAGCACCCTGACACCCTCATCTCTCACCACCACGCTCTAGATTGCACTGTTCCAGTGAAAATATACACAATAGCAATTCTTTATCAGTATTTAACATTTATGGTTGGAGTTTTTTTAACTATGTATTTTCCAAGCATGGGGAATCCCATTTTCAGGCTCTGGGCAACACAATGGCCTTCATTTGCAGGGGATTCTCTCTTGCAGCCAGGCCTAGCTGTGTCACGTCAGATGGGCATCCTTTGCAGACTCAGGAAGCTCCAAATGACTTTTTAACTTTGTTTTATAGGGTACATAGGCACCCTGCTCTAATTGGTGATTTTATTTTGCTGACTACAAATTGGCTTGGAAGTGTTGATCTCTTGGAGAACAGCAAGGCTCTGAAGAGTGATCTGGAGAAGCTGGATCATGGGCCAAGGGCAACTGCAGGAGGTTCAATAAAGTTAATGTCCTGCACTTGGATCACAACCACCCCATGCAGAGCTACAGGCTGGGGGAAGAACGGCTGGAAAGCTGCCCAGCAGAAAAGGACCTGGGGGTGCTGGTCAACAGCAGCTGAACATGACCCAGCAGTGAACAAGTGGCCAAGAAGACCATGAGGAACAGTGGCCAGCAGGGTCAGGGCAATGACTGTCCCCGTGTACTTGGCACTGGCGAGGCCACACTTGAATCCTATGTTCAGTTTTGGGGGCCTCACTGAAGACATTGAGGTGCTGGAGTGGGTCCAGAGAAGGCAATGGAGGTGGTGTAAGGAACATAAGTCTTCCAAGGACTGGCTGAGGGAGCTCAGGTTCTTTAGCCTGGAGAAAAGGAGGCTCAGGAGGGACCTCACTGCTCTCTCCAGCTTGAAAGGAGGTTTTAGCCAGGTTGGGATTGGTGTCTTGTCTCAGGCAACCAGCAACAAGACAAGAGGAAAATGGCCTCAAGTTGTACCAAAGGAAGTTCAGGGTAGGTATTATCTTAGGTAAAGATTCTTCACTGAAAGAGTGGTTAAGCATTGGAACAGGCTCCCCAGGGAAGTAGTGGAGTCACCATCCCTAGAAGTGTCCATAAAATGAGCAAATGTGGCAGCTTGAGATATGGATTAGTGGGCATGGTGGTGTTCATTCAACAATTGGACTTGATGTTCTTGGAGGTCTTTTCCAAGCTCAGTGATTCTATGATTCTAGATTTTAACATCTCATGATATTTAATTTATAGATTAACCATTCTTTGTAAAATATGGGAATGAAAAGTACCTGCATCACTCCAGCTGCTTTCAAAGCAGTTTGCATTCACTACATGTAACACAGAGTAAGCTTTTCCTCATCCCATGGTGCCTGTCATCTCTATGTCTCTCTGGAGAAGACAGGCAATGATTTACTAACACCTGTGCAATTGCAACATCAAAATCCAGCTCCTAAAATACAAAGCTTAGCTCTGTGATATATGGCAAGACATCCAAAGGTACATACATCAGCACTACAAAATCTGCCTGGGACCAGTCCTTTATCAACTCAGGTATCAGGGTCCTTCATTCATGCAAACTACTACTGGCTGAAGATTTTAATACCAATGTTTCTCCACTGTACAATGTTAACCAGTTGCGAACTTCTTTATGTTCACTGGTGACACACCTGGTAAATCCTGATCTTTTTTTTTTTTTCCTCACAATAGGGGAACTCAGGGGCAATAGAACAGACTTCTCAGATAAATAAAGCAAGAAACTGAATCAGCTGTAAAATATTCACAAGTACAGATCTGTGGGCAGAAGAACTGTAATTTATTAACATGATATTTGACATCCTGAAAATTCATTTAAGTTAAAACAGCCCACAACATAACTGAAAGTTAAGCAACATAAAAACTATTTACTGGAACAAGTTCTTGGTCAGTCTGACAATGTTATGAAAGGGTGATAAGATGATGCATGCATCCCACTGCAAAATTCCTTAAATTTCTGTAGGAGTAACAGCCAAGACATTAACTGATTCTGTTAAACTTCTTCTTTCCTACTCTGCCTGCTCCTCTGAGCAATACCTGTAGGGACTTAAGATTCATAGTCAACATTTTTCAGTAATGTCCTTGAAGTGAAAAATGATCTTTGGCAAGCATGCAAAAAGACAAACACAAGCCATTGGCACTTCCAGCTTTTCATATCGTTACGCAGTTATATAGTAAGCATTTTCACTGCTGTTCCTACACTCTGTTCCAAGAATCTCAGAAATTTGCAAAGTGGGTTGTTGGGTTTTTCCTACAGTCAGGAATCTGAGGAATCAATTCTTATTCCCTGGGCACCTAATAATCCTTGACATTCTCAATTAACAACAGGAACAATAGCTGACGTTACAATATTTATGATCCAAGATTTTTTTCAACTCCTTTCCTAAGCTGTTTCTTTGCCTTTCAACCCATCTCCCACCAACTATTACAAAAGGTGGGACTAAGGTTTGGTACCATCTAAATTTTAAAATATGGGGGAGGTATTAAGGATAATTACCTTTCTATGTGTTTTGTGCTAGGCAGGCAAAACCCAAGGGAGAGGCAGGAGAACTGAACCATTGAACATTTGCTGTTTGTCAGCAAATGGCTCAAAGTCAGCCAGTCTCTGAACAGACACAGACCTTGGGGACATCTAGACCTATTGCTGGGAGAAGAGATAGATAGCATTTAGAGGTACAAATCATATAGATCCACAAGAAATTAGACTTACTCTACTTTTTCTGTACCTCTTGGAAAAACTCTTTCTAATTCTGTGTTTTAATAAAGGTTTAGTGTATCTGCCAGATAAGATTTTCTGTGTCTTCTTTGTTTAATTTTTATGTTCACATTTAGTATTTGGAGCCTCTTGAAAAGTAAAATCTTCCTTCATCTTCCAGAACTACGCAGTAGTAAATCTGAACTTTATATTGTCATGTCTAGTTTTCTTTCAGTGGCATTTCTCTCAGCTTTCTCATTATTATTAGGTTACCTCAACAAGAAAGCCTGTACTGGAACTGGCAGATTTTACTGCATGTCCAAAAGTCTGTCTGGGAGTTGGTACACATTATCAGTCCTCAGAACTTCCCAGTTTTCCTGCATTGCAAACTTTGATTTTATCTCAGAAGGCAGCATCCAGTAGCTTTGACAGCTTCATAACTTTTGAATACAATTTGATTAACCATGGATACTTTTCTTTGTCATACTCAAAATAAACCTCCTCCTCCCACTCCCCCCGCCAAAAAAAAAAAAATTTGCTTTGATTTGTGCAGGTATTCATTACTATAGATCAGTTCTTTGTTTATTCTCTTCAGAAGCAATTATGTGTATCATATTGAATTGCCCTGTATCTTATCTAAATGTTCCTTCCAAGTGGAACAAAATACTGCTTCTCATTTGGTTACATTTTTCTTTTCCTAGATGGCTAGTTTATGTGTCAGCAGATACTTCTTTCTCTGTGCTACTGGGATAATCACTCACTCTTCTATTAGTAAAATGCCCATCTAATAAATTCTTTCCTAAAGTGCTGACATTGTGCTCTGAATCTCTGCTTTCTTCCAACCATCCTTGTACAATTCTGGCTTATGCTAAAAAAAAAAAAACCAAAAAAAAACCACAACACAAAATTTTGGAAGTTCCAGTGTAAAATTCTGTTAATTTTGAAATTATAAAAGGAGCATGCTTCACCACATAAGTTTCATACCCATCGATATCTCTTTCATGTAGTATTGATCTGTTTATCACCCTGCACAAGAAATCCATATTTCCTTCCTTATTTATATTCTACAGAAAATTCTTGTCCCTGTAGCTTCAGGATCAGATGTACAACTTTAGCTAGTAGTAAACAGAAAAGTTTCTACAATGTGAGCAAACCTGGAACTCTTGCAGGCTTGATAGGCACACTTCAAACACCCTTAGTGGAACCAGTTCTAACTAATTCATTTTAAAATTTGAAGTATTTTCTGCCACAGCAAAGGAGATCTCAGAGAATATGCAAGTGTCTGTTTTTGAGGACATTCAGTTCTCTATTTCTGCCTGTGCTGAAAATTAACATGTCAGGAGCAGATCCTTTGCATTTGCTGCTTGCCTGTGTTAAGTAAATCTTACATTTGATTCTCAGCATCGACAAAGGTCCTAATACAGTATGTGATGACTCCATTCTATACAAGGAAATGAAGAATTAATTTATTAAATGCGCTTTTTAAAATTTAGTTCGTAAGATGGGTCAGGTAAGTCATTTCACCCTTCCAGTAGCCTATGGGAGGGCACACAAATTCTTAGCAGGGAAAAAAAAAGTGAAGGAAGAGTTGTTCAGCACTTCCACCACTGATTTAAATGCCATGTGAGATTGTTGCTTTTGCTAAGATCACCGAAAGCCCTGTATGGACAAACCTGTTTTAATATTACCATTGTGAGGGGATTTTTATTTTCACAGGCAGAAGTTTTTGAGCGCCAGGGGGTTTAGTTGGTGACCAACTACGCGTTTTTTTTTTAAGTTACTTTGGTTCCCTGGATTCCATGAGCACTGGAGCGACTAGCCTTGAATGGAAGTGATGATTCAAAACAGTTTCTGTGGTGCTCTCCTTGTGGTGGGAAGAAACTCAGCAACAAAGACATCAAGGCCAGCTGCAGGACAGGCAGGGTAGAAAAAGTGAGCATATGTACAAAATTAACAAATCAGAGGAAAAGATTTCTCTTCTCTGTTATTCTCCCTTCATAGCAAGCAAAGATCAGCCAGCAGACCTAAGAGAAGAGATGCTGCTCCAGGCAGCCCCTGGTACAGTCAACCTTAGATCAAATCTATATTTGTAACAGCAGTCTTTATCCCATCCTTTTCTTAAGATCAGAAATGTATTGCAACATTTAATGAGCCATTTGTAACAGCCCAAAACACACAGGTGTTATTGCCACTCAGTTTATTTGTCTGGATAAACCCCTACCATACAGCCAAGATGCTGCCCAAAGTTTAACATCTGCAAGCCAGATTAAAAGTATAATTAATACCAACATGGATTAAGGCAGAGATTATTCTGAATGAGGTACAAGCTTGTACTCAGTAGCATATAAAGAAACAGGAACTTCTTATGTAGACACTCAATCTCATGATTCAGACACATACAAGAAATCAAAGAGAATTTTACAATATATTTCAGTTTACCATTGTTTTCTTTCCTTGTGTAAAAAAAAAAAAAAAAAAACCAAACAGGCAGCTGGCTGCACCATTGGAATGACAATTTAAACCTCAATTTTCTGGTAGAATGCCAAGTCTTTGGCTCTGTAAAATCCAAAATATATGCAACAGTCTTTGGGAACTAACTTTTACTCTGTAATTCCATGGAGAATCTAATGTGAATATAATTTTCTGCTGTGTTTGCAGTCTATTCAAAGTGGTCTTGTTCTAATGCAAAAAAGTCATAAGCAGAAGTGAAACTTACTGGTCTGTTCTCAGTATGCATGCCTTAGAATGAGTGATTAGCCAAACACTGCTAATGATGAGCAATGAATAATTTTAATTCTTTCAGTAGTAGATGGGAACTTTAACATTTTATTATTATCTTTTATAGTGATGGCATCCTTTTAAAATAAAATAATAACTAAGGAAGTAAATTTGTACATAAATATATGCAGAAAATATTAAGTGGCCCCATATTTCTGTGTGAGCAGGAAGCAAGAAGAAAACTATGTATAAGAGGAGGTTAATCTGTACCATTTTTTAAGTTGCTGCTTGGTGGAAAAAAAGGAAAGGGGATGGTGTGCATTGTAGTGCATGCATTTATATCAAACCCCTTGGATAAATAATGCCTGTAAAAGAGTTTGTTGAACCAGATCCTTGTAAAGCTGGGGCTGTAGTCCTCGGTGGAAGTAAATAAACTCATTTGATGTGAGAAGAGTGTTTGACGAGGGTGGAAAGAATAAAAGGGCTTTTTGAGTAATCAGGGTTTCAGTAATCAGCTTACAGGAAACAAATGTCAACTTGCTAGAGGTCACTTCACCTTCATACAACAGGCATTCATCATGGAGGAGTCACAGTCTAAGCTGTGGACAGTGACCGCTGTAAAGGAACAGAGGGGTCCTTCCATCAACCAGAATTCCAATAATCCAATTGACAATGCAGAGCTTTGCATCAGAAAGCATTAGAGCTGGTTTGCATCTAACTAGGTACCTAAAGGTTTTGTGAGAGATCAGTTAGAGCCTGGAATTGGAAAGAAAACATAAAGGAGAGTAAACCTCCACATAATTATCATAACAGACCTGGTGATGAATTTATCATAGCAGAACTGGTGATGAGTTCTCCAAAGTCCAGTGTTGCAGTTTTGTTGATGCCCCTCCCTGTTTCACCAAAAAACCAAAACTATTATTTCACAGTCACTGTACTCCAGACAGCCTCCAACCACTACACCTGCCACCAGCCCTTCTCTGCTTGTAAACAGGAGGTCTATAGCATGATATAGGATGGACTTCCCATTTCCTCCAAAGGGCAGAGCAGCATCCAGGAGATTCCTTTCTCAGCATGTGAAAACAGCACCTACAAATCTTGTAATAAGTACTGAAGTCTTCTGAATGGTCCCTGCCACCTTGGTGTTAAGGTGTCCAATGTCTTCTGAGTTCCAAGGCAAGATAATGGCATAAGGAAATTTTAAGCAACTATCTCCTAGCTACCTAAAATTATTCTGGATGGTCCTACTTGAATCTCAGATTGGTGTATGGAGTTTCACAGAATATGCCGGCCCAAGTCTCCCCCAGTTTATTCTCTTTGACCTTGGGATGGGAAGTTCCCACATCAGTCATACTCAGCTTTTGCATTGATCTGGAAAGACCACCGGTAGGAGCATGAAAGAAGTTTGTTCTCCAAGATATGTTAAGTTTCTGGCCTCTGTCAGGGGCTGGTATATGACTTATTAATACCAACTTTTACGATGAATTTCAATTTAGAATTTGGGCAGTGACTTTTCTGAGTACCGAGTGTAAATGTGTAACAGAAATTTATTAGTCCTTTATCTCTTGCATTTGTCTGTCAATATGGTTTTTCTGGCCCACTCAGAGAAAGTGAACTGATTTGCCATAGCCTGTAATTATTGGAGGAAGAGCAGGCAACATTTTGAAAATGTTTCAAAGAGTTACAGGAACAATTTAAATTATCAACAGGTTCACTTACACCCCAGCATATGGAGCTGAAAACACAAAAACTTTCTGTGATGTGGCATCATTATCCTTCTCTGATGGTGGTATTAAATTGTGCACAATGACAAGAAAAGCAAAGAGCCCAAACTGGCTGACTGCTGTGATAAGAGAAAAAATCCTGAAGTGAACAGGACTGCAGTGGGATTGTGACATTTTAATGATAGTTTAGAAATCAAAAATGTCTGAAGTGGAGATAGTCAGTCTTCTATTCATTCTCTTTTTGTGTGAATAGAAGTCACCTGATGGAAGCATAAAGTAAAATTTATCCTCTAGACTTTCAGCTTTTAGAATGAGATATAAGAAATTATTTTAAATCAAACACTTTCGTCTGAAAATAATGTAGTGTGTTTTAGTTTTGCTTTTACAAAGTTCTGTGTATAATCAGTGATACCAACACATTGCACGTGGCCTTGCTTTCTTCTTTTTTCTTCCTCAATGCTCACAGGACCTGAGCCATACTTAATGACTCATAAACCCCCAAAATATCTTCCTAAGTTTTTTAGGATTTTCCAGTATAGCTCATGAGGTAAGGCTAGAAATGCTGTCAGTCTGACATAAAACTGTTATAATAGGCTGTTCAATAGAAAATTGTAGCTATCAGGCTAACTTAATAACTATTGTTTTGCAACTAAAAGTGATGGAGCTATGAAGGTAGATTAAGGTGGGGAGAAAGAGAGAATGGCTGAGTATGGGTAAGGAAGGTTGAGGATGGAAAGAGAGATCACAGCTGAACTAAGGAAGTAAGTTCTGTTAAAAATCTGGTATTTCAGTCAGTGTAGCTGCTAGGCTGTCTTCAAGACTCATTAAAAATAGTTTGCATCACTTCCACTGGGGCTTTGGGAAGCGAAGAGCTTTGAAAAGCTGAAGAGCTGAGAGAAGTCCCTTCTAACCAGTGCCTGCCTGTACAACTCAGTGTACTAGGCAGTGGCCAGTAGCTTCCTGAGCTGACAAGTCATCCAACAATTAAAAGAAATTTAATAGAACAGTAAACATGACTGTCATGATTACATGTCCCAGAAGAAATACCATCACTATGTCCAATAACCCTTTGAGGTCTGCCTTGAGTTCTACTCCACTGTATCATGTTGTTACAAACTCTTCCTCAAATCACTCTTTCCTCTTCCAAATTTGCTTAAATTCTCTTGGTAAAGCTAATTCTGCAAATAATACATTGCAGAAGTAATAAATTTATCATAAGGAATTTAAATAAAAGGCCTCTTTCCACACCCAGTAAGGTTAGAAGAAGAGCAATCATGGCTTCAAATAGTTATATTTTATTGCCCTGTGCCTTGATGAAATATGTTGCTTTTTTATAGGATATGGATGAGAACAAGTACCTTTGTATGCCAGAAAGAGTGTTAATGAATTCTACTTCTGCCTTCAGCAGCTGAAAAACAAAGTAACAAAACCAATACTGAGATCCTGGTTGGAAAACAATGCAGTCCAGGGTTTTTCAGTTAATCATGTGGATTTAGCAGATTCAGCCTACTATAAGCACTGTTATCTTCACAAGTTAGCTTTACTAATACCAGTTTGCTCTAGTGCACTGTAGAAAATACACCAGCTATTAGATATAATTAACTACACTTTCTTCAAGGGTTTGGGATCACACTTGCACTTCACTGGCTCACTAGAAAAGATCCTTACTTAAGAAGTGGCTCCAGTGACCTGGTGTGAGGAAGCAGAGGAGAGCTGCTCTGCAAGGCAAAATGAGCTGGGAGCCAAGGGTGACAGCAGGGCAATGCCCTCAGCAACAAGGGTGAGGTCCCACCCTACCTGAGCAGGTCTGGTGACACTACACAGGGTCAGAGGACAATCCAGTGCTTGCCAGACAAGTCTTCAGGGATGTAACAGATCAAAGGGAACCCAGACACTGAGATCAGGGGATCTGACTCAGGAAGGAACACAGCCAGACTACAAAACAGCAACATAGCCCAGGCAGGACTACAGAAAGGCTTGAGCCTAAGAGGATACCTCCAGGGAGGCTCTCGGCAGCCCAGTCTCACAGAGCTCCTTGCACAGCAGCCTCACTTCTGGTTACAGGTTCAGGAATCAGTGCTGACCATGGCACAGGCAGCCAAAGCCCTCACAGAAGGGAAAGACTGTGCCCAGGGCCCTGACAAGGGAAGCTCAGGAGTGTCACAGTATGTGTCACAGTATATGTCACAGCACATGATGCAGTCCAGACAGCAACAATACACAAAGTATCACCACACAATTCAGAAGGCTTTAAGCATTCACCCAAACAGAGCACCACCATGCTACATCAGAAGGCTTCAAGCATCTGCCCATCCAGAGTAACATCATACCATTTCAGAAGGCTGCAAACAACTGCCCTTCTTGTTCTTTAGCCCAGCCTTTTACACCCCTCATGGTCAAGCATTGCACCTGTGTGCCCTCTGTTCTCTTTTGTGGTTGGTCAGTGCACCTGAGCACTCCATGGCTCATTGCTGTCAGTGCTGCTCACCTGCTTCTCACAGCTGTAGCCCATTGGGGATGAGGCTCGGCTGCAGCCCCTATTCCCAATTACCACAAAGTGTGTACCTACACAGGAGGGCTGATAGAGAGGGTTTCCTTATCTACAAGGGTTGCAAGTATGTTTAATAGAGGTAGAAATTGTTTCGAGTGCTGCACTCATATTAAACCAGATTTATCAGTTAAACTTGCCTTGGCAAATTTACAGTAACAGTCTATCCCCCAGTGATCCACTTTGATGGGAATGTTTTTTTAATCACAGAAAAAAAGTTGTGGTGGTAGCTCTTCCTTATACCCAGATGTTTATGAGTCATACCTGAGATAATTGATAATCCAGACAGTGATAGCTAGAAATAGTGGCGCTACAGGACTTCCAGATTCAGTTAAAATAACAATACTTGCTTGGTTCCACATTTGCACAATTAACTGTCTGTTCTCTCATATCTTAAAGCCATATGCTTCATTTCCTCCAGCAACACGGGACAGGCAGTTACACACAGGAGTTGTAAGTGCTGAGACACACTCCTATAGGAGAGGAGGCATAGCTGCAGCCTGTCTTTCTTCTCCCATGGAAATTCAGTCTTAAACGACCAACTTCTGCAAGCACAAGCTGAGATGTTCAGCTGGGGGGACAAAGAGCACACACTATCAAACAGATATTTGTCTCCTCTCAGGAAGCAGAGGTGGACCGGGCCATGCTGAAATCAAAGAAAAAATTCTCATAATGCTTGCTTCTGTTTCTCTGCTAAGTCCCTTTGGATTGAAAGACGTAGTGAGCAGCTACAGATTCTAACAACAGAAAGTTATGTCCCTCATAGTTACAATTTAGCTCAGCACTTAATAAAAACTTATTAAATATTCCATAGGGAATCTCGATTGATAGTCAAAGCAAAATATTTTGGTTTTTAATAAATTTGGGAGGAGTAATTTAGGGAGGACGGGTCATTCTTGCAACTGAATATTTGAACCTATGCTTGTTTTGATTAATTCTGATATGGGTTTTATTTCATTGGGTTTTTTTGGTTTTTAACGCCTAGAGCATGTTCCTCTTCTGTTGTTTGTGTTACGACTGATGTATTCAAAAGCAAATAACATGGAAGTTAATATTTCACATGTCACAAAAACAGAACCTAAAGTGTAATTTAAGTTAAGAAACTTATGGAAGTTGTCTAGTAAATCTCAGAGCTCATTAAAAAAAATCCCTGAAATATCAACACAATTTTGAAAGACTAATTGTTTAATAATACAAGTTATATTATAAAGAAATAAACCTTATAACAGGAGAAATATTATGTGTATTAATAATGTCCATAAATGTAAAAAGGCTGCTCTAAAATTCTTTTAAATTAAACATGAGAATCTAACAAAGATAAGTCTGATCAACTTAGTTACTTCTACAAAAATTGCATTGAAATTTTTATTGGCTCCTGCCATCTACTGCAAGATGTAGGGAATGCAGCATAGAAATGTCAAAACCTTGTATTTGCTGACAGTTCCATGTAACAGATATAGCCCCAAATCTCTAACACTTTCAAAGCTTAAATATCCTGCATGACATGTTTTCCTCACCTCTTTGTATTCAGAAAAACGTTTTCCAGCATATTCTTCATTCAGTGCATCAGGGTCACTGCGGTGCTCTGATGAGAGGTGCAGCTGAGTGAAACCATGTAAAGGCTGACAAAGGCTAAAAAACTGACCACAGCCTGTAAGGCTGCACAAGTCCTGGGGAGAACAGCAGTCACCTCGGATTATGCTCATGGATCAAAGCTTTGCAGACTGATTGCACCTGATACACACCCCGCTGTGATTAGTGATGAAGTCTGGACAAATCTGTCCTGCAGGCAGAACATAGAGAGCCTTTGGTGTAGTGAGGCTGCTTACAGCCACGTCTCTTCTTTTTGGCACTGAAGGCAGAGAGCACACAGGTGGAGTCTGCTTCTTCTGTTCAGCAAGCTGATGAAGTTCAATTTCAGAAATATTGCTCAAAGCAAGATTCAGTTGCATGCTATCGGTCTTAGAAATGCATCAGCTACTAAGGGAAGCACCTGAAAGATCACTTAGTACTGTTTAGTTCGGAAACCATTGCCCCAGTGAATTTTATTTTTAGTAAAGAAGGCAACATCTGTGTACTATTTAGACTCACACTATTTTTAAGAAAGGGTGTTTGCCTTAGGCAACAGGATTCATTTCAAAAACTTTTTGTTACCTGGTTAATGGGATCCAGCCTAAATACGCTGCCCCTCAGGAGATTTTCACACCCTTGTGGGCAGCCTTTCTATAACTGTCCTTATGTGACTCCTGCCCATCTTCAACCAGCTTTAATTGAATGTTATTGTGAAAGTCAGAGGATGCTTTCCAAGGCTGGTAGGCTGACAACCACCCAAACAGGCACAAAGACACCAGAATGCCTCTTGCTGGTATGCAAGGTGCAGACGGCAGGACACTTGTGTCCAGGGAAGTGGGATCCAGCTGTGTGGTCTGTCTGTCTGTCTGTCTGTCTGTCTGTCTGTCTGTCTGTCTGTCTGTCGTTCTGTCTGTCAGGGCTGGGGCACTCCTGGCAGTAGCGCCGATAGCCCGGATGGCTCTGACCGCCCTCGCCCGGGGCCTGCAGCGCTGCCGGGGCCGCCTCTGCCTTAAACTCCGCCCTGGCCCGGGCTGTGTCGCGGCCGTGCCTCTTCCCAGTTTGTCACATTTGTGCCTATTCCCAGAGTGTCACAGCCGTGTCTATTCCCAGTTTGTCACATTCGTGTCTATTCCCAGTGTGTCACGGCCGGGCCTGCCGGGCCCAGCTCGGCGTGTTTCCAGCCCAGCTTTGTGCCTGGCCTGTCAGAGTTCTCCCGGTGCCCTGGGCTCCCAGCCGGGCCTGCCCCTCTCCCTGGCTGCTCTGCCCGGCTCTGCCCTGGTGGCCCTGGGCTACCTGTGCCTCAGAGCCTTGTTCCCTGTCCCCTGGGGACCAAGCAGCTCTGGCCAACCTCTGGGTCATGCACAAGGTGCCCGAGTCCTCTGAAAGTGCTGGGCCAAATCCCTGCTGCCCCTTCCCAACAGGGAACGAGGGGAATCAGCATCTCCCTTTCAAAGTTCAAAGAAAGAAAGAAAGCTTGAGGTGCCTTCCAATCCAAACCATTCTATGATTCTTCCTTCAGCTTATGGCTGGACATCTTCAAGTCAGTGATCAGAAAATTCTCCCCTAGCCTTTTGTTAAATTACATTGCACTAAATATGATGGAAATATTTGGTGATACCTATTGGCATCAGTTGTTCTGCTGCAAGTGCTCCCTCTAAAAACTTGCTGTAAGTCTCTGGGTGAAATTTTAATATATTTTGACTGACTACATCCTTAAAGAACCGATTCAGTGAAAAAGTGGCTACAGGTACAGATGTGGCTCTCCCTGGGTTGAGACTAGACTCTGTTGAAGGCTCCACGTTTTTCCTTGGCTCTAGCAAAATGAGATTCCTATGTGCATAAGACACAAAAGGACTTAAGGTCCACTTTGCTCATGGCCTTGTCAGGAAATCCTAAGAACAAACTACAGTTCTCTCAAGAGTAAGAAAGACAAAAAGATTAGAATTTTTTATGTCCCAGTTTCCTCTATATTTTGAATTCTCTTTACCACGAAACAGCATTTCAGAATAAATTTTAGATAGTAGGTTAACAGCAGACTTTTGCTAATTAAATTAGTTACTAAGTGAGAAATTGAATTCTAAATAATTTCTAATATCTAAACTTGCAAGAACCTTTCCAGGTTAAAGTTTCTTAGATGAAATTTTAGTAATTATAGGCTCCCTTTTCCATATTGTTCTTAAAATGTCCGTATTTCAAGCATTTAATCAGACTATAAATCCTGTAAATTCTGTAACTGCTTGAAACTAATAGAAATTCAAGAAACATTGATGAATCTTGTCTTAAGACCTATTGACTAACTTTATTTAATTGGGAAGTGGTCACTACTAGGAAAATCAATTTGAAACCCACCAGCATGATAAAAATTGTAATGTAACTCGGGAGTCAGCTGCTGCTTTGTTTTGGTGGGTGAAATTCAAACATGAACAATGTTTGCTAATCACTATTAAAACAGTAAATATTTTTTAATGCTGCAATAGAGTGTGTAAGTCTGTGCA
Source organism: Haemorhous mexicanus (assembly GCF_027477595.1). Taxonomy (NCBI): domain Eukaryota; kingdom Metazoa; phylum Chordata; class Aves; order Passeriformes; family Fringillidae; genus Haemorhous; species Haemorhous mexicanus. The sequence continues at coordinate 25,710,715 of NC_082346.1, forward strand.
GATCTGTCTGCATGAAAGTAATGTTGTCCTGTAATGATGGAAGCATTCTGAAACAGGTAAAATCTCATATATTTGTAACCTAAGGAACTGGAGGACTGAAAAGAAAAAAACACAAGTAGCAAGTCACAGGTAGTTCATGGTATTTGTCCTGCAGTTCCAGAGGTAATCTGGCTGCTTTGGGATTTCTACGTGGTTTTGGATGTCGGTAAGGGCCATAAATTAAGCACAGGACATGCTTTGTAATTCTACTCTCTCCTCTGCAACAAAGAACTCTAAAATGTGAGTGAAGAGCCAAGAAAATCCCTTTTTAGCAAATTGGTTGTTTAATCAGTAGCAGAAATAATGAGCCCGAGTGACCTACAGAACTGTGTCCCTAGATTTTCCTCTTGAAAACCTTCCTTTTCTTTCACAGCACTCTGTGTGTCATCTGGCCACATAGTTTGATGAGAAATATTTATCAATATGTGTGAGAGATTGCAACAATTTTATATGTCTGCACAGTGTAGGAAGAAGGCACAGACTATCAAAGTGTGAGAGAATCCTGGTCTTTCATTTCTAATAGGGTTTGAAATATTAGCATCTGACAGGTTTCTCCAATTTCCTTATATGAAATAAAGATGGTTCATTTCAGATCTTCATGTTAAGATGTTTCTTAGGCTTTATTCCTAGGAGAGAACCAGTGTGTGGGCACTGGAACAATAAACCATTGTATATCAACTGCTCAAGGGTAATTGAACTTTCTTTGATAAATTTGAGATAGCTCATCCCAAACTGACTAGTGTATGTTAAGCCAGAGATTTGTAAAAATAAAAGGTGTGAAATATTTTTCCCTATCCAGTCCTGACGACTAATTTAGTGAATCAGAGCTGACCTACTTGGGTCTGTGTACCATGCTTTCCCTTCAAAAGAGCTCACTTGAATATGCTTTTTGGTTACAACATTTGACTTCTTCCTTTTTTAAAATCTTTTCAGTATTTTATTAAGGTTCCAGAAGTCTGTCAGTCTCCAAACACACTCCTACTCTCTATTGTTTCTCTCAGTCTACGATTGTACACCTGCATGGTGATAACAATTCTCTCACTAAAAGAAGCACTGTATAGAAAATATTTCAAGGAATCCTACACATTTATTTTGTACAGCTGCTCTCCCTTCCTGTTTTATTTTACACTCTTTGATTCTTCAGTCTTCCCTGATATTCATTCCTGGTATAGGTCTGTGTGTTTTATTAAAAAGAAAATACATCTCCATTTTCAGAGAACTTACTGAGTTCCTCTTAACCATCCAGAAGGAGGGAGCAGCAACAAAAGGAAATTACTGACCTGTTTTGTAGATGAAACACAGTAGTTTCTAACTTGACCACAGGGTCTTCTAAGGACTGATGTAGCAGCACGAATTAAATTTGTATTGCCCAAGATAAGTTTATGTAGATGACTGAGTCATATTTTAAGAGGTTAAGGGCTTTGACTCTAAAAGCTTTTTGTACCACAAGTATTGCCTAAAGCTTTATTTTTAACTTAGTATTTTTTTTCTCTCAAAGCAGAAGAGGTTACGTATCCCTTGTGCATCCTTCTCACATTTCTGTGTTTGCTGATGGCAAACATGAAAGTTTCTTTCTGCATCTGATGACTCATAAAGTTGTTTTTTTGACTGCTCAGCCTTTGGCTTGAAATGCTCAAGAATCAAGCCAAACAGGAACTTCCTGTTTACACACCAAAGGTTTTTTCCCCTTGTCTCTAAAAAGTTGGTATTTCAATTGTCACAAGACTCTTCCCCTAATTGGTTTTATTCTTCCAGTACATAATTCATCCTTCTAGATGTCCACAATTATACTATTTTTCCTCTTAAAAGAAGGAATTTTTTACATTTTATTGAGCTTTATCAGATGGAGAAAGTTATCATCTGTGTGATTCCAAAATCTAAAATGTGATCTGTTCTGCCCATCATGGTTTCATGGCACATTGGCTAAAGAATGGCAATTATAGGACACCACATGCTCATGATGCTATACATCTGCCAGAAGGATACCATTCCTTTTGACATATTTCCACTTTTGTATGGAAAAAGCCAACAGCATTGCCCTGCAAGAATGACATTGTGTGTGTTTCATTGTGCATTACCAAGTAGTCATCAAAAGCAATGATGAGCTTAACTCACAGTGTTTTCCCAACAATTTTAGTCAGCTCATCTACTATTGTGGCATTGTACATTACCTAACCTAGTTTTCTGAAATTACACAAGAGAGAAAAAGAGCACTAGCTATACATACCTGGAGGCAGAATGCAAAGCTCTGTTTCTCAAAGTACACATGAAATGCACCTCTGCAATACCTGAGAGAGAAGCTCTCAAATAAATCCATTGGTTGAGTTGCCTTCTTTCTTTATAGTTCCAACCCTTCTCTCAGGTTGGGGATTGTTATCACAGTTGGAAGCTGTTAGTTTCACAAGGTAGGACAAAGAGGTAAAGTCCCGTTTCATGTTTTCCCTCTCATGCTGTTTTTTTACTTTCTTGTTTTGTGAAATATGGCACTGTATCACTGATCAGCTGGACTTTTCTGTTAGGTGGAATGAGAAAAACAACCAAAGAAAGCAGCAAAAAGTAATACTTCATTTTCCAACAAAGAATTGAATTTCACTGGATTGGAAATCAAGAACCAGAGACATAACATACTGCACAAATCCTACTATAAGTCCATTTACAACTTTGGTGAAAGATGCCTTTGAAAACTCTTCCCTAAAGGACTTGTCTCTTACAAAGAGGAATAAAAGGGGAAGATGGCAAAAGAGAGATAGGAGGAGACAATGTGAGGTCTCAGAGCTACTTTTTATTAAACTTCATGTTGAAACCAAACTGAGAATTGGCAAAGCTTCCAGGAAAATTTAGCAAAGAAACAGCTTGCAGTAATCTACCAACCAGGGTTACTATGGCAATAGCAGTACACTGTGAAATTTAGTAGATATAATTTTCCATGATTCACTGTATATTTTTAGCTATTTTTCTTTTTGTTCTCTCAGGCTGATTTCCTCTGAGAAGAAAAGGAAGGACTGAATGGTTAGGTCATGCCCTCAGAAAAGATAGAAAGGTGTCAGTTGATTCTTAAGCGAAGCTCTTGTGTTCCAGCCTCAAATGATCACCTGTCCTAAGGAAATTTGGGGTCTCAACTCCTACCCCATTCATGCTGTCTTGAACCTTTAAGACTTCTGTTCCCTGTTTTTTGAAATCCTGCCATCCCTTGTTCACCTTAATTTACTTCTCTAATGATTCTTCCTTCTACTTCACAGTCTGAATCACATGAATAATTTTTCTCCTTTTCTTTTTTTCCAGCTATTATCCAAAGCTAATCTTTTCTAGAATAACACCTCTTTTCATTGTTGCATGTTTTCATTTTAGGGTCTCAAAAATCTCCTGTGTCCTCACAATCCAATTGCACATCACCTGCTGACTGATGTCCTGCCCATCCCTGAGCATCAATCTGCAGGACTTCAGACAACTCCCCTCAGTTTACATACTGACTATGACGTTCCACAGTGTGGAATTTTCCTTAGTGCAGTTCAGCTGCTCCCTCCCAGCTTCTTGTGCAGCTCCTTACCAACAGCCTGAGGAACTGAAAAGTCCTTGCCTTAGGGTAAGCACTACTCAACAACAACTAAAACATCAACATTGTTCTAGTATGAAATCCAAATCACAGCACTGCACCAGCTACCAGGAAGAAAATTATCTCTACCCCAGCTGGGTAGAGATCAGGACACACCCTACATGTCAGAATCCAAGTACATTTATGCAAATAGAAATCTACACAGAATCCCAGGCAATTATCAGGATGTGCTCATGCTACTGTTACTTGACCTTCCTTGCTCTTCACCTCTGACCAATTTTTAGTAGAATTCACTTTTGGATTGTCAGTCTGCATTGTAAAAAGGGCTCTGCAGAATCCCAGAAGACAATAAGTATGTCGCAAACACTGATAGCTGGATGACTGTGGAGCCAACCAAGGATTACTGGCAATAACAGACAAGGATTGTTGGCAATAACCGGGGATTGTTGGTAATAACATGCTGTGGTTGGAGAAGGTGGTCATACAGAAGTAGGATAGCAATTTCTGTGACAAAATTCCTGTTCTTGTTACTGGATTTAAGCACAGCACAATACAGCACAAGCACAGGAATGAGGCTGAGAAGCTGGAATGGACTCTAGGGAAGGTCAAGACCACCAAAGATTTCTGGAGCCCTCTAACACATTTCCAGAAAGGTCTGAAAGGACTGTGCGTGATAACTAATTTGAAGAGAAAACAAGAAACCTGTCTTCAGGGTGGAAAAAATCTGTCCATAAAATGGTAACCTCACCAAGCCTGGGTGCACACCCCAGCATGCTGGACATCCCACCAGATGGACTGATACTGGAACCAGTAGTGGTGATCTTTTCTTTTCTTTTCTTTTCTTTTCTTTTCTTTTCTTTTCTTTTCTTTTCTTTTCTTTTCTTTTCTTTTCTTTTCTTTTCTTTTCTTTTCTTTTCTTTTCTTTTCTTTTCTTTTCTTTTCTTTTCTTTTCTTTTCTTCTTTCCTTTTCTTTTTTCTTTTCTTTTCTTTCCTTTCCTTTCCTTTTCTTTTCCTTTTCTTTTCTTTTCTTTTCTTTTCTTTTCTTTTCTTTTCTTTTCTTTTCTTTTCTTTTCTTTTCTTTTCTTTTCTCTTTTCTTTTCTTTTCTTTTCTTTTCTTTTCTTTTCTTTTCTTTTCTTTTCTTTTCTTTTCTTTTCTTTTCTTTTCTTTTCTTTTCTTTTTTCTTTTCTTTTCTTATCTTTCTTTCTCTCTTTCTCCCTTCCTTCCTTCCTTCCTTCCTTCCTTCCTTCCTTCCTTCCTTCCTTCCTTCCTTCCTTCCTTCCTTCCTTCCTTCCTTCCTTCCTTCCTTCCTTCCTTCCTTCCTTCCTTCCCTCCCTCTTCCCTTTCACCTCACCCCTTACCTAAAACCCACTGCCATGTGCTTATGTAGTAGGTCAGGGACTAACATTCAGGTTAGGATTAGCATTAGGGTTACATTAGACCCTCTAACTTTTGTTGTTCTTTTTGACCATGAGCAGCTACAAATCTTGGGTGCTCCCTTACCCTTAAGGATGGAACATAGGAGTCTCTAAGTGTTTCAAGACTGGGACTGTGTGCCTGCTATACTGCTGTATATAAACAACTCTATGAAGCTTCTATGAATTTTGTAAGGAAGGTATAAATGGAAGGAGCAGCAAAATGCTGAAAAAGAGCAATTATTTTGGCCAGTCAGGACTGGGGAGGCTTACAAGGATCTGTGCTGTACTTAAAGGGCCAGAACCTGGATACCCACTATTCTCAGCTCCTATATATTATAGTTCTAGCTGCTAATAACAGCATACATAAATACAAATAAACACATCAACAATAAGAAAACATTACTTGAAATAAAAGTTAAAATCCTACCAAAAATCATTTATTACAGCATAATATATTTGTATATTCAAACTTCCTGCTGCAAGATTAAGAAAAAGGCAGTGTGTATGTTTAAGTATATTCATGAGCATTTAAAAGAACCACGGTGCTTTTTTTCAAGACACAGCTGATCAGTAGCTGGGGCTGTGGTGCAATGTTATGTAATGCAACTTATTGACTTTGTAAGACATCATTTGCCTTTCCAGTATTTATGGGTTTCCTTTTTTTCTCTGTTTAGAAAGCAGAGGTATTTCAAAGAAATACTTGCTTTGTAGGGGTTTTTTACACCGTGAAGGACATACTAGATGCAATTCCAGTAGAAAATACAGCAATTCTGATTGTCTTCTGTCACAGAGGATAGCAGACTAAAAATATCTTCATCTTTTCCGTGGCAACAACCCTGTGTTCCTGAAATGATGCATTTATTTCTCTGAACACCCATGAGCCCTCACAATATGGGCATGAGAAGAAGTCAAAGGAAAAGTTTTTCAGTTCTAAGCAGCTCTCGGGAAATGCTGTATGCTTCGGAATTTCCTGATTTTAGACATGTCGTTAATGTAAAGAATCAGCACTCCTGGGGCTCCTCTGTAGTATCAGCAGACCCTCATGCTGCAGCAGGCTCAGCCCATGCTGCTGTGCTCCAGAGGGGCAGGTGGCATCCAGGGTGGGGGCTCTTGTCCAGCCTGCAGCATGGCTGCCCTGCTGCAGGCACCGAGCCTTCTGCTGAGAGCACAGCACCACCCTTGCAAAAAAACGGAGCCAGGAGTAAATTAAACAGTAACTCATCTGTGTCATCATAGCTGCTCATGATTCTCAACGTCTGTTCAGTTTTGGAGAGATTTAGAACAATCACTGTGGAATACTGCTGATGTAATTTTTGAACAGCCTTTTCCATGCATATGAGGTGCATCCCATTCTGCCAAATTAATGTCTGGCATCTCTTACAGCCAAGACTTTCAAGACTTTGATTTCCCACAGTGCTATATGTTTTTCTGGCACCACCCTAATTCATATTTCCTCTTAAAGGTGACTTGGACCACTGCCTGTGGACTATAAGTTCTTTTTTGGGTTTCATTGTAAAGATGTTCAAATGTTCCTATGGTTCCAATTTTTTTCAAATGTTACATTTGTAATTAAATGCCAATATTGTATACTAATATCCTGTTCCTACAGTTATCACACAGCACTTTCTGCTACATGAAGCTAGGACTTTTTAGGCAGATATCCCCAGGTTTTACCAGAGGAAAACATTCCAGAAATAAAAGAAAATGTGAAGTGTTCTAAAACAGAAGGAGTCTGAACTGTTCTGCCTATTCTGCATGGCTTGCCAAATACAATAATGGTATGTATCATACTTAGTATTGCAGTTTCCAAACTGTATTCTTTGCACTATCCAGCAGATGATGCTAATGTATTACAAACTGTTCTCTGGTCAATTTTAGAGCAAAGATGACCAGCTACCAGATGTAGCTCTGTCACATGCCAAGCATTCTTAAAAATTTTCAGTTGTCCTCTTTAATTCTTTTATTTCCTAAAATGCATGAGCCTGTGTGTCAAGATGAGTGGGTTTTCTGAAAACTTTTTGTTACTAAAGGTTGACCTTTTCAAGTAGCAACCCACCAATCTTTCATAACCCTCTGACATTCCAGTGTGTTTGATATATGTTTGACCATTTTCAGAAGTCCTTTGGCTATATTTACTATCTCTTTACTCATTTTTTGTGACATACAGCACAAGGTTTTCTGCTGTGTCGAGCATTTATTCCTGGTTTCAGACTGCAGTAAATAAGTGAAGTCAAATCCTTGCACTAAAGAGACAAAAACTAGAAGAGGAAATACACCATTCATGTATATGAATGAGAAAGGCAGAACTGAGTTTCCATGAATCTTCCAGGTACTCAGCTTTCTAATCTAAAACTACACATTAATTATAGACTGTAAAAGGAAGCTTTATAATCACTTCTACCTTGTGATGTATTCTGATTTTCTTACTCAGTGAGACTTGCTCCTAATTTCACAAGAAGCCTCCACAGAGGCATGAAAATGCTACTAATCATATATATCAGAGCCCAAGATTTTTCAGAGTGGCAGTACCTGCATAGCATTTATAGATATTTTTTTACGTTTTGCTGCTAAAAGGAATGTAGGGTATAAAGAACAGGTTTTCCAAGGTGGTTACAGGGGAAAAAAAATGGAATTTTCTTTGTTAGATCAGTCTTGTCCTCATTCTCTGAAGTGGTGGGATCACACCAGCCCTCTCCAGAAGCTAGGCACCAGTGACCAGCAGACCAGCACTTGTGGTCCTTCCAGCCGCGGTATCCTGCACTCCTGCCGGCTGAATTGCTGCACTACTCGGAGATGGGCCAAGAGGACCACATCTCAACTTCTGAGGAGAAAATAAAAACTAGAAAAGAGGAAATTGAGCTGTCTTTCTTTGGCCTTTATTTCTTTTTCTGTCTCTTTATTTTTTTAACTCTGCTCCTTTGGGAAAAGTATGGGCCCCTGAGGAGAAGGAAAAAGAACCATCTTGCTTCCTGCAGTGCAGAGGGCTGATGTCTATCCTTTCCAGACTGTGAGTCTGAGACTAATTAGACCATTTGGCTTTTCTTACACTGTTTTCCCCCCAGGGGGGCTGAGTTATATGAGAAAACTGAAACTTCTCATGTCGCTCTGCAGCAGGCTCAAGGTCAGGCAAAACCCATTGCTGATAACTGTATTGCAAGAGTTTGGCAGCATAGAGGAGATCTAAGAATAGGCTGCCCAACAATCATCTAGGGCATGAAGCAGACAGGGCTTCCAGGTGTAGGCCTTAGGCCTTGTGTGTCTTAGGGGGACAGCTAGGGGAAAAGTTGTTACAAGCAAATCAGCACAAAACCCTTTATCAGAAGCCTATTTATTCCTGTAAATCAAATACAACTAATTGTGTAGTTGATTCTTGTGCAGTCATTAAAGCAAAGGAAAACATGAAATTAGTGGGTGGGCAAATAGAACAAAGACCACCCAAGAGTCTCATGAGCTTCTTCTGTTTCCCTGGCATCAGTCACCAATAAACACTTCCAGGACCATGTGCAAGGGGAAGAAGAGGAAATGAGAGAGGAAAAGAGAAATAATAATGCTTCAGCCAATAACACTTCCTTTCCCTTGAATAAGAACCACTTGCTTGGGCAGAAACCAGCCTGAAATCTGGTTTTGTGAGTCCTGAGCCTCATGCAAATGTAGTAAAGACACTATAATAATGTTAGAGCTAAATCACTGAAGTAGAGAATAAGTGTTGAACACTCACCTCTAGCAATCTAAGTAAGGTCCTACCACAATGTCCTGTTAGGTAGAGGGCTGGAGGGCTTAATAGAAATATTTGTGTTCTGCTGTTCAGTGATTGCCTCTGTGAAGCAAGAGACATAAAAACCATTTTCTTGAAATCTGAAAGAAAGGGGAATGGGAAAACACAGAGGGAGCTTGCCTTCAGCCATAGAACTGGGGAGACAAATATTAAACAACTGGGTTTCTTTTCATTTAATTTGAATTTTGATACACCTACACCCCGGAGAGGGGCAGACCTTTTGTATAACTGACAGGGATTTTAACATAGAAGTACAGCTGGATGATGGGAAAGAAGCTGCTGGTTGCTGCAGCTTAGCTTGATAGAATTCATCAAGGATGACTTTGCTTCCTGTGATGAGTAGGCACAGGAGACATTTGATTGCTACTGTGAGGACTGTTTTTAATTCACTGGATACATTTGGGTTAAAAGGATGCGCTTTATGGGCCCTCATATTAAAGTAATTTGGAATAATCTGAAGCATTACAGGGGAAGCTATGTTTAGAGTGTGTTGATAATCAGGAAGAAGTGTTGTAGTCAGCCTCCATAAAGTTGTGGGCTCAGTAGTAGGCATAGCTTTGAATGTGCACTGCATTGTATGCATTAAGCTGGGTATTTTTTAGTTTAGTAGAACAATTTTGCCTTTAAATTATTGCATCCAAAAAAAGGCAGATAGTGGGAAATTAATTTCCAAACAATTAGCAGGAGTGCAGATATCCAAGAGGTGTTATCTAGAATGTGGAAGAATTTTCTTTCAAGGTATCAGGGGGTTTTTTTAGGAGAAACTGAATTTTTACTGAGAAAAAGGTTTAGAAGACTTGCATTCAATATTAAGTACTTAGCATTCCAAAGGAATTCCAGGTTCCTTGTCACTTTGAACAGTGCACAATAAAAGTACAAAAACTTGTATTTCTATCACTTCCTTTTGTATGCAATCTCTGCATGCCTAAATTACTTAGCAAATCATACAGCTAGCAATCCAACACTGCGTGATTCCCTTGTGAGACTTCAGGGGGATTGGAGCATACTGGGTAAGTTGCACATTACAATGTGAATGTTTGGGATCTCAAGAAGAACTGTAGATTTTCTAAACAATTTAATGCAAAGAAAGAGTATTTACAGAGTTAGAAACTACCAAATAGTCGAAATCCGATCGAATTTACTTTTCCTATAGAGAAGCAGGGAATGGGGGCAGAGTTGCAAAGAAAGTAGGGCATGATGAGAGTTTCTGTCCAGTTATGTATGGTATTTAGAAGAAAATGGAATACAGTTTTGTACACCAATATTTCTGCTCCAAGGAGTGACAAGAAAAGAAAATTACTCATATATTATAATGAATTGAATATGCATTAGGTTCAGACCATAATTTCAATTAGACACGTGAATATCAGGAAAATATTTTTATTCAAACAGCAAAGCTCAGTGTTTGCCGACAAAGGACCTGGCACAGATGGAAAGACAAAAGTACCTTCTTCTGTCTGTTGAGTTATATATGTATAATTTAACACAGATGGCAGTTGGGTAGGAAATTTTTTGAAGGAAAATTACTTTTTGAGTGATAAAACCAACTTGGAGTCATCTTCCATAGCACCTGTCTCAAGAGTGACAGAGAAGGTGGTTTCCAAATGTAGAAGTTGTCTTCAAAATATATGCTGTTCATTTCTTTTTTTTAAATTAGTTGAGGACACTGCTGCTCTCTGATCACTGATTCTTTTCAGAAACATACATAAAGTAAATGGCTTGGACTTTGTTATGAATATTTGGGCTTCAGTCAAAGTTGGCTTTAACAGGGAATGAAAATAGGAGGCTGCTATTTTCCAACACTGTTTGAAATAAAAAATAGTGAAGAAATCATCACTCAAGAAATGAGATTTTATGGCTGTGTTCTGTTGAGTGGGCAGGGTAGTGTAGATGGGTGATTTATTGCAGACACTTCTGTTGTGTCATAATTCACTCAAAATAATGTGACTTATCACACATGCAGACTGGTAGCTTATTTCAACAGACACAGTTAAGTGCTAAGTTGAGAACCATGGAAGTGAAAAAGGCTATCTCAAAGAGCTGGGGTGTTTATATATGATTATTGGCTGTGCACAGATTTAGAGAAAGGGGGATTTTACCCACATTTGAGACAGTTGAAGGAACTACCTAAGCACAGACAGGTTTATATAAACCCTGTGAAGAAATCCAACATAGTGTTTGCAGCAGGCTGTGTATGTGCTTGAGGATGCTGGTTGACAAACATTTCTTCTACTGCCTTAGGCTGTCCTTGCCCTTGTCCAACTCCTGACATATGCCAGGGCAATCGTTAGTGGAAATGTGCAATGAACAGGACCAGGAACCTCATCCAGGTGATGAATTGCATTTTCTCTTCTTCTTTGACCATTTTTCAGATATATCCATTTCCTAATGTGGATTTACCACGTGGCAGTCTATGTACTCATTCAGAAACATTTAACAACACAATTGAGGGGAAGAAAAAATTGCAGAAGGTTACAGGTTACTGCTCAGACCACTGCTGTTTGCATTTGTTCAGTTATATTCACAGAGGTTCAGAATTTCCAAGCATGTTGTTATTGGTAAAAATAGCTTGGCAACGTGTTTGTTCTATAATTTCCACTAATAAGGAGAGTTCTTAAATCCCAAGGAGAGCCAAGACTGAAGGAGAGCTGATAGTAATAAAAATGTGTCAATTTACAGAATTTTAAAAATGTGAAAACTCAGACACACATAGAAATGAGGAACATGTTGGATTTCTGAGAAGATGCACATTTTCAAATTGAAACATTGAAGAACTTAGTTACTGAAAAGATTGATCAACCCTGTAAAGATTTTTCTCAGCTTCTTTGACACATGTTCCGATTAGTCTCTTAGAGTGAGGATGAGGGTTTAATATTCAGATTTTTAGGAACACAGCTCAGAGATAAAAAGTAATTTTATCTGTTGTGGGTAAATACCAACATAATTCAGAATTTAATTTAAGGGACACGAAGGAAAAACAGAGATACATAGATATAGGTACACACTGTGGAAAGGAAGATTTCAAAATTATTTTATTATTGACCTAAAATAGAGAATTATCTTGTCCTCATTTGGATATGAAAGATAGTTTGGGAAAAATATCAGTCATTTTTAATAGGCAGATTTTATTATCACTAAAAAAACTTTGAACTTAGCTGTCAGTGGATACCATTTTAGTTAAAGTATTTATGCATTAAGGAAATAATTGCTTCTCTGCTTATGTAGCTACCATCTACAAATTTTAGGGATTTATTTGGGATTCTGAATGGATCCAATTACAATGGTATTGTTAAGATTTCCTGCTTGCATATGCTAACTGATCTTCATCTTTAGAAGCTGATACTGGATCAGTACTATTGAATATGGACATTAAGGTCTTGGTTATGATATTCAACTTGTATCCTAATGATATGTGAAAGGACTAAATTTCCCAGAATATTTGTAAGGAAAAAGGACAAAGACTGCATGAGGAAAGAGGAAAGCCTATACCTGTAAAGATGGTTTTCTTCTTTGGTAGTTGGATAGGAACTAACTTGTTGCTAGGCAAACTGTTTTAAAGTGGTTTTTATTTGGGTTTCATTTTGTCTGCTTGCTTGCTGGCTTGTTTCTCCTAACTGGGTGAGATAGATTTGATTGTGGTGTCAGGCGATCTCTTGTTGAGTTTATACAAGACCTGAATATGTGTCTGCAGGTGTCCCAGTGGAATTCAGAGTTGCACACCTCTCTGACACATGTCAGCTTCCTCAAATATAAAGGAAAACATTTTGTTTCTTCCAGGAGAATTTTGACATTCTTTTCATGTTTGGTCATTTTGAAATGCTTGTCAGGACTTTAAGTTTCATGAAAGTATACCACACCGTCCTTCCCACAGAGGTTATGTGAACCATCAACATTCTGGAATTCCTATGTTGTGAGTTATATCAAAATTCTCTTTATCATCAAGAATTGTGTTTTATTATTTTTCTTCTCAGGATCTAGGAGACAAACAAGTGAAATATTTCTCTAAATTCTTTGACACCTTATTGTGTTCCATACACTGAATTCAAAATGTATTTTTCTACATTCTTTTATTGTCAATTTTTTGTGTGCCTGGCTGCTTCTCTGGTGGAAAGATCAGCATTTGTGTCTGTCATGTGCATCAAAATTGCAGCATTCTGCCCTGTTATCACTGTGCTGTTGGCTTCATCTGTCCTTTTTTTTTCAAGGAGTCACCAACAGCTACTGCTCACCTTCTTGCAAGAACTTCCATCAGATATCTCCTGAAATTTTTCTGTTACATATTGCCAGACAAGCTCCTCAGTCAGTGTCTTGCTGGGAGTCTAATACCTATTCAGTAAGTTGAGTGTTTACCAGATTTTTTTTTCCAGTCAGTCACAAAAGTTTTGTACATTTTCCTGGGGCTGTTTTCTCTGTGGCCCCTGCCAGTGCCTCCCAAAGTAGTCTTTCAAGAAATATTAATCTGCTCTCACTGTACACAGAATTGCACTTCAATCACATGAACATAAATTATGCTGCATTTCTGCTGGCATGCACCACATGCACCCAGCATCTTTTTGTACTGGCAAGAAAAGGAAAACACAGCACACCCAGCACAGACCACAGCTGTTGATCCCTCCTCATTCACACACGTGGCACAGAACTGCTCCTCTAGAGACATGATCATAGCTGCCCTCTGATCTACCTTTCTAGATGGAGATACTCCAAATTTCAACACTAAATTTCTCTACACTTGGTTTTCTGACATTACAACACACTCCAGACACTTGATATGACCAGTGACCCTCCAGGCTCAAGCTTTAAATTCTTCTAAGGGAAATGGTACACATATGACTCTTAAGTAGGCTATTCAGAATCATAGAAACCCAGACCATGAAAAGAAACAAACCAAAACAAAGCTCACCAAATCCCTTCATTTCCAAGAACAGTATTTGCAGGTGGGGTGTCAAAAAATCATTTTAGTTATTCACCCATGATAGTCACTAATTATGTCCTTTGCTGTTGAGAGACTCCACTGTAAGTCAAGTGACAACATCTGCTAAGACCTGATCATTCCATTTCCAGGTTTGTAATAAATAAGTAAACAGCAGCAGCCTAATGCAGGATTTTTGACACATGGACCACAAAGGTTTATTTCTCTTAGCCTTACACTGTCCCACTATAAGTTGGTTTATGTATTAGTGAGTCTTTATATATTCTTGAGGTATTCTTTTTAATCCTTAGGCTTGTTTGAATCACTACTTGTTCTGATATTTTGTATCTTTATAGTGATACAGTAAAGATCAAGGCTTAAAAATATGGCACATATTTTTTAACAAGGGTACAAGCAAACAATAAACCAGGTAATAAGGAATATGCATACATCAAGACCAGAAGGTCTGTGCTCTGATACAGTCACATCAAAGATGACCCATCCCTTTTCTCTCAACAGGAAGGCAGTAATAAAGATACCCAGAATGAGAAAACAAAGATGATGGGCAACAGCCTTGCCTCAGAATTAGGGAGGATGAAAAATGCAAAACCGAGGTCATAGTCATGCCATGACATCTCAACTCCCAGGGGTCATGAAATAGCTTGTCAAAATTATGGTTTGTTATGCCTGATCAAGACAAACCTAAAAGGCATGCAAGGCCTCAGGAGCTTTGTCCCCTGCCCTCTGTGTCACACACACCCATACACAAAGAGCCATGAGCAGACCACACACACACATATCTTGGCACTTGTTGACTACGAGTGGATGTGTGAAATAGGAGTGAACGAGTACAAGTGACTGAAATCAGTTTCATTTTAAAAAAATATAAGCATCCTCTTCCACAGTCTTGAGCTTTATAACACTGATACTTTCAAGGCTGCCATTTATTAATGACTTATGCCATGAGAATTTTCAGAGTACTGACACAGAAAAAGTATTCCAATGCACCCATGGGGCTTCATGTCCTTGTGGGGAGGACTATCAACTGCAGTGAAGGCAACATTATGAGGTGGGACTAGAAGCTCTTTTTCTGCTCTCTGTTTTTGGGAAGTGTATTCCTTTCTCCCCATAAAACCTCCACCTTCTCCTGCCTCTTTCCTGGGAGCCCACAGATAAGGCAGCTCTGCTCTGTTTTAGCACTTTTCCAAGGAGATGTGTTAAATCCATTAGCTGTTACTGGATGGAAGCACAGTTGTCTTCTCAGCCCTCTGCCTCTCCTCAGCTGGGGCACAGGAGGCATGTACTAGCATTGCCCCACAGAGAAAGAAAAACTGTCTGGCAGAGGCAGAACAGAGCACCGCTCATCAAGACTACACAGGATAATGCAAAATATTTTATAATACTGTAGTATCTTAGTACTCAATCACTTTGACCCCAGTGGCACCATAGATATTTAGAAGGATAGTTTATCATACTGTTGATAATTACTCATCACTGCTATCATTGCTAGATGATTAAAAGGAATACATTTGTCTAGTTTATCTCCAAGATGAGCATTCTCATATCCTGGGAGTCAGTGGTCCATTCATTCCTCCAGAAGCAGTGAATTGAGTGTTGAGTAATCTGTCCTTTGAAATGTGTAAAGAAGCTGTTAAGAGAGCACAAAATATGTTTAGCCAGCAGTACCAGCTGGATGTGAGCCCATCCAGGATATACTCTGCTCAGCTGACAGCTGTTACCAGACCCACATGAGGGTTAGTCTCTAACTCTCTCATGTCTCATTCTGCCTGTCATCGACGCCTTTGTTTCACTCTGTAGGAGGGAAGGAAAAAGATATAACATGGGGACAATGCAGCACCTGGTGGGTACAGAGCTAGGGAGGATTTGCAGGGTGGCAGGTATTTAATATGATATGCACACCACGTTAGACAAGCGGTAGGAAGTTCTTGTTATGCCATAAATTGCATCCTCGCCCCAAAGAGTAAATTACTTTCTGGTCATTCCATCTGTCAGTCCTCTTCCTCTCAGAAGAAAGCTTTTTTGTTTTCTTTTTTCTCCATCCTCTGTCTATTGTAAGAATCCGCCTTGTGACTGATACATGTCTTATGTGAAAACTGATTCAAACGTGTCTGTTGCTGCAACAGGAGAAAGTCCTGGTGTCTGCCACAAGAGGGTAAATGGAGATGGAGATTGGATAGCAGAGCATGCCAGCACAGGGCAACAACGGCTGGACAATCCACAAGGGGAAACATTACTAGGTGCCCCATCTGTACTCTGAGTGAGTACACTGGCATTTAGATTCTTCCCATAGCAAGTGGGTGTTGAAGGGTAAAAGACCTTTAGTGTTGGAGAGCCAGAACATTTTATAACATCCACATCTTTAAATCTTCTTTTTGGAAGTCAACATTAGATTCTACAGGGTTAATAATAAACACGCTTTACAAAACCCCAAATTTGCTCTTCAAGTCAGATCAGGAATGTGAAAAGCCTACTATTTTGCTGTCAGCAAAAATCAATGCCAGCCTTCAAAGGAACAAGTAGTAGCCTTTTTGTTGTTAGGTGATGATCTAAGGCAAGCCAAGCTTTCTAGAGAAAGATACAAGCTTTTGATAAACCAAATAACACAGCTAGTCTATAGACATGCTTTGGGACTCACAGAGATCTCCAGAGCAGAAGGTCAGACATGAACATGATCTTGGGTAGCCAAAAGCCTGTCTCTTCCCCCAGTCACATCCTTTGGTCTAGCTAAGGCTGTTTCCCCTCCCTCATCGGCCTGACCGAGCACGGCCGGGGTGGGAGCCCCGTCCCGGCTGGCTCAGCCCGGGACTGGAGGGCTCTGCGCTGCCGCTCCACGGCGGTCCGGCCGGGGCCACTCCGCTGCCCTGTACCCCGGGCGGGGAGCGGCGCGGGGACCTCGCCCGCCTCGCTCAGCCGCCTCTGTGCTGAATGAAGGGCATCATCCCGCGGCTCCCGTCCCCCAGCGCCCTCTCCTCCCGGGAAGGCAGCGGGGATCCCGGCCCGGCCGTGTCACGGCGCCGCATGGCTCGGTCACCCCTGTCCGTGTGGCGCTCACACGCCCTCCCGGCCCGCAGCGCCCGCGGGCGCCGGCGCCTCCCGGAGGCCGCCCGGGCTGCGGCGGTGACGGGGGCTCCGAGCCCCTCGCCCTGCCGCCCCCTCCCCTTCCCCGCTCCCGCCCGCCCCCGGGCCCTCCTCCCGTCACTGATTCGGCGCCGGAGCCCCGGGTGCCCGAGCCCCCCTCCCAGCCCCGGCCCCCGCCGCAGCCGCGGCTCCCGAGCTGTCAGTGCGCAGGCAGCGCCGCGGCCCCGCTCCGCACCGCGCTCCGCACCGCGCTCAGACCCCGCCGCCGCGGAGCCGCCGCCGCGGGGCGCAGCAGGTACCGTGCCGGGGGAGCCGCCGCCGCTGGGGCCGGGCTGCACCTGCAGGGCCGGGCATTGAGATGGGATCCCCCGCTCGGACAGGGGCGATGGGAGCGGGGCCGCGGGCGGGCCTGGCCCCGGCGGCTCCCAAGGGGTGGCCGCCGCGGTTCAGGAGAAGGGGGGCTGCGCTCGGGGCACCCTGCGGTGTCCCAGCCCCTGGCCCTCGGGGCGGCGGGCAGGGCGCGGGCGGGCTGCACTCCCTCCGTTCCCGCCGAGCGGCTGGACAATAGCGGGAAATGCCCGAGTTACCCTCCCTCACACCTACCATCCCCAATATTAAATGGTTGTAGAGTTTATGTGGGAAAGGGTATAAAATTTTGGCCCCACTTGTCATGGAGACCAGGTAGGAAAACCTCCTAGGGACTCGCCATTGTGAAGAGCATCCTGGCAAATTCCCACAGGGACAGTTTCTCAGGTGGGAAATAGCATTAATCTTGCATGGATCTCTGGTTTCTTGGTGGAACAAAGTCCCGAGGGTTTTTCCAAGAGTAGCATATACAACTGGGTCTGTAATGTACGATTTTCTGTTAGATAATACGATTTAATCCGCTGTGTACTTGGCCATCCCACTGTCGTCTCCTCAACCCACTCTGTAAAAGCTCCCAGAGAAGTAGGTCAGTATTTCCAGATGATGTTTCTATTAGACACTGTTGAGTTTCTGCACTGCTGGCTGACTAGAAGGCAGCATTGTGACCCTTCCGTTTATGCACATTCTGAATGAGCAGAGTTTCAATTATTCATTCTGATGCTATTGCAACCTTCTGCAGTTTCTCTTCTCCAGGGACATGATGTGTAACAAGAGTTTGAAAGACACCAGTGAGGCTGCAATCCTATCTTGGCGTATGGCAGCTGTTTCCTTGTGTGGCCATTTTTAAGGGTTAATTTGTAGCACTAGGAGGTATGTCAGGGAAGAATGACGATTCCCAATAGAGCAGCATTACCCAGTGAATTCCTTCTGTTTCCATCTAAAAAGCTATAATTCAAAGTGCTGAATGGCTCATGGACTAGGCTCTACACATGAGTTTTGTATTTTCCATCTGAAAGAAGCAATGCCTTCAAAGGGCATTTGGTTGCCATTAATGGAGAACCTATGGCTTCGATATAGAATTGGTTTAAATCTGACAGTTTGTTGGTGTTATAGACATTTGCTGGTTTGTAGGTGAAGAAACAGATGCAGAAATAAAATGCATTGGAACCTGAGATTTGGCGCCAAAACTTGGAACCCTGTTTGTTGTTATTTATGTTTTAGTTGTGATGTTGTTGTTATTTGTATTTTACTTGTGTAATCATCTATCCATTGTGCTGTGCTCTCCATTCATAAACTGTGAGCTATTCATGTTTTCCAAATACAGAAGGCTGGTTGGGCCCACAATGGCAGCTGCTATACTTGTGAAAAAACAGGATGATTATCCTGTGACCTGTAGTCATGTAGTGCATGATAGCTTTTATAGTCTCCATTTTAATAAAAGGTGTATTTCAGAAGAGCAGCAAGGCTGCCTGTTCATCACCAGCTCTTGGAAGACTTGTATTAAATAACCTATAACCTTTTGTGTAAAGTAACCCAGATGAACACAGGCACACAGAGAAAAATGATATGTCAAAGGTGTAAAGAGACAAGATAGTTTGAACCTTCTGTGCAGAGCACCCTGTAATACAAAGACCAAAAGAAAAAGAGGCCAGTGCTAGCAGAAAATGGACAGGCAGTGAGCCTCTGAGTGATCACTGTCATTGTGAATTTCACCCATTCTTATGGTTAGGTATAGGCAGAAGGCATTGAAATGAACTGATACTGGCAGTGACAGTAGGTTTCTAAGGGGGTGAGTACCTCTGAGAATATAATATTTTCAGCTGAGAAATGTCTCCCTCCAAGAGATACTCATCTTTCCACTGACTTTCAGGCAAAAGAATAGAGAAAAAAATATGGTTTAAATTGCTATAGTCTTAGAGATGCTGAAGTCTACGGCTTTGTTATCAGCATCTGAGGTCAGATGTTAGGATTTGGTGGGTTTTACTCCTGAACTCTTCCATGCAGCTACCTTTTAAAATCACCAAAGTATGAAGCATGCATTCTACTCCAAGGTACTCCTTCCTAGTTTAGGAAAATAATGTTTCACTGCATTACAGTTTACTGACTGATCTATAGGGGTGAGGTTCTTTGTACTGTCTTGGAAGACACATTAAGGCTTGGCAATTTGATACTTCATCTTACAATATTTGAAATACTGGCTCTGATATTCACCCAGTAGAAATTAAAAGCCTCTTACTTCTTGTTTGGCACTCAGAAATTTAGTATGGATCCCGCTGGCCCTCCAATCCAATCAGAAGTAAAGTCAGGACTTCATTTTTCCTCTCAACTTTTCTGTACCTTTTGCTTTGACCCTCTCTAGATAAGGAAATTTGTGTGGTGTTCAAATGAGATAAGTCAGTACTACACAAGTGCTGTGCTGCTGGTGGTCTGTGAATACCAAGTCTGCCTCTGGGTTCTTGTCCCTATAAAGCTTCTTTCTAGTTGCATGTTTCCTCCAGACAGGTTAGAGAACAAAGGAGAAATTCCTGCTGCATCTAATCAAAGGTCTGAGGTTTCCAGCAGAGGTAACACTGCTAGAATCATATGATCACAGAGCAAGCAGTAAGTGACTACTCCAGGGGCTAATAATTGATTACTGGGAAACAGGGAAAATTTATAAAGCCTTATTTCTCCCTCTTTACCCTCCAGCTGGTTAATTTGCACCCTGCATGTTTTCTGCTGTGCCAGGGTCTCAGCCACGGTGCCAGGAAAACTGTCCATATCGGGTTAAGGAATTTGGGGGCACTGTGGTAATGACTACTGGAATAAGAGTCAGGGCTAGACGAGAGAGTTAAGCCCCTGTTGTCAGGAAGAATACCCGATCATCTTTATTCCAGTGCACACAAAGGCTCACTGTCTGTGATGTGCCTGCTTGTGACTCTCACGGCTGGCGTTTCAGCTCCGAGGAAAAGATCCTGCAGTCATTGGTCAAGAGCAGATGCAAAGGAAATGTTCAACCCATTGAAATCAACCAGCTGCCTTGGTGCTGCCCTTGAAGCGTGTGCTGCTGTTGTAACTACAGTGAATGTAATAAATTAGGGCACTTCTATCATACCCCTAAATCTATAAGGAGAAATGGTCACATCTTTCCCAATTATTTTGTCAGGATCCCAGTGGGTTCCAACAGAATTGGCTTCTGTTCAGTTTACATATTAAAGGCTATTTGTAGAACAAGAGTGAGAGATTTCATTTGGGTTTTGGGTATTTTTAATGTAAAAGTTGAGATTCTTGACTATGGTTAGCACATTAATGCAAATATTTGTTTTGGTGAGGCATGGAACATAGCAGGCTATAAACTGGGTAAATATGATTATCTTAACAGGCAGATCTTCTTTAAATATCAGAAGATTCAGAGCTCATAATATGTATGCTTTTAGTATGTGCCAGTCCTTCAGAGAGGCCACAAGCTGCTTAACACTGACACAGTAGCTGCATTGCGTTGATCTGGACCTGCTTTTATTCAGTGTTTTCTTAGAGGACCTGGATGGTAATACAAGGAGTGGGTATATTACATTTTCCAGGGACATAAAACTGTGACACTTGAAATATGCAGGAGGAAAATACTAGAATTCAAATTTTTTCTAATAAATTGGAAGACCTTCTAGGAAAAGACCCGAATTAAATTCAGTAGGGATAAATACAAGGTACTACAATAAGGCAGAAATTACCAACTAAATAAGCACAAGGCAGAAGTAAATGACTAGGTTGCATGACTCCACAGAAAAGAATATGTTATGATAGATCACAAGCTGAATATGAGTCAATGTCACGCTGTTGCAAATAAAGGCAAACATCTTGCTAGGATATGTAAAAGACATGGAAGTCTGGAAGACATGAAGCAATCCTTTTGCTCTGAGGCCAAAGGCTCAGCTTGGGGGCTGTGCAAAGTGTTGGTTGTTGCACTCTGAGACAGGTGCAATTCAATCAGAGGGAGTCCAGAGGAGGGCGGTAGGACTCATCACAGGTCAGAAAAATGTGACCTGCAAGATGATTTGAAATAACTGTAATTTTTAGACCAGAAATTTGACAGGGAAATATAACAGTCTTCAGATAAAAAATAGAGGGGGAAATGACCTTTTCTTCAGGCTCCTGGTGATGGAGCAGAAAGCAAGAAGCAGCAGAAAGTAAGATTATTTTAAACTACAAGAATAATTTTCTAGAACCTAGGATAATAAAAACAGTTGGATATTTGATATAGGGAGATTCTGGAGACATTTTAAGAACAGGTTAGACAATCATCTGTGAAGAATCAAATAAGGCTAGTGATCCTATAAGGGGAAAGCACTTTGGACTGTTCAGTGTCTTAAGTTCTCCTCTAGACCATTCTTCTAGCATTTGTAGATCATTTCATGATCATTTCATGTGAATGAAATTAAAGAAGTCTGCTGGCCCTGTTCTGATGTTTGTCTGATATCCAGGGGTAGCACAGCACCAAGACCATAGACCAGCTCTTTCTGAAAAGAGCCTGAAAGAAAAGTAAGAACTTTCTAGAAGACAGTTAGAAGAGGTCTCTCTTTTTAAAAGAGAGGGGAAGGAATGGAACATTCTGATTTTCCAGGAGCAAATGCTCGACTGAGTTTATGAATGCTGAAAACAGTGCTATGGAAGAAGAAAAATTAATCAAGATTAGCAGTTAGTAAAATTATCTGAACTGAAAATACAAACTCTTCTAGTGTTTTATGCCTTGAATGAAAGGCTGTAGTGCAAAAATGTTTTTTAGAGGTAAAATGAAATAAAATAATGGAATTCAGAAAAGGAATAAAATAAATCATAGTCCTATGATTTATATTTTTAAGCATTTATCCCAGGAGAGAAAATCTAGGTCCTGTAGTACTCATGGTTTAACATATATTGTTTAATATAAATGGAACAGACAGTCCCCTGTGCATGGTGAAAAATCCTGGATCTTTGTGAGGAGACAGGTAGAAAGAAAAAAGAGAGCAATGATCAACACTTGGGGATGCTGAAGTGGTGGGCTGCACATAAGATCCTGAATAGAACACATTCTGAGTCCAACCAAATAATATTTTAATCCTCTAAAGGGAGAGGGATTTTTCTCTCTCCTCAGGCTTTAGATCTTTTCACTCAGACAAAAAGAAAAGCTCTTAGAGAAGCTAAAGACGTACTGGGAGCAGTGGAAGTGTTTTTACAGCAAGCAGGCAATAGGGAATTTTTTCTGTGAAAACAGGTACTCTCTAGGACTGAAAGGCTGCAAAGCAACTCCTGGAAAGAACCTCTGTTGAATGGACAAGACAAGGAGAAAATGAAGAGTTAGGCTGCACTTTTTAGTAGCCTGTTTTCATGGAGCTGTTGCTCAGTGAACATATTAGCATAATAATCTCTTGTAATTTAAATAGTATTACACTGGAATTATCCATAAATTGATGGAAACCCTGATTTTTTATTTACTCTGGGACACATGAGCACAAACTGTGACACTATGTAAGCTGTGATGGATTTTCCCCTTCCCCCCCATCTTCCATTACTGCTGGACCACCTTGGGAAAAATAATTATATGCTTAGAAAGCCAGTCACTTGATGCCCCAGATATTTCAAAGGGAATTCACATCCCTTCCACCCAAGGACTGAGCAGTGCTTGACATCAGCTTATACTGCTTTGCCTGAGTTTATTTCATCATTCCTCTTCCCGTCCTTGCTTTTACTGTCTTTACTTGTCAGATGAGTGTATGGAACAGTCTTTATTTGAGAGACAGAAAGGGTATCCAAAAGGAGGCTTACTGTGATCCAGTGCTAAAGGAAATTTAGCTTTGGAACAAGGTGGTTCTGGAAGGAGATAAAGCAAATATAGCTAATGTAAAAAAAAAAAAATTCCTATTTTTACTCTTAGGAGGAGACAACAAGGTGAAGGGGTTATTTTCCAGGAAACTTGTGAGGAAATCTGACAGGCTGTGCAGAAAAATACTGAACATGCTGGAGGGGGTTCTGCAGATGGTAAATGTTTCTCCTGGTGGAAAGTGTTGATAATTATCTTGAAAAGGAGAGGTGTTAGACAGAAGTAGCTACAAGGAAGGTAGGGGACTGAAAGAGTTTGAATAGAGGAAGCACTGTCTTGAAATATGAACTGAATATGAATGTTTGGGTTTAGGGTGCATGACTGGAATTTCTCAGTGTGGCTGTAAGGAAATTGTGTAGGCTGTTGCAAATGGCCCTTCTTTCAGTATGAGCTGTGTATTTAATGCAAAGTAATGATATCCAAGCCTGCTTTAAATTAAACATCTGCATAGCCAGGTTCAGAGCAGCCATATCATTCGTTTTCTTTTATTTCCAACTAGAGTCTAAAAGTCAGGTAAAACCTGCCAATGCATTGCTGCAGGTGTTATTTCAGTGTTTTAACAAAATTCTTTTCCTATGAGAAAAATCGGAGGCATCAGCTTCAAGCTGTCAAAGGCAATTTTGCCTGGGAGGAACGTGGCTGGTCACCGAGATGAGCCTGGAATCTGTGAGCACTTGACAGGCACTGAGCACTTCCCCCTGTGAATGAGGAGCTGATGAGTGAACGGAGGTGACCAGAAGTGCTTTTTGAGGGCAATGCCAAAGCCTTTTACCTGCAGCTCCCCAGTGCAGACAGTTTTACTGAAATAGTCACACAAGCATTTCTGCTGCCATGATGAGAGAACTGATGTTTTTTAAATACTGGAAGCAATATAAAGCTAGAAAGCAGATACTGGAAGAACCTTGTAAAGGTAGGTTTGTATTGAGGGCATGTTCAGGAATGCTTCTCTCTGTCCCTCTATCCAGGGACATAGATTCTGTCTTGTAGGCGGCAGCACCTCGGTGTCAGATTGTCACAGAAAAGTCCAGGTTCAAAAACTTGTGAAGTGAAAACTTGACTTATGCAGGGTGTTGGGGAGGAACTTCACAGTTCCTTGTTGAAAAAGATGACAAGCTGATTAAATCAATGGACCAAAATATACTAAATGTTTTAAAAGTGGAATCAGAAACTGTGGTTTTCCTGAAGATATCTAATATCAATTCACAGCCTTGTCTCATTTGCAACAGCTATAGCCTTCTGAGAAATAACTGCAAGTAAAATGGCTAAAAAATTGAAAGAGCTCAGGTTCCAGCTGTCTACAGACCTTTCTCAGAGAGGTCTGGTCACAAGGGATTTGGCAGGTAAGACTGAAAACAGGGAACTACACATTGCTGGTTGTGAAGTGTTAGTATTAATAAGCATGACAATTACTAACTGTGCTGATTTACTTTGCTGCTTTGAATTGTCACTATAGGTCACTATATGTATTGGAGAATTTCAGTGTTCATCAAGAACTTCATCAAGAACTGTTCCGTACCAGGGGAAATCTCTGTCTCAAGGGGTCTCAACTGTCTGGTGACAAAAATGGGGGTAATCCCAGGCAGTGATTATTCTTTCAATGATTGTTTCTTGATCTGTCTACCAATTCACTGAGTAGACACAAAAGCAATAGGATTATCATGGATATAGGAAGAAATTCTTTCTTCTGAGGGTGATGAAGCAGTGGAACAGTTTGCCCAGAGAGGTTGTGAATGTCCATCCTTAGAAGTGCTCAAAGCCAGGTTGGATAGGACTCTGAGCAACCTGGTCTAGTGGAATGTGTCCCTGCCCATGGAAAAGGGTTGGAACTAGGTGATCTTTTAGTTCTCTTGCAATCCATATCATTCTGTGGTTCTATGATCCAGTTGGACAGCTGGAGAATGGGACCAGAAAAAATATTAGCACATACAGACTTTGACTGACACCCCTTTTTCCCCACTCAAGAGTTTTCATTCAGATCTGTGTCCTGACCCTGTAGGAGGAAGGGCAGAAATGAAAGTGCCAGAGCAGAGATGAAAGAGAAATGGATCTTAATGCCTTTTATCACCTTCTTCACTAAACTAGAGCTCAGTGGATTTCCAAATTGAGATGTTGCCACATGTTGACAGTGTAGAGCAGCACTGCAGTGCAATTCAGTGTTCTCTGAGTTTCTTTACAGTAATGAAACAGCAGGGCATGAAAAGAAATGAATGTGGGTTTTTGGCTGAGTGTGGTGGCTGATGTTAAAAGACAGCATGTTTTCCTGACTTACCTGTCAAGACACGCTAAAAAACTTGCAAGGAAAGCAGCATTCCTGTAGGAAAATGCCCCAGTACATTGAGAGGTTTTACAGATAGATTTGCAAAGCCTACTGTCAGAAAACAGTAGTCAGTATAAAACATAGCATTACAAGTTGATTTGTAAGCAAAGTAAAACTAATCTCATCCTTCTGACAGTTTTCTGTTAGCTGCAGGTTGTCAGGATGGAGACCAGATTTACCCACCTTGTGAAAATTTTTGGACTGCTAAATCAGCTCATAGCAGACAGTGAGTTCAGACATGACAATGAAACAAAAATGATTTTTGTTGTCATGGCATGTAATCCCAGCTGGCACTCAGCTATCCATTAATTCCCATAGGGGACCACTGCTGAACTCCACAGTTTTATCCCAACTTGAGGTTTGATGATTAACCAGCAAAAAACAGCATATTCCCTCTAGCTTTCACTCAGGTGGGTGATGTGTCAGCTCTTAGAGAAATGACTGGAGGACAACATTCCAGTGAGTGGGGGAAGGGTTTGAAAACAACTTCTGCAGGTGCAGAGTTCCAGGAAAAAATTATGATTATTTGCCCACTGAAGTGAAAAAGAGAGAGAAGGTGTGGCTATGCAGCTACGAAAGAAAACAGAAAAGAAAAATCTAAAGCTTGTTTTTATTTGATTAGGATCTTGCATTGCAATTAAATTAAAATCGCTGATACAAAGTGCAGGAGCACAAACTCACAGAAGGAAAATTGAGGACAAAAAGTCATTACAGAGAGGACAATGAACAAGCCTTGAGAGCACACCACAGGTTCCAGTATCTCTTGTAATATCATAACAATTTCCAGGACAACAGTCTTCAACAGGAAGGTGTAACACAAAATTCCTGTAATGTCAATTGCTTTCTATTTGCTGCATCTTTGTGGGGCTCGGGTCCCACAGGTTCCTGTTAGTTCCTGGACACACAAACCTGCTGTTAACAGTTGTTTTCATTCTTAGTGAGGAAATGAGAAGAACATGAAAGAATCACTGCAAGATTTTGCCCAACTGATGGTGCCATAGTGTGCTGCCTGATGACTGGAAATGTGAATAAAAGTGGAAGGCAACAGGGAACAGGAAGGAAAGCCTGTACAGCCTGTGTTTAACTGGAATATTTACTCTCATCTTGATGACCTTTACTTTAATGTCTCTAAGTATTTGTTACAACTAAAGATTTAAAGAAAATTGACAAATACAGCATTAACTCTGAGAATAGCCCAGGAACCTCCTCTTCTGGTGAGCGTGAGTGGAGGATGAAAATATTAATTCAGCTGCACTGAAGCAAACTGTTGCTTAGGTCCATAGAGGAAAGTGTGGTTCAAAAAAAGTCAAAAACCTGCCTATCCTGTAGGTTTATTTACCTATACTAAACACCTGCTAATGTTCTCTGAACTGTTGCTGGACTTTCATTTGTTAGCATAGGGAGGGGAGATTTTACTGAGAGCTAAACCTTACTTCACTGGAAGGAAGTAGTGTAAAAAAACTGCTACAAAAAGCTGTGATGTGTAACAATAAAACAGAAAGAATAAAGGGGCTAGAATTCGTTGATGCCAGAGTACTAATTCCAGTGTTATTCTGCATACATAGTGTTTCCACTTTGTCACTCACAGCTCAGTTTACCCAATTGAGTTTAAAGCAGATATGATTTTTTTTTTAATGTCCCTAAGGATTTGAACTATCCTGCCACTTCAGGAAAGCCTTAATAAGCTTGTGATCAGTGGGGCTGTCCAAGCATTTTTCTTTCTGTATGAACCCATGCTTGTTATGTTATTGGGGAAAATGATTTCTCTTTTTCCTATACAAACTCTTACTTAAAGAGAAAAATTACAGCAGTAGTCTGGGATGCTGAACCCATCTGCATTTTACTTAGGTTCCCAGTTTTTGTCTCCAACCTAGAAAAGTATTTGGTAAACACTTCTAAGTTTTCTCCCTCATTGCCTCTTAAGAGTCTCTCATTTGTATAGTCATTGCCTTCCTCTTCACCTTGTCTTTTAGCACTGCTGTGCTACTAAGTGGGTCTTGCTTGTTCATTCCAGTTCTGTCAGATGATGAAATAAAACCATATTAATGCATAGAATCATTTGGGTTGGAAGGGACCTTAAAGATCATTTAGTTTCAACCCCCCCCCACCACCATCATGGGCAGGGACACCTTCCACCAGACCAGGTTGCTCCAAGCCCCATACAGCCTGGCCTTGAGCACTTCCAGGGATGAGACATCTACAACTCTTTGGGAATCCTGTTCCAGTGCTTAACAACCCTCGCAGGAAAGATCCTTTTCTAAATATCTAATCTAAACCCACCCTCTTTCAGTTTAAAGCCATTCCCTCCTGTCCTATCACTACATGCCCTTGTGACAAGTCTATCTTCTGCTTTCTTGTAGCCCTTTAGGTACTGAAAGGCTGCAGTAAGGTCACTCTGAGGCCTTCTCTTCTCTAAACTGAACAAGTCCAACTCTCTCAGCCAATCTTCATAGAAGAGGTGCTGCAGCTCTCTGGTTATCTTTGTAACCCTCCTCTGGACTCACACAAACATCTTTAATATCCACATCCATCATATTCATTTTAAGTATCTTAAGCCAGGTGAGAAGTTTAAAATAAAAACCCTGTAAATAAATCTTGCTCATTTTTAAAGACTAATTTCACATTGGAATAGCCTGAATTACTTGTACTCAGCATTCTTTCTCATAAAGTGTCTGTCATCCCAGTAGGTCTGTTGCTGGTACAGGTTCTGGCAGTGTCCTTTTGCTTCTTACAGTTTTACCTTCACAGGCAAAAACACCCAGGCCTTTTGTGGGAAAGTCCTCCTCCTACATGGCTTCTAGCCCAGCCACCTGGAACAAGGGAATTGCCCTCTACTCCATCCTCTGAGTTCTCTGAGTCCTCTCTCTCTTGAACTTGATTGCAGCGTGCAGTCTGCCTTTGGGGCCTTCCTCTCTCACTCTCTTAACTGAGATCTTGATGGTATTCTCTGCCAAAGTGTCAGATACTTTCTTTTGCCTATCAAAATACCTCCTGGTATTCCAGGCCAGACTCTTTGTTAATCATTTATGCCAGTGTAATCTGCCTCCTGGTGCAGCAGTATAAATCCTGCTTGGAGAGATGAAATATCACCTTATTGCACAGTCTCAGCATCTCTTGTGCACACCAAGAAAAAGAAATGCACACATAAACCAGGTTAAAAAAGGAAATTATGTTTGGGGCTGAGAAAATAGATGGTTTAACTTTGGCACTACTGTAACTGTAGTGGGATCCATGTGAAAATTCCAGATGTTGAAATGGTCTCAGTGTTTTATGTCTAAAGGTAGCAGTGTTAAATAAACACTCCACAGCAACAGACTTTTGGTTTTCTCAAGATGTGGTTTCCAGTCGCCTCTGGCCTCTGCTTTCACAAAAGCTGTTTGTCACTGAACTCCTTCCCACCAATGGCTAGTGTTTTTTTACTCTTTATTGCTAGTATAATTTCAATGATTACTTATGAACTGCTGGTTTAACTGCGTGTGACAAACAGCTTTACAGTATTCAACACATTTTATGAACTACAGTTTAAACTCAAATGTTCTAGCTGTGTTTTCTGTTCTTCCACTTCTGGCCAGTGTTAAAGTATGTTTCTTTGCTTTGAAGCTTTAGTCCTGTTTTCTTGAGTAGTGTGTACGTGGTGGAGAGTTGGACTTGTGCAATGTGTTCATTTAGAAAAGGATATAAAAAATTATTACATCTTAAAGCATTAGTTTGCTGGAATAACTCCTTGCTCCCCCCTAGGATTTATTCAGCCATCTTCTCTACTAAAACACCATTTTGTCTAAATTAATATATTTTAAAATGTAATGGTAGCCAAAAAGGCAGATGCAGTGTATCACCCTGGCACTTCAAATGTGTATGACATATTTTCTTAAATTATGTTAAAGAAGAAAAATCTTAATGTCAGAACTACTCTGTTTTCATTTTGGTCAGTGAATTTACATCATTTCACATAACATCATTTTAGTTTAACCAGAGTTGTTAGGACTTCAGTTGAAATGGCAGGTTTCATCATATTCTGAAATGCAGGGTAACAGTAGTGGCTTCCACCAAAAAAGTCTCTCTGTTTCCTTTTCCTGAGTATGGCTGGAGTTGAGGCACTTGAAAATAATTTTTGCCTCTCCACAGATTTTTGAGTACACAGAAGCTGGTTTATTATGTTAAAGGACTCTCCCTTGACTCAGGAAAACATTCTATATTAATGCCATACATGTCTGTCATTCAAGACGTGACATACAGTTTCCAAAAGGCATCCTGAATGCTTCAGACAATGTTTTACCTCCCAGGATTGTGCCAGAGTTAAAAAAAAACCCACATTCATCCAAAGTCGAGAAAGGCCAGAGCCATAAGTGAATAGCTGATTTTGTTACTCGTGTACTCTTATACAGATTTTGCTTTTGAGGATGTGCTACAATTAATTTGTCTTTGATGTTGGAAGAACTGATGCATTTGCATCATTATCTGATGCTCTTAATCTATGTTGGATGAGTGGAACAGACAGTATGTGGTATCTTGGGAAAAGAAATCTCGCTAACTATAGTCCAAGAAGGATGTTCATTACACAGGCTTTCACTGATTCAAATAATTGAAACGTTTGCAGCTGTCCTTAAATATTAGGGTGAGAGCTAGGGAGAACAGGGCTTTGCTCTTGCATCTTACAGGATTTAAAAAACCTTTTAGTAACAGCTGATCCAATTCTACCACTTCAATTTTGTTTCATATCTCATTCTTCAGTGATATTCCTGGCAAAACTCCCACTGAAATTAAAGGACTCTTGCATAAGGTAGGACTAGGGAATCTGGATAATTAATATTTTGGAATGAAAAGAAAACCCTTGTGGGTTTCACAAGTAGGTCTGTCCTGCAAGTGTAGAAATGGGGTGACCTTTCTATTGTTGAATGTCCTTTTGTAAATCCATGTGTCTCAATAGAAGAGTAAAACTAATTGTCTTTTCACTGGTGGATTGATTCTGTTCCAGGACAGAAAAATCACCTCCAGCAAACTCAAAGCTATTAAAATTTCCTGGGTCATGCAAATGGTGAATTATGACTTTCTTTTCAAGAAAGTTTTGCAGCTCATGTTCTACTACATGAGTCAGTACCACTTTAGCCCCTTCTTTTCAGGTCACTAATTTAATGCCAGTGTCTTTGAGGACTGTTTAGCTGCATCATGTGTTTTGTGCCTCCTATTCCAAAATTTATTTCTTAACTTCTCTGTGGGCTGCTGTCCCTGCTTGTACTGCCTAAAGTAAAAGCAGTAGCCTACCAAGTTTATCCCTTGGCTCTCTGCTTAGCTTCTTCCATGCTTCTGTGGTGTTGGGACAATAAGGAATGGCAGGGTAGGGGACAAAGGGCCCTGATTTGTGTGTAAATGTAATGAGAATAACACAGATGCCACATGCTGAAGACCCATTTTCCATCTCTAGCCTGGGTCTTTCACCTCACTCTTCAGTTTTAAGACTTTGATCATAACATGAACACAGGGCTGATGCCACAGTGTCCACATCCAGCTTCACATCCCTGGTGCTATCTCTTCCCTGCCAGAAGAAAACTATAGCAGTAAAAGAGACTTGGGCACCATAAACAGTTTTGGGGGGAGGAACAGGGCATTTTGGCAGCTTTATCTTTCAGAATTACTATGACAATACTCAAGTCCAAAAGCTGTCACGAGTTGCCTCTGTTTGTAGAACCCCTTTAGCAGGATGTGTCTTTCTAATGATTGGCAAATTATTCTTAGACTGGTTTAATTTGAGAGGCAGTTATTAGATACTTTCCACATTATTTTTAAAAGAACCTAAATAGTGCTGAAAGTGGTGAGTGGGAGCTGTCAAGGAAACAACTTGCTAATGGAAGCACAGCATAATCAACTGCCTTATTTAAATGACTTGCTTTGGAAAGAGCTGATAAATAAGGGACAGCAGCAGCAGAGGGTCTTTGCAACTGTACTGAGAGACCCAACATTTAATAAGTTACATTTCAAACAGAAACAAGGATAGTGGTCATTTGAAGGCTTATAAGGTTAGATTCACTACACACTTTATTATACTTGTTCTGTTTTGTCTTTCTGTGCTTTTTGGCCAGCAGTGATGTGCTTTCAGTATCCCCCCTGACTCCTGG
The DNA here is from genome assembly GCF_027477595.1 of Haemorhous mexicanus. Taxonomy (NCBI): domain Eukaryota; kingdom Metazoa; phylum Chordata; class Aves; order Passeriformes; family Fringillidae; genus Haemorhous; species Haemorhous mexicanus. Next base: position 25,742,135 of record NC_082346.1, read on the forward strand.
ATATGCTGAACAAGGTCTGGGGCACAGGCATCATTTCAGAGAAGCAGGCCTGTCACTAAAAATGCAAATGCCAAATCCTTTCCTGTTGTCCTTTCCCTTTTGTTGTCTCAAGAGCACGCAGCCATGTCACAGTCAACTTACTTCTCCAGGCAGCCACACCATGGTCATCACTGGAATAACAATGGAATGAGTATGAATCTGGAACATCTAATAGCCCTTATAAGTTTGCCTTTAGGGCTTGGTTTTCTAAGCTGGAAGCTGAAATGAGCCTGCCATGCTAGATGTAGCGCTGCAAAAATAATACTGCTGAACCAGCAACTGGGCTCACAAGTGTGACAGTCTGGGATTAAGTTCTTGGTGGGCTATTAGGGTCTACTAGTATTGTTTAAATGGCAGCAGTAGCCAAATGCTGTACAGACATGGGAAGAGAGACAGTCATTGCCCTGAGAAACACGCAAACTACAAAGTAAGGAAAAATAAAGACAGCATGGAAGCAGATGTGTGACACTTAAGTATGGATTAATTGTTTCATTGAATATGCTTCAATTTGCTGGATGGAAAATAATCTGTTAGACCTGCTGTTAGCTGGTTAATTGCACGTAAGTGCCATGGCTAGGGTTATTAGGGAGTGAATTTTAAATGCAAGAAGTAGTAGCTATGGGATTCAGTTACAGGATCATGAATCATGACTTAGGAAGTCTCTAGTCCAACTTCCTGCTGAAAGCAGGGCCAACACTGAGTGCAGGCTGGGTTGCTCACAGCTTAATCCAGTTTTGTTTGTAAACTTCCAAGGATGGAGATCTCATCATCTCTTTGGGCAAACTGTTACATTCTTAGTTGCCTCATCATGGAATTATTTTGCTTATATCTGGTCTGAGTCTTCCCCTGTGGATTTAATGACCATTGTCTGTTATTCTTCCACCATGCTTATCAGTGCAGTACCTTGCACTGTCTGGAGCCACCAAAGGCACTGGAAGGCTGCTACTAGAACCCCCCAAAGTTTTCTCTTTTCCATGCTAAACAAGCCCAGTTCCATCAGCCTCTCCTTGTTGAGCAGGTACTTCAGACCTCAGCCGTCTTGGCTGCCCTCTTCTGGAGTCGCTCAAGTGCCAACTGAAGAGGAATAATCACAGTCTGTGGTTCCTGGCTGTGCTCTGTTCTGCACTCCAGAGTACCTGCAGGGCACAGCACTATCTCAGGTACAAATTACTGTTCTCCTGAAGCCCTAGATCCTTTTCAGATCCTTTTCAGACAGGCTTCTAACCAGTCAGTCGCCAGTCTGTACCAACACACACAGGTTAGTCCATCCAGGTGCAATATTTTGCATTTATTGCCACTGAATTTCTTTTCAGTCCATCCCACCAGTCTACCTGGGTCTCTCTGAATAGCAGTTGTGCACCCAAGTCAACCATCTTTTTTGATGTCATCTGCAATCTTGATCAGTGGGCATTCTTTCTGCTTCTCAGGACATTGATAAATAATATTGAAGAGGACATCTGAAATTAAACACTACTTCTCAAGCCTGATAATCCAGTCAACTTTTCACTTTTCTAGTAGCCCACTTATCTAACACCACAATTTGGATAGTGGAATGCTCTGGGAGACTGAAACAAAAGCCTTGCTAAAATGCAGGTGACATCCACTGATCTCTTCCCACAAGACAGCAGTCAGTTTGATTAGTCTATGCTCAATTAAACAAAATGGGCTAAATTGCATGTCCCTGTGGCTAGAAATTTGTTCTAAGAATAACATTCCATGATTTTCCCAGAGACCAAAGTGAGGGGCTAACTGGTCAACCACCCTGTAGTTTTGCAGGTAGTGTCACTTGTCTTTTCTGAAGATGGGTGCCACATTTGCCTATCTCCAGTCACCAGGGACTTCCTCTGATCTCCATCATCTTTCAAAGATGTTAGAGAGTGGCCTCAAATTGTCATCACCCAGCTCTCTCAGCAACCTTCAGTGCAGCCCATGGAGGCCTGAAGAAGCAGGCTAGGTCAGGAAAAACATTCTGAATTTAGGGACATGGAAGAAAATTCTGAGATGTCACAGGCAGAATGGGAGCTTCAGACAAAATTTATTAGAGAAGCCCTTCCCTCACAAACAGAAGCCACTATGTACAGAAAGGACTCCCTTACTTTCTAAATTCTTTCTGAGAGAGGAGCTGAGGTACAGCTGGAAGCAATATTAGCCCCAGACTTAGTCAATGTTTTATATCTAAAGAGCTACATAGATGAGCTATTATACAACTTCATTCTGCAAAATTAAGGATGGCAAGCCAGATATATTTCTATAAATAAAATTAATTATTTATTTTAATTTATTGCAATAATGATTAGGGGAAAAAAAACGTAATCAGAATTATTTACTACACAGCATGGATCACTATTACTACTGATTTAGTGCACTGTTTTTGAAGCAATTACATTAAAGCAATTATATTCAAGGTAGCAGAATAATTGTTAAGCAGAGATTGATGTTACTTACCACACCAACAACTGGGAAAATTTCTGTTGCTCACCCTCAAGGAATAACCTTGAGGAGTGTCCCCACTGAAGGGAAGGATCTTCACACACCTTAGGGAGGTATGCTAGAAATCTTTGCTGTTCAAAAATGACGCTGGCCTTTTATAGTATAAAGTGTTTGACTTTAATATGCATTCAAAACAGGCATTTTTTAGATGATGTGTTCTCAGGCTTACTCAGCAAAAGAAAAATGTGTTGGCAGCTTTTTAGTTCCTTCTCTTTGACTTCCTAATCAGGACCTGCACATCCTTGCTGCTCCCAGCCTCAGTCAGGGAGCCTCAGTCTTGCGTGTCCTTGTGGTGGGGGTGAGAGTTTGGTCAAGCTGGTCTCAGCATTCTTCAGCACTAAGAACAGCAGTGTTATCCTTGCTCAGTGTTATCACTCAGTTTTCCTTGCTCAGTGTTATCACTCAGTTTTCCTTGCTCAGTGTTTTCACTGATCAGCAGCCTGTCCTTGCTCCACTGAACAGCAAACTTTCCTTGCTCAGCCCTTCACGGACAAACTTACAAGCCTGCTTAGGCTGAGAGCCCTGCTACAGATGTCTATGAAAGAAGTGATCTAAGGTAAAATTGGGACATGGATGGATATTCTTTTAGTCTTTGCTAGTGTGCCATTTTCATGTAATTAGGAATCTAATTTATTCTTGGGTTCTTATATATTAAAGCTGTACCTCAGATCTCAGTTTTATTCTCAAGTGTGAAAGAGCAGGGTTCAAGTTGAATTCCTTCCAGTGAGTGATTCTAGGTATCACATCTTGCAAAAGCAGGATCCCATTGTCACCTCACAGTCTATGTGCATTCTGTCTGCTTTACTTCTATTACTGGGCCATCTCAGATGATTCAAATATTTACCCCTTTATCCATTTTAATGCAGGATTTGTCTTCAACCCTCCCCCCACAATGAGTTGCATGTTTTGTTTCTGTTCTGCTGGTCTGTGAATTCATTGTTTGCAGGCTGGCAAGGCACCAGTTTTGGGGTGACAGATGGAGCAGACTGCAAACCAGGCAGTTGCCTCCTAGCCTGAATGATATTTTAATAAGCACCGAGAGGTGACAGAAAGAGAAGCTTCTCACTGGAATGACTGGCAGTTTTGTTTCCAGCCTGAAAGCATTAATAGATAATTTTTGGCCTCAGTCCAAAAAAAAAAAAAAAAAAAGCAGAAAATCCTATTAGCTCCTAACTTTTTTAGGGGTCAAAGAAGTTTTTATGTCTAGTCCATTATCCATTTAGGGAGTTGTTCCCCCATTTTTTGGTATTTCAGTTCTCTCTCAGAAATTGTACACTTAAGGAGACTTCCCTTTTACTTTACCATTTTGTTTTCTTTCTTTTTTTTTATTATTTCAGCAATTTTCTCCATTGTCTTCCTTCCCTAAACATTTCTTCTTCTTCATATTTCTTTATACTTTTCACCGATTCATGCTGGAATAATGGGATCTAACAGCTTACTTGGCTTCCAGCTTCCACATCCTGTGAAACAGCTACAGCACTGCAAGGCAATGGCATCTCTAGAGCATGGGAATCTCTAGAGCATATGTCCTCTTCTCCCTGCCCTCCAGCTGTGTCTCATTTGTATAATACTGGGTTTGTGTAGGGCTTTGTTTCATCCTTGGTCTTATGAATAAAAAAGGCACAACAAAAGGGAGCTCTGGCAAATCCCCAGCAGGCTCTGAGATCCCTCTGCAGTGTGAGCAACATGGTGTTTTGCAGACAAGCTGTAAGATAGTCAGGCTTTCAAAGGAGAAGATGCTTTTTCTTTCCACAAGTACAGGTTAAAAAAGGTCCAGCTCTCATCAGGAAAATATAAAAGTGGTGCTGGGATCTGAACTACCGTGTGGTCCCATACACTGCTCCGAGAACACACTGGAAATTTCTGAATATTTGGACGTTGATCTTCATGTTTGCTTAGCAATATTCAGGTCTGGATTTCACCTCATTTGTGAGCTGTAAATTAATGCTATTCCTGCTAAAATATGCTTCTTTTTTCTTCCAGATACAATGATGACACTGAACATTCAAATCATCTTTGGCCTCCTTTGCTGCATGATTTTTCTTCCTGCAGATGGTTTCTCAGCAGACACCAGTACTGAATTTCGCTCTGCTTTCTCTGTGGCCAGGACCAGCAGCATGGAAGGGAGCTCTGAGATGGTGATTACCTTTGACAAAGTGTATGTGAATATCGGCAATGATTTTGACCCCAAGACTGGGTTGTTCCGCTGCCGGATCCCAGGAGCCTACTACTTCTCCTTCACCGTTGGGAAATACCCAAAGAAAAACTTGTCTGTCATGCTGATGAGAAACAAGAATGAGGTGCAGGTAATTGTGTATGACGAACATCACCGCAAGGAACGCAAGGTGGCCAGCCAGAGTGCCATGCTGCAGCTTGACTACGGGGACACAGTGTGGCTGCGTTTACATGGAGATCCCAAGTATGCTCTTTACAGCAATGTGGGGCCCTATACAACTTTCAATGGCTACCTGATCTATCCAGATACTTCTGCCTTCTTCCAGAATGCTCTTGATTCTCAAGAGCTCGGGCCACACCCTCACACAATTCATCAACTTCCCAGAGAGCAGACTGAAGCTTCACAGCGACACGTGTTGTCTGACCAGCCAAAGAGGGTACAAGACCCTCGCTCTGCGTTTTCAGTTGCCCGCTCACAAAGTCTCCTGGGGACAGATGAGAAGCAAACCCAGCACGAGCCAATCACATTTGATACAGAGTTCGTGAATATTGGAAAAGATTTCAATTCCTCCACTGGCGTTTTCACGTGCCGTATACCTGGTGCATACTATTTCTCCTTCACCATTGGCAAAATGCCCTTTAAGACTATGTCAGTGAAACTGATGAAGAACCACAACGAGGTGCAAGCCATGATCTATGATGACAACCACTCCAAGAGGCGGGAGATGCAGAGCCAGAGCATCATGCTGCCTCTGCAATACGGGGACACCGTTTGGCTCTACAGCCATCAGCATGATGGCTATGGTGCCTACAGCAACCACGGCAAGTACATCACCTTCACGGGCTTCCTCATCTATTCGGATGCTCAGCCAAAGTGGCTGCCAGGTGCCAGCTCACCTCAAGGGTCAAACAATTAAATGCAGATGGGAAAGAAGCATAAGAAGAGCCAAGGTGCCATGAACTTGGGTATAGCTTCTCTGAATATCATCCTCTACTTTGAGCATGCTGTCATGTGTCCAGTGCTTTCCTCACGCTGCACGCTTGTGCCCTGACTGCAGGGCCACTGCTGTGTGTGCCATTCATCCGTAGAGGCCTTTCAGGTTGTAGCTGTGTGTCCCGTGTTGGTGTTTGATTTAACATAAAGCATGAGGTAGTTTTGGGGCGGGGGGAGGCACTGTAGTGAGATGCTGAGGATCAGAGAACTACTGCAGTCATGTTACTGCAGATCTCCAGCATCCAGAGAGCAAAGGGTGTGGTGACTTTCTTTGTTTATCCAGGGAGGGAATAAATGTAATGAAAATGAATGTAATAAAAATACAAAAGACGAGAGCGTTCTCAGTTTGGAATTTTTGCTACTTTGTGAGTCTTGTGTGCTTGTCACTGGCTGAGGTACCAGCCAGTACTGAGCTCAGGTGAGAGAGACACATAGTAATTGTGTGAGCTGAGGATGTGTTACTGAGCCTGTCTGTGTACACTCTTTAATCATTTGTGTGTGTGAAGGGTTGGTACCTCTTAAAATTTTATTGCAAGTTTCACAGTGGTTTGTGCTTTTCTTTATCTGATGTAGATGAAGTCAAGAAGCTGTAGTTGAGAATCTCAGATTCAGTTTTATGTAAAGAATACATTTAGAAACAAACAAACAAAAGTGCAGTCTTCTTGTAGTGAAAGATAAGGACTCAAATCTATGAATGGAACATGCTCTGAAAGCCCAGAAGTGAGGTAAGTAAGAAGAATAAGAAATGTTTTTAAATCTCTAAAGCTTTGGATCAGGAGCAGGCTCATGACACCAAGGGTGAGTAGTACCATGCCAGCAGTGGCACTGTTGACCGCAAGGGCGTTACCTTCCCCAGAAATGAGCCCCTTGAACACCAGGGTGCTGCTAGCCCACCACGTGCTGCACTGGTAGCCTCCTGCAGGCAGGGTCAGAGGAACCCTGGGTGATGTTTTCAGCATCCATGTCCCAGTGGTTTTGTACATGCCGAGTTCCAGCCAGAGTTTTCCCTGTGGAGAGGCTGCTGTGGCTGTAGAGGACGCTGCTGTGTTCCAAAAGTCCGACAGAGCGGCGCGCTCCCGGCAGGATCTGCTGAGGAGTTAATGGGAGCACAGGAGACTTCATCATAGCACCACTGGTGTTGTTTCAGTTGAGCTAAACCCTTGTGTTTGTATCCCAAAAATACATAAACTGCAAAAGTGCATCACCTTAAGCATGTACAAAGCTTCATGACATCACTTCAGTGTACTTTATAATCTGTTCAACAGGCAGCAATGCTCTAAAACTGCTCCTAACAAAATCCTGAGTTCAAAGCAGTGTGTTGGCATCTGAGTCACAAGCCAACCCACTCAGCCTTTTTCCATATATTTGTATGGCTCAGGCTGTGCATTCTCCAGCAAGACAGTATTTCCATGCACTTGTGCCATCTCAGCTCAGCTTTTTGATGATACTCTGCTCAAAACTGGCTTGAATGCATCCACTCACTGCCTCTGTCACTCCATATATATCCTAGACATTAAAGACTGGGGGCATATTTGGCAAAAGGGTGAAGGGTAAAGATTGGAAGTATGTAAAAAAGAATAACAGAACATTAGGTGAGACAAGATGTTTTACTTCAAATTAAATTCTAATTTTAATTCCTGTATTCTTTGGGGTGAAAAACAAACAAAAAGGACCCCAAAGCACAAACCAAAATTAAACAAACACACAAAACAAAAATCCAGCACCAAACAACCTGCTTTAAATCTATCTCCTTCTGTCATAATCCTAAGCTGACCTCTAAAACCATTGTCTGCAATATCTTGCTTCCAGGCTTCTTGTTCCTGCCTTACCATTTCTCCTCTCCATCTGTTTGTCTACAATGGCTTGGAAAAAGATTAACTAGGTCAGAAGCTGCAGTTCCCACTTTGAAGGTCACACATGCCTCTTTTGTTGAACATGGAAAAATTATATGGATAGAATGGGAATTACGGATCCCATCATCTAAGCACGTGCAACAAATGTTCAAAATTTATGTACTTATAGTGGTAGCAGGAAATCTGATAGAAACAAGAACCAAAATCAAAACCTTCCTGAGGAGATAATTACATTTATTTAATTCCACACTGCAGTGTTTAAGACAGACAAATGTTAATGATGTCTTTCTGAAAACAATTATCTTTCTGATTTTGAGGATAGAGACTATGTATTTATTATGTTTGGCTTGTAAAATGCAAGGCTGCACAAAAAAAAAAAACTTTACAGAAGAGAGGCAAAATCTGCTGAAGAAATAACTAGGTCAGGATCCTTCAGAATTTAAATGAGATTTCAGGAAGTATATTCCAAAATGATAACTGAAACAAAGCTGTGTGTATGTGTAAATATGATATGGAAATACTAGAAAGCTTCATGGAATACATACAATTTCAGGTTGCTTTTTAAAGAAAAATGAATACATGAGATGGGAAATTGCTGTTGACACATAAAATATGATGCCACATGGGGAGAAAAATGAAATTAAATATGTGACCTATATCGTGAAACACAACAAAACCTGCTTAGCTGCTACTGGAGAAAAGATCTTGTATTTGTCTGAAACCACAGGGAGAATATAAGGAGAGTGTACTGAATTATCTGAAAGTCAGCTGTGACACCAGCATAATATCCTGGAAAAATACTTCCATGCCATCTCTCCTAAGCATCAGTGATCAAGATAGATAAGGCATCTAAATAGCACTGCCCCCTTCAGCACAGCCCACTTAGCAAAAAGTCAGGAAAAGGAGAAATGCTCTTTACAGTTTCATCCTTTTTTCATTTAAAAATAAAAGCTTGTGCATAAATCCTGATAGGGTTACCAGCACAGTGTAGAAAGCTGGATAAAAAGGTGTGGCATATTTATTCAAGTCCTGGACACTGTGGAAAGCATTGAAAATAACCAAGGAGGAAGATGAAGCCAGGTGTGCCCTTTCCTACAGTGGGGTTCCCTCATCAGGTTTCTCTCTTGGTCCTAGCCAGGTTAGAGCGATAGAAATGTTTCAGGGATGCTAAATGTGAAGGCTTCTCCTTCCAAGGCCAGGAAGCCTGGAGGAGAGTGGTATTTGCAGGGCAGAGCCCCTTGCACAGGTCACGAAAGATTTCATCAACCAGCTGAGAGAAAAAGCCAACCCAGGGGGTTTTATCCAGACCCTGCACAGAGCGAACCTGATAGGCACTGTAAACACTGGTGAAAAGGAGACGGTCAAACTCTGTCGGAGGCAAGGGAGTGTCAGTCAGTGAATAATATCTCAGATGCTGCTCAATCTCTGCCGGTGTTTTGGGAACTTCCTCCTCTAAAATCTGCAGGAAGCGCCGTGCCGGGCGTAGAGAGGCCAGCTCTTCATCCCGCAGCCGGATCGTCCCGTTGGCCTGAATATCCAGCCTTCCCCAGAGCATCTGGAAGAGAAGAGCAGCGCTGTCACGGAAAGCCCAGCACAACTCCATCACTCACAGAGCGCTGCAAGCAAAGCTCTCCGCAGCGCTGCCAACAAACCTCGGGCGGGCCAGAGGCGGCCGCTCCCTCACGGCCGGCCTAGTCCCGCTCCATGTGCCTCTCCGCCGGCCCCACGCCCCGTTTCTGAGCAGCCCCACGCCTGTTTCCCCGTGGGACCCGTGCAGCTCTTGCCTCCCGCCCTGCTATCCCTCCGCAGTCCCGCCTGGGGCGGGGGCTTGGCCGCTTGCGGGGCCGTCGGCAAACCCCGCGGGCACGGTCCCTTGTGCCAGCGCGGGCACCCCGTGAGGGGCCGGGCCGTGCGGCACAGCCGCCTTGGGCTGCGCCCCGCGGTGGGAGGGAGCGCAAATGCCATTAGGCATCGCCTAGACGTTCTCCAGGGGCTCCTGAAATCCGTCAGGGATGAGAGCAAACAGAACGGGTGAGTTTTTACGTGCAGGCAGGTGGGAGCATGGGCACTAACAGTGCCTCGGCCCAGGGCCCCCAGTGCTCAGGAGACCTCTAACATGATGCCAGCGTCCTCTGGGCCGCGACGGGCTCTGTTGGTGCCGCTGTGAGGGTGTTCATCTGGAAGACATCAGACAGAGCTTGGTAGCACAAGACCTTCCTGTTTACTGTTTTTGCCATTTGATTGTCAATAATGTCTTCAACATTCCTGAGCTACCACTAGCTTGCCAAATATGACAGATGCTGACCACGGGATTTTGATAAGCAAAACAAGCTTTTTAAGAGAAGCAGCAGTGGTTGAGGCGAGGTTTTGGATATCAGGGCCCTTAGTGCTGCCAGCAGAGCTAAAGCATACAGCAGCAAAGGCACTGCTTTGACAGGCAGCAAGGAAGCAAGGAGAATGGATGGGGTTTGAGCTGATGGGTTTGGCTGGTTAGCAGTTTTTGCTGGAGAAAGTAATGCTGCCCAATGAAAGGAGTGTGCTGGCAGGCTCCTCAAGCTGCTGCTAGAAACATAAACTGATGCTTAGCCTGGTTTTCTACTTCTTCCCTAAGCTTCTGCTGCTGGAAGCGTGTGAGGATAAAAGAAACCTTGTCAGATCCATTATGGCTCATTTGATGTCCCTATAATTACTTGCCGGGATGCATGACATCATGTAATCTGGGGAAAATGGATATGAGGCCAGAGGAATGGCAGTTTTTGAATACGAGAGTCACATTAATCCTAACAATTGTTCGATTTTCACTTCCTAATACTTACAGTGCTTTAACTGTCTGCATTTATTTTATTTCTTTTTTTTTGTGTGTATGAAAAAGGAGACACAAGCATTCTTGGTCCAGGACTGTGAGAGAGAGGCTGCATCCCTCCCTCCTCTGTGTTATCAGTGCCATGAGGTAGCCAAGACCCTCTTCTACTTCTTACAGACTCGCCCTTCAGGTTAAGAAACGTGAAATGGAAAAAGTTCATATAAAATAGCAAGCTCTCTTTTTTTTTTTTTTTTAATGGATGAAGGCTTTTTCATATATATTAAAAAAAAAAAGAGGATTTACATTGAATACTCCAGAGTTAAAGTCAGCAGGTGCATATGAAAAGTAGAAAAATTATTTAATACTATATATGTGTGATGACTGCTACCAAAAGACACTTCCAAATCTCCATTTTTCATTAGAACTTTTCAGGGAGATACACGAGCTGCCTGGAGAAGTGCACTGCCAGCCTGCCGGCTGCAGAGGTTTGTTTCTCTGCACAGCTGCAGGCTCTGTGATCCAAGCCAGCTGTGGCTTTGGAATGTGAGCAGGGATGTAGCTTCTTTTTCCTACTCCTCCACAGATGTACCAGCAAGGCTTTTAGCTCAGGTGAAAGCATTATATCATCTGAAAATTTCTTTGGTGGTACTGTCTCTAGTAACCGATGCTCTCGGCACACAGATCCCTCTCCTGAGAGATGTCTGACTAGCTGCAAAGTCAGTTCATTTGTTGAATAGGTGCCAAACTGCCATTATTAGTAACAGTCTCATAAATATTTTTGAGTAGAGAAAAATTTAACAAAGCATAATAAATAATGTATTGAAATAATAACATAAGTATCCTCTGGGGAAGGGAAAATCCTTACTTATTTTATCACTCAAGAGGGTTGGGCGGGGTTTTGCTTTCCAAAAAGCATATTAAAAACCCACAAACAGTATTGCAGGAGATTATTTTTTCAGTGGAAATCCAAGAAAATCCTCCCCTTGCCACCAAACACAGCAACAGATCTTCAACCTGCAAGGAGGTACCAGTGCCCCCACCAGCAAACCCCCTGCAGCTGGACTCCAGCTCTACCCCGTGCCAGTGCAGCTGCCTGAGGCCTCGGGACACATTTGAAGGAGCAGCAAAGCATCACACAAACGGCATTGCACAAAGGTTTGCCAAGCCAAGGAGCCGTGTCGCTAACAGATGTGCTCCCTACCTGTCAGCCTCTGGGATGCAGCAAACACACACAGGAGCAGCCAGGAGCTGAGCTGTGCCTGCGCCATGGCAGCGCTGCCGGAGCAGCTGCTGCGCTCTCCGCGACAGTGCCGACAGTGACGCTCCCCCAGCCACAGCAGCTCGCCTGGGGCGTCTTCCCGTGCTGCTTCGGATCCCAGCAGCCTCTCTTGGAACGGACCCATCTTTCTCTGTTTCTGGTCACAGCCCTGGGAAGGGCTTGCAGTTCAGCTTGTTGACCCCGAAGGATATTTTCCGTCATATTTTGGAAACTTGGAAAACTTTGTTGTGATGTTTTTGGCAGAATTGTTTAAGCTTCCTTTTCAAAGATTGACTTTCCACTGCAATGATTATATGAAGCTGTTAGCTGCAAGAAATTCCACTACATATGTTTGCCTCTCTTAAGAAGTGAGGACCCCCTAGTCGCTTCCATCTCTACACAGTACCTCTGTCACATTTCAGTTTTCCTTTTTCCTGGGTTCAAAAATCTGAAAACAATCCTGGAATGTCACAAACAGATAAAGCTAGCAGACTGCAGATTAATGGAAGGGCAGTAGCAGCCAAAACATACAAACAGGCAGAAGAAATGTCACTGTTCAGTTCTGTATCCAACCCCCCCGAGGGAGAACTCAGTACAGTGACCTAACAAACACCAAGAATCAAAGTGGCTCAGGCTTTAGCACCCCATTGTCCTCTCCTGTGAGTGGACTTCTGGGTTACAGTGAGCACAGTCTGCCTTAGATGTTCTAAATTACATAGACAGAACTTCATCTGATTCACTTTACTGCAGATATCTGTTCTCTACACATCTTAACATGTTGATTAGTGCCAAGTCCCCAGTCAAACTGTTCTGTATTTCTACTCTGTATGGCACAGAATGTAAAGCCAGGGTTATACAAATATGCAGTAATATGTATAAATGAGGACTAATACCATCTCTCTCAGGTTAAAGGGAGAAAGAAGTCTGCCTAGAAAAGAGAGAAGGTAAAGCTGAAATGCATTTCTTGCTCAGCAAGGTACAGGACATCGGTCAGGACATACTGTCATCAGATAGTGTACTAAGGGCTAGGATGATGACCTGGTTGGTACTACCTCCTGCCCATTATGGAAGAGCCACAGAGGGGTCCACAATTTCCAGATCCACTCTTCCTCTCAGTTTGGATTCAAAGCAAGACCTGTGTTTTCTGTTACAGGCTTAGGTATCTTCAGGTCACACTGCGCTGCTTTCGTTTTTTATTATTTTCCACTGCTTACTCTTCACTTGCATTCTTTTCTTCTTTTATTAAACTGAATCACAAGCTACCCAAGAGGCAGACACTTACAGCCCATCTGTGCAGTGAGATTAATGTGCCTTCTGCTTTGTGCCAGAGTCCCTTCTAGGCCACAGGGTACACATGACTTTGTCTAGAAGCCACTATGGAAAAACCCCTGTGTTTCGCGGGCCATGAAACAGCCTCCCTTTAACTTGCAGCACATGACATGAAGAGGATTGCCCAACAGGATTTTGGCCAACATCTGTGGGAGCTGTACATGATTTTGTCAACAGGAAAATTTCCTAGGAACGGCTTGCAGCTGAAGTGCCTGGAAGAGGACAGCCATGTTGGTGGAAGGGAGAAGAGAGGAGGTTTGGGGGCTGTGCTCAGGTGACTGACACAGTGGCAGATGAGGGACAAGCATCAGTGTGGATAGTGCCTTGAGCTATGGGAATTTTGTAGAATTACCTCACTATCCCGCAAAGAAATGCAATTTCAGAGTGATAAACATATTCCTTAGCTGTCTGTACAGCAGCAATACTTGCACAGAAACAAGGCTGAGTTTCTGACAGCTGCGCTAAGTCCCTGCATGTACAACTGCAGTGTTAGGCAGCACACCTGCTCCTCCGGAAGGATTTTGTCCTTGCCAGGTACTCACAGCTGAGCACAGCCATGCCACTCTGCACTCCCCTGGCCATTACCGTCTGTTGTTGGAGCAGTTTCAAAAAGTCACAGGCCAGGTTTATGCAGGGACAACTTCAGTGGTTTCTTCTTTTTCACTATGACCTCCTGGAGTGGAACATGGGAAATGAGAACAAGAGAAGAGGGGTCAAAAATTGCAGGAACTGGTTGGATGCTGACTGGGGCACAAGGTGTGGCACCAGAAGACCCTCTTTAGGGGGGAAGTTTCTTTGAAGTAGGACTTCAGGGAGATAGCACGTTCACAAAAGGGAAAATCTGCTTATGGAACTGAAGAAATCCCTTTCTTCCATCCTCTCACCCAGAACTTGGGGAGATTGCTCCCCAGCCTAGGGCTGTCTGGCAGATGCTCAGGGAAGGAAGATTGAAGAAAGAAGGGAAGGAAGAAGGACCTATGTGGCTCACAGAAAATGTGTTTGAGTTACTGGAGTGGAAAAAGTAAGAAAACCTTGAGGGAAGCAGGAGTGAAGCACTGACTGTAACCAGACAGAACCTCTGTAATACTGGTATTTTCCAGGTATAGTGCTGCCAGTCCTTACAAGGATGCTTTCCTTGTCCTTTGGTTTCGGTTTGTGAGCAGCATCTACTGCTTGAAGGAGTAATGAGCTGTGTAAAAGTGACAGGGAGGGCCCCATCCCACTGTACCTACTGCACATGAGGTAGGTGGACACCCTAACACTGTCAGTAGCCACATACTCAGGGAGGACAGTCTGCTTGCTTGGCTGTAGGGAGAAATGCCAGAGTACTGAAAAATACCAGCAAAACCTACTCAGCTGGAGAAGCTCAACGTGGTGACTGTGAGTCATCATCTAAAGTCTATCTGTCCCTTCAGCACCAGAAAATCTCTCTTCTGTATGGTGTGTCTATAAGTCAGCTACATCTGACTTGCATCTCATCCCACATCCTCCAGCAGTTGGGGAATCCACCCCAGGTGAACAAACCCTGCAGAAGCTGGCAGTACGCAACAGGCGGGGACAGAGGATTTGGAAGACAGCTTTGTGCTTGGCCAGGTTGACCACAGCCTTGTCCAGCACGAAGCAAGTGTCCACCAGCCACAAGGATCCCAGAGTGAGCAGGGTCCGTGAGCAAAATGGCCTCTGGATCTCAGGAGCAGTGGAGGAAGCAGAGTGCACAAGTATTCTGGGAGGCTGTGCAACCTCTTGTCCCCTGGGATAATGGGCCTAGGTGAGTAAATTGCAGCCTTCCTGATCTCCCAGGCTTCATTAATGATAAGAGATTCAGGTCCACTTGCAACTATTCCAAGTATTGAAGACCTGCTGGAGCCAATGTCTGATCCCACAGGGCTGGCGATTTTTCCAGTACACACATTCTTGAGCAAACCGTGCATATTGTCTAACCTGACAGGCATCATATCTGACATTTCTTGATGTCGATCAAATTCTCCCTCTGCACAAACATTAATTTTAAAAGGCAAATTTCCTAATGTTCCTGCTACCATCAGCCTGACTTATTGTACTGGGAAATAAATATTTTTATAATATATAGACCATAAATCTTGGTGTGGTGTCTCAAGCAACCTGAGATAAAGGAAAACACTGAGAGGAAATATGATTTATAAAGAATTTTCATGGTGATAGAAGTGGCACCAGGAACTTTTGTCTTGCAAAATAGGCATGAGCATGCTATGAGAGCCAATGCAAAGAAAACAACCAACTGTGGAACATCTTGTAGGAAGAACTTAAAGTTCATTTCCTATTTAATCTGCTCAATTGAAGACAGATCCAAAAGAGAGGTAAGAATTGTATAAAACCCCAAACTTCTGCTGATCTCTGTTCACTTCTCCTTCCCATGTAGAGTTGTAACTTTTAAGGTGAGTGGCAAATGCTATTTATTTTAAGCAGAGAACACTGTTGAGTCACATCCCAAACACTGCTGGCCACAGCAGCTGAAACAAAATTTAAAAAATAAATAAATTTTAAAAAAATTAACCAGCCCATGCTTACAAGGCTGGGGCAGAAACAATTATGAAACCAAATTCTTAGAATACAGTTCAGTCTTTATTCTTGAAAAGAGATCACATTCTAGTCACAGCAAGTAGGGTTTTTTCTTAATTGAATTTACTATTGTATCTCTTCCTCCATCCCATACCCTAGCCTCCCCCATACCCCTATTTTAATTAGTGCTTTTACAATTTAAAAGCTTAAGTATCAGTTCAGGAAATCTCTACCAACTGTTTGTGAATTATTTCATAAAATCTCTTATACAACAGTTTTCAGATCTAAATGAGGTCTGTCAGCTTTGTGGTGCAGAACAGCATTATGCATTTTCTGGACCAAGGACAAGGGACATTATTAATTAATGACTGCTGTAATGTAATCCCATTCAAACAGGTGGTGGGTGGACTGGAACTACAGCATTCTTCCAGCTTTTTTGGAAAAAAAAGATTTTCCACAAGAGCAAAGAAAGTGGTAATGCTATTGTATCATAGAGCTCAAAATAATTGGAATACTGACCAAAAAAAGACTCTTGTCTATGAAGCAAGAGAGGGGTATATTTTTGGCTGTAGGAAAAAGAGAACACACTCTGAAGATGCTGGAGAAAATAAAGACTACTTGATTGTGAAGAAAAAGCCAGACTGACGGAGTGTCACATTAGAAGTTACCTGCAGCTTTTTCTGTTGGGAGAAAAGGCACTGACCTAATTCCCATGGAAACAATAGAGATTTCTATAACTGTTTTGGTCTGGACCTGCATACATTTGTGTTGTCCTGACAGGAACTGTATTAGTAGCATTTACAGGCTTTGCCTTTCTGCCATATTATTACCATCTTCCCAACACTCATCCTGGAGCTAAGAAACTGCTGTCCCATTGCCCAAACCCCACAGCTGCTTCAGTGCAGTCTCTAGGGAGTGCTCAGGTTCTGATTTTTACCTGCTTACCTGCAGAACTGGTGGCAGTAGTAGTGTTCAGGAATCACTAGGCCACAGGCAATGCCTGTACTCTGTTCGATTTGCAAACCAAAAAGATAAATCCCCTGTTTTACAATTCAAAGCACCAGCTAAATATCTACCAGTTGGATCATAAGGACTGTAAATCAGCATTCCAGGGCCTTGTGCTTTTCATCTAGTTTGAAAACATTATTCACGAGATCACAACAGGCATGTATCTCATATCAATTTTTATTATTATAAATACTATATTGGAACAGAAAGGATGGTGCTGCACATCTGCTTCCTTCTGCTGCTATTTGGCATCTTCTTTCTTGGCTCCTGCTTCTATTTTCAGGGGTTCTGGAACTGGACGATAGGCAGGAAATGCCTCCCACGGGCTATTCAGATCGAACTTGCGAAATTCCTGTGCTAGCTCCACAGGCTCTGCCACCACCCGTTTGACTTCATCATCATACCTCACCTGGAACAGCACAAAGGACACAGGCCAGTCACTTGCACCCTGCTCCTGCAGCATGTCTGCTGTGCTCAGTGAGCCAGTAATGACCCAGACCACCCTCTGTGCAGACAACTCCACTTACCCATGGGAAAACCACAGGCCCACAGGCCTCTGCCACAGCTTCAGTTCTCCTCATTACTTAACAAGAGCTCTCTAGATGCTACTGAGATCTCTGGAGTGTCCAAGAAAACCCTCCTCTTTGCTTTGCTGCCATGCCCCTCAGGTGTCATGACTAAGCACCCAGAATTAGGAGCACCCACCCTAACAGTCCATGTGAAGTTCTGTGCAATAGCACGCTTAATATGTCATTTGACAAAGGAATTTCTCCTGAGTCAGTTAAATAAGATGGCACATCCTGGGCCTGCATGGCTGAGGACTATACTCATGAATCTTTATAATATGGCATTTGTGTGGTTTTAGTTGTTCTAATTTTCTACATAACACTCAAAACAAGGGGAGAAAAAGAAGACAACCAGGATGGAATGCAGGTGAGTACCTGACACTTCTGATTGATTTCCTTTATCCTCACTGTGCCAGTCCAGATCTCTGAACCCCAGCTGAGGAAATGCTACCTTATCCTTGCTTGCAGCATTTTGTTATTTCTACATTTCTTAAAACAGCCTCTTTTTTGCAGAACTTTGCTGTTTCCTTCTGAGACTCATCTCAGTCTTAACACTGCACCAAATACACCTGCTTCTACAGGGCAGTAATTTGAAACTAGAGATACCAAACACTATCATTTCATCTGTGGTTAGCATACAGAGGTAAATGGTAAACAGCAAGTCAGTTTAATCAGAGTTTTATAATCTGGGCCTACAAACATTCAACAAAGTTCCAAGTGAATCAAGAACGGTTCAGTCCTTTATCCTTCTAGACATCTCAGTTTTGCAGTGTAAACTTTAATCTTCCAGAAAACGTGCTGAAAGCAGAAGCACTTCCTCTGCCTGGCAGGTATCTTTGGTATATAGCACATAACATTTGCTCCATTTCTACAGCCTTAGGCTGCCTTATTATGGATGATATTTTGTGTGATAATTCAAATTTCTACGCAGATTTATACAACTCCTCTGGAATACAGACAAGTGATTGTAAAGCAGTCCCATCTTTGTACTGGAAGTCAGAAAAGAGCATTGGAGAGACCTGGTAACTTTAGACATGACTTTATCTCCTACCTCCACATAACCAGAGAGTGGGAAGTCCTTCCGGAATGGATGGCCCTCAAACCCATAATCTGTGAGGATTCGCCTTAGATCAGGGTGGTTGGCAAAGAAAACACCATACATGTCCCAAACCTAAATGAAAGGGAGCCAAGTTAGTTGAATTGTATTTGAAAAAAACCCAAAAACCTGCATGTGTTGTGTCCATAAAATTTCAGTTACATGCCTGGCTTTGTACAGTGACAGCAAAACTGATGCAGGAATTCATTCAAAAGCAAATCAACCATTTTATCTCCTACTCTGAAAAGGCAGCCAGGGAAACACTTCTCTTTCTTCCTGAGGGCATTGGGGAATCACTTAAATTGGGAAAATACAGCCTCTCTCCACAAAGACTGTTCCCAAGCACACCAGCACTCACCTCTCTTTCATACCAGTTTGCTGCCTTGTGCACAGGCACTGCTGAGTCGACAGGTGTCAGCTCATCGGTGTACGTCTTCACACGGATCCGGCTGTTGAACCGTAGCGACAAGAGGTTGTACACAATCTGAAGCACAGAACAGGCAGCATTTATGGATCTCCTTGCAGTACACCACTGCCTAAGCAAAGCCACTCAAGGACTATTTCAAATATTCTTTATGAGCTGGATCGCATTCAGCACTTCAGAGCTGGCCACTAAAAGACACTCCTACAATTGAGGTTCAAACAGCTTGTCACTTTGGTCCTTAGAAGTGTGACAGAAGTTATGAGAGACTTAGACATCATGACTGATGACAAAGAAGTAAAGATAAATACTAAATCTTAAAGAGAGAGACTACTGGAGGGATGTAAACACTTGACAATGAATGGTCTGTCTCAAACAAAATGGCCACCAATCACTCTTGCAATTACTATCAGTGGGAGAAAGCTAAGAAATAATACACTTAATTTTCAGCAAGTGAGTTGGATACCAGGGAACATTTCCAACGTCTATGGTGATAAAGTCTAGTACAGTCTAAAGCTGTTTATGACATACTACAAGCAGACTGAAAAGAAGATCCCAAAATTTTATAAGCAATTTTAAAGCCTTGTTTGATACTGTCTTGGTGACTGGAAAAGATGAATAAATTAGGGTCTATATTTCTATTACTTCTATGAATCTACTACCTTGATTTTTGAAAGAAAAATATTGAATTAAAAAAATATTCCACTTCTTCAGCAACTGCAGGCCTTTGACGTAAAGAATCCTTTCTACAACTCTTGAAACTTTTTTCTCACTGCCAGAAACCAAAGAAAGTGGTCAGAGCTGCAACAGCACCCACAGCCATCAGCACTTGTGTAGCCTTCCAAGTACTGCCCCTGTGAGCAGCTCCTACCTCAAAGCGGTACTGCCGAGACGGGACATCTACGGCAGTCAGGTCTGCCAAGGATTTGAACTGGGCATTGGTGTGATCACGAAGGAAGGTCAGGACGGGAATGATCCCATCCGGGTGGATCAGAAGTTCCAGCTCATTGAAACAGGTCACCTGATGAAAACAGAACAATGCATGAATACCAACACCAAAAGGACCGAACATGATGCTGGTTTCAGCAGAACACTCAAAGAGACACAGCAGACACAAAAAGGCATCAGATCAAGGGGCTTAAAAATAGCAGTACTTCTCATGGAATTTTCTTCCCCAAAACAACTTCTCTGAACAGGTAACAAAAAAGTGGTGTGTTCACCGGATCGTGTCCCACCACAAGAACAATTTCTTGAAAAGCACCTACCTGTACTTGCTGGATATACTTGGGCAGAATCTCAGCCACATACTCCCCAAAAACACATAGCTGCTTCTGCTCTACTTCATTTTTTGGTCTGACAGTAGCTAAGGAGAAAAATAAAGTTTCCAAGATGATGACAGGGAATACAAAAAGCGAGAGAAAGAAGAGTAGTAACTCCCTTTAACCAGTCTAGCTGTTTGTCAGAAACTACGCTATAGCAACATACTCATGTTACACAGAAGGTAGAACTAGACACTTTGATAAAATGAAGGAAATTTGTGTCAGGGCTAAAATTTTGTCAACTCTAAAGAGCAGCATGAACTGTTCAACAAGATGATGGAGAAGCAAATAGCCAGATGAAAAAGAGGGCAGCAGGGATGACAGAACAATCTGAACTTAAGAACTGCTCATGTCATCCAACCTGGGTCTAGAAAGGGTCTTGTTTTCTGGGTTTCCTGGATGTGTCAACATCTAAGCAAGCCCCTCGTAATCCAAAACACTCTTGGAACTCACGTTCTTGGGGTGGGTTTTTTCACTGTTATGATGAAAGCCCTTGAGGGTCAGGGAGATGAGGGGCTATGAAGCTGCTGCCCAGGCACAGCTTTGCACAGAAAAAGCAGGCTTGGCCTGCATCTGAGAGAGGATGCAGACAGGAACCCAGAGCAAGCACGAGAACCCTCAGCAAGCACGGTTATCAACACAGCCGCTTTTCTGCGCAGTTGGGGTTTTCGGGTGACCGGACCAACCCTTCCCGACAGGCTGACTAAAGCGGTTCCACCGCCCAGGAACGTCCGTGGGCCGGTTCGGTGCGCTTCCGCCGGCCGGCAGCGGCACAACCGCACGCCTCGGGCCCCTTCCGCCCCGCGCCCCCAAACCGGCCCCACACTTACGGCGAGTGTCCGCGGCGGAGCTCCCAGCCAGCCGGGCCCGTGCCGCCGCCGGTGCCGCGCCAGCTGCGGAGAGAAACGGACACGTCTCATCGACCACCGCCAACCGCCCGGCCCGGCCCGCGCCCCCGGTACAGCCCCGGTACAGCCGCGGCACAGCGCCCGAGCCTCACCTCGCAGTGCGGCCCGCGCCAGGACCCGCGCCGCCGCCGCCGCCCACATCCCGCCGGGACACGGACGGGCAAGGGCACGGGGCGGAAGCGGAAAGCGCCACCACCGCCGCGCTTCCCCCGGGGGCGGAAGCGCGCGAAGAGCTTCCCGGGTACGGCTCCGGGTCGGTGGGCGGAATCGGCGAGTGCCCGGCGGCGCCTGGCGCAGGGTGAGGGCCGGGAGCAGCCGCTGGGGCAGCCCGGGGCGGCGGCATGAAGGGAGGCGCCGCAGGTGGGTGCCGCGCGGCGCGGCCGGGGGAGCGGCGCGGCCGCCGGCCCGGGGACGGAGCAGCGAGCGCCGGGAGGTGCGGGCGCGGAGGGCGGCGGACCCCGGCTGCCGCCGGGCTGAGCCAGCGCTGAGCCTTGCACAGCATCAGCGCGGCCCTGGTGGGAGTCTGCGTTTCTCCGAGGGTCAGCCTCCCTTCCTGCCTTCTCCCCGCCCCGGACCGCGGGGTCGCTGTCAGTTGTGCTTAGGGGCTCCCCGATCCCGGGCGTCGCCGTCGCATCCGCCACTTTGTCAAGAGCAAGGAAATAAGGAAGCTGGAGCACAGGTCTTATGAGAAGCGGCGGAGGGAGCTGTGTTAGTTTAGCCTGGGGAAAAGGAGGCTCAAAGATGACCTTATCACCCTCTCCAACTGCCTGAAAGAAGGGTGTAGCCAGCTGGAGGTTGGCCTCTTCTCCCAGGCAACCAGCGACAGGGCGAGAGAACACAGGCTTAAGCTGCAACAGGCGAGGTTTAGGCTGAGCGTTCGGAAGAGTTTCTTCACAGGAAGGATGATTAGAAACTGGAATGGACTGCCCAGGGAGGTGGTGGCGTTGCTGTCCCTGGGGGTGTTTCAGACTGGATGTGGCACTCAGTGCCATGGTCTAGGTGACGTGGTGGTGTTCGGCCAGAGGTTGGCATCGATGGTCTCAGAGGATTTTTCCAACTTAAGTGACTCTGTGATTCTGTGAAGGAGGTGTATTAGGTGTTGGTTAAACCACTGTCACTGATAGCTAGGCCTGTGGAATGCATGGAGCAGACGATTTGGCTTTATGGGACAGTTAACTGTCCTGCATGCCTCTTTATAGCTGAGACACCATGAGTGCAAAGGGGAGCTTTGTCTGGGTGTCTGCAAGGAAGATGTGAGATTTGTGTAGTCTTTAGCTGCTTCTTGGCATTTCTTTCATGATTTGGCATCAGTCCTCTGGGAGTTGTGCAGGGCAGTGTGGGCAGCTGGTTTTGCCGTGCCAAGGGGGCAGAGTAGTTCCATTTGTCCATATCCTCGTGCTCTGTGTGGTCTCTTCTGCATTCTGGCCTGAAGTTCCTAAGCACCTTGACTGTATGGATAAAGAGCTTTAACCAAAGTGGAAGCCAATTTGCAGGATAGGCTCATATTTCATAAAGCTGGAAAAATAGTACTGATCTGTTCTCTGCTGACTGCAGTTCCTCTGTCTCTTATAGACTAATGTATACGTACTTTTCAGACAGACCAGGATGCTGTAAAATCAAGATGAGAGTATAATTAAGGCAGGCTATCACCAGAGATGAGATGGACTTGTCCAGCCAGTTAGGGATGTAGACACTACTTCCATGAACAGAATTTGAGCAAAGAACTTAGGAGCCCTCTTGATCAAGCAGAGTAATTGTAGAAAATGCATGTTTGGCAAGATAAACCATGGAAGAGTAACTATGAATCTGCTGTAGAAAGAAAAATCACATCTTTGTGAAACATTGTTCTTGAAATAATGTTTACTATTAATTGAAGAAATTTCTGATATTAGACATCATGGCTGGTAGTTCAGTTGTAAAAATAAGTCTAAAGTGAATGCAGGTAGGCAACTGTTCCTAATGCTGTCAAGGGCCATGGTAAAAAAGAGCTCCTTGCTGTAGTAGTCTTTCTGTGTTTCAGAAACTTTTCTGACACACAAACTACCCGGAGCACTGCAAAGATCCATGGTACCTGCTAAGAGGTGTTTTCTTTTAAATTTTGATCCCCTTTCCACATGAGAAGCAGTCTCTAATAACATCTAAAATGTTGGTTTGCATGCTGAAGTTGACTGGCACATTAACGAACAGTATAATCATCAGTTATCTCATTTGGTTAGTTTGAAGGACTGGTGGCTATGTCAGGCCGACATCTTTGTGCATCTTTTTGGTAAAAACAAGTTCGTCTTGATACAGATTCATCATTGGGTTTTGACGGTAATTAACACCTCCTGATGATATGAACTGCTGCCTGTGCTCTTTTTTAGTATGATGCTGTAATCCTTTTCACATCTAGTCCAGCTATGCTGCTGCTGCTTTTTTTGGCTTTGCAAGTTTCCTAGGGCAGTTGCTGGACTTTCCACTTGAATAACTTGCTGCATTTCTTTGTGTCAGTGAAATGAGTGGTGAAAAGATATGCACGTCTCCGAGCCCTGCTGGGATGTGATGTTCACTGTACTGGAAGTTTGGTATACATTATAATTTTAATTATGCCAACTTCTCATTTGCTGTTTGAGATTCTGAAGCTCAAGCATAAGTTTCTGGCTGTGCTATTTATGTTAAGTCTAAAATATGCTGGACTCTTACCAATATGTTTGATTTTTCCCTGTACCCAGAAGTACTGCATAATCTTGTTAGTGGTAAGAGAAAGCCATATAATTATTGTGATTTTACAGATTGCTGGAGGTCTGATTTGTGCAGCACCATGGACTCTTCAGAAGAGACTGGAGGCTCCTCTGCAGAAGAAAACTACTTTGTGAACTACACCTTCACTGACCGCTCCCACTCGGGCCGCGTGGCCCAGGGTATTATGAAATTATGCTTGGAGGATGAGCTCTTTGCTGATGTTACAATATCAGTGGAAGGCAAAGAATTCCAGCTGCACCGTTTGGTCCTCTCAGCTCAGAGCTGCTTTTTTCGTTCCATGTTCACTTCCAACCTAAAGGAGGCCCACAACCGGGTGATTGAGCTGCAGGATGTTAGTGAGAGTGTCTTTCAGCTCCTTGTGGACTATATTTACCATGGAACTGTAAAGCTGAGGGCAGAGGAATTGCAGGAAACCTATGAAGTGGCAGACATGTACCAGCTGACTGCCCTTTTTGAAGAGTGCTCCCGCTTTTTGGCCCGTACGGTGCAGGTTAGAAACTGTCTGCAGGTCATGTGGTTGGCAGATCAACACAGTGACATGGAGCTCTACACAGCTGCCAAACACTGTGCAAAGTCACATTTGTCTCAGCTGCAGGAGACAGAGGAGTTCCTACACCTGCCTCTCCGCCTGCTGACAGACATCCTTACAGGTAAGGATTCTAGAAACTACCTAGGATGTGGATGTAGAAAGAGACTTTCAGATTTTGGTCAGGTAGGGAATGAAATAGATGGAAAGATACAAACTTTCATAATCACTGTCTATTCAGAGACATAGCTAAGCAAGGCAGAGCAAAACATTCTGGATACCTTTATCAGGAAAAGCCCCAAACTATTAATTGTTACTGGACATGAAACAATCTAAGCTATAGAAAAGGGACATACAGGATGCCAGAAATTCACAGCAGTTCCTTAGTCAACAGGTTAGAAGTGTTACACATTTTTTAAACCCTACTTCCAACAATTTGTTGTAATTTTGTTTGCATTAGAAGTAAAACAAAGAAGCCTTACCAGAAATACACATCTGATGAAAGTATTTTTTATCCCTTTAGCTCATAACCATTTAACATAGCATTGCAGTAACTCAACATCTGTAAGAATGAGCACATATTTTAGACTATTTTAGTGTTATTTACAATTGTATATAATTGTTAGGATTACTTAGGCACTCAAGTGACTGAAATAGAGGCATTGTAACATCTTGAGTAGTGCAGTAATTGCCCTTCTTGTAAAGGTAATAGCCTTCCCCAGTAATGGATGCCATGACTCAGAGTTGTGAAGGACATGTCAACACATAAACAACTTAGTCCAGTTTCTACCAGTCCTGAAAGATCTGCTGCCCTAGTAAGTACAGTCAGTACTTGTTACCTCTCCAGGAAGCTGCAGTCACAAGTCCATTCTTCTGCAGTTATGTATCATTGCTAGAGGAAGCAAGAAGGTAGAAGCAGCTCATACATCTAAATGTGCCTCTTTCTTGCTTTTAATTACACTTTGTAGCTGTGTAACTAACTAGTCTTTGTGTGTCATGTATTTTATATGCAGTTGCAAAAATATACCTATCATGACTGGCTTCCTTGGAGCACTGGCAAATCTATCCATAAGACTTAAATTAGCCTTTAGAATTGCTGCTGTGCATATGAGAGTCTCTATAGATATTGCATTAAATTATCTCTATTGCATCTAAAAAAATTTAGATTAGTCAAGAACCTATTGAGTAAATGTACTGATAGCTCAAAAACCGTGATAAACTTAGAGTAATTTTGATAACTGTCTAGCTAAAGTTTTTAAAGTAAGTTGCAAGATCATTTAAAAAAACCTCTAAAATCATGAAATAAAACTGTAGAGGTCAATCACATTTAATTTCCTAGAGATTCCACATAAAAACAGTTTTAGGACTATGGACTTTAGCACTTGTGGTCCTAAATTAAAACAATTGCTCAGTATAACTTTTTTCCATGCATTATCTATTTTCATATGTAGAATCACATTACGCAGTATATTTGCCACAACTTAGCTCATGAAATGGATTAAAATCTGAAATACTATCCCTACCGCTGGGAGGAAAAATCCTTTTATTTTGCCTTTCCTGCATCTTCGTTTAGTAAATGGGGAATTAAATAGAGGAAATTTCTAGTGGCAAGGATTAAGATTAATTTAATGAAATAGTAATTTATTAAGTTTACCTTCTGTTGCACTCTAGGACCAATTTCAAATTTTTTTTTCTATTTAGTCACTATGTGTGATGGTTAGCTTATGCAAATCCTTTTAAGCAAAGTTGAAATACCTGGTTTTGTGCTACACTTTTTCTGCTCCCTTCCACTATAGAGAAAAGAATTGGAATTTGTCTGGTGCCTTCAGCATCATTGAATTCAGAGTTTGTCATGAGAGCAGACTACAAAATCAGAGTCTTCATAGGGAAGCTTCTCAATGAACACAGGCATAATTGCTGGCTTTCAAACTGGAAGGAAATACCTAAAATCTTTTAGGTAATGTACTGATGATGATGATGATGCAAGACTTTGTGGTTTAACCAAAACTTCCAGTTATGTCTTGAAAAAGTTTTAAATCTGATGCAGTGTCTGGAGTGTTTCCTACGGCCGCACAGCTAAGAAAAGCTCTAGTAGCTCATTGGGGATTTCCAAATGTTAAGAGGATAGCAGCAACATCAGATGTTCAGTCATGAGGGTCAGCTGCCTGACAGTGCTCAGACGTATTTTGTAGATGACTTTTGCTAGACAGGTTTCTAGGACCAGCCAGAAAGAAAGGCAGGTGCTAAGATTCTCAGTAACAGAATCTTTTTGCCTAAATGATTAAATATGAAAGTATTTGTCATCATCACACAGCGTGTAAGTTCTCTTTCCTGTCCTATTTCTTTTGGACATAGATTCCTGAATAGATTGTTGAAACTTCATCCAAAGTGCTTAAGATCTGTAGCTGTCTTCTTTCAGTTACCCAAATTAATTTAATGTATTTGGCTGGCTGGCAGTGCTGATCATGCCTGACAAAATCTATAAACACCTCTGTCTATTTTTTGTCTCTAGAAATAGGTTTTGTGGTGGGAGTGGAGGGAGGCAGCCACAGGAAAGGGGTGTTCCTGAGTATATACACCTTTGTCTAGATATCATAAATGCCTTTCTGTTCCCAAACTGCAGATGGCGTTCCGTGTTCTCAGAATCCAACAGTTGCCATAGAAACCTGGATAAACTTCAACAAGGAGGAGCGAGCAGGCTTTTCGGAGACTCTGCGATCGAGTCTGAAGGTATAAAAAGACCTTATGTTCTGGGGCTGATGTGGCACTTGCTGGTTTCACACTTCTCAGGGCAGGGTATTCTGCTCACAGGTCTGATTTGAAAGTCACAAAACACAAATATCATTGAAATTCATGGTGCTTGTGAGAGGATACTTTCAGTGTCATAAGTAGCAACCCCACTGACAGCTTTTTTTCATTTAACCTGAGGCTGCTTTCACTGGTGATTGGAGCAGTACTACAAATAACTTCTTTCAGCTCATTTACCAAATAAACTGTTCAGAAATCCATATTCGGCATTCCCCTGGTAACAACTGTACTCCATCAATGACGTAATTGGCCCTTACCTAAACTTGTGTTCCAGTGACATCTGTGTCTATTTCACTGTGTCAGATATGAATGGTATCTTGAAAAGGCTTTAAAGCTCTGAGTCCTGGATGTTCTAGGGTGGCAGGACTTGGGAAGGAGGTTACACACCTCAGGCCCACAGGAGGGTCCTAAACTGAAAAATTCAGTCTTGAGCAGCACTGGTGTTTGTGTGAACAGATCTAATTTTGCTGACGCACTTCTACTTTCACTCAGGTGATTGGAGAAAATGTTCACATCTACCTGATTGGAAAGGAGTCATCACGTACACATTCCCTCGCTGTCTCTCTGCACTGTGCTGACGATGACTCCATCAGTGTGAGTGGCCAGAACAGCCTGTGTCACCAGATCACCGCAGCCTGCAAGCACGGCAGTGACCTGTACGTCGTTGGTGGCTCCATTCCACGGCGCATGTGGAAGTGCAACAATGCAACTATAGATTGGGAATGGTGTGCTCCTCTGCCCCGTGACCGGCTCCAGCACACACTGGTCTCTGTGCCGAGCAAGGATGCAATATATTCACTGGGGGGGAAAACTCTACAGGACACTCTCTCTAATGCTGTCATATATTACAGAGTACGAGACAACGTCTGGACGGAGACCAGCCAGTTGGAAGTGGCAGTCTCTGGAGCTGCAGGGGTGAACCTTAATGGTGTCATTTACTTGCTGGGTGGGGAGGAAAACGACTTAGACTTCTTCACCAAGCCCTCTCGGCTCATTCAGTGCTATGATACCAACACGGAGAAATGCCACGTGAAGCCATACGTACTGCCTTTCGCAGGGTGCATGCACGCTGCTGTGCACAAGGATGTGGTGTTCATTGTGGCCGAAGGCGATTCACTGCTCTGCTACAATCCCCTGTTGGATAGCTTCACCCGGCTCTGCCTCCCAGATGCCTGGAGCTCAGTACCCTCCCTCTGGAAAATTGCCAGCTGCAATGGCAGCATCTATGTCTTTCGCGACCGCTATAAAAAGGGCGATGCAAATACTTTTAAACTTAACCCAGCCACCTCTGTTGTAACAGTCACAAGTGGCATCAAAGTGCTGCTCACTAACCTGCAGTTTGTCCTGGCCTAAACAGGCCCAGTGATAGAAAGACAGCAACAGTGTCTTGCTGTGCTACACCCACGACCCTCAGCACCAGTCCCAATTACTACAAGCTCACAACATCCAGTAAAGACCCCATCCTCTGTACCTGTGCAGAGGAAGTACAGGCTTTCTGACTGTGGGCCTATTCTTTTACATAGCACTATCGAAACCATATGGAACTGTCGTATCTTAGATTTCAGATGGACTAAATATTATTTGATTCCTTGATGATAAGCTGCTTGCATTTGAGGCCCAAACAGCAGCAAATGGCTATTTTAGCCTGGAACCAATCCACCACTAAAAATCCTGTGGCATATGGAGAACATTCTCCTTGGCCCAGACTGCTAGTTTTAACTGCCTAGGAGACTGCGTGTTGCTGCTGTATCAGTCACAGAGTTAGATGTGCACTGTGTCCCCCAGGGATGCTCCCATTTTAACATTCCTGTGTCCTATTGCAGAAGGAGGGCCTGGCAGACAGATTCCAGAACTGACCCCAGGACCCTTAGGTTACATTCAGCACTTCTCCTAGAGGAGTGGTAATCAACTGAGTACTTGCTTACTGCTCTGTCATCACCTAGTGTAAAGAGAAGAGGGAGATTGTTTTTAGAGCATTGGCTTTACTGTACAGGAAATCTCCACCTGTAATTATAACATAGTGTTGGTGAAAAGACAGAAATAAGACCACTTCCTCCTACCCCTCTCTGTTGGCACTGTAACCCTTTGGGTGAGAATCTGAATAAAGTCTCTACTGAGACAAAGTATTTTGGTTTTTTCTCTTTGCTTCAAATACAAATATTTTTAAACTTCCTGTGGATTGCAGTTCTGCTCAGCAATGATGTATGGAAAAGAACTATAGGACTCCAAGAGATCTAGGATATTAGCCATAAGGAAAGAAAGCTTTAATGAAACAGCCCTATTTCCCCTTTACTGTAAAATGTTCTTTATTGATTGTCAAGAATGAAAACCCTTAAGCTTTTGTTAGATCATAAAAACTTTTTTTTTTTATAGCAGCTGAAATGAGATTTTGATTTTGATTTTGATTTGTTTTTACTAAGTTATGCAGTTGTCCCAGTGATCATGTTCCTGTGAAATTTCTCCAGGACCTGGACTTGCTTGTGTCGAATGAGGATGTGGGGACGAATCTTGGCAATGGCCTCTATTGCTTCCTGAGGGCTCCAGTGATGCAGCTGAAAAGGCAGAAACCCAGCAAATTAAAATCCATTCCATCTTTGCACCAGTTAACAGAACCCTCCTGGAGGCTACAGGCAATATTAGAGGTGTTAGAAAGCTTGCTGCTGCTTTGCCCCTTAGGTTTACTTGATGTTCTTCTCAGAGAGGCCTGCAAGTCACGCATTCATGAAATGTGTCCCTCACTTATAGAAGAATGGTTGCTGCCTGGGCCCTCCACTTTCCATCTTGCTCACTCTTTCTTCATGTTGTGAACAGTTTCCTGTCCTAGCCCCACTAGGCCAGAGCAAAAATGCAGCTTGCTTTTTAAAATTTTTTTTCTAAATTCTACCGCTACTGCCATTGCATTTCAGCTCTTCGTGAGAAAGTTTTCTTTTCAACAGTAATGGAAAATTATCCAGGGAGCACTTAGTAACAGCAAGGGAAAAATCCACAGGTGGGATTTTGTTCTTAGTGCTGGCTTCCCCAGTTGCATTGGTAGAGGAACTCAGAAAACAAGTTAATTCTCCTGATCCTGATTTGTATTTATGGAAAAGCGTAGGAAGGCTCACCACTACTCCAGTGAACTAAGGAGAAAATACAAACAACAAAACGTATGTTTATCTGCTAAGTGAACCTGTGCTCATGAGTGACTTGTTATTCCCACCTCAATCTGTTCCTCCACAGAAAGAATTAATAAAAGAAGAATAATTCATAATTTGCATTTACATTCAAAACAAGGTAAGTTTGAGGCCTCTCTTAAAATGGGTGTCCCAGCTCTGTAAAATCATGGAATATTAACCTGTACGTGCTCAGGTATCCTGAGCAAGAGTAAACTGTGAAGGTTGTCTGCATTTTATTTCCATTCTTTAATGAAATTCACCCCACTTAGCAGACTCCTGACCTGAATTAAGTATGCTGCCACCATGGTGGCGCTGCGGGAACGTCCTGCCTTGCAGTGCACATAGACACTGTTACCACTGGCCCTGTGTCTCAGGATGAACTCCACGCCCTTGTGCAGGTTTTCCAAGGTGGGGACTCCAGTTAGATCCACAGTGCTAAGACGCAGTTGCTCCACTCCCATTGCCTCCCATTCCTGTAACAGACCAGATTTGGTCAGTGAACTTTTGGGTGGGTTTTTTTTTTACTGAAACTCAGAACCTGTTGAGAAAGTTGGGAAATTCAGAGAGGCTGTAAACAGACTTTGAACATCAATCCTTCAGATCAGACGTATGAAAACTTCGGTCCTGGTCATCAGAAGGTAGTAGTTAAAAGGGACTGAAAAAATGTGTTTCAGCTATCGGTCCTGGTCATCAGAAGGTAGTAGTTAAAAGGGACTGAAAAAATGTGTTTCAGCTAAAGGAAAAGAGGGAGGCTGAAATCTCTTCCCAACCCAAAGGCATTCCTGTATAGTGATGTACGTGGGTTCCGTGCTCCCTGTATTTCCCTGTCACTGCAGCTGCAGTTCACTCGCATGCTCACGTTTTACTGGTTTGTCGCATCGTTTTTAAAGTCGTCTTAGGTACGAGTAGTCCCGGCTTTGCTGCCACAGGACTTGGCGGTGGCTGCCGGGATGACAGGAGGCGGCTAAAGCCTCCCCTGTGCCGGGACAGAAAGCGACGAGAGACCTGGGCGGGGGGATACGCCAGCGATCCCGGTGCTCACCTGGGGAGAAAAACAGAGGAACCGGGTCTCGTAGTCCTCGGTGAGGGTGACCACGCCGCGCACGTTCTCCTCCGCCACCAGCTGCGAGCACAGGCACCATAAGGGACCTCCGTTCTTCCCGGCCCGGCCCGCCCCGCTGCGCCCGCCTTACCCTGCCGATGCGCCCCCGCAGCGGCAGCGCCCCGAGCAGCACGACGTCGTCGATGCGGTGGAACCAGGGCCGGCGGGACCCGGGCAGCCGCGCCCGCGCCACCGTGTACAGCAGCGACGGGTAGAAGAGAAGCCGCGCCGCGCCGGCGCCCAGCGCCTCCACCACCCCCATGCGCGCTGGGACCGCGCCGCGCCGGGCCGGGCCGGGCCGACGGGCGGGGGAGCGCCGCGGACGCGCGTAGTGAGCGTCACCAGAGGGGACACCGGCGGCGGGGTCGGGCGGCGGGCGGGAGGCGCCCGGCGGGGCCGGAGCGGGGCGGGGCCGGGCGGGGCGCGGCGGGGCCGGCGGAGCGGGGAGGGCGGGAGCACCGCCCCGGCCCCCCCACGCCGCGCCCGCCGTGGTCTCTCCCGGAAGCGCCGCCATCTTGCAGAGCCGGCCCGAGGCGGCGCAGGGAGCGGAGCGGGGCGCGGGCGGATCCCGGGGCAGGTGAGGGCGGTGCCGTCGGGAGGAGCTCGGGCCGTGCACGGCACGGCACGGCAGGGACGGCACGGCAGGAACGGCGCGGCGCGGGGCCGAGCCGAGCCGGGCCGAGCCGGCGGGAAGCGCGGTCTGCCTCTCGCAGGTAACGGCTCCTTGCCCCTTCTCCCCCGTTCCCCGCCGCGAGGCCGCTCCTGCCGGGCCGAGGCGGCCGCCCCGCTCCCGCCCGCGGGGGAGCCGCCGCCCCGTGCGCGCCATCCTGGGGCGGTGCCGCCCCGCCGGGAGCCCCTCCGGGGCCCGGAGCCGGAGGCTGCCGGGTGTCGTATCTGATCCGAGCGCTGACAGCGCCGCGGGCGGTGGCGGTGGCGCTGCGGGTGCGAGCTCGGCCCGCGGCGGCGGCGCCATTGGGGGCGGGGGGGCTGCGGCGAGGCCGGGCGGCCCCCCGCCATTGGGGGCGGGGGAGCGGCTGCCCCGGGCTCGGCCGCCGTCAGCCTGCCGGGCTGGGCGCCCCGGGCACTTGGAGGAACCTGGGGTGCGGTTGCTGTTGTCGTCGGTATGGTGCGGGTCTGTCCGCTGGAGCAGTGAAATGTGGGCTGGTGCACCAGGGGTGGAGGCGAGTCAGGCGTATGGGAAGCACGATCAGGGAAACTGGAGTTCAGCACAGTGTGAGGATTTACAGTCCTCAAGTATGAGAAGGCGTGACGGACACTGCTGGAATGAAGCAGGAAGAAGAGCATAAAAACCAGGAGAAACGGAGCGTAAAATCGGTGATAAATACGTGAAGAAGCAGTGAAGGTTGCTAATAGCATGCTTTTTTAATAGGACTGTTACG
Organism: Haemorhous mexicanus; assembly: GCF_027477595.1. Classification (NCBI taxonomy): domain Eukaryota; kingdom Metazoa; phylum Chordata; class Aves; order Passeriformes; family Fringillidae; genus Haemorhous; species Haemorhous mexicanus. The sequence goes on from NC_082346.1 coordinate 25,774,665, forward strand.
AGAAGGAAGTTGAGAGTCAACCTTAGAGTACACTCCTTTAAATTCCTGAGGAATTGTGGCCCAGACATTTTCACCTTTAAGGCACAGGCATTCTCTTCTGCCAGAAGTTGTCGGGGAACATTTTTCAAGCATTGCAGCTTTCTTGTATGTCCTGCTTGAATGTGGTCGTTGGGTGTGTTTCACCAGTTCGCTGAATTTATAAAAGTATTTGGTGGGGATTTATATCATGAAGCACACTTGACTTCTGGCTTACAAGAGCTTGTGTTTTCTGACTAGAAATAAAAGCACAAATTCAAGAAAACACAAGCTCTTACAAGAGCTTGTGTTTTCTTGAATTTGTGCTTTTATTTTTTGTGTATTTGTACCAGTGATCACAAATATTGCTGAACTCTCTCCTAGTGTCTTTTGTGGTCTCCTCTACTGTTTTTGTCTAGGTTAGTTCATCAGATAGGTTTTACTGCACTGACTTGGCATGGCACAGCCTTAATAAACCCATCACATTTTTATTCTTTTTTCCATTCCCCTTGGCTATGTTCTTGGGATCTCTGCATAATATGAGATACTGTATCTTCCTAGAATTGTGTCTGGGCCTAAGTCTTGAAGAAGCAGCATTGCTGGAAATACTGCTGCTGTGGTAGATGTTTAAAATTAATCCGTATGTCTTTAGATTGACCCAGGAAATGTTAGGGTGGGTACAGCTTGTATCTAGCAGCTTAATATGTTCTGTTGCATTCCTGCTGTTGAAGATCCCCCAGGACAGGAGCACAAATCTTATATCTGCTCATAGACATGGGTGTAAATGTATATACTACTAAAATCCCTAAATAGGAATTTTTAAATAGGGTGATGTGAAGAATTATTTTTTCTTTAGGTGGTTACTGTTCTCTTTCAGCCTCTGCTCACATTCAAAATTATTGCTGATACTTATTTTGGGAAGGTGTATGCTGTTCTGAGGAGTGTATTCACCATTTCTGAATGATCATTCTTGCATGGCTGTCTTTATTCTGGTTTTCCTTTCCCTGTCTAAATTTCTAATGTTACATTGGGGAAAATCAATGCCCGATCCTAACTGCTCTGTTACATGTTTCCCCTTTTTGTATCTGTTTTTTTTTTTTTAAATAGGAAAATAATTGATGCAAGCCTAGGACATTCTGTTTAAATGCAAAAGAGATCAGGAACACAGCATCTGTAGAAAAGCAGACAATTGAAAAGTGACTGTTCTGAAGTCATGAACACTAAAACAGGAAGATTTATTTGTTAGGTAGTTTTGTTTTGCAAGTGAATTGCCTACAAAGTGAGAAGAATGTACCCATCTTTCACTATGAGAGCATAAAGAAATCCATGGTAGCACTGTTGTGTACTTCTTACTGTATCCATGTTTCTGCTAGGCCTCCAAAACTTGATGCACTTGTCAGATTGTCTTTGCATGGCATGGGGAAGGTTCTTTGAGTTCTTCTGCTACAAGTAGGGGTTCTGAAAACATGGTCCCTGGCACCGCTTCTCTAAAGGGGAAAGCAAGAAATGTGGCAGGATCATCGATAGACAATAGTTGTCTATCTCATTAATAATAAATCCATGTCCTGCCAAGTAACCTGTACATCAGTTGAAGAATCATTGGTTGAAACAAAATATGAGGCTTTGAAATAAGGCAAAATATTTATCATGTTGTGTAAATTTTCTTCTAAAATCACTTACAGTATCCTGTATTTGTTGAATTTCATAAAAGGTAGAACCTTCTGTGATTCTTAAATATTTAGATTCACTTTGAGTTAAGTAAGATTCTACCTGAAACCCAGTATCTAATTGAGCTTATTGGAAAACTTTGTTGTGAGCAGGTTGCTCCTTAACTATTTCTTGCATATTTTTCTGCATTGTGGCTATTGATTATTATCAGTTACTGAGTCATCGGCCACAAATTTTTTCAGAGTGGCCACTCTGATTTTTACTTTAGTGCCTGTTTCAGAGTAGGTGGGAAGTGAGACAAATTCTCATAGTTTTTGAGATTTCCTGGTTATTAGCCTTTAGCACTGAGATCCAAGAACCCACTATTCCATCTGTTGAACTGGAGACTGTTCTTAAGCTATTATGTCCAGTTTTCCAAGACATAATGTGAGCTGGTTACTGGGACAGCTGCAATAGTCAAATGCACTCAGATCTATATTTCTGCTTTCTTATTTTTCAGTCTTGCCATGAATGTCTGAATTGTTTTATTTCAATTTGGGCATGTTTAGTATTGCTTGTCCTTCAAGAGTGTGTGCAGAATTATTCAGTGCCTTCAGGTAAGAAGGTATGATTTTTATCCATTGATCAGGTATTTGGCAGAAGAAAAAAATAGTGTAGAAGAGGACTAAAATATTTCAGTATTTATTAGAATGGGGATTGTAAATTGAGGAAAGTTATCTAGGGCCTCTAAGGGATATTTCCCAAGGTATCACAGAGCAGTATCTTGAGTGGTGATCCTGTTACAAGATTTCTTGAGGCAAGGGAGATCATTTTGATTGGAAAAAGTAGCCGGTAGTTTTACTGCCCTTCTTCCAGTCATCAGAGATACTTGTTATATGGATTAATGCAAAAATGCAAGATACCACATTTCTGCTATTGTTCTCTACAACCTGTTTTATAAAGATGCCAAGACGCTTTGTGTTTGGGATGTAAGAATGAAAAGAGAGAGCTTTAGCATTCACATTTCAAGAGGAGATTTCCCTAATACCAACTGAACATCATCTTGTTTGCATCTTGATGTGAGACTCAAGCAAGTAGACCTAATATGCATGTTGGGTCAAAGCTGCAGTGCCACTTAGTCTGCAAGTGCTTTGCTGTGGGGAGGAATAGCTCACGAGTCTGAACAGTGATGGACAGAGCAGGCTTATTTGTGTGACAGCAATAGAGTGCAGCACAGTCATCATCCCAAGGAAAGGAAGTCATCTTTGACATCTTGAGTAGCTTCAAACTCCCAGCTGTCTTAGCTCTGTGCTAAAGAAAATGCATCATTGCTAGCTAAGTTCAGGATGAACAATGAGAAACTAGATGGCTGAACAGAAATCTTCAGTAGTTTCCAACTCTTAGTGAGGAATTTCAGTTTAGATGATGTGGTTTGTGTCACAGGTATATGTAAGTGAAAGCCTTATGCCAGAAGAGGAATCCTTGTTCACAAGCTGTCTTGTCTGTCCCATGTATGCATGTTACCTTTGTATCTTCAGTATACTTAGTATAACATGGGCTGTCTTTTTGTTTTGTTTTTAGAAAAGGTGTGCTGGCTTTCTGGCTGCTCTGTTAGAGGCAGAGTATTAGTGACAAACTGACAAACTGCAGGTTTTGATAATGAGTCTTTACCAATTTAGAGTAGATTTATAACTGATTTAATGGCTTGGCTTGCAGTGGTAAAGTCCCAGGTAGATTTAAGTTTATGTAAACTGGGCTTAAAACCATATCACTCTGGAATTTTTACATTGGTTTGACTGAATTGCTTGTAATATAGCATGGAATAACTAGCTTGAGTATTGCTGAAATCCGTGCAAATGAGCAGGCAGTTTGAGTGTTTTGTCCTTTTCAGCAGCACACCTCAAGGAGATCTTGAATGAGCACATGGATGAGAGGATGGGTGTTTGTTGAATATCTGGTGTCCTGTTGGTGTGGTATCTGGCAGGCTTTCCTTTGCAGAGCATTTTTTTTAATGCTTACATGCTCTGTGTTCTCTCAGAACTGGATGCTCTCCCAGTTCATATAAGAGCCCAGGTGACTGTCTGAAGTTGTTTTTACTTTAAAATAATTTGAGTTTTTCAGGTCCATGGCTTCTTTTTTTCACCACTATCAAAACTGTTCTTTTGGGTAGCTTTCACTTCTGTCTGCTGGCTGTTTTGTGCTGCACCTTTCACAAACATAATGTAGTTGTTATCCACTAGATTTCTGTATTTCACATGTCAAAGTAAAACTGTTTTCCTTCAAACATCACTTAAAATTCAGGCTTTCACTGAACCCATGCATATTCTCTGCTATTTTTGTCCCAAACTATGCAGTTCAAAAGATATTCCAATGCAGGCATGCAATCCACAAATTTTTTAGACTCTGTTGGAAAGGGAATATTCATGTCTGCTTTTTCCAAAGCAGAGGAGTTTGTAATTCAAATCAAGCACTTAGCAGACAATGTCCAAGTCTACATACAAGAAATGGTAGCATCTTTCTTAATATAGGTAGAAATTTGCAGGATGGACACCAATCATCTTATTATCTCTGCAAAATCTTACAAGATAGAGTTTTGATAAATGTTTCTTCAGAAGGCAATGAAATATTGATCTTTCAGGAAGAGAGAATGTATTTTGAACATCACATCTAGCTTTTGCATTTCGTGTAGGCACAACACAGTGTAACAGTAATTCTCTAATTTATAGTTTTGTATTCCAAAGCAGAGCACCTTCTGAAAATATTTTTTGCCTACTTACCTGTATTTCCTTGTTATTGGTCTTCAAAAATTTTCTGTTCTCCATTTCAAATTCTGAACTAAAAAATTCTTGGATGACAGGTCAACTTTGTGATGAGTTGTATTTCTTCTTGGGTTTTTGTTGGTTGTTTTTTCTTGCACATGACTGTTCGATGACTACAATGTGGAGCACAATTGAGGACAAGTTGAAACAGTAAAAATTGCTTGCACGGTCCTAAGTGACCTTAGAAGTGATAACCTTGAAAATATCAAAATCTTTCTGGGGAAGAAAAAGGATTATATATTTACTTCTCTAAACAGTTTTGACTGCTCAGAAATCCATGATTATATGCATTGGAGACTTAGGAAAAGTTAAGTTAGTATTTTCTGATACTTATGGGCTAAAGTCACCCATGTTACACTCTGAATTATGCATTCAGTGCCAAATTTGATCACTATCAGAGACTGGCTGTAGGTGGTACTGTCTGTATTTCACAGTGTGGAAGCTGCTATGACACTATTTTTCTGATGCAGAATTTGCTTTGGAATTTCTTTAGGTTTAAAATCATTTTGTCATTTAATTCAAAACTAAGTTTAACAGGCATTTCTTGGGGAGGAAGACTAGGACACATAGTCTTGATCCTTATTTGTAAGGAAAATAATTTAGGCTGTGCTTAGGTGTAGACCTAATTCTGCATATGCTGGTATCTTCCTGAATTTGCAGGGAGCCTAAACAATTATCTCAGTAATGAAAAATTTGAAAAAATATCTGGACTGTTCATTTTAATGCCAGCACTTTTGTGTCTACTTGCACGTGACGTTAACAAAACTCCCTGACTAGTGTGCTTCTCTGAGTTCTGAATTGGCTGCTGCATTCCTGATAGAGCTGGAAGCTGCAGCTTCCACTTACTTGTATGAAAGAACTTTTCTGGTAGCTCCTGTAAGGTAGTTTGGTATCACCACATAAATATGGCATACACCAAGGAGAAGCAATAGGCAGCAGCATGTGGTAATAAATCACTTATGAATAATGATGCTTTTTTATATAAATGAAGCTGCTTTTGAGTAAATGAAACTGTCTTACTTGTGTAAAAATAAAAATAGACTGTGCCCCTTCTATAGTTTTTGTAGGTTTTTTTCTGTGAAGACCTATGGATTTGGGTCTTCAGTTACACTTACTCTGCTCTTTCTGTGCCAGAATGTGAAAGGGGTGGGAGAAAGAAGAGGATGCTGCACAGAAGTGCATTTCTTCTGGTTTTAAGAAGAATGCATAGGAAAAGGTTTAGTTAGGGTTTAAACACTGGCAAGAAGGACTACAGGGATAGCAGACAAGATATGGCAGGTCACCATAGTAATTAGTATCAACCAATAAGAAAGGTCATGCTTCCTGGTTTAGGACAATACTTGAAAAGGGAGAAGGGTTTAAAAAGATTTCTGTAATTCAATTTGGGCTGGAGGGGGGAGAAGGTCAAACCAAGAACTTAATATGTGGTTGTGTGTGTCCAAAAGCAACAAGGAAGCTTCACTAGTTACTGACATGCTGGTGGATGTGGGGATTCCCTAGGAGGAAGATTTTTGTCTTTTTTCTGAGCTGCTGCCCAGATTTTGTTACTGAATATTGTTAGAAGTTTGTGCATTATTAAGGTGGGCGCAGGAAAAGTAGAGTTGGAACTCATTTCAAAACAGGAACTCTTTTAGGTTTGTATACTTTATTATTTTCTCTCCTTGCACTGTGTGAGAGTGAGTGAGGGTGTGTATGTGTAAAGGAACTTGTCTTAGCAATGATCTCTTTCAGAGACCATGTATGGGTAAAGCAGTTCGGCTGGTTCAGCTCCTGCTCCTCCCTCTCAGGGAGCTGAGCAGAATCTCTTCTGCTGAAAGGGTTGTTCCACTTTCTGCTTTCTATATTTGTCCAGCAGAGCACACTGGCTCACCAGGCAGTGTGGCTGGCCTGGTGGGCATTTGCTGAGCAGAATTGAGAGCCAGGGCTTACGGTCTCTGTTATGTCCATCTATCTGTCTGTCTCTGCGTCTCTGGGTATGACTGGTGTTCCAGGTGAAAGGCGATCTGTTTGTGGTCGTTGTCTTTTTTGTAAACTGCAGTTCATCCAAATTTGGGAGTCTAGGGACTGGAAATGGAGGAGTTGTTTTGCAGGGGCAATTTGTAGTGGGTGCCAGTGGCATCAGGAAGAACCAGACTTCACCTCCAAAAGAGCTGCTGTCTTCTGGGATGAGGATTTTAATCTCCCTTCCTGCTTTGGGGAGTGATTAGCCAAGGCCTGTGTCCTTCCATAAAAGGTCTGTTGTCACTGTCTGCCTTGAAGATTAATGAAAGCTAGATCCTGTCCTGGAAGATCTGAGTGCTGTGATTGCTTGTTATGGGCAATGGGGATTAATGAGGAGCTAGACCCTGGCCTGCCTAGTTTGGAATCAGGAGTTGGTGTTCAAGGATGCGGCTTGTAGGAAATACCTTGTTAGGAAGGGTTGGAAAAACTTGCAGCTAAGACTTCCCTCACTGCTTGCATAAACTTGGTATTAAGGCACTGCACACATTGGGATTACTATTCACAATTATTTTTTTAAATAGTAAATCAGGTGAACAAATAGGGCAGAATGTCTGTTAGCTGCTACACTGTAGTAAACTGTTGATACAATCTTCGAGTAGCAGGACGGTGCTCAAAATAGTGGAAGCAATTGAATACACCATTAACTATGGCAATAATTATTTGAGGGAGAAAGAGGGCAATTGTTTATAGGGTACTTTTTCTGAATTTTAAGAAATACTGTCCCCTTAAAAATTCTGCTGTCTTTTGAATATCTTTGCAAATAGGCATCAGCCTTTTGTTTCTGGAATTTGAGAGAGGAAAACATTGTTTCAATTGTGAAGTTGATTTTAGCTAGAGTCTGCCTTTTTTGTTGAGGACCATGTTCTATAAACTCAGTTTGAATTATTTTTCTTTCCTACCACTGCAGTGTCTTCAGTGTATTTGTTCCTGAGAGAGCTGTGTGTCTCTTGGATTTGGAAGAAGGACATTTTGGAGGCAAATTGGTGGATCTCAGCTGCCTGGTAGTGTCAGGATTGTACTGATGTCTGCAGGCAGGAACCTGTCATTGATGTGTGACAGAGGGTCATCTTCTTGAACTGATTGAACTCAAGCATCTTTGTTGTGTGGCTGTTTTCTGATCAGTCTTTCTTTAATGGGGACACACTGCAGTAGTTTTTTCCCTCTTCATGTGGAAATCTTGCAGAATTTGTTGTAAATATGCAGCCTGTGGGATGTTAAGGTTGTTACCTGAAGTATCTTGGTATTTTGCCTAATTCTGGCATCCTCTGCTAGAATTAGGTCCTCTGCCCACCTATCTTCCCACTTTTCCACTTGCTGACTCCCTAGCTGACAACCTTTCATTTATATGAGTTACCAGTTAAAATAAATTCTTGGTACTGTTGGAGGCCAGTGACTGGAGTTTTATGATTCCTCAGCTTTCAGGTGTTTTCTTATAGCATACTCACCATTTCCTCCAAGTAGTCTTGAAGCAGGAATATAATTAGGCAGTTTCAAAGGCCTCTTGGAAGTACACTATTACATGTTTAAAACTACTGTGTGTCTGTTCTGTGAAAGATGCCATGATAAATGGCTAGAACTCTGAATAAATAATAAATATATGTGCATCAAAGGCATTTGAGTAGTAGAATGGCACTGGGGAATTTCAATCATACCATTTTGTTGTAATCTTCCTAAAGGCAATATATGAGAAAGAGGCATTGTTCAGAGCTAAGCCAAGTCATCAAGAAATCTTGTTTGCTGTATATACTTTTTTTTTTAAGGGAGAATACCCAATAATCCATTGTATCTTGACTGTTACCCTGTCTGCAGAAGAGGTTTAATCAGGGTACAAGACAAATGAAAAATTAACTTTTGTCTGATGTCCTTTGAAGATACTGAAATTCCACAGGAAAGCATAATTTTTTATTTTCTTCTTGCCCTACTGCTTGCTTTCTTCTTCTTTTTTTTTTTTTTTTACAAAAATAAGCCCTTTTTAAAAAACACTATAAATATGCAGTTGAGTAATAAAGTTAGGTTAAGGGTGGACATATGGGAAGATTACAGGAATTTTATATTAAGTCCAGTGTGCATTTTAAATTAGTGAAACTTAAAACTGCTATTGTGAAGTATTTACAACTCCAGGAAGAGTGACTGAAAGTTGGAAAACATTCACTTGTGATTTTAAGACGTTAAATCAAATAGTATAATCAAGAATGTGAAGTGATATGTCTCTAATATCTGAGGCAGTCCACTGACAAAGAATTGGAACAGTGAAGATGATTATATGGAAGGACACATATGTATTTCTTACAAACATAGTGTTTTCTTAGCAGAAGCAGTGGATGCCTTGTTTATCACTTGAGGCCTTTAAAAAGGATCAATCAATCAGAGATTTATTGTGTAAAATTCAGTACCTAAATCTGATGATCTAGTTCCATGAGTAATTTAAATGAGCATCTGACAGTATTGTTCTAAAAGAGATTTGTACAATTTTTCATGAGTTTGTCCTTTCCTTTGTGCTACCAAAAACATCTGTGTGGTTGTGAGGTGAATTGAATCTAGGAACACATCTGGGTTAAAACTATTATTTTCCTGTTGTTGGTAGTGGACAAGATCCACACCTTGACCATTTCCTCTCTCAGGCTTGTTACACAGAGGTGGGCATGGACAGCTGGTGAGGAAAGAGTTGTGCACTGTTCTTTTGGCAATAGCACCAGTTTAAACTGGGTATATAGCAGGAGTATCTCAATCTATTCCTTTGTATTTCTTCCCCATTTCTATTGAATGTTTATGGAGAGCTTGTATCTAGTCTTCTCAGTTGTAAAACCTGAAAATATTGAGCGAGAATTGTTTGGCTGTGTTGCCTGCTAGGGCACATATAATTTGGTTCTAGACAGGGAAGTCCTAAATTTTGTCTTAACATACTTCTTAATGAATGCAATATTTGGTACACGCTGTGTTTGATGCTGCTCTACAGAAAGCCTGCTATTCATTTGGGAAAAAATTGGTGAGTTTTTCTTATGTGAGGACAGAGAGAAAATTATGTGCCACATAGACTGTCACATGTAAGGTTTTGGAAGTATAAGGTGCCTCCAGAATCTAGGGATAAGGTATAGAGAATTCAGAAAGATACTTGTTTTATGTCCATTCTGCATGCTTATGCAGCCAAAGCTGTATTATAGCACTTGTTTTTGCCATAAAGTTTATGGAGTCTCTTCCTGCTGGAGGTGTCATACTGTGCCTTCCAGTAAGAGTGATGGAAATGGATTGATGGATGAGTAAGTGAAGAACATCTGAAAATACAGGAATAAGACTTCAAGCAAGGACTCAACCTCTAGCTCTTGGCAAAGTACATTGACACTCTTGATCCTTCTCCACCCATCCAACTAAAATCTAAGATCAAGTTATGGATCCAGCCTTATACAGTAGGGAGAGTTTCTGAGGCCTTGGGAAGGCAAAGGAGCAAGCAGAGTTTGCTGTGCTGATGTAAGAATCAGTGAGCATCAACCACTGGAGATGAGCAGCCTGGAGAGGGTGTGTCAGGGTCACAAATGGACCAGGAGGGTAGTTTGTGGGGTAAAAAGCTGCTGATACCAGCAGGAAAGGCATTCTATTAGTTGTATTCACATGTTTGTCACAAGGAATGAAAACTTCTTCAGACAGAGGAAAGTTCATCTGAGGTGTGGCATTATATTTGTGATTGGTAGTCACACAAAAATGGTGCTTCATGGCATGTGTTCGTGTATTCATGTGTTTTCAGCAGATTGTAAATGAATGCACTTTTTTCCTTAATAAGTTTTTCTGTTTTATTTACAGTTGTATGTTTCAGATACTATATAAAGATACTGAAGAGGGGAATAAATGTTGCAAAAAAGAAGTCAAAGTATATACAAATGATGTTACAAATGATGACAAATGAGAAACCTTTAAAGATCTGGACTAGAAGCTTAATAAGAACTGCTTTGCTCTGAAATGGTTACATTTTATTAAATTTGTGTTTTAAAGCAAAAGTGGAACATTCCTAAGTTGATGTTCCCACAGCAATGCCAGCATTTGCCTCTGATGGAGAAAAAGAAATAGTATGAAATATTTTTTAAAGCTTCAGTTCTGTACACCCAATATTAAATCTCTTCAAGTGTTAATGAAAATTATTTGCTGTTAGAAGTGATTTGAATCAGTATTCATTGGTTATAATAGAGCAGTAACTCCAACTCTTTGCAGATATAAATGAATGTAATTTGTTTGCATTTACTTCTGCAAAGGATTTACCGTGTTCCTGTTACAAAATAAAGATAAAATAATTGAGCATATTTTTACTCTTTGGTTTGCAGGCGTGGCAATGGCAGATTCTGCATGGTAGAGTTCATGGCAAGTATTTGTCTAATATAAGGCAAGCAAGACATACAAGCTTCAGGTAAATCAGTCTTTCTTAGTTGTGCTTCTTTGAAATAAAATATAAATGTTTATTCTTCAACATTTTTCAAATACAGAATTTCAGACCTACTCAGAATTTTGTATACAGTTCAATTCTGATCTTTCAAAATTTGGACACCTCAAAATTATTTTCCTCCTGAAGCAAGCAATGGATGCTGGAAACAGTCATCTACACTTTGTCCTCCTTTGGCATTTTAGGTGGGGTAATATAGAATAGTGATTGCATTTGAGGATCTTTGTGGGAGACCTGCAATACATCTTTATTCTGTGTTTGCTCTTGAATCTATTCCCTTTTGTACAATCAGAAAAAAGAGTGTTTTAGTATCTTGAATTTTTAACAGAGAGCTCTGCAAGCTGTGTCTGTCTAAACATTGCACAGGGGTGGTTTCCCCATTGAGATTTTTTTTATCTTGCCTTTAAAGATAGGTAAGTTGAAAGTTTTAGTGTTTGAATCTTGTGGCTGAGATGGATGAGGTTGTTAAAGTTCAGCTAAAGTTCAGTTCCTTCTAGGAGTAGGCTTAGTGGTTAACCTGAAAATTTTGTGTTCACTAAGACTCAATCTTTTACCCAAAAGACGACCAAGCTCTGCTGTATGTGATAGGTCTTCTGTGGCTTGTAGAGTCTTCATAAAGCAAAACATGAGTGTGTGCTTTCTTCATCCAAATAGTAAATGAAATGTTGCTTTAGTTTGTACCTTCTCTATTTGCAACTCCTGGTATATTTTGAGAGTTCTTTAATACCATAATCTGGAGAGAGAGAGCAAACTAAAGTCTTTTGTTGGTGAGATTCTTTGGATTTTATTAACAGACAGATTTTTTTGGAAATTTTTTTTGTAAAGTTGTTTATGAGGTTTTTAGCTGAGATGCAACTGTAACAATGTGATGATACCCCTGACTCTGATTAAATACATTCTGTCACTAGTTTTCAAAATACCTTTTCACAAAGAAATAAGATTATTATTTCTTTGCACATATTTGTTCATATCATACAAATAGAAACACTTAGGACCACAAAGTTGCTATTCAGCCACATAGTTAATAATACAAGTTATGTCTTCAAAGCCGCAGTCCCATGTTTTCAGCAGTAGGCTGTGGGATTGGTTTGTATTGTTAAAGAGTGTCTTTAATGCTTTCATTTTGGATTGTAAGACTTAATGATCAATCTTGGGCTGACTAGACAAGGAACGCACCTTGCAAATAATATCAACATCCCAAATCATAAGTAACTTCTGATGTCCTGGTTAGAGTAACTTGAAGCATAGCATTTTAAATGTTTTCCTGTCTTTTCATCTTTATCTGCAGTGGTCCCAAATTGTGCACCTCTTCTGTTCTTCATCCTGTTCTTCCTGTTACATCTGAAGTTGAAAAAACTTACATTCTTATAGTAGAATATACTGTCATGAGTAATTCAACTTGCTAACTGGATAGTTTGTCTGCTACCCTGTATACCCTTTGCGCTGGCAGTGCTGAGAAAAACAGTATTTCACAGCTCTGTCTGCCAAAATAAATTGAGCAGGCACAGTGACTGAGCTGTGGCCTTACATTGAACAAGTAGCTTCTGGTGCTGAGAGGTTTGGGTGGTGTAAAGATTGCAGTAGAAGGGCACTTCTCAGATAAAAAAGTTCCTTCTCTGGTAGGGTTTTTATACGGCGGGAGTTTCCCCTTGCTGTCGCTGTTGTGTGTAGCCTCATTAGAAGGGTTGCTACAAAGTGACATTTCTGTGGGTTGTGGCCTGGGCTGTGCAGTGATTGAAACTTCCTCTGGTTTCTGTAGGACTCTCGGTTCGTTATCTGTGTTGTGCACTTGCTCCGTCGCTCTTTGGTGCATCCTTTTCTCCCCCCTGTACTTCTTCCAAAGAAATAGTTCTTTCTATATTTTCAAATTTTCATTATTGGTCACATGGGTTCCTAAAAGTATGTAAATCTGCAGTGAGTCCAGACTGAGCGCTGATTTATGTGAGAGACTGTTGACGCCAGGATGTATCTGAGGCTGACCTATGTGGTCTGTTTGATCTGTTGGCCTCTTTAATTGCTAATGGTAACCTTGACAATCCCATAAACATTAGTTCCTGGAAAGCATAATGAGAAATCAGAACTAACTGGTCTAGACAAAGTGCTGACTATGACAGTAATTTCATTGATCAGAATCCATTAAATGATCTGGTATTCTCTTAGATGGTCCCGGGTGCTGGTGACACAGAAGTTTTACCACTTAGTAGGAAAACAATATTACTTGATTTATAGGGCTTATATCCATTGTCTGGTACTTGGATAGAGCCACTTCTTTTTATTACCAGCTGCAGTTCTATTTATATTATATTGCATATCAAAAGTTGCAACTGTTCATCAGCAAGAGTATATTTTGTTACCTTTAGATCTGGCAAGGCCATTAAATCTAAGCATGAAACCTTTGGTTTTTTACATGGAGTACTCAGGTAGTGTCAGTAGTTCCTCCCAGCTTTGAGCAGTAGTTGAAAGTGACAGCTGTACTCAGCTGCAGCACCTTAGTTGGGGGACAACATGAGGAAAATTTTTATGCAAGCTGTGATGAGAGATCTGAATTTACCCCATTAACTGTTTTGTTGACCACACTAAGCATGAGTGTGGAGCTATGAAAACAGTTGGTTATCTGCATCAAATGCTGGCTGGGGAGAACTTGCTTTGCACAAGAGCTTACTGCCCCATCAGTTAATTACAGAAGTGACCATGCTGCACACATGGCTAGCAGCACCCAGCTGTGTGTATGTATATACCTTAGTCTGAGGGATCCAAGACCCAGTTTTTCCTGAGAACAAGCACAGTTGTCAGATTCTTTGGCCTTTGGGCCAGGTTTGTCTGATGTATAAACTTGGATAAATTATTCAGTGTATTCATGTTCTGCATGCAATTAAATAAACCATACCAAAACAATTTGTGATTTAATAGCACTCTCCCCGGCTTTCTACACGTGGTTGTCAGATTTGCTGCTTGGTTTTTGAAGTTTTTATTGTCTTGGATTTTGCCTTTGATTCAGTGAAGTGTATTTTTTCCCAAAGGTATGGGAAAGAGTTATGGGTTCCTCTGGGTATGTTAGCTGCACTTTTGGTTTCTTTGAAGTTTTTAAATTAATTCACTAGGGTGTTACAGTTACATGTGCAAAGTGAAGATTTTCTTTTTAACATCCAGAAGTTGTTTATAGAGAGATTCTTAAGCATTCATAAGATCAAGTAACTGTATATTTCATTTTATCTGAAAGCTGATTATCTAAGGAATATAACTTAGCATATAAGCAAAAAATTTATGTTACATGTTGATTTGAAGACATTAGAAGTTAGGCATGAAGAAGGTCTGTTAGCAGGAATCTAAGACCCTTTTTTTTGGCCGTAAACAGATATTTTGTAATTAAACTAAAGAAAAGCAGAGGAGTCTGGCTGAGGTGAAAGAACTTTCTTAAGGTAACGTTTGCCTCAATCATGAATTGGAGCTTCATAATCGAGAATGTTGTTGTGAGACAGAACATAAATAAATATGTGAAGTGTTCTCGGAACAATAGTCAGTTTTGAATAATATTCTAGGAAAGAAAAAGTCATAATTTTGAAAATACACATTTCAGATAACTGCATTATGTTTGTCAGGATTCATAGTTTGGGCTTTGTTTTCAACAAATATTATAAGAAAATTAATTTTGTTCTTGTTTAGGATTCTTTATTCCTTTAGAGGCTTTTGTACTTTATTAAATAAATTGAACAAATAGAATTTAGAAGAATTGAAATTTCTCAAGAGATCTACCTTTGAGAAAGAGGGAATGAGTACATGTTATAAATAACCAAGTATATTACATGGCAAGTTAGAAGAGGATGTGGCTCGTTTATTCTTGCTTACTAAAATAAAATAGAACAAAGGTTAAGTAGAGCCTGCTAAGTAGTCAAAATGTGGGAGCTCAGATAGCTTTGTATAATTCTCCTTGCTGGTGGATGCAGTTTTTAGTTTGGTAACTATAGGTAAGTAAATAGATTTGGATTTTCTGTAAAATACTGCTAAATTGCCATGTATGTAGTTCTGCAAAATAATCCAGGAGGAGGCAGAGAAGAAGTTGGGTGGGGGGTGGGGAAATCAAGAAACCTCACAAATAAAATATCCCAAGTTTGTTTTTAAATACAGACTAGCTTGTTTTGAGAGTCTGTTACTGAGTTTGCAAAAAGAGAACTTTTGAATCATGAAGTAGCATCCCCTAGCTATGAGGTTCTAGTACAGAAAATCTGTATGGTTCCTGTCTGATGATTTGCTTAAGATGTAGAAATAACATTTTTTCCTTGTGTTGTTCAATTCTGTGTTCCCTAATTCAGCACTTTTTGAGACATTTCCATTTATGCAGTCATACATAAGAGTTCCCCTCTGCAGGTTCATGGTCATCTGTTAATGCTGCAGCTGTCAAAATAATGTCTTATAGGATTCTAGGATTGTGGCTGCTGCTGTTGGTAGCTGCTACTGTTACGACAGCCAAAAGGCCAGAGAGGTGGCATAAGTCCACTGAACATTCCAAGGAAGCTCTAAGACTTCAGCCATGTTGTGTTTGGAGTCCGTTTTTGTGCACCCTTTAATTTACCCTGTATATTTGAAATATGCAGCTTCAGTTTTGATGCTCTTGAGAGTTGTTGACTTCTGTTATTAGAAATATATGCTTACTTTCCCAGTCCTCAGTGCTTTACCCGGTAGTGTTCATGTAATGCTTGTCATTATCTGATGTTAACTCTGGAGTCCTCAATGTGTGTTTTTCCTTATCTTTTAGAGTGAAGACTGGAACAGCTGGACGGAGGTGCATAGCTGCAGGTATGAACCAGCTAAAGTGTGTATCCCTCAGTTGTGTAGTAGAGCTTCCTTATAAAGGTTTGGAGAGATGTTGTTTTTACATTCAGTGATGAAAGCAGTCATTTTCCACTGCAGTGAGCAGTGCTCCATGAACCTTAAACTCTGCAGTTTCCTGCCTTTGTACTGCCAAAGGGGGTTGGGAGTGTTAACAGTTCAGGGCTGTGAGTACTGAGTCAATAGATGTCTTTAACTCCCTCTGTAATTTAATAATTTTAGAAACATAACTGCAAAGTAGAAATGCATGTCTTCATAGTAATTTCTTGGCCAGAACAAATCTGCAGAATTCTGTAGTACATGAAATCCTAAAGGTGAGTATTAGTGGTACAACTCCTGGGCTGAGACAGATTTGATTATGTGCAGTAGAATGGGAACATAGTCCAGTATGAAAATGCATCGAGTCAAATGTGAGGATCTTTTGGTGCAATTTTCTTCGTGCTAGAAGTTCAGTAAGGATGTAGTTTCATGTGACAGCTGAGGCAATTGCCCCTTCTCAGCTTCCAGCTGAGAGTTTAGTGCAGTGTCCTTTGGTTATGCTTAGTTCTCATGGTAGCTTGCATTATAGACAGTCAGCTTGACAACCCAGTAAAAAGCTCTTCTGTGATCTAGTTGTTTCTCTGGTTTAGGAATGATTTACTATGTGGTCAGAGGAGTACAAAAGAACGTATCAGACTGTTTGTACTGTGCACTTCAGGAGTTTCAGTTCACTTCTGAGACAATTGACCTGTAACTGCTGTGTTGAGTAACACTGTCAGTATCACAACAACCAAAGTTTGGTGATTTTTCTTCTGCCAGTGAATCGCCTTTGCTATGGCAGAAATATTTAAGGTGTGTTGTAGTCTGTAGACAACCAGGGAGAATTGAGTTTGCATACTGTCTTGAGGAAAGAGTTGTTTTCTGCTATGGACAGACATTTGTTGCAGTTTTCATAAATACATTGGGAAGGATTTAGTTATGTCTGTATCAGAAAGAAAAACAAATTTGCCTTTAAACTGCAGGATATCCTGTCTTTCTATGTGTTACTCATCAGGGTAGAAAGATCTAAAGTTGGTTTAAGAAATCCAGGAACACCTTCATTTTCAAGTGATTTTTTAGAGAATTGATGATTGACCTCTGTGTTTGGAAGTACAGGTTCGAGGACATTTGTCTCCAGGCACTGTGTGGGTTTGCAAAACACTCAACTTCTTTTCCAACGTCCGGTGCTCTGTACTTTGTGCTTCCTGCTCCTATGGTGTCCAGAAGATTGGAAAGAGAGAATACTGATTGTTATGTTTATGGCTTTTTTCTGAAGAATTTTCATCTTTTGAGACAGACTAAACTGATTTGGTCTAGTTTTTCAAACTCATGGGATTCTCCAATTGCAAAACCCAGGTCCAGAATCAATATATTTGGATTACTTAAATAACAAAACAATCAGATATTTAAATAGCAAGATAATTGCCAAGTTTCTGGTTGATGAAAATAAGTTGCTTTGATTTGGTGCAAGATCCGTGGTTTCTCATCTTAAGAGCAACGTAAAGTTGAATTAATCTGCCTAAATGTGTATGAGAAAGGTGACCAAATGGAAGAGAATGGAGTCTTTTCTTGAACATCTAATAATGGTATATAAAAATGTTTGTATATGTTCCAGTATGAAATGTCTCAGCATGGTTAACACTACCAAGATAGATATCAGAATATACGGAGATATACATCAGAATAAAACTGATGGTATTCTGCTTCTGGTCTGGTACAGAGAATAAAAATGAGGAGGAGTCAGTTTTGCTCTGAGATAAGGAGTCAATCCTACTTCTGTATTGACTGTTGTCATATACACATCTACCATGCTGAAATATGTCTGTGTTCAAGTAAAATTTCTGCATATGAGATATGAGCCCCTTCCAAAATGGAACTCTTTGGCATGGAGATAAAAATGGGCATTAAAAGATTGTAGATTGTGATCTTAAGAGTCTTCTCCAACCTTAAAGATTCAATGACTAGAGTCTAGACAGAGACTAGACTCTTGACGTGATGCCATGACAGAGTTCAACCATTAACCTAACACTGCCAAGTCTGTCACTAAACCTGTCCCTAAGCACCACATCTACACATTTTTCAAGTACCTCCAGGGATGGAGATGTTAACACTTCTCTGGGCAGCCTGTTCCAATACTTGACAGCCCTTTCAGTGAAGAAATTCTTCCTAATATCAAATCTAAGCTTCTTCAGGTGTGACTTGAGGCCGTTTTATCTGGTCTTGTTACTTGGGAGAAAAGACTGACCCCCTCCTCAGTACAATGTCCTTTTAGGTAGTTGTAAAGAGAAGTCTCCCTTCATCCTCCTTTTCTCCAGGCTGAACAACCCCAGCTCATTCAAGTTCCCCCCTGTAAGACTTGTGCTTCAGACTCTTCACCTGCTCCATTGCCCTTCTTTGGATGTGCTCCAGCACAGCTCAGTGTTCTTCTTGTAGTGAGGGGCCTAAAACTGGGCACAGCTCTTGAGGTGTGGCCTCACTAGTGCCAAGCACAGGGAGACAATCACTGCCCTGGTCCTGCTGGACACACTAGTGCTGATACAGCCCAGGATGCCATTGGCCTTCTTGGTCACCTGGGCACTGCTGGCTCACGTTCAGCTGCTGTCAGCCAACCTTCCTAGGTCCTGCTCTGCTGGGCAGCTTTCCAGCCCCATTTCCCCCAGCCTGGAGCACTACATGGGGTTGTTGTGACCCAAGTGCAGGACCTGACACTTCACCTTGTTGTGCCGCACACAGCTGGCCCCAGTCTGTGGATCCAGCCTACCTTGATCTCTCTGCAGAGCTTTCCTATCCTCTGGCGATCAACACTCCCACACAGCTTGGTGTTGCCTGCACACTTGCTGAGGATGCACTTGATCCCTTCACTCAGATCATTGATAAAGAGATTAAACAGGACTGACCCCAATGCTGAGCCCTTGGGATGGGGTCACCATGGTGACCAGCCATCAGCTGGATGTCACTGCAGTCACCACCACTCTTTGGGCCCAGCACTCCAGCCAGCTTTTACCCAGCAAAGAGTACACCCATTCACATCACAGAAAGTCACTCTGTCCAGGAGTATGCTGTGGGAAACAGAGTCAAAGGCTTTACTGGAGTTCTGATAGACAACATCAAAAGCCTTTCCCTCATCTGCTCAGCAGCTCACCTTGACATAGATCAGGTTGGTCAAGCAGGACCTGCCTTTCAGATACCCCTGCTGGCTGGGCCCGATCCCCTGCCTGTTCTGTGTGGGGTAATGGCACTCAGGATGATCAGCTCCATGACCTTCCCCATTACAGAGGTCAGGATCACAGGCCTGTGGTTCCCCAGATCCTCCTTTCAACCCTTGATGTAAATGAAGTGTAACATTTGTAAGCTTCCAGTCAACTGAGACCCTCCCAGTCAACTGAGAGCCCCTGTCTAGGCCACGTTTCAACTTTCTTTGGGTAACATGCAACAAAAAGCTTTCCTTTGGATAAAATGAAATGAGAGAGATACTACAACAAAAATACTACTATTTTTGTAGTATAATATTAACTGATTCTTGTTTGTATCCTGGTACTATTCATAAAAACAATTTGAGATTAAAGGACTTCTCAAAATCCTTGTCCAGCTGTTCTGGTGGCCGCAAAGGACAGTGGAACTTAAGACTCGTTGCTTTTAGTCCAAAAGGTCTCTCGAAACTCAGAAGAAGAAAAAAAAGACTATCAGAAAAAAATTTAAATGTGTCTAAGTGCTATTCTAAGACATTTCAGTGAGGAGAATAATAATTTGTAGTTTGTTCCTTTGAGTTAAGGTAACATATTACATTCCTTAAGTAAAAAAAAGTGACTGGCCAGTTCTTACTTTAAGGTTTTAGTTTACATGTGCACAAAATGTGTTGCTTGCCATAAACTTAGAAGTGTTTTTTGATTCAGAGGTTCTCCTCCTGCAGGTTAATATAAATAGTATAAAAATAAAACAATCTTTGTACATGATATTGTCTTGGAATTGTGTAGCTGGTTCTGTTGTTTCCCCTGCAACCAATATGCAACCACACAGCCTTCTCTGTGTAAATGTAGTTGCTTTGCCTGCTGTAATGCTTTATGGCATGTTTGGCTTGAGGACAAGCAGACTGTTAAGAGCTTTCCAAGAATGACTGGATTTCCTGGTCCTTACTAGAGGAATAACTTCTGGCTCTGTTTCAGTGTCAGAAGACTGTTCTAAAATGTGTAGACGAGTCCTTAAAAATCTGGTGAATATTGTAGAGATTGCAAAACTGTTTTTTCCAGTGTATCTTTTTGACTAAGTACAGAGCTTCAGATTCATGTCATACAGGAAAGGACAGGAAAATACAGGAATATCTGAAACCAGGTTTGTAGGTACTGTGTTGGTATTGACAAAGTGAAAAAAGTTAAAACAAAATTCTCTGTTCCATAGAGCTGCTTGCAGGAATGTTTCTTGCACGAAAAGATGGCTAGGAGTTTACCTTCAGCTATATCCATCTTAAAAAGAAAAAAACTAAACCAAACTCAGAGGCAACATTTAGGAGAGAGAAAGAGGGCAAAGACACTGTTAAGTGAAATCTGTACCTTGTCTTCAGCACAAGATTGCTTGCAAGCATTATATTCTTATTCTCTTGCAGTAAAGATTTGAGCATTGAAGTGCAAGTGTGATATGCCCTCTGTATTTCTGTGTCTCAGGGTCTGAATTCAGTCAATAAACAAAAAGAAAGGGTGCAAGGGGAAAACTCAAACCTTGCCGCTGCCTAAAATGTTTCATCCTGTCCCCTGGCCTTCCACAGGGTAGAGATGTGTGTCCTCTCCTCTTATACTCATTTCCTGCTTTGTCTCCTGTGTCATACAGCTGCCTTCATTTCCTCTTGCTATTGTTGTGATCAAGCCACTTTTCCTACTTTCTCAATAAGTTTTTTTTTGTCTGCAATGTCAAAGTGTTTACAGGTCTTTCCAATCTCTCTTAGGATTTATGGTTTCCATAGTTTTTTGTCACTTGCAAAGTGCAAGAATTTTTATGTTCTAGCAATGTGATTAGAAAAATTCAAAATGCTTCTCAAAATCAAACTACTGGAATGTTTGGGTATGTTAAAAAAGTACAAATTTAAAGTGATATTTTCTTTACATACCTTACTGTAGGGCTTAAGCAGTACCTGAAATAGATATTTCACATATACTTATAAAAAAATAAAAAAAAAACCCCAGAATCTAGAGGTAAGGATAAAGACCTTTAATTTTTTTAATTGTTTCTGTTATTGTTGTCTTTAGTATACTAGAACATATACTACAACTAGTATACTAGAATGAGGGGAAGAAACCTGTACATGTCTGCTTTAAAAGCAATTGCCCTGAAATACATCAATGCTTTTTCCTAATATCAATTATTAATTGTAAAATGTCTTGCAAAGAGGGTTAAGCATGTGATGTTTACTCCTTGTCTGTGATTTGACAAAATTAATTTTTCTAGGGAACCTGCATTAAGGCTTGTTGTTATCTCTGCTACAGGTATTGGTGCTCTAAGGGGCTGTCCTGCATTAATTGATTCAAATTTATTATTTGGTCTTTTAGCAGTTTGTTTGCTTTGTGTCTGGTACCTTTAATACAGTGTCTTCTCAGCCAGACTTTTGTTGTCTTCTTTGCATCACAGTAAGTTTTCCTGTGCCCTGTGCCTTAGTTTTAAATTCACAATTACGATTTGCATTCACAACTCTCTGCATTCCGGTAGTCTGAAAAAGACACAGAAATCTGCAAAATAAACAAATGTATCAGGGAAAGACAGAAATATAACATAAATTTCAGATCACTGTTCTGAAGGTAACAGTTGAGAACTTTAATTACAAAATTTCAGCTAGCAAAAGAATATATGTTACAATATAAGGTAAAGAAAACAATACAGGCACCTCTTATATTTCTATGAAGATGAATGTAAGTATGTAATATATCGTTGGGGAATGGGCATATGGAGATAATTAAACACCAAAGAGAATATAAGTTTCTAGGAAACTGTCTTAATTTGAAGATTTTACTTACAAATAGGCATATTTTTTCCCTATTTCACTTTGCTAATGTAGTAGTCTGCTGTCCTAGTGCTGCACAAGTACTCTCCTTAAAAACAGGGTGAGTGCATACTGTATGCCTTTGGAAAAATCCACATATACTAACTGAAGTTTTTTATCACTCTGTACATAGCACTATGGCAGACTGAGGTATTTGAAATTCTTTGGAGGTTTTTTATGTAAAAAAGAAAATTAAATAGATACAGGTTCTGGAAGGGATAGTTGGATATACCTCAAGGTAATGCTGTGAAGGCTATCAGCTTTCATACTCCATATTGACAATAAGGTAATGAGAAATTTTATGGTCAGAGATGGATGTTTTAGGTCCCTGTCAGGAGGTAGTCTCATGGCCAGGCTATTCCCTTTTTCTCTCTTTGGTAATGCCTGTGCAAGCCTTTGTAGCATCATCACTGAAGCAGCAGACACAGCTGCAACTGGTCAAGCACTGGGTTAGCAGCCTCATGCTGCTGTGTTAGCTCTCAGCTGTGCACTAAGAAGGTAAAACTCAGGGTAGCCTTGTGCAGCTGTTCTTTCCTAGAGAAGAAGATCATTGTCTGCAGAGCTGTGGGCTGCTCACATGGCAGAATTCCAATAGCCACAGCCCCACCAGGAAATTCACAGCACAATCCTGCGGCCCCTTGCAGGCAAGCAGGTGAAGAGGCAGTGTATCAGAAGATGAGAGGAAAAGTTTGTAGGCCACTGCCTTAAACTTTGTGGACTTCATACATGTGTTATAAGAGGGTCCTAAGACTGGTAATTCATCTTCTTCCAAGTTCTCATTAGACGTGCTGTCAGTAGCACGTGCTGTCAGTAGTACTGGCAGAGCAGGACTTAGTTGCAGTTTGGGGTGGGTTTTTTTTGACTTCTCGGATTTGAACAGATGTTGTAACCTGTTTCCTGGTAGATAAACTCTCATATTGCAGAGCTGCTGTCTGCCATTTGGTGTAAGTTGTCCTCAGGAGTCAGCTAGATACTGAGTATATCACAGATTGAATTTGTTCATCAGTTATGTGGTGACATAGTGAAAGCAATTGCAAGACATCATAAAAAGAAGGGAAAGTGTATATACTGATTGCTGTCTGTGCTGTTACATTTCCTGAAGTCCAGAGGTGTGGGGTTTGGGGTTTTTTGTTGTGTAGTTTCTGGTGTTGGGGGAGCTCTTGGGGAGGATTTAATGTTACTTACTAAAGCAATTGAATATAGTGCAGATGTTTTGAATGAGTGTTTGCATCATGTGTGTACAGTTCAGTTTTTGAGTAGCTTTAACAGGACAACTCTTCCTTTTTTTTTTTTTTTTTTTTTTTTTTCCCCTTACATAGTGTGGTTTGGTTTATCCTAATACAAATGCATAGGCAAATTCCGGCTCTTTGGTATGTTCTAGGCCTATCATTGCCATTCACAGAGATTCTGTGTGAAATGTATGTTGTATAGCAGGAAGAACAGACAATCATGTGTATTTGAAGAGGCCCATAAACAATTTGAGACAAAAATGTACCTGTATGTGTTTCTTGTCTGTCTTTTTATAAGCTTCACTGTTTAGAATTAATTAGAATAATAAATTTCCTCACTTCAGTGCCAAGTTTCATCTCCTTTTTCAAGAAAAGTCATTCCCTAACTTTTCAAAATAAATTTTATACAATTTACTGCTACAATTTGTCTTTAATATCAAAAAAGGTTTCATTTTTCTCTTTCTAAGAGTACTTAGGCAGAGAAAGCCTCATCATGTAAGCGAGAAGGCTAGGTGACTTGCTGTTTCATCTGCTGGCAGAGAGTTGGGAGTCCTGGGGATTCTTCAGTCAGACGAAAGTTCATAATTCATTCCTTTTGAGCTTTCACAGAATTAATTGAAGTGGAAGCTAGAGGACTTCACTCACAAGCCAGAGAAGTAGATCAGGAATGTAATTGATGTACCTCAAAAAATTTTCCCTAGAAATATTTTGAGGAAGGGGAGGGGGAAAAAAACTTAGAGTACGATCTATTTTTAGAATTAAATTTATTTACCTGATTTGTAAAAATTCATCTTCATCTGCATCTCATTTATCTGCTCTCAGATAAATGTATAAGAAGGAGCACTGCAAAACTCTGGTAATTCCAAGGTAAAGGCAGTTGTCTTCCCCTCCTATCCCTTTTCTCTACCTTCTGGGAACTTCTACCAAAGTTCACATAAATAAAATGTTTTTCAGTTAATTTAATCTGAATTGTAGGCAGCCCAAAAACTTCATGTATTTTGATGGTAAATTCAATATTCTCAATGTGTCAGATTTGTGTACCCACAGTGCATAATAGTCAAAGAGATTGGCAGAGGAAGAAACTGCAGTTTTGGCAACTAGGTAAGGGGCTTTTTGTACCCAGTGAGGCATGGGGAGACAGTTTGGATTTCAATACAAGCAGAAAATATTCTGACCACATGCTTACATGATCAACAATGAAACAACAAAATATTGACAAGCAACTACTGTATTTTGATGCATGTAACCTAGGGGCTATCAGTTTAAAAACAAAACTGCAATTCAGCAGCACTGTAAGAATTTGGATACGCACAGATAATACAAGGGGAAGTTTATTCTAGGACCTGTCTCCTTCAGAGCTTCACAGTGTCTGATTTCCCCATAGCCTACATCCTTTCCCATAGCTTGCTCTCACCATGCCAGTAGTCCCTCAGCTTCAGATTTGTGTATGCTGTCTGAGTACAGAATGTATAAAATAAAAGATAATATTATCTTCAGCTTTCAGAGTTAATTGCTCATAAAAAATAGGCTTTCTTAGGAAAGAAAATATGATAGAGGATTTCCAGTTTTGTGGTGAATTTCCAGGATTTTTTTGCCCTAGGATGTGATGTAATTCTGTAAACTTAAAAAGCAAATAACTTTCACCATTTGTACTCTGCAGTCTCTGAGGAGCACATATAATGATACATTCTGCAGCATCATCTAGGGCTTCAGAAGTGTAAAAATTGAGATCTAATATGTAGTACGTAGAAGTTTTTTAATGTTCATATTGTCATATGAGCACCGCAGTTAAATGTGTAGCTACAGTCCATGGAGCTTGGAATTTCAGACATTGTTTCTGTTATCCTTTGAATAGAAACAGTCAAAGAATGGATCTGGAAGCCAGCAGGAATTTGACATCTGAGCAAAAAATAAGTGTGTTTAGCTCCCTTATTTTTCTTTCTTTGGGAGAAATGCTTAGGATGATTTTTGTTTTTTTCTAACTTTAAAGAAACACTTTTTCCTCATTTAATTCTTATTTCTGTGCATTAGTGAAATATCAGAAGGAGTAGAAAAAGATGGTATTTTCTCAAGTGAAGTCTGTTAGTCTTTTAATTTCACTAGCTTGAAGCCTTCAGTTAAATAGCACTAAACCAAACCCATTTGTACACTGTTTTGTCACTGAAGTGGCCATCATTAATTCAGAAATATGGCACCCAGAGGCACTGAGTCTTGGCTAACATATCTTCAGGTATTTATTCACCATTCTAGTATTGATTCTTCCTTTTCCAGCAAATTGTGCCTATAGCATTGCAGTTTTGTCTTAATAGAACGAGAAGATAGGACTTTGATTTTGAGGAGCAGAGAGATGGAGGAAGGGGTGGGCATAGGATCAAATCATAATGGTGTAGTTATTTTCTTAAGTAAACTAATCAATCTCAGTAACATTTTTAAAACCCATTTTCTAGACAATGTGTTGCCAGCAGCATTGTCTTTCTTCTAACTTACAGTGAGCATGGCAGCTGGGGCATTTTACTGGCTGCTGTAAAAAGCTAAAGATGAGTGAAAGACCAGAAGGAATGAGTTCTGGTCTTCCTGGACAGGGCCAAAATTTACAGTGTTGGTCTATAGAATCATCTCATCTAGGAATCACACCCTGTAATCTGTTGTTCCAATCATATAAATCTGAAAATTTTTTTCTCTGCAGTCTCATTTTAGACAAATGCATGAAATGGGCTCTAGGATCAATTTAACATTTGAATATGATTAATATGATGGGCTTTACTCAACATAGCCTTTTTCAAGCAGGAAGCCTGTAATGTGTGTCTAAAGGTAGACAGAACAATTTCATTTACTGAAAGCTGAAAAAATGACCTGTGCTCCCTAATGCCTATTTGCATGTTCTTAACGATGGTGCTTAACGGATAGCTTACACCTCTTTTTTTAAAGAGAATGCTTTCTTGCATTTATCACATAGTAAGACCTTGTATGAAGTAGTTTCTGTTGAATATCTGATGTGTGAGAAATGCATGTCCTCTCTTATTTTGCAGTGTATGCATATCTCTTTGTAATACAAGGCCTAACTCATTTTAATTAACCTCACTGCTGGCAAAAGTTAAGAAATGTTCTCTTTTAAAAGTATTTTTTTTATGAAAAAACCAATTGACATACTGTAACTGTGCAAGCTTAAATAAAGCTGTGTATACTGGCCAGTCAGAATAACTGCAAGTACATATTGCATCCTTTGACAGAGGAGAAAGATGAGATCACAGCTGCTCCAACATGCAGTCCTTGACGCCCTGAGAGGTTATTTTGTGGTTGTAACGACCGTATGTAAGGGTTTCTGTCATGGAGTCATGTTAGACTCCAATTAACCATTCCTCCTGGAGTTCTGCAGCACACCCAGCTGCCTCTGCAGCACTCACTCCACTCAGTCAAATATTTCTGCATTTCACAGTGTATCCAGTTTTATCCACATTATCTCCCCATGAGTTTGGGTATTAGAGATTTAACAAGAAGCCTGCATCGCGTATATAAATGCTTCTCACAGTTCCTTGATCAACGTGCTGTGTCTGTTTTAATGATGAAGCAGCTGAGGTGTTCTGATCAGTGTTCTCAAAGATTACAAAATGGCTTTCAGTAAATCGCTGGCTTTTTTCCCTTTCTTGATCATTTATAGACTCTGTATATCTGAATTTTTAGACAAAGTATTGTTTCCAGAACAATGTATGTTTTGCTTCTATAAAAGGAATTGGTTTTGAGGTTCTGTTTTTGTGAAGGAATTTTTGAATAATCTGAGCTTTGATTTTTTTTGGCAGGTTTGGTGAAAAATTGTAGTTGGGATTTTGTGTCATAGAAGTTGAGAGTGTCAGTAGTAGAGCACAAGGTGAAGAGAATGAAATCAGCTATTAAAATGTTTATGGTGGAGGAACCTCTTGACTTCACACCTTAGTATTGCTGATTTGGAAAGCGTCTGAACTTCAAGGCCTTGGTCTGCCATTTTGGGAGACAAGGAGTTAGTTGGGGGTGGAAAGACTGGAGTTTGTATTCTTTCTGCTCTGTTACCCATTGCTATCTTTATGGATCTGACACTCTGTTTATCTGACAGTGCACTCAGTACTGCTTCGCCAGGGAAAATTGCACAAAACAAGCCTAGTGCATCAGCATTTTCATTGTGTATTAAGCTGAGCTTCCCTTCACATGGTCACATCCCCTTTTTAATCTGGGATTCCATGTCCCTTTCCCAGTCCAGCCTGTTTCTGTGGTGTCTATTGCTGGTCTCCCTGAGCTTCTGTTTCTGTGGTTTGAGTGTTTTTTGTGTGGCTGAGTGTTAAGACCTGCAGGACTTTTGGAAGTGGCATTGTGGGGGGTTAGGCAGTACATTGATTTAGTGTTAGGAGTTTGTCAGAGACTGAGGTGATGGCCGCGTTCAAGTTGGATTTCCTCCCAGAGATGATGGTGGACCATTGCTCCTTGAATGCAAGCCCTGTGTAAGTATTTACTCTTCATGTCTAAGTTGTAACTAAAGTGATAGCTGGAATTGCTGCCTTGAGCCCCTGCTGTCTGCGGGACAGGAAGGAGAGATAGGACAGCCTGCAGTTTGTTTTCTTGAGGAAATCCTAGTGGTCATGGAAGATTGATGTTGGTTTCAAGATGGGGGAAAATGGTCTGCTAATTGTGGTGATAAGGACTAAGGAGGAATAAAGCTGTTTGATGATACTGTTTATGGTATGCTACAGGTACTGATATTATAACACAGATTGTTGAAATCACTTGTGGGAAGAACTGTTTCTGTTCTTCCCTATTAATGACTCCAGACTAAACCTTTTAATTAGGAGTAAAATATTCCTTGAATACTGTTGAGGTCATGTTAAAAGTTGCCCAGTTAACAGGAGCCATCTTGTGCTCTTGAAGCTACCCATGGAAGGCAGGGCTGAAAATTATTATTGGATAGGGTAAGCAATATCTAATTGTTCTTAACTGAAATGAAAAGAGGCAATTTACATATTTGTAAAAGATGTTGTTTCCCTTGGCTATTTGGAGTGGTGCTGACCCTTTCTGAATGGAAAGGTTGAGAGGAGTGAAAGGATTTATGGTGATTCCCTTCCCTTCTAGTAAGAAGCTTTGTTGTTTTTGAGGTCTGTTCATACAGCTATAAAATTATGAGCTTTCCCTAACATCAATTTTTCCACAGTCTCTGAACAGCAGTGTATTGATGGGGGAAAATACTAAACAGTACTGGGCTTGGATATTTTCTTTAAATTATTTTCAGGGGGAAATATGATTTCAGGTGGACAGTGAGAGAAATACTCTTTACTATCATGTGCAGTTAAAAAGCCATTCAAACCATCTTCAAAGGAACAAAGCAGAGATGAAGAGAACTGACTGCTCTGGTAGAAGACCACCTTCAGCAAAGAGTTTGGGGGTGGGGGGAATCATTGTATAGTTGCTGTTCCACTCTCCATGTCCTTTCTAGATTAGGCAGAGATTGGTCAGCAATTTTAACCAACTAATCACTATAGCTACAATAGGGTGTCGTTACAGTCAGACTTCTGCAGGGAGATGTGCTCTGGTGTACCAGGCTGGGAGTACTGATATCAGACCTCACACTGCACCTAACAAATAATGAGGAGTCAATACAGGGAGCAGTGTAGGACTTGTCAACTGGCTGGGTGGAGCATAACACAACTTTTATTAATAGGGTGTAAACTGCTCATATGGCTAGACAGAATGCCTTGGAACCTATTGAGGATTCCCATACTTTAAACTTCGGTGTTGTTGTCGTATAAGAAATGACTTTTTTTTTCCCTGTTAGAACCCTGACATTATTGAACCTGATTCAGTCTGTAACTAACTGGATTGCCCAATCCCAGCCTTTTCATGTACAATTTAAGCCTGTTTTTTTACCAGTTATTGTTGAAAGCTCTCTAGTTTCACAAAGAAGTACTTCCTTGTAAACCTTTAAAGAAACTTATCATTGGATCAATTTATTCTGTTTCTCTGTTTTAAGATGGATCTTCACCTTGGGAAACAGTTACAATTAGTCTCATTTAAAAATGTAGTAATAACATCCTCTCATTGTTGGTTGCTACCGGTAACTTTGGTAGATTGCAGGTAGACTGAGCTTGGGTTCCTTTCAGATCTGGTTTCTTTTTCTGTAAAACATGGCTGAACTAGTGTTATTTTTCAGTTATCTCAGCAGATTTTATATCCTGAATCCCAGATGTTGACTACATTATGGGAACAGAGTTTTAAACAGCTGTGTAGAGTGTGTTTCATTTCAAAGTACATAGCTTGCCCGTAAATGTGAATGTACTCTGGTATGCATACTGGGAATGTGCAAGAGTTCCTTTTTATATGTATATTTTCATCATACACATTTATATATGTGTAGAAAATTAATTTTTCTTTAATTTTGCTGTAGGCATGCTTTTGTTTAAAATTTGTAGAAAGATATAAACCAGAAGTTCCTTTTTGTTTTTCTTAGTGCAAAGAAAATGAATGGCACACTGGATCATCCAGACCAACCTGATCTAGATGCTATCAAAATGTTTGTGGGTCAAGTCCCACGGAGCTGGTGTGAGAAGGATCTAAGAGAACTTTTTGAACAGTATGGTGCTGTCTATGAAATCAATGTCTTGCGGGACAGGAGCCAAAACCCTCCTCAAAGCAAAGGTGAGAATTTCTATAATTCTCTTGTGAGACTTGGGGTTTCAGCCACTTTCTCATAGTTGCAGTCTTAGCTGTGTGCTTATTCAAACAGCCCTGTAGGAGCTCTGTGTGACTGGGTGTGCATGCAAGCCCAGACTTAATAAAGCCTTTAAGTGTGTTTTTCTAATTAAAGTGTGATCCAGTCATTAGCTGAGCTCAGAAAAATCATAATTTTTTTAGAGCTCAGCAGTGATGGAGATGCTTGAGGAGTATGAATTATAATTGTAAAGCAGAACACCCAGTAATACTGTGTTGCTCCAGAGCATCACTGTGATGCTGTGATATGATCAAAATGTGGCTGGATGGGACACAGTTTCAGATGAATATGAAATTGGGGTTTTAGTCATTCATGTTAATCAAATATTTGTAAATATTAAATTCTTACTAAATTTTGTGCCTGCATTTGCAGTTCGGTTATATGCAGTATTTCCTGTGAAGATAGGTAGGGTTTTGGTACAGGGAAATAATTGAGTTTGAAAATGAAGTAGCCAACGGATGTATCTAAGTGTTTGTTTTAATGGTGTAGTAGGGATGTTGGGTCAGTTCTGAACATATTCTATTTTATTACACCTGGAAATCTTTCTTAAACTGTCACAGACAGTAGCACCTACCTGTTTCAGCAGCTAACCTCTTCTACTTATCATACATTTTGCATTGGAAGGATGGAAGTAGGGCTTGCGATTTCTGTACAGCACTCCAAGATTGGGTGTTCTTTCCTGGCTAACATTTTGTTTCAATTGCAGGGTGCTGTTTTGTTACATTTTATACCCGTAAAGCTGCACTAGAAGCACAGAATGCTCTTCACAACATGAAGATCCTCCCTGGGGTAAGAGCAGAGCTCTGCTTTTTCACAGCTCTGTCTTGTTTCTCTGAGCTCCAGCACTACTGAATCCCAGAAGCACAAACACATTATGTTGCCCTAAAATAATGTTGTAAAAAACTATTCAAAAGATCAGTGTTATGAGATCTATATAATAACAGATCTTATGGGAATTTTGAAGTATATAAAAGAATGATATGGCAGTGAAGTGGGTGAAAATGGCTTTTATAATACTCTGAGAAGGAATGATGACATATAATTAGAAAAGCCTTTTCTTGGAATTTTTGTAGTGTTACATGTGCACCTCTCTTGAGGCAATTTAGGCTATAATTTCTTTCTTTCACAATTCTTATGGGATGTATTTCTTATCGTATGAAGTGGCTGTATCTGGGATTAAATAATCTTTTTACATTTTAGATGCACCATCCTATCCAGATGAAACCAGCTGACAGTGAAAAGAGTAATGGTAAGCTTTACTAAAGTCCCAGTTTGGTGTCATCATTTGTGCTAGTCAGGAAACTTGAGGATCTCCCTTTTGATTAATGGCTTTTGATGAAGTCTTGAATTGGAGGCCTAGTTTTTTAAAAGAAAAAAAAGTGAAATCAGAAAGGTGTGTTTTCAATAACAGGTAGTGTGAGTAATGTCTCTCAAATTCCATGACTCAGAGTATCTCTGCTGCTGCTGCTTGTGGTAGAACCATGTTGTCAGTTAGGGAAACATCCAGTGAGTTCTTCTTTGTACTAAGGTGGTTTAAATCTTTGTTGGGGACGTGGACAGAGGGATTGAGTGCATCCTCAGCAAGCTTATGGGTCAAGCTGAGTGCTGTGGTTGATGCCCCAGAGGGAAAGAAGCCATCCAGAGGAGCCTTAATGGGCTAGAGAGGTGGGCCTGTGTTGATCTCATGAAGTTCAGCAAGGCCAAGGTGCTGCAAACATGGTTACAGGCTGAGTGATGAGCGGATTGAGAGCAGCCCTGAGAAGGATTTGGTGGCTGAAAAAATGAATATAAACATGTAGTGTGCACTTGCAGCACAGAAAACCAGTTAAATCCTGGGCTGTATCTAAAAGAGGGAATAACAGGTTGAGGGGGTGATTCTCCCTCTGCTGTTGTAAGACCCCATCTATTGTACTGCATCCAGCTTTGAGGCTCCCAGCATAAGACATGGACCTGGGAAGCATGTTCAGGGAATGGCCATCAAGATAATCATAGGGATGGACACCTCCCCTATGAGGACAGGCTGAGAGAGTTGGGGTTGTTCTACCTGGAGAAGAGAAGGCTCCAGGGAGACCACCTAGCAGCCTTCCAGTACCTGAAGGGGGCCTACAAGGAGGATGTGGAGGGATTGTTTGTCTAGGAGTATAGTGATAGCACAAGGGATCACAGTATTAAACTGAAAGAGATTTAGATTAGATTTTATGAAGAAATGCTTTCCTGTGAGGATGGTGAAACACTGGAACACAATACCCAAAGTGGCTGCCCCGTCCTTGGAAGTGTTCAAGACCTGTCTGGATGGGGCTTTAAGCAGCCTGGTCTAGTCAAAGGAACTAGGTGGTCTTTAAGGTCCTTTCTACACCAATCTATTCTATAATTTTATGAAATCTAGAAATGATTTTCCAAGTGTTTGTCCAATGTGAAGCAAAGTCTGTTGCAGCTAATGTGGGAGTCATAATACTTCTTGTAGCATACAAGAGAGGTTGAGAATTTCTGCACATTGGCCATTTCAGATGGATTAAGAATTTATCATCTACCACTGGGTAAATGATCATTTATCCCTGCATTTCCTTATGAGAAATGCCTTTCCTTTATGTACCTACATATGTGGACGTTCAAATATGTGTGTATCTGTATTGCTGCAACCAAAGCAAAGAAAGCATTTAGCATCCTGTAGTTTCAGCCCTTCTAGGCTCAGCTGAATTTTATTTTCTTCATTTGCAGTAGTTTGTGTTGCATCATGGAGAGGATAGCCCTGGTTTGGGAAAGCTTATCCCTTAATATATTAGAAAAATAGAAGTTGGAATGTATGAGTTACATGTGGTAGGAGTAATTCCATCTGCAGATTCTTCCATGGGTATACAGGACATGTTCCTGTGTAAATACATCTAGAAAGGAGTCATTCTTTTGAAGTATTTTTGGGAGGAAAACAGAATACGTTCTCTAAACTAAAACTAACCTTGCATTACATAGAAACAGACATACAAATATCCTGGGAAAATAATGGAAAGTTAAAAAAAGTATTCAGTGGAATTTTAGGATGTTATTTCTGAGGCTATTATTTAATTCTGAGTGTTAATAAAAAGTGAAGGTGACAACAATAAATAAGAAGGCATTAGTTATGAGAGTATTTGAACTTGCCACCAAGACAAGGGATTCTTTATCTCTTTAACTAAAATGGTCAGCTAAAAGGATTTGAAAGCAGCTTTCTGCTGGAAAACCAGAAAAGTAAGTGGGTACAACATTAAGATTTAATGGCTGGTTAAAGTCATGTCTGCTAGGATAGTTCAGTGTCTTCCTTTCCAGCATCATAGAAGACTCAACAAATAAGTTGATTTCCCTTCACTATAGCATTGAATAGGAGAAGACTTTTTTGAAGTTTTAAAATGTGCTAGAGTCTTCATCATTTTATATTGTGATGAATGTTGTATAACTGTTTTATATTTTCAAGTGATATTGTGAATAATTCACTTCATCCTTTAAAAGAAAGTGTTTCAGAGGTGATCAGCATCCTTAAATAAGTAAATTGAGAGTATAAAAATCTGTTCTGAGTTTAGATTTACCCCACTCATTCAAGTGACCTTTAGCTGACCTTAGTAACAACTAACTGAAAAATTAAGAGAAATGCCTTTCTAAACCATTTATTTTAAATAGTCTACACACTAAAAGTTATTCTTCAACTGTTATATATTTAATAGCATCAGTATTTAGAGCCACCACACAGTCCATGGTTTGATTTGAGGTATTATTTATGTGCTTTTGGTGCAAATCAGAATGGGCGTATCACTAACAGAAGTAAAAGTGTTTGGTTTTAGCAACTGCTGTTGCTTCCACTCTTGAGAGAGGAGCATGAGGAAATTGGCATATCTAAATTTAGGTGATTGGCATGAGGCTGAAAAGAAGCTTTCTACAGTTCACTTGCTTGTTTATATGCAGTTAGGTATATGTTGGTAGTCTAAAGATAGAATAAGCAGAGGAAAGACAATGAAAGTAGTACAATAAACCACATTCAAGCCTTGCCTCACCCAGAACTGAGGAGATACAGGGAAGTGCTGAATCTGACATACTTTTTTTCTTTTTTTTTACATTCCTGTTGTTCACAGACTCAATAGGCTAAAAATAGTCAGCAAATTATAAACATAAAATCATAAAAAAGACATCTGTCAGGTTCATTGAAGGACCTCACATGCATCCTCTTAAACTGAAGACACAGTCCATTACTGGGAATCTGGTTTTGATAAGCCCATATCCTAAAGACAAGGGAAAGAACTGTGGTTAACAGAGAAGACCTTAGATCTAGTAAGCACATATTAGCTGGTAATACTCTTTATCTTTTCCTTCCTTAGCAGTAGAAGATAGGAAGTTGTTTATTGGAATGATATCCAAGAAGTGCAATGAAAATGACATTCGAGTGATGTTCTCCCCCTTCGGGCAGATTGAAGAATGCAGGATATTACGGGGCCCGGATGGCCTGAGCCGAGGTAAGCAAAGAAGCTTTTTTGGTAGTTTGTGGAGGCTGGATGCTGCCTTTTGCAACTCAGCCTGGCATTTGAGCTTTTTCTGTGATTCCCACCTACACCCCCTCCCTATCCAGTAAGCATCTTCGTTCCTGTATTCATCTCAGTAATTGTGGAGGTAGTGAACAACTTGATTCCTTTTTGTTCTTTCCCCAGGTTGTGCATTTGTGACTTTTACAACAAGAGCCATGGCACAAACAGCAATCAAAGCAATGCACCAAGCACAAACCATGGAGGTAAAACAAGTTAGTGGGTGTCAGGAGCAGATGCAATTGTCAGGCAGTCACTATGGAGTTTAAGGGAGTAGACAGCAGAGAGAAGGACAAGTGCAGTTGTGTGTTTCTTCACAAAAACTGCTCCTGGACCCTTGTGTTTGTTTTGCTCTATTTTTAGAGTTGGAGATAGAAAGTTCATCTGCAGAGAAAATACCAAAATACAAAATAAAATTAAAAAATTAAAAGCAAACAAGATTTTGAGCCTTTGATGAAATGTTCTGTTTGAATATATATATATATATATATATGTGTGTGTGTCTGTATGTATGCATAGAAGAGGAGGGAAATGATTCCAATGACTGGGTCTTAATTTAGTATTTTTGTGACTGCTGGGGATAGCAAGTATGTAATTGTTTGAATTGCTGTTTGCAGGGTTGCTCTTCTCCCATTGTTGTAAAATTTGCAGACACGCAGAAGGACAAAGAGCAGAAACGAATTGCTCAGCAACTTCAGCAACAAATGCAACAGATCAGTGCTGCCTCAATATGGGGAAACCTGGCTGGTCTTAACACACTTGGACCCCAGTATTTAGC
This sequence comes from Haemorhous mexicanus, assembly GCF_027477595.1. Lineage (NCBI taxonomy): Eukaryota > Metazoa > Chordata > Aves > Passeriformes > Fringillidae > Haemorhous > Haemorhous mexicanus. The sequence continues at coordinate 25,809,718 of NC_082346.1, forward strand.
AGTGAGTTTCTGATTTGGGTTCTTTTCATCTCTTCAGGGATTGAAGTGTCTGACTGTCTTGCAGTGTTTAATATATTCATTTTTAGAAGGCTCTTGGTAGATGGGAGCTGGGTTCTTAATCCCCATTTTGTGGATGAGAAGGCTGAAATCATGTTGTGTGTTCTCATCTAGTTGGGATACTTTTATAGGAGGATTTCAACACCAGTCAGAGTAGCCCTAATTACAGAAACCTTGGGTTTTTCTCCTGCATTCTGTAGAATGTGCTTTTTCTTTATATAGTACTGCCTCAATGTTTACCATATAAATGTCCTTTTCATATCTATCTGATAGTTCTTGTATTGCTTTATCATTTTCCTTTATTTCTGTCATCCTCTTCCAGTGAAACCTGAAACAGTACTTGGTACTGTCCAAACAGAAAAGATGATCAGATTGGAAGCAGAGTAAATTAACCCAAACAACAACCAACCAAATAAAAGCAAACCCTACAGAAAGTAGAGAGGAGCTATGCTGTTTAATAAATAATGTAACAGAGGGTAGACTGCAGTTTCATTTCAGTTGATTTTGCTGGGTTCCTAAAGGATGAACTTTTCAAAAACTGATGTGCTGTGACTCATGAGAGTTGCCGGAGTAGCTCTGACAACTGTATTCATGTAATATTAAGTCTGAGGAACAGAAAAGGAAAATTTCATCTCATTCTTGGTATGGTGTACAGTTAAAATGGGACAATTCTCTTGCTACCCTTTTAGTTTTGGTAGATTGGGATTTTTTTAATAACAGCCAGTTAGTAGAAAAAGGAATTGGAAATCTCTAAAAACTTTCTGAGCTGAAGCTTGAAATGTCTTTTATGTCTGCTGTGCATAAGGAGAGTAGAGGAGGTTCCCTCTCCTGGTGGCTTTTTCATTTTGGTTTGGCATTGCCATTTGGCCCATGCTGGCAGTGTCAGCTGTACAGTCTGTTTTGAGGTAGCATATCCTTAGGGTTGGTAATCCTGCCTTAGGTGCTTTGAATAAGAATTCTCTCTCGCTACTGATTCTGCTGGTTTTGTCTTGGTGTGTTGGCTATAATCTTCCCTCAGCATTGCTGATGTTGAGTGAGGAAAGCATTGTGTTGTTGCTTTGGCTACAAAGTGCTGCATGAGCTGCGTGGAGCTTCACTGTGGTGGTGCTCTGGCTGTGTTGTTCAGGGATTCTCTTTACGCTTTGCTGTGGTGTGGTGCATGGGCTGCAGGAATTCATTTGTGACGGCGCTCTGGCTGTGGTGTGATGCAGTTTCTCCCAGAAGCAGAGCCAGCCCTCACTCTCACTCTTGTTTTGTTTTTTGGTGTAATGTCTAGCTTTATTTGCAGCTCCTTCAGCAGACAGCAGCTGCTTCATCTGGGAACTTGAACACACTGAGCAGCCTCCACCCAATGGGAGGTGAGTTTTCTTCCTCCAGAAGACAAATTCAGTGCCGAACAAAAGAGAGCTAGGGTAGAAAAAGTAGCCGAAAGTCTGTAGGCATTTTAATCTCATTTGAAATAAGTAGTCCTGTGTTTGCCTAGTCCTTTGAAATGACAGGAATTCTCTGCTACAAGTGTGGATGTTCCTTCTTAATCTTAATTAACTATTGTCCCCAAGGTAAGTGGTGGTATCTCCCCAACCTCTGGCATTTAAAATTATCTTCCCTTATGGGTAGCATAAAGAATGCTCTCTGTATTTGTTTTCATCCAAACAGGTGCATATGTGAAGAACTGTTTTTGAAATAGGCACTCACTAATGCACATGTTTTCAGTGATTATGTATTCTTAGTTTTTCCCATTTTCAATGCATTTAAGAACAAAGCATTTAAGTTGGAAATACATTGTTGTTAGGAATGTGAGCTAGGGCCTAATTCAGATTATTTTGTTCATTCATTTGAATTACAGTTCATCATGCCATTACTGAAAATCAGCTTCATAGATAAGAGCCAAATTCCTTGCTGTGGGCTGCTAGTCGGAATATTCACTGAGTATAGCAGTCCTGGAGCTGTAAATTGGTTGTCCCTTTTGTCTTCACACAGTTGGGAATAATAAAACACACTAGCCACTCCATTCACCACATTCTCTAAATTCTTCTGCTGGCAGAGAAATCTATAGTTTTGATTTTAATACTGAAGACTTTTGACTTTTCAAATTGCCTCCTGGAGTTTGGTAATTGCCAGTATCACCTGCCCTTTCTGTGCAGAAGTTCATCCCAAAGTGTCTTTGTAGATCAGACTTGTGTTGGCTGGTGCACCCATCAGTAACAATTACAAGCGTTTGCAAAGTGTTATATTTTCATGTGTAAGAATTTTGATTTATACTGGAAGTTGATTCTAAATTCAGCTTGCTACATTGGCTTCTTTCATGTTAGACCTCTGCAGAGCTCTTGGATCTAAAACTCATGCAAAAAGCAATTTTTTTTAAAAAAACATTTCACTGATATCCTGTGCGGGGGTGATCTATAAATGGTTTTGCTCTGCACATGATCCTACTTTCTCGCCTCTTGTGTCTGCTTAAAAACAAGATGTAATAAAGAAGAAAGTCCAGCAGTAAGGGCTGGGGGAGAGGGAAGGGGATAGCTATCTGAGATTGAGAAGTTTCCAGGGTAATTCTTTCTTCACTATTAAAAAACAAAACAAACAATCAAAAACCCATCACACCTTAAAAACTGAAAATCCAGACATGTAAATAGTATGTTGCATGGTTATTCCAAATCTGTGATTCCCTACCAAAAAAGTTGTACTTTTAAGGTCTTGATAATATCTCAGCTGATCTCATTTCTTGAAATTCATAGAAAGAAAAATTAAGTAGGTTATTAGATCCCACACTTTATCAGACTTTGCAGACAAAATTTAATCTCGACACTGTTTGAAAGCAGATGGGAAAACAGTGTGATGACAAGAGGACAGGTGCAGTGTGCACATGACAAACTGCTTCAGTAAGGAGCAAGCTGCTCTGTTCTTCATTAGCTTCAACACTTGCACTCTTAACTCTCTGTAGCACAGTAAAAGCAAAATAGAAAATGTCTTGATTTTAACTTCATGCTTTTATGTTACAATGGAATTTTGAGAATCTAAATACAGGCAGAATCAACTTGTTTCTGGGAACTAAATTTGCCAAAGGAAGCAGATCCTGCCACAAACAGAAAACAATTGAAAAAGAGTTTAAAAAAACAAACAAATTATACTAAAGGTATTAGAAGTACTTTAGAAAATAATTTGTTTGTAATGCATTGTCACATTTTTATGTTGTCTGTTTACTGCTTAAATTACAAAACTGAGGTTTTAATTATTTGAGATGTGTGCTTTGCTCTCAAGGTCTTACTGATCTAAGAGATGAGATGATGAGATACCACCTCTGCTTAGGATGTTCTGATGTTTTTAAAGGAAGGGTGATTAATTTAGTTTTGTTTCTAATTATGTTGAGAATAAATATTAGGGATTGTCTGAAGTCAGATGAAGAGAGGAGGAATTGTTTAAATAATCAAAGGTAGAGACAAAAAATGGAAAACAAGGGAAAAGTGAAGGGATGCAGAATTGGAAGAATGGAGCTAGTCTACCAAAGGATGGTTAAAATTCAGGAGGAGATCCATTCTAATGGATCCTCTGGCAGAAAAAGAGAGCAAAATACAGTCAGTACTTACCAAATGGTTTCATTCAAAAATGTGGCTCAAAATGAAGGTGAGTCGGATGAATAAATTGACCAGTAAAATTCATAAACACAGGGGTCCCTTCCTCCCCTGCAGTATTCCTTCCTTCCTACACACAACATGCCTGAAGTTTCCTGTTTTCCTTTCCAGTGGGTTTGACCAGTCTACACATACATTGATAGATCTTGTGGTCACGAGTTGCCACTTAATAATTGTCTCACAATTGGCTGTTGCTTCTTGGCTGCCAAGGGGACCAAACAAAGCATGCTGATGCTCAGATGATGGTGGGTTAAAGCCATGACTTTGTGGCCTCTGTGGTGTGAGGCCTTCAGGAAAAGAATTTTGCAGTTACTGCTGTCCACATGCAAAGAGTGTGGAGGGACATAAGAGTGGGAGAAGTTATTGGCCTGGTGTTTAGGCAAATTCTGTAGCTTGCACATGAGCTCTCAGACCCTGGCTTAACTCCTCTGTTTTGTTGGCTGGAGAGAGCACTGCTTGAAAATTTCTGTCCTTTGGAGTCTCCATCTGGCATAATGACTACCTGGCCTTTTCCAGAATCACATCTGTCTGGGCAAAGAAAAAGATCTTCGGTTATAGCAGGGAACTGCCATGTAGAAAAGATCAGTAACCTGTATTAAGCCTGTTGCCTTTAAGCGCCTTCCCGTCCGTCCCTCGTGGTGCGCTTGCTGTGTGTGTCAGGCGTGGGTGCCGGTGCTATGCCGGGAGACACTCGCATTGCTCCCTGTGTTGCAGGACTGAACGCCATGCAGTTACAGAACCTGGCCGCCTTGGCAGCTGCGGCCAGCGCGGCGCAGAACACACCGAGCGGCACCGCTGCGCTCACCTCCTCCAGCAGCCCCCTGAGTGTGCTCACCAGCTCAGGTAAGAGACTGTCCCTGCTCTAGCCTCACCTGCATTGCTCTGGAAGTCCTTTCAGGATAGATGTCACCTGTTTGTCTATCCCTTTTTGTCACTTTCATGTTGATCTTTAGTAGAGAAAGAGTTTACTAGTGGATTCACTGGCCTCTGTTTAGGATAGATATCTTTGCCAGTAGCAAAAGCTTTTTTGCCTGCTGTGTCTCTTCCTCCAAATGGTCAGATTAATTTAGAATAAAAAGAATTTTTGAGGTCATCGTGAAGCAGAAAGGTAGGTGACCTCCTTCCAGTCATATTACAATCTCATCACCCATTTGGTTTATCTGTGATTTTAAGCAAGCACAGGTAAATACACCCTGTTCCTCTCAGTATGGAAAGAGAAAATGCCTTTAGCATGAGGCAAAGCATTCTGTGCACTAGAACAGTATAGTTTATATTCCATTAATGAGGACAAGGATGTTATAACTTCCTCATAAAAGTAGAATAAACAGATACCTATCTCTTGTACTGGAAAGTAGTTGTCTAGAATTTAGTGTATGAGTTGCACATGAAAATCAGTATCTTCCTTTTGCTTGCCTTTTTTGTGTTTTGTTTGAGTTGGTTTTTTTTAACTTTAGGTTATATAGATTAACCAGAGATACTGGAATGTCCAAGTAGTATGTTTTGCTGCCTTATTGTTAAATGTGATCATTTAAATTCAAGTGTGTTTATGGCAGACATACTAAGTTTTTATCACAAATGAGGATCAGTATTCTGCTCAGTTATTTCTATCCTATTTTGAGTTAGTACTAAATCCTGGCATGAGAAGGGAGACCCTGTATTTTCAGGGTGTCAGTTTTCCAGCATCTCTGGCTTCTGTCCTACAGAGTTGACACCCTCACCTGTGATTGTGAGAGACCAGAGACGGTTGGAGGGAGGGGGTTTTAAATTTCCACAGGTAGATTTTGTGTTGCGTAGGAGGACCAAGGAGCCAGTCTAAGAGATTATAATGAGATTACAAGGAAAAGCTCTTTAGAAAACCTTCTGTCACATGACTGGGAGTTAAACCATGGGTGCTTTGCACAGTTGTCTACTTAAAGAAATTCCCAAGAAAGAATTAGTCCAAAGAATGTTCTGTTGCAGGACCTTTTTTACATAAAAAACTTAGTGGTCTGCAATCATTAAAAGATTGAAACTTTCAAATTTATCTTGACTCACAGCTATGTATCCTGCTCTATAATTAAAAAACAAAAGAGAACAAACAAAAAACTATGAAGAGTTCTTACTACACAAGTGCTGCATTCAAAACCCACTAATGCTTCTTCATCATAAAGAAAGCATGAAGGTGAATGTATCTGACAGTTTCTCCTATATTTCCTCATGCTTTGTCAGGTTACAATTTGTTAAGATTGGCATTTAGAACTAAGATTTCCTTATTGGCTGTCTCGTCTGATGACTGCAGCAAGTTTGTTCTCTGTTTTGTTGAGGTGGAGAAGGGCTGGCAGGTTGTGAAGTTCAAATGTCAAATGTGCTAGAAAAAGCAGAGGCAGCCTCTTCTCAGAAGTGTGCAGTGAAAGGACAAGGGCAATGGACACAAGTTGTAGCCAAGAAAATTCTAATTAGATAGAAAAATAAAATTATTGGCAAGAGTGATCAAGCTCAGGAACAAGGTGCCAGAGAGGCTGTGAAATCCCCATAATTTGAGAGACTGAGAATTCAGCTGGAAAGGACATTTTCAAATTCAGAGGTTAGATCAACCCTGAGCAGACTGTTAGGATAATCTACAGAGGTCACTTTCAAATGAAGTTATGCTACTACTCAGTGATTCTTTGGAATTGGCTTCCCCTCTGTGAATTTTGGCTGTTCCACAGAACTTCATACTTCAGGACTCTGTTCCATACTTCAGGACTCTGTTCCATTTTTAATCATGCTCATGAAGGGGCTCAGGGATGGGAAGCAGCCCATTTTCTGTGCGGAATTCAAGTAACCTTCAGATCATCAGTAATATCACAAAATGGTTGTGAGTTAACAATTCAGTTATGATGGTAGATCATTTGTATTAATATCCTAAACAGATTTATCTATTAACTCTTCACAGGCCTGTAACATGAAGCAGGCACAACAGCATTGCTCTTAAAACCTAATTTCAAATATAATTTTAAAGAGTAAAAATTAGCTTTGTTCAAAAGAAATAAAAAGTTTGAGGGCATGTTGTCTATAAATAGTCACTGACATCAAATTCTGAAACAGTTCTAGTGCCTTTTGTTAGAGGTATAAATAAATATGCTTCACCTTTTAGAACTACACTCAAACTGGGATGGAAGGGAAGCCTCAATGTGTAGAGACACATTCAATCCCATGATACTTCCTGTAATTATCCAGCTTTTTGACTCTTTAGTCTTCAAGTAAACTTGAGATTCTGTTTTGATTAATATTCATATGTGCATTCACTCTGTATAAGTTCACATAGAAGGCTGTTGGGCTACACACAGAGAACATCTATCCCTCCTGAACCACACCCAGACCTTGAAGAAATTCAGTATATAGCAGTTCAGTACCATGTGTTAGTAAGTGCCTGCCTTGTCTGAGGGACATATGGCAACATCTACTGCGATAACCTCTTAAACCTAACTGCAGATGAGATGACTAACTCCTTGACTTCTCTCCATCTGTCATCCAAATGTTCACCTGATTCTTATTCGGACATCTCTGCTCAAATTGCATAATTAGTGAAAAAATTCAGACCGTCCTTCTGCATAGCTGCTTTCTTGACTTTCTTTCATCTGCACTGATACCATTTGTATTTGGGGAGCTTGGAGGTCTACACAGTGCAGTCCATGGACTTACAGATGGGTTACATGTAGGAATGGTGGAACTCAGAGGTGTTATCTATTGTTGTTGGGCTGCCTTCCTACCCATTTCAGACAATTTTCTTTAGATAGTTCCAAGCACTATCCAAGTTGTGTATTTTGATGTAGGATGGGGTGAAGTAAAATCTTCAACCTTGCAGAAGATCAGCTCTTGGAACTGAACAGTCTGCTGCTGTTATGTAGTTGTTGCAGAGACTGTGGCTGTAAATAAACTCAGACTGCTAGCTTGTGAAAGGAACATCCGAGGAAGAACTATAGAAGTATCTCAGGTTAGGGGTGTCTTGTCTGCCCTCTTTTTGACTTGAGCAGCAATAAACAATTATCTGCTTCAGAGGAAAACAGAATGGTTGCAAACACTAAGGAATGTTTCTATTTCTCTTCCTTCCAAAGGCAACCTCAAAGTTTAGATGATTTTCCTGGCCTTGATGTGTCTCTGGCAAAATTGTTTTCAGAGATAGCAGAATGTTTCTGGTTTTACTGGAACTAGTTCAGGTATAGTTCAGTCAGATTCATCACCTGAATTTAACTTTTCTTTAGGTCATTGATTGGATGCTACGTGACTGAATTAGGACAGACTTAGTCTTCTCTCAGTTTACCTACCTCCACAAGTTGTTACTTGATGTCCTTGTCTGAGTTTCATTTTCTTTCTAATAATGTCTTTCAGCATCTTTCTACGAAGCTGTTCTTTATTACATATTCAAATTTTCTTAAAACCTTCTTAAGCATTTTCAGCTACTTCAGTTGGAGTTCACCTTTTTTACTAGATATAACTCAGTATATAGGTCTGAGAAAACATAACCTTAGTAGCAATAAAAATTCCCAACAACACACCAAAAACTGCACCAGAAACAATGTTAAGAATTAGGGATAGAGTAAAGAACATGTATAAAACAATATTGATTTCCCTTTCCCATTGCTTTATTCTCTTTTCTGATCTAAAATATAACACAAAAAACCCAGAAGAACAGAAATTATGACTAGAGTAGTGGAACTCCTTTACTATTAGGAATACTCTGAAAAATAGAAGACTGACGTGTGCGAAGGATATGATTGCAGCCTACAAATACATTAGTGTGTGATGAAGATGAATAAGGAAAAAACAGACATTAGATATTTCAAGAGCAGAATTGCAGGATATCAGGTCAAGTTGTCACCTGATCATTTAAAACTAAAAACCAGATTTTTCTTAGCATAGTGCATGATTAAACTGCAGAAGTTGTGCCTTAGAAATTTGGTTTTCACATTGCACTGAAATTAATGAATGAAAATTGTAACTTTATTACAAAGACATTGCCTTTGGCTGAAAAAATCCTAGATTCACAGATGGCTCTGTTGGTATATAGGCTATACACATGAAGCATTCCTTTGTAATTGGCCTGTATTTCTGCTCTACCATTACTTTTCTGCCTTTTGTCATCATCAGAAATGGGATGCTGTCTTCAATTCCTATGTACACAAGATAAACAAAATACAGACAAGTCTTTGGTTTTCTTGGCATTTTCAGTACTAAAGCATTTCTTGTTTTGTCTGAAGAAATTTCTGATAAAGGCAGCTAAACTAAAATAACTGTGTGATCAGCTTTTTGTAGTGGTTTAACTTAATTTATTTGAAATCACAGCCTTTTAAAGTAGGGAAGATATCCATTTTCCCTCTCACTTTGTTCTCTAGCCTTTCTTTTCCCTAGCTGCTGCTATTTTATTTGGGATAGGTTTGAAAGGGTTTTTAAAATGGTGTTCTCATCTGTCAAATATAGCATCTTTTTGAATTATAAAGATCAGCAATGAAATGTTGCAGAAACAAGTGATATTCTAAAATCAAGGTAACTGTATGATTTCTGAACTCTGGCTTTTATTCAGCCAGCTGTGCTAATTTTTCTACCAGCTTGAGGGTTTTACTGTAACTTGTTCCCTGTGTTTTCCCAACATTTAATATGCTGCTGATAGTAAGACAGGAAGTGTCTCCTTTCATCAGAGTAAGCATCTTAAAATAGTTTGGGACATTGTCTTTCAGTTTTTGATTTATTAGGACAGTTTGTCTTAACATGTACAGGAGTAGGTTTGTCATTCTATCTGTTATTACAAAAAGTGATATGAAGTGCAGCTCTCAGGTTCTCATGCAGCCTTGGTTAGGTACAGCTACTTTAGTTAGGGGGTTGTTAGGCTTTATTGCATTTGAATTGTTCCAATATCCCACCCCAGCAGAGACTTTGTGCTACAAACATGAAATGGTAAATATGTAGTGTGTGTGAAACTGCTTGAAAGATGCTAACAGGTCTTTTAAAAGTTTCAATGGATGTGTGCCACATAATTGAGAATCACAAAAACATGAGGAAAACTGAAAATGCCTCACATTCAGTTCTTCTCTTACCTTCTTGGTCAAACTGATAAATTCCTCTTGCAAGCAGATTACAAGATGCCTCTACAGCATCAGTCTTCAATTAATCTTTTTGGCCATCTTTTAATTTTTAGCAGCCATAAATATTTTCTAGTGCATCTTGTGCAGGAAATATAAACATCTTGGTTAATAGCAATACACATAGCTTTTCTTCTGCACTACTATACAAACCTGTTAGAAAAACCACTGCTATACAATCATAAAAATTCTATGCATTTCTTATTTTATCATGTCCATAAATCTTTATAGCTGACCTCAATATGAACTTCTTTTTCTTTTGATATACCAGCTTTTTTTTTCTTATGATTTTGATGTTGACTACTGTAGAACTAACTCTACCTGGTGTAGAATTTGGTGAGCCATGTAAGCTGGTACTGTCCTAGGTACTATATTGGTAGACTTCTCTAACTGAGTCAATGTAGTTGAAGATGTTACTGGAATAGAGGACAGACTATTTTTGGATGTACATTTCAAGACTTCTCTCAGTCCTAGCCCCAGCTGCAGCAGCAGGATTTTTAATAGAAAATTATTAAATGTGTCAAAATAATCTGAGCATGTAGTGTTCCTGTTCTGGCAGTATGGGAAAATTGTATGTTCAGCTTTCTTTAATGTGCCTAGTACCTGTGTTGCAGGTCTTTTTCACTTTGAGTGATGTTTCAAGGATATATGTTAATACATAGCAACTGACTCTTATTTTAGGCAGCAGGAAACATGGCATCACTGCTGGTTACCTTATGTTGAGATACAGAGCCAACATTTGTATAATGTCTCAATCATACATGTCTTACACCCACTGACATTATTATTGCTACAAAGAGTAGATGTTATGATGAAGTAGAAATTTTTAAAAATGTATAAGGATGGGCTTAGAACATAATGTCTGTGTTCTTATATAAGAACATATAAGCAGTATGATCAATCAAGTTGTGTGGGTTTGGGTTTTTTTTTTTTGACATAAAGTATCCTGTGTTGCCTGGATCTGTTCCTTTCTAGTTTTTTCTGCTGGAATAACTTAATGAAGAAGTTGAATCATCAGGACTAAAAAATATTAGTTGAAGTTTAATTGTTTTATTTTAATAGCAGGTTCCTCACCAAGTTCCAGTAGCAGCTCCTCTGTTAATCCAATGGCTTCTCTTGGAGCTTTGCAGACACTGGCAGGTGCTACAGCAGGCCTCAACGTCAGCTCTTTAGCAGGTAAGTTATGTGTAGTGCTGCCTTGGGGGAATAGCTGATTCTCATTCCTCAGCCTGTGATGGGTCTCTGGGGTGATTTTTTTTTTTTTACTCCCTGCTTTCTGTAATTGTGCAGAGCATTTGAAAGGTTATTGATCTGACTCAGTGGAAGCACTCAGTCCTTTTTATTTTCCTCTTTCTTATACAGGAATGGCAGCCTTAAATGGAGGACTTGGCAGTGGTGGTCTCTCAAATGGGACAGGTAGCACAATGGAAGCCCTCACACAGGCTTATTCTGGAATCCAGCAATATGCTGCTGCTGCACTGCCCACACTCTATAACCAGAGTCTCTTAACACAGCAGAGTATTGGTGCAGCAGGAAGTCAAAAAGAAGGTAGGCAGAAAGTTGTAGAAACTACTTGAGACAGGTTTTAAAAAGGGCAAGCTTAGCCCTTGCATCTACTTTACCTGCAGATTTTTTATTTGGTGTCATATTTTAGAATCCAGGAGTTACTGAAGATAAAAAAGGTCTGTGGGATCTTTCTACTAAGGGCTGCCCAAAGTAGTTTTTATACAGGATGTTTCTCACGGGGTTTGTCTAGTCTTAAGTGCTTCCTTAATTGCACTCCTGCATGTTCTCAGAGGGAAGGAGAATATGAGTCCACAGCCTGACAGATCCCACAGATCCCTTCAGAGAAGCAGATGTGGTTTTGTTAATGCTGTTTTCTGGGTCCTTCACCTCTTCCAACAGCTACTTATGCCAGTCTTTTCACTCTACAGATTCAGGTTAAATTTAGTATGTAATGTAAAGTAATGTAGGATTAGGTTTCCAGCAAAATGTTGCATGTTTAGAAGAGAATCTGTCAGATTACAAGCAATGTGATTATTTGTATTTTGTTTGGAAGTTTACTTAGTTGCTTTGAGACCACAATTTTTGCATAGCCATTTTTTGTTCAGTCAACATCTAGCATTCAAACTTACTGTTCAGCTGGCATTGCAGCAAATATCTGTGAACCGGTTTTGGCACAATGTGTAAAGTACAAACAAAAGTGGTCAGAAAGAGCTAGAATTATTTGAGTGATCAATCCCAGCAAAGGGTCATGCTCATTTGTTCTGGAATCAAGTGCTCTGCAGTACTGTAAACAGTAGTTTCATTGTTTTATCGAGAAAATTTGTCTTGACTGGCTCTTCCACCTTTATTTGTGCAGTGGGTATGTGGTATCCGTGCTCTTTCTGAATTTATTTTCCTATTCTTTGAAGGTCCAGAGGGAGCCAATCTGTTTATCTACCATCTTCCCCAGGAGTTTGGGGATCAGGATCTGCTGCAGATGTTTATGCCATTTGGAAATGTCGTCTCTGCCAAGGTTTTCATTGATAAGCAGACCAATCTAAGCAAGTGTTTTGGTATGTTGGATCTACAGCTTCCTTCAAGGGGAAGCAGTGGGGCAGACTTTGAGCTCTTCTCTCTGGTGACCAATGACAGGACCTGAGATAAAGGCCTGAATCTGAGTCAGGGGAGGTTTAGGCTGGATATTAGAAAATGGTTTTTCACCCAGAGGGTGCATGGGCATTGGAAGAGGCTCCCCAGGGAAGTGGTCACAGCACCAGACTGACAGAGGTCAAGAAGTGTTTGGAAAGTGCTCTCAGATGAGCAGTGTGATTCTCAGGGTGTCCTGTGCAGGGACTTCAGTGATCTTTATGGATCCATTCCAACTCAGTATATTTTGTCATTCTAATAAATCATTATCTGTAAAAAGGTGGCTTTTATAGTAATCTCTTTTTCAGTATATTGTCTAGTCTAACTATTAAGTAGGGAATCTCTATATATTCCTAATAAATAAATAAACCAAATGCTTCCAGCAATAAACTGTATTTTCCTGATTTTCAATGTGACTTTTTGCTTTTCACAATTTCTTTCTATTGTGCCCTATTGTAGTGTTCTGGCCCTAGATATTTCTCACTGAGATCAGCTCAGTTGGTTAGAGCACTGTGCTAATAATACCAAGGTTGTGGATTCAAACCCCTTTTGGGCCATTCACTTAGGATTTAGATTCCTTGATCCTTTTGGATCCCTTCTAACTCAGAATGATATGTGATTATTATTTGTGCTTGCAGACTCTAATCCTGAGATAGTTCTTCCTCTTGCCTCTTTGTATTTTTTCAATAATTTGTATAAATTACTTAGTACATTATTATTATGAATTATTTCTATTAATATCTTTATAAATAACTATTGTGTGTACCATATTGCATTTTTGTGGTGCCATAACCTCTCATGACTATTTTGATAGATGGAGATTTCTTGCGATGGAATAAGAGAGGTGCACCTTTATCTATGGTTTTGATAGCTTTGTGTCTACATAAAATCCTGAATTTTTTCCTATTTGAGCCAAAAGATGTGGACAATCTGATACTTTGTGTGAGCACAGAAATATGCTGATCATTCAGTTATAATACTTATATATGGACACATAGCCATTGACTGGAGTGGGAGTTATTCTCACTCCAGACATTGAGTGGAGTTATTTAAAATAGGCTCCTTCAAAACACTGGAGAAGTTTATTTTCAGGATAATCTTTTCCAGGAATGATATGCAACCTCCCATCTGAGAGCAATCTAAACACAATAGTGGTACCAGTGCTACCCTTCCTTGGCAGCTATTTCACCCCAAACAAATCTGCTCCCATAATGTCATGAGGGTGATTTCCATCTTGTATCTTTAATGAGCTTTTGCATCTGGATGAACATTTTCCAGGTTTGGTTTTCTCCCAGGTATGAGTTCTTATAAACAGCAGTACTTATTTTGTTGATTGACTAAAAAAAGTTAATTTCCTGAGCTGTGTGTATCTTCTGGCCAAAGTTCCATTTGTCAGAAAGCAATGAGAGCCTTTAGAAGCTATTATGAGGAGTCTGAAACAGTTGTGAGCTTCTGAAAATGGCACTTCATGCAAACCTCTGTGACCTTGTGAGTGCCTGCGTTTCCAGTTGTGAGTAGCCGTTATGGGCAGCTCTGGCATGGGGTAATTGTGTGTTTTCCTCTCCTCAGGTTTTGTAAGTTACGACAATCCTGTCTCTGCGCAGGCTGCCATTCAGTCAATGAACGGCTTCCAGATCGGCATGAAGCGGCTGAAAGTACAGCTCAAGCGCTCCAAGAACGACAGCAAGCCATACTGAGCACCCCTCCCCTCCGGGACTGGAGTGAGAAGGATCTTCTGGTAAGTTGGAGAGGAGCGCACTTAGTGATTCGAAGCCCTAAGGCTGTGTTTTTACAGTCCTGGAAGCTGATCCATGCCTTCTATCTGGCACATCTTCCCTTGAAGACTCTGCTGCAGCCTCTGCTGAGAATCCCGCTTCGGATGGAGGACAAGTTTGTGCTTTTGTTTCCAGTGTTTTACTTTGGAGTTTAGGTGCCATATCGCTGAGGTTTTTTTGTTTAGTTTTGTTTTTTTTTTCCCTCCCTTATTTGAAGTTTGCTGTGTTTGTAATGAGTGTGTGTTGAGAAGGACCAATGCCAGCTCCTTGGGGGTGGGGAGAGAAGGTTAAAGGGAGCAGCAGAAACTGACACCACACTGCCTTGGGGTAGAGAGGAGCAGGGAAAGCAGAAATAACACAGAACAGCTGATGAAAACAAAGATGGGCAAGGAGAACAGAGTCCTGGGTGAGAAAGAACCAACTCTATGTGGCCTTTGTCATGCCCCATCCGCTCTTTGGAATTTCCTTAGCTGTACGCCACGGTGGGCATTTATTAAATCATCTCTAAAGCAGGAGACGGGCTAAATGGTTGAACACATTAACAAGCCAAAGGAAAACTGCAGTGATTTTTTTATTTTCTTTGCTGTATATAAACTAGGTTTTATATAGCAGTGTGAATGTACACAGCACTTTATAAAACTATTAGATAATGTCTCTGCCCAGAAAATTTCACTCTCTGTCTACAGTGGAATATTAATGAGATGCAGTGAATTTCTCCATGTATAAGAAAACTTAACCTATGTACTTCATCTAGGTTTTGTGGAAAGGTAGAGGCAGCTTAGTCTGGATGAATACATCTAGGTCTGAAAACAATAAACTTTAGATCCCTGATAACCTGCAGAAATTTTTGACAATTTTTCTTCTTAACACATCACATTGCCCATTTCTGTGGAATAATGTCCTTTTTTTGCAGAGATTGCTATGAATTCCTTTTCATAAGCATAATGTAAGTGCTGATTGTTTATTGAAATGATAACTTCCTGTTTTGTTGGGGTTTTTTGTTGGTTTTTTTAATGAACAAAATTCATGCAGTGACTTGGTCTAGTAATAAGGTGTATCTCTCTGCTGCAGTTTTCCTTTAAGGTGGTGTGTACCAGTGCAAAACAGGCTAAACCAGGAGCTGCAGAACCAGAGTATTGAGCCATTCAGTCTTTTTCTGCCTTTTGGTACAAGCTGTTATCTTTTATATTGAAGGAAAATGGAACGCACCCCTTCACTGAACACACGCTTTTTCTGCACCGCACCAGTGAAATTGCTAGTGCATTGCTAAGGGCCTTTGGTATTCACTGGGTTTAGGGGGCTCAAAGGACTTTTGACACTCTGGCCTGAGCTGTTTCAAGAAATCTGTGTAGAGTTCCATTTTATAACCACCAAAATCCACCTCTGTCACAAGAGGAAGTTTACAATTTCTGTGTCTTTAACAGAAGTTCGATTTACCTCATAATATTTCTTTTTCCTTGTTTTCTTTGTATTCCTGAGTTGTAAGGCTGTTTCCCAGGGCTCCAGCTAACACTGCAGTCTGGGAGCCAGCTGCTAAACGATGTGTGGAGGTCAGACCTAGGGTCAGGATTTCGTGTTCTGCTCCACCAGGAGGAGCACTAAACCCATCAAACCTGAGATCTCGGTTCCAAATCCCCACTTGTGTGCTGTGATCTGTTGGGAATCTTGGGCATTTCCAGGGACTGGGCCCCCTGGGATCTCAAACCTCCAAATTTCAAGGCCTGATATGTAACATCCAAGGGGAGCCCTTTCCAGTTCTTAGACTGAAAATCAAACAGTTGATGTCAGTCTGTCCATATTGATGGCAGACAGATAAATCTGTCAGTATTATTTAAATAATTTTGTGGTGGCAAAGTTTCAAAGGCCAGATTGCCAAATTTCCCAGTTATGCTGGCATGTGGTACCCTTCTATGTTAATTATTTGAATCTCTCTAGAAACGTAAACATACACTGAAGTGAACCATGTACACTTGAATTCTGCACCATAGGAAAGATGTGTCCTGGTTTTCTGAGAAAAGAGTGTTGGAGTGTGAAGGCCTCCAGGGTGATGATGGGATTTTTTTTTATATATATATATATATATATAAATTATATACTTTTCAAAAAAAGGAAAAAAAAAACATAAAAAAACATAGTTGGGAGCATCTGCTCCAAGTGCAACCTGCTGTAACCAAGAATGTTGTTTCTATTTTTATAGAAGTTTTATACCGCTCCAGGGTGGAGAATATTTATTACCTAAATTATTTCACTGGAAAAAAAAGGCCAGGGTTTTGTAGAATCCTGAATGTGATTGTTTTACACACATAATGATGTGCATGATTGAAACTACTGATTTTCAGTGGCCTGTTTGCAGCCCAACAACTGCTAAACGAGGAAGATGAATGCTGTGAACCAGTGGAGGAGAGCACTGTGCTCTGGGGTCTCTACAGTCACTCTTACCTTCTTTGCATCCTACCCCACTGTACCATCCAAGACCTTTGTCCTGTTTTTCTTTTAACCTGATGCTCTGGCCTATTTACTAGTCATTTCAGTTGCCCAAAATTAGATATTTTAGCTTCTTCATCCCATACTGCGTCCTTAATACTGTAACTTACAGATCAAGCTTGGCATTGTTGCAGATAGGTGTGACTCCTATTAATTTTAGGAGATTCACCAGTTTACACTGTGGCTTAGTTTGATCAGTGACTCTTCCCAGACATAATCACCTTAAGACACCTAACTTGGGCTAGCTCTTGTGCCTTACTGGCGTAACTATAAGTATTGCCAAAAAGAAAAAGAAAATAAATCTATGCAGGTTAAATTTTAAAAGATGTAATCCTCAGATGGTTTGAATCAATGCAGTTCAGCTCTCTGAATGCAGTAGAGCTGCATCCGTTTTCACCAGCTGAAGATGTTGCCCTTTTTGTGTATTTGTTTCAGATTTCCCTTTCTTGGTGTATCAATGTGTATGTTGCCAAAGTTAATAAATGTATCAAGTTTGTGACTTGGGCAGATTTTTTTTTCTCATAACAAAACTGATCAGTAAAAGTCAACATTTCTCCGTCTGTTTGGTGGCTGCTGCTGATTGTGAGGATTTAGGCTGCTCTTACCTTTCAGTCTTAGGCCAGTTAGTTCTTCCTCACTTATTAGCAGGAAAGTCTGGGATTCTGGGGACTTGGGGCTTTTAAATTTTTAGTGTCAGATCATGCTCTCATTCAGTGTCAAATGCTCTATTTCCTGGATAGTAAGATAAGAGCTGGGGGAGTTCAGATAAACTCCAGAAGGTTTGCTGATGCAGCCACATGGGCAAAGAGTACTATATGCTTAAAACCAAAGAACCTGATTTTCTACAAGAAAACCTAAAAGAACTGATAAAATAGAATTCCTTATTACATGTGTCACCAGGAAATACTTAAAATATTCTTAGTTTATGAGGTGGAAATGGTCTACTTCATAGATTTATTCTTTTTCTCAGGAGATATTTGATTTACTGATGTAACAAGTTGAAAAAATTGTGAACTTAGTCTGATACTGCTCAGTGTCAATACTATAGTAAATGAAATCATCGTTTCTTTAGTCCCCTAGATAATCACCAGTCCAAAATAGGATAGCTCTTTGTAGTTTAGTTTTTTTATAATACAAAGCTGGCATTATTAAAAACTTCCAGCTCAGAAGAATCTCACTGGCAAATGCATCTATCAGGAAAAAGCTTTTCACCTGAATACTGAAAGTCACATATTATGATACTTCTATCATGCAAGCTGAATCTAACTGAATTGGTAATGGCTGTGGATTAGGGAAGAGCAAAAAAGCAGAATGAGTTTGTTCCTATTTTATTTGGAAATACCTAAAACCAACTTGGATAAAGGAAATTGCAAATGAAGGGTGCAACTATGAACAGGTAAAATGCTTTGAAAGCTTCTTGTTGCAGACATTTAAACCTAAAGATGATTGATATCCCTAGCAGACCTGCCACAAAATATAAAACACAGAAGGCAGAATTATTATTTTGAGAATAAAACAAGGACAAACTGGAATAACTTTCTCCAAGTCATTAAGACATTGACCAGCATCTCATGGTTCTGTTTTTATAGGCCAGTCTTTCCATTGGGCTTAGATAAAACTCAGTCTTTGCCCTCAACATAGCTGAGAGAAATATTTGAAGAATCCTTATCAAGAAAATCCCCAGACAAATCACACAGTTTATCAGTGGTGCATGCTAAGATGTCACTTGATTTCATGCTTCTTGATGTTTCTCATGCCTCAGTTCATGATGAATTTGCTTTTCTGGTTTAAGAGTGAAATCTGGCACCTATCTGCAAATTATCTACAGTATTTCTTGAAATACAGAAACAAGTGCAAGAGTTGCATTGTACTCTGCTGGAGTTGGTTTAAACTCTGTACTGAAGTCCTTTTCCCTTTATTGGAAAGCATGAAAAGCAAATTAATCTCAGCAGCTCTAATAAGAGGAGTGTTGCTGATTTAGTAGACAATGTGTTTCTTGTTGCAGTGGAATGAGAGTGCGACACTTGCTATTCTCAAATTATGTTAGATAATATGCAAATCTCACCTTGTTCTAGTCTGTAACCAGAAGCTTTGAGATGTGATGAAGATTAAGGCCAAACAGGAGCTAAAGGGGAGTTGGGGGTATGGGGAGGCAGAATAAGAAAACAAACCATATCCTCTCTCTTCTGCCTCCCACTCTCATCCCAAAATGTTCCTTGATACTTGCAGCTCACAACATGAAGGGAGGGAACAGAGGTATTTATGTCACTTAATATAAGAATTATTTTTTATAAACTCTTCAAAAAAATATCAGGAAACACATTTTTTCTGCTCATCAAACTGGCAACAGTGACTGTAGAGCTTCTCAGAGCCCAGAATCTCCTCCTCATGAAGCCAGGGAGCTGAGGGCTGTTACATAAAAGGTTGGGAATGGAAAATCCCTGTGCAGGTCTAATGGTATGACAAGTGCTCAGCTAGGACAAGTCTTAACTTGCAGTCAAGTCTTAAGAAATTCTTCTCTGATGTGTGGGCTTTTTGTCTTGTATAATCTTTTTTTTTTCCCTTTTCCAAATCACCCACCCCCAGTTACATGGGCTCCTAGGGAATGAGAAGAAACTGTAGCTAAAGGAAAGAACGTGGATTTTCTGGGCTACTACTGCCTAAGAATTTCCCATGTTAGAGTGCAAGAAAAGTCTCAAACGTCAAACCACCTGTGAATCCCTTGTGTCCTCTGTCTTGTCTCTCATGGTCTCAGTCTCTGTGGGCAAGTGTTTGCCCTGGAGTCACATTTTTTGGAATCGGTCTCCTGGGGAGGGAGTTTACTCTGTTCTAAACAGAGGTAGTAGACACACTGGGCACGGGGCAAGGTGACTGCATTCTAACCAGTGTGTCACTAGGCTGTGGAATGCTCCACAGACTGGGTGCTGAGAGGGAAATCCAGGCCTCTGCTTCCATTTGGTTTCTGGCAGTTTGATGTTTACTTGGTGTCCTTCATGTACTTTGACTTTTACTTGTCCATCGTTGGCATGTGCTGCCCTTCCCTGTCAACTCCCTTCCCCAGGAGATCTCATTGTACAGTGCCCATTCTTGTTCTCTCTCTCCGTGTTTGGATGTACTGCTCTGTGTAACTCAGTGGGTCTCCCTCTTTCTGGTTTGTTTTTTTTTCTAGATTCCTGCCGTTTGTTCATCGTTGTGCCTAAAGCATGTCGATGTGGCGTTCAAGTACATCGTCCAAATCCTTGTCTCTTCAGCTTCTCTGATGCTTGAACTCTCACCTTTGACCTTGTGTTGACCTTTGATGCTGATGTGTATTTTTATTATGTTTGTTTCTTTTCTTTTTTTTTTCTTTTTTTTTTTTTTGTGCTGCCAAATTGGTTTTGCTAGAAAGACTGCTGAAGGGGAATATTTAAACTTGCATTTGAATATAAAAGAATTTCTATTTTTCTAGACCTTCGTAAGATAACCACTTGATTTTGTGAATCTGATTCTTTGTAATTTGTCTTCAGAGCAGCCTTGCTAGCATACCTTGTGGAGTATTTGTATTTCTGTGAACATACAGCCAATCACTTTCTAGGCTTAGTTTTTTTCAGTGTGCTTAGTTTTAAAAACAGAGTTCAAAGAAAAAGTCAGTTATATGGTGTGACTCAATCTTTCAGGAGACTTCCTAGTCACATTTTGCTGATCTGGTTTCTGTGCTTGAGGAGACAGCATGTGTTTTTATGAGTTCAAACTTGTGACTTGAAGTGGCATCAACAGAAAACACTTGAACTACGTTTTCCTCTGATTGTAGCTACATTTTTGCCCTGACATTTACTGATTTTTTTTAATTATTATTTTTATTTTTTCCCCCGCTTCCCAGTGTGATTATCAGTCTGCAGTGAAAATTTGATCAAAATTGTTGTTGTATTTTGTTAAGCTCTGGCATGCTTGGTTTTTTTTTTGTAACTACAATCTCCTCAGCAAAATGTGATGTTTTTGTTTTAATCTTTCAAACTAAGATAGTGCCCAAAAATGTTGTGCATGTTTCCTGCTGTTTTCTTCACACCCTCGTATATATCACCTTCACCTCTCTGTTTTCTATAGTTTGTGCAAAAACTGAGCAATTTGATAGGTTTCAAAGGTATCCTTTAAATTGGTGGTTTTGGTATGACAAATATCTGATCAGAAGCCACCTGAGGGCATCTACCTGTGCACTTAGACTGTCTGCCTGACAGAGCACCTGGACCTTGCTCCATCTCCAGTGCTGTCAGAAGCTCTGAGGGTGCTTGGTTAAACTGTTCCCCTAGTGGAAGCTTTGGTGGAAGGGGATAGCTGGGAGCAGGAAGGTGGGGGAACTCACAATATTTCTGTTTCCAAAGCTGTCTGAAGCGAGGGCTCATTTCAAACACTGAGCATTTTGCACAACTCAGGGCACATTTCTGTGAAGTCCAGCCCCAGTCTAATACCATCAGTCAGAGTTTGGTGGCAGGATTCTGGAAGGATCCAGGTTAGCTCATGAAATCAAGTGTTTTAAATTTCCCAGAGAAAGCATTTGTAACACTGGTCCTACAACTGCTGGCTCTTTTCCCAAATGACAAGCACAATACAGCAGCCTCTGGAGCTGTTATCTGAACAGGGTACCATCCCCAGCTCTCTTTTCAAGGGCCTTAGCTGGGGAATCTCTGCGGAGATTTTTTTAGTTTTTGTTTTGTTTTTAATTGGGTAATGAGCTGAGCAGTTCTGATGGCTTGCAGGATGAACTAGAACAGGTTACTGCTCTCTGGGTAGCAGGCTTCCCCTGCCCTACGTACCATCTGCACAGGTAGCAACTGGGAAGTAGCTTCTAGATGAAGGCACCTGAAGAGTGTGTGCTGTGATGAAATTTCAGTCAGAAGCAGCAGCAAGCTAGTGTAGGTATCTTAAAAGTTGAAATAATGTGAAATGGAATTCCAGGAGAAGGGGTTTTGCTGAGAAAACAAGTAGAGTTTGATTGGATAGAAATCTTCATTTTGTCCAGTGCTTGGGATAATGTAAAGATGCAAAGATTGTTTTCTATCCTACTTCTGAGTTGGTCGAGGATACTGTATTCTGACTAGGTGTTGACCAGAGTTGTGTAGACAGTCCTTAATCTGCTTACAAAAGAGAGCAATTGGAATATGATACATGTACCTGGGAGTGAATCGTGAGGCTGAATGAAAAAGGGCAGAGACTGGTTTATTTGGGAAGTAGGGTTGGGGGCTGGCTGCTGTTAGTCCCACAGTCTGAATGCACAGGGCTGTGTGCCAGGGGGCACTGATACCCTGCGGTGTGTGGAGGAGCTGCCAGTACGTTTCTGTACGTGTGCGTTTGGTTCCGTAAGGAACCTTGGGGAAACCTGTGGAAAAATATCTGATGAAAACCAAAATGCCAAATGTTGGGTGTTTCTTTCCTTTCTTCTTTCCTTTTCTTCCTTTGGTCGTTTTAATTGTTCTGTGGTGGTTTTAATGGATTTGAGACAGTGGAGCAGCAGCTGCCTTTCTGATTTTTGGCTGCTTTTTGTGAATAATTTAAAAAGAAAATTTACATTTTGGAGACAAACCTGTGGGCTTTTTTATTGGTACAAACATTGTATTTAACACTAGGGGTTTTGTACAGTTTTTTGCCTTTTCTACTAGAAAACAATGTAAAGTGATTCACAATGTGATGAGAAAACAAATTGCCACTATGACCAAATGTAGAGTCTGTTCTGCAGTTAACGGGATTTAATCAACTCGAAGTCGTGGTTCAGTCGTAGAAATGCTTTTCTTTACCTTGTTTGAGCTGTTCCTTTTTTTCTTGTTTTGATTTGCAAAACACAATGTCTTTTTGTGTGAAATTGTGTTGTACTCTGTAGAGAATTACAGATTTTACTTTAATGGTTTAAAAAGCAGAGGAGCGCGTGTTGCTTTTCTGATCTGATCACAGAGTTTGTGTAGTGGATTTAAAAATGAAAAGATTTGTTACAAGTTTGGAACAAGCGAGTATGTGTTAAAGGAATTTTCTTCCTTTTGTGTGTGTGTTTTTTTTCTTTTTGTCCCAAAGGGCAACTTAAAGCTGTTTTAATTGCACAGACACACCGACAACAAGTCATTTTGTATATGCCAAGTGTGGTACCTTCCTTTGTTTATTTGCTATTAAACTGTTTGAGAAGAGTCCTTGTGTGTTGTATTTGTGTCTTAAGCTTGAGGTTCTTTTTGGGGTCCAAGTGTGAGAAGATGAAGAGAAAGACAAGAGAACTGTGAGGCACAAAAATATTCATGGCCCAGTACCACTTGTTCTGGATGTACAATATCACCCTGGACTTTTATTTCTGTGGAAATGAGCTACTTTGAGTAGAAACAGAAAAGGTTTTCTGGTTGATATACGTCCAGTTTGGATCATTTGTCAGTCAAGTCCCCCTTACATTTGGAAAAGCTGAGGATCTTGGATAATGCAAATATGTGCAGCACTTGGGAGAGAGGAGTAGGCATATCCAGCCTCACAGAACTGGTGCCATGCAGCCACTTGCCTGTCCATGCACTTGTGCTTCAGGGTGTTTCAGGGGCTCAATACCTTGGGTAGAGCAGCAGCCCTCAGTTCTGCAGGAGCAGCACCAGTGCGTGGTGCTGTGTGGGGTTAGAGAGGCACAGCTTATGCCACCCTCACAAGCTGCACACTCTCCACCACCTCCTTCCCCTTCCAGGAACACGGCCAAGCTGGCTGAATCTCTCCTGGTTCTGCAGCATCAAGGTACCTGCAGCCCTCGGTGCTCCTCATCCTGGAAACACTACACAGGGAAACTGCAAATGGATTTGGATTACTTACTAGTGATAAGCAAAGGCTACCTCCTTTGCTCTTAGAACTAAGATATCTTTTATGATATCTCATCTCAAATTAATAAAAAGTATTTAGCATAGCCAGAGCATTTAGAAACCTGCCACAAGTTTGACACGAAAATTGCCTCTCTCAGAAGGAAAGTACCACAATGGCCATAATTTTGCTGCATTTCTGAGAGCTCCTAAAATTCCCTGATGTTCCTTCCTTCTGCTGTCTTGCATCTTGGAGGTTTGCAAGTGTTTTTAGGACAGCTACGATTCTCCTCCGTGTCCTTTTCCTGTGTTATCTGGGATACTCTGTTTCACCCCATCACTTCCTACATGATTGTAAATCTGAGAGCACTTGCAAAGCATCAGGATTCAGTGATGCATTCCTTGCCCTGAGCGCACCAATTGCGGCACGAGGCACGGAGCCACCTGTTGCAGACTGTGCTGGGATCCCTGCAGTTAATTTGCAGCTGTTGAGCAGAGAGGCTGGAGGGATTTCAGTTTAGATACAACTTGAGGCCAAGGATGGAGAGAAACAATTGAATCAGAAAAAGGGTTTGTTTAGGCTGAAGGGAAGATTCCAGCTTGTGCAGAAAGTTCACTCACCTTGTCTTACACAATCAAAGCTTTGCCAGCTACATCTTACAGAACTGACACCAGATCTCTCTTGGGTCAGAGGGTTTTTTATTTTTTGCAAGGCTTTTCCTTCAATTTAAAAGGCCACCACCAATCTGTACACAATCAAACTGCACTTGAGAGCCAGTATATTAATCTCTGAAAATAATCAGCATTTTCACATTACATTTATCAGCATTTTTAGGAAATACACAAAGTTGCAGATGAAATCCTGATGCTGAATGTTCTAGGAGAAACCTTTTTCCTCTCACATCCACCTCCACCTTTCCCTATTTGTTTTGACTCCAGTCTTCCTGACTTCACCCACCACATTCTGCTCTCTTCATGCGGCCAGGAGTCACCGGGGGCATTATGGAGAGCAGGGGGGAGGAGGAGAAGCAGGTCAGTGGGGTCACTGAAGAAGTGAGTGCATGATGAGCCACACTGCATGTATGACAGGTAAGATTCCCTAATTTGATGTTGCCAAGCACCATTCAGGCTCATTTATTTGCACTTCCTCAGGAGAAACTGTGAATCATTTAACTGTAGAAGCTGTACCTGAATCTTGAATGAATTACAGCTATCTTGAGCCACAGACAGATGCCATTGCTTTTTTTGAAGTAGCACAGGCAGGCAATGTTGATCTTTCATCCCTCCTTATTTAGGCAGCTGCAGCTGGGCTCAGCGTGGTATGTTCCATATCAGAGCATGTTCCTGGTTTTTTGAAAATGACCTGTTTGAACTTGATGGATTTAGCCCTTACTTTACTAGGGTGTTTTTACCTCAACAGGTGAGTTGCAAATTGATTGCTAAGAAACTAAGCACTGTTTCATAGTGCTCAAAAGCAAGGAGCTAAAGTGAGATTAACAAAATGCAGGGCAGATCATCTTCTGTTAGATGGGTTTTGTCAGGCTGCAAGGCACCTCTTTGTTTTGGCTGTGCTGTGTGGGGAAGGGAGCAGTGCTTTGCTGACATGGTCCAAAAGAATTTCAGGATGAGTTTGTGTTACAGGCAGCTCACTTGTGGGAGGTTAATTTTGCATAGTCTGATCTACCAAGAATGATAAAATTTTTGTTTTCCCCATCCCTGAGTCCTGGCTCCAAGTGACTGCTCCCCTGGCCTCTTAACTTCTCCAAGTCTAGAAATCTGAATGGCTTTATGATTATCAATGCCTTTCATGGGGACTGATCTTCTGCATCTTGTTTTCATCCCACCGCCTACATCTAGAGAGACATAAAAGAATTACTGCAAGGAGGAGAGATTTTTTAATATTCTGAATCAGACTTTTATGCAAGTCCTAAAATCCATAAAGTAGCTAGCTAATAATTTCAACAGTGCTGCTGAAGTGATTTTCACACATTTACCAGCAGTGCCTCACCATTAGTTTACTTCGGCTTCTGTAGATTTTTCCATAGTTTTTACTTCCAGAGTTTGAGACTACATACAGTCTATACTGAGCTATCATCTAGCACATTACACCTCTGAAAAACAACGCTAAGTTAAATAATGCAAATATCATAGTGTATATGACCTCCCAAAAGAGAATCAGTCTTACTGTAGCAAAACTCTTCTACAATTTAAAACATTTTTCTTTTTGAAATATTTTTCTGAGGGAATTTTGGATAAAGAACAGATGTAATCCCTTAAGATCATGAGTGTGATGATGTAAAGCCTCTAGGTAGACTATCGTTCTTTATTTTGTGTCCTGCTTTCCTTAAGATATTACCTCAGGAAGGCTCCCTTGGGTTTTTGTTGACAGACCAGGATAGTCTGAGTGGTACCCTTTGAGGTGATTCTGTAGGTGTTTACCTTTGCTTGGAGACGAATTGCCACCAAATTCACCAAGAATCAGGGAGGCAGCTGGAGACATGACTGGTTTTGCAGGCAGGTCTATTAAAACTTCAAATTGCTTCTCTTTGCCCAGTAAAAGGATCACAAAACTGGTTCCTGGAACTTCTGCTTCTGAAAAACATTCAATATCCCTGTAGCATTCTCCACCTGCCCCCTCCTCCCAGGTTTTATGTATCTTCTTAAGAAGGACTGAATAAATCTCTGGACCACCAAGGCTGTAGCACATTGGTGAGAGTATTAAATGTGACTCCTAGAGGAACCAGTCTGATTTTTTCAACAGAGTGTGGGAGACAAAGCTATCTTTTAATGGGGCTAACACCTCTGCTGCAACCAAAAAGTGCAGATATCTGTTGTTCTGTGTCTTTATTGTTATTCATCATAAAAGATCATCAAGTTCTGGATGCAGAACTTAAGCAGTGCCATTGACAACTTCTGCTGGCAACTTTTGGAGGACTGCCACACTCATCTGATGACAGGGAGCAACATTCAGTCAAGAACAAAGGTTTTCAGCATGGTTAGCTCCTTGTCCCTAAAATTAGGAAGTCAGAGGTGTATTTGCAGCAAATCTGTGACAGAGCTGGCTGACCTGTGTCCATAAAAACAGTCCATGATGCCAACTGAAGTCCTCAAAAGGGAGGCTGATTTCGTACCTAGCAAAGTATCAAGTACATTGTTGCAAGTGTAACACAGCACGTGTGTACACACTGAAGTTGCCTTGTTCACACCTGACTTTTAAGACATATATTTTTCCTAAAGCTATTATTCTACTTGAGTCTGCTTCCTCCCAAGCTAGCTTACCACCAGCAGTGCTTGTCTAAGGGGATGGCCAGAGAGGAAAGAGACAGTCAAGGCATCCTGAGGCTGTGACTACAGCCAATTGTCTCTCCCTGGGGTATTTATAAGCTGCATACTGGCGGGCAGGGGTGGGCAGTTGGCACCGTGACCTTGGGAGCTGGGGAGACTGACTAGAATTCCTGGGAGCCACGTGAGCTGGACTGGCAGGAGCAGCTGCAGCCAATGGGGAGGAGACCAGCACTGGCTGTTCAGATTGAGTTTCACTCCTGTGGCTTGAGTTTTTTCTCTTTCTCTCCCTGTCGTGCTTTTGCTCTTTGTTTACGGGATTGGACAGACGAATGCACTGATGGAGCCCTAGCAAGCAAGATGTTTGCCTAGTTGATTTGGGATTCTGCCTTCAGTGCTGAGCAAACACTTCTTGCCATTGCCTACCCCAGCTCCAGCCCCCTGACATGGCTGGGCTCTCCCGGCTCTGGGCCCTCTGAGCACACAACCTGCCCTCTTCTAGTGGGGCATTTTACATTGTGCTCTCTCGTAAGCACGTCCTTTTTGCTATCCTTAGAGGTTAGTGTATGAGGCTTTTTAATCCATGGGAGATGGGTCAGGACCAGACAAAGCAACAGATAGAGAAAGGACTCCATCTCTACCAGTCTAATCAGACCGAAAAGGCCCTCCGAGTCTGGATGAGGGTTTTGGAGAAGTCTGCGGATCCTGCTGGCAGGTTTCGGGTTTTGGGTTGCCTCATCACTGCTCACGCAGAGATGGGCAGATACAAAGACATGCTGAAGGTAAGGTGAACTGGAGATGAATGCATGCCATTGTGTCACACCCGTGATGGAACGTGGCTGGAGAGCAGAACCTGAAGTGGGGGGTGTTTTGTGTGTAACAGAAAATACCAGCTACTGAGTGCATGTTCTGGGCTGCTGTGATCACTGTGCTCACCAAGAGCTCCAGCCCACAAGACACACAGAATATGATTTTTCCCCGGATCTGTTTCATCAGGATTCCTGGGTTATTTAAGTTCTCCAGTTATTCATGGGAAGCTGTCTTGATTATTTCCCACATACAGGCACACCATGTTATCAGGCTTCAGGAGCAGGTATGAGAACAGAGCCTTTGTCCACTACAAGCTGTTTACAGTCTGTACGTCAGCATAAAAGGTGAACTCCAAATGGATTCTGTAGAATAAGTATCTCTCTTGTGAAGACATGTCTCTTATCTTGTTCAGCTTCTGGCTGATATCTAATATAGATCTTATATTGGGGTTTTCTAATTGCAATTATTTGTTTGCCAGGGGGCTGATTGAGAGGGAAAAGAAGATGCTGTTTTGGTGAGGTAATTGAGACATCCCAGATATTTCACAATTGAGGTCAGAGAGCAGCTTCCAGTTGTCAGGACAGTAGAGAAGAAAGAAGGAAGGATATGAGGCTTGATGGAAGAGTGGTAAAAAGCAGCTGAAGTTACATTTCAAGCACATGAGGATAAACAGTTTAATTAAATGAACAAAAAGAAGCTGGTGTGTGGATCTGAGAAGTAAGAGCATGTGTACAGAGAGCAGCAGGCAGCATTTGGGAGGGCAACTCAAAAATCTGTAAGACAAGGCAAGAGAGTGTTGTAATAGTCCTAAGAAACTATCCCAGCCTGAAATAGGGTCTTACTAAAGGGCTTTGATATCCTCGTCCTGATGTTTTGGGTTGCCTCTTACTAGACTGGCTATCATTCAGCATTTAGAACAAAATGTGAATATGTCATTGAAAAGTTTTTGGTAGCTGTTTAGAATTTGAGTGGGGAGAGGGGCACCACCTTACTGGTAAAGCCACGCACATGTCAAAGCCCTATATTGAAACCAAGTACTTAGGATGAAGAAGAAAGGAGAGATATTAATACACTGGGAAAACATTTGAAGACAAACAATTTTGTTCAGTGGTATGAAATTAGGTGCTGGCAAAAACAACAGAGTGACTGGGGAAGAATGCGGAAAAAATGGGTAAGATGTAGCTACCTGAAGGAAATACTGAAGACTTCATGGGGAAAAAAAAAAGGCAAAAGAGTGAGTTTAGTATACCCAAACATAATTCCTTACCTGAGAAGAGAACAAAAATTGGGATCAGAGTAGGTGAATTTTAGTTTGTCATAGTATCAGGAAGGAAAATTGGCTTCAGTCAAACTGAAGATTTTTACACAGCAACTGGTCAAAGGATAGAGAAAGGAGAACTTTGGCAATAAGCCATTGAGAGAGGAAATATCAGGAGAAAATGAGTCAGAATTAAAGGCATGAAATAAAAAGTTATTTAAGAGGGATTGTGATGCTCAACCTGTTCTGGAGAGGAAAACTTACTTCACACTGGGAGAAGAGACTGTGGCAATCAGGAAATACTGAAGAACTTGAGCAAAGTTAAGGGAAGGTGGGGAAGCATGAGCTAGTGTGCATCGCTGAGTCCACATAGGAGCTTTCCTAAACTGTAATGGAAACTGAAAAGATAATTACAAACCAAACATACACAATTTATGGATGGTGATGTTTGGGGGTTTTTTTGTGGTTTTGTTTTGTTTTGTTGTTTTTGGGGGGGGAGTTTGCATGTGGGTTTGTTTTTTTTTTTGTTTGGGTTTTTTATTTCCAAAGAATATAAGATGTTGTAGTAGCCTAAATTATTATGTGTAGCCACGATATAAAAAGGAAGTAATTGATTCCTTTGGAATTTGCCATCCATAATCCTAACTGATATATCTAATGAAAATTGCTATTTACCTTTGCTACTGATACTAATCCAAGCCAGCTTGAATGCTTGTGCTTGCTTCATCACAACATTAGTGTTACTGTTTAGAAGAGTTTGCAGCCTGAAAGAGACTTCATTTAAGAGAACAGTATGCAACAAATCCTGGAGGTTATAGAACCAAGACTGTCAAGATCAAGACTGCAATTTATTAGTAGAAAATTCCTTAAAGAAGTAGCTTACTTTCTTCTATTAACAGAGTATGTTAATAGCTTAGGAATTCCAGAGAAAGTGGGATACATTACAATGAGTGGAAGAAAACAGAACTGCATTGTGTCAGATGTTTCCTGCTTCACCAGCTTCCCTTTAAGGCCATTCAACAGCTGTTTAACCCTTGCAGCCAGCCTAGTTCATCTTCCCTGCCCAAGGACTGTGTGAAGAGAGGGAGAGGTTTCTTCTGAGTCTTCATAGGCCTTTTAAACCACCAGATAACTGCTCAGTGCATACAATGCTTCTCCAGGTGCTGCCCTGCTCAGAGATGAGCCTCTTTCTTCAGTACAGGGTACTACTCTGTGGGTGCTTGAGCTGTATTTAAATAAACTACACACTTTTGTAAACACTATCTTCTCTACTAAAGTTTGCAGTGGTCCAGATTGACACAGCACGGGAGCTGGAAGACCCAGATTTCCTTACAGAGAGCTACCTAAACCTGGCTCGCAGCAATGAGAAACTCTGTGAATTCCAGAAAACAATCTCTTACTGCAAGACGTGCCTGAACATGCAGGGTACCACTGTGAGCATGCAGCTGAATGGCCAGGTGAGCCTCAGCATGGGCAATGCCTTCTTGGGCCTCAGCATTTTCCAGAAGGCTTTGGAGTGCTTTGAGAAAGCTTTACGCTACGCACACAACAACGATGACAAGATGCTGGAGTGTCGAGTCTGCTGCAGCCTCGGGAACTTCTACACCCAGATAAAGGTACAGTAACCTAAGGGACAGGAGGGTGATTGCGCCACAGATTCAGGGAAGCATTGGAAATCACGTGAATTTCAGCCTTTGTCATTCCTATTGGGAGGGAAGTACTGAGAGAGCACTGTAAGCTAAAATCCCTTTGTAAAACCCAGATGGAGTACTCTCCTCCACAGTAAGGATGGGAGGATTAGTGCCATGTTTACACAGCACACAGCACAGCAGAAGCAGCTGTGAATATGTGTGTTGAAAAGATCAAACTTAGCTTCAAAGATCACATCAGAGACACGGGGCTGGCAGCCAAAACTCATGGACTCTCTATTTCTACCACTATTGTAGGCAAATAGCTGCCAGCAAGCTGTAGGTAAAACCAGGCAGGGACTGAGCACAGGGGTGATTTGCCAGTTCCAACTTGTGGTACAAACAGCAAAAAAATAGGTTTTTCTCACAAAGTCTTAATTTCTTCACTCAGAGAAGATCATCACAAGAAGTGTGGTGACCAAAAATAAAGAAAATAACATTGTGCTGAATACTTTTCAGGTGGGAAATAAGAAGGGAGAAAGAAAATTTGGAAAGCTGTTGTTTCCTTTCTGCATTGTGGAGAATAAAAAAAGTATGAGGACTTTTTCACTTCTGTGGTCTCATATAACTTACCTGAGAATGGGTTTAGATATTAAGATAAGTTTTACATAATTATTGTAAAATAAGATTTATTTCTAACATGCTTTTGATGAAAAAAAAAAAGTTTAAAATGTATTATTACTTTTTGTGAATTTGATGAGGCCAAGAGTCTTAGTTCCTCTTTCCTGCAATGATGGATAATGAGCTTCTTGGAGATTCAAACTCACCATTTAGAGAAAATGAAGGCTACATGTAGATGTTACAAGTAGAGATGATGTAAGAGCAGAGAAAGTGTTCAGCCTTTGCTTACAGAGGAGGGTAAATGGTTCCTGCAGAATAAAGTTAATGGCATACTACATAAAATTCATTTGCTGGGTCATTGTTCCAATGTCCTGAACCCAGAGAATAATAAGAATTCAGTATATGGCAAATCCATCTTTCACAATTTGATATCCACCAAAACAGTGCACGTGGAAGAGGAGCAGCATGAGTTTAAATATGTACAGAAATCTGGTAACTGTTGCAGAGTTAGTAAATGAAAAATAGCTGGTCTTTTTCCTTCTCTCCTTTTTGCTTTATTTTTGCTGTGACTGCTGTCTGTGTGCTTGTTGCCTTGCAGGACTATGAGAAAGCCTTGTTTTTCCCATGTAAAGCTGCTGAACTGGTGAATGACTACGGGAAGGGCTGGAGCCTGAAGTACCGTGCCATGAGCCAGTACCACATGGCCGTGGCCTATCGGAAGCTGGGGCGCCTGGCAGACGCCATGGATTGCTGTGAGGTACGGGGCACGGGCAGGGCTGGGGGGGCTCTGCCAGGGCATCCTGCCTCGCCCCTGCAGCAAGAGAGACACCCTGCCATTCACACTTGACTCTAGATCTTCCTGCTGCCTTCCAGTCTTAGAGCTGTGGTTTCTGTAGCCCAGAGGGCTTCAAATTTTGGGTCTATGAATGGCCCTTGGTTAGGAACAAGTGAAAAATATTTTCCTTGCCTTTAAAGATGGTGCCACTTCCTTGGAGCTGAGCTTTCAGTGGCTGGAGTCCAAAGTCCCAGCCTTGCTCTTTTGAAGCAGGAACAAGCTGTTCTGCTGACAAGGGGCAATTTCTTGCAGGAGTCCATGAAGATTGCCCTGCAGCATGGTGACCGGCCGCTGCAAGCACTGTGTCTGCTCTGCTTTGCAGACATCCATCGCAGCCGCAGGGACGTGCAGGTACAGCTCCTTCCTGCCTGGAAGGATGGGGGAATAGCAAGAGGGCATGAAAAGCAGCTCATAGCAAAACATGTGCTTTCCTCCCTGCTTCTGCAGACAGCCTTCCCTCGGTATGATTCTTCCATGAGCATCATGACAGAGATTGGAAACCGCCTGGGCCTGGTCCAGGTGCTGCTAGGAGTGACTAAGTGCTGGATGATCCAAAAGGAGCTGGACAAGGTCAGTTACAAACTTGTTTGTAGGACAAGACTAGAGCATGGTCTTGTACTGCACTGTGGTGAGGGTACAGTTCAGAAGAGACCTGTACCCCCTTGGTTCTACCAAGAGGGTCTGTTGCTTGTAGAGTTTTATTTTTCTGAATGGTCTCTCTCAGCCAGGAATTTCTTACTAATGGTAGGAACATGCATTCTGAATCAGACCGCTAAATTACAGAATTGCCTCATTAGTCAATCCTGATGACTTTTAAGCTCTGTGCTGAGAAACCAGCATAGGAGGAAGGAAGCCTTATGCTCTGAAATAGATTCCCCTGCCTACTTTTTAGTTCTATGACTAAGCTCATTGATGTGCTAATGATTAGACAGCTCTACAGCTCCACCATGTGCTTTGCAGGCAAATGTGGCATAAAATTCCTGGAGAAACTTTGATGGTCTGTAAACTCTGATGGGAAACAGAGGAATGAGAGCAGGGATTTATCTGGGGATAGACAACCAGTCAATATAGAACAAGGGGGTGAAGTTAATTTTGAAAATGCTTAGGCACTGTGTATGTGTGTTAAAGTCCAGACTGCACTAGATGCAGCACATTGCACGGCAGGAACATTACTCCAGCCACAGAATGAAATGCTCAAAGGTTAGCCCTGAACTAGCTCTGAACAACTGGGCACAGTTCCACATCAAGATGCTGGTTGGGTCTACATGTGATGAAAATTCCCTCTTATCACTCATATTGAGACATATTGAAGCATCTCAGACATCAGTATGTCCAGCATATGTCAGAATAGACAAGTTCAGGGGGCTGTCAGCATATGAGTTCCTCTATCAGGGAATCAGTTGGGTGAGACACACTGTGCAATCTCAGTAAGTAAACACAGTGTTTGTTAGCAATGGGAGGAGAAACTGTGGACTTGAAAAGCCAGCTCAGTATCCAAAGAACAGGACAGGACACAGCAGGTAGGCCTCTGCAGGAGAGAATATTCAGAGCACTCATCAAACTCTTCCATTCACTGATTCTATCTCGAGCCACTGTCTGATATCAAGCAGCTCTCACTTGTGAGAACATGATGAGGGCTTTGCACAGAATTCTAATCTTACCAAATCCCACAGAAGAAGAAAGTGGAAGAATCTTGTATTCTGTTCCAGGCATTAGAGGAAAGTCTGTCCTGCTGGGTCAGGGACCTTATGTCTGCTGACCAAATGTGACTTCCTTAGATGTCACATCCCTGAATATTCACCCAAGCCTGTTATTCAACTTGGCAGGCCCAGTTTCCATTTCTCATGCTACTCATCCCTATATCAGGTACTTAGTAAAGCAATTTGCTAACTTTCCACTTGCAGATTCCCTGTTTTTGCTCAAGCTTCTTCCATCTTCCCAGTCTCTTTGGCCAGTTGGTCCATTTCATTTGCGTGTAATGTAATCAATGCTATTCCAGATCCTCCCAAGCTGCTCACAGCTTGCTTGCCCTCATTCTTGTGCAGTCCAAGACAAACTGTCCCCTAGACTTTTCAACATCTTTTCCCTTACCCCACACATTTCACTTTGATTCTTGTTCACAGTCATTAATTTCAGGAATTTTCAGTACACATTC
This sequence comes from Haemorhous mexicanus, assembly GCF_027477595.1. NCBI lineage: Eukaryota > Metazoa > Chordata > Aves > Passeriformes > Fringillidae > Haemorhous > Haemorhous mexicanus. Next base: position 25,843,766 of record NC_082346.1, read on the forward strand.
AGTCTTCCTAAACACAGTTCTCAGTTATGTTCTCCCCGCTGGCCTTAGTTCCTGCTTCCCTCTCCTACATTTCCTTTTCCTAGGCTGTTGCTGCCACCACAAGTCTAATGCCATCTCCTCTGCATTCACAGCACATTTTTGCATCTCATCTGGTCATCTCCTCCTACAATAGCAGTAACACCAAATTATAGGGTAGAAATTTTATATGTTCCTCCTGAAAACTACTGCATCACAAGGGAAAACTTCTTCCCCTTGGACAAACAGGAGGCAGATCTCAATAGCTCTGGAAAAGAGAGACTAATTATCAGAACTGCAAGGAACACTGTGACATCTAGGTGAAAGTAGGGAGTCATTTGGTATGACAGCTGCTGTGCTAAATATTTCCTTCAGATTTTAAAAATGGATAGCAGAACACTCCTACATCACACCATGTGTAAGTAAGGCAAGGTGGATATATGAACAGCAGGGAAAAAACGGATGAGTGTGGTGTATTGGTGCTGGTGATCCCTTTCCTCACCTCTGGTACAATTGAAGTTGCCCAACAATTATTGAGCCTGCAAGGTAGGATGGGGACAAGGCTTACTTTGCTAGTGTCCATCCCGGCCTCAAATGAGCATGTGGGACTGAGTTTAAGTCTCTATTCTCCCTGCTTGGGGACCAGCCTCTGCCAACACTGACACTGAATGTCTGTGACAGAAATGTAGCTCTTGTATTACTTGTGGTCTTCTAGAAACCAACCTTTTCTCATGGATTAACTTTTGTGAGGGGAGGGAAATCTGCCCTCCCAAAAAAAGCTTTTTTGATTCTCCAGTGTTGCAGGGATATTTGTTAATCCAGATTTTACTCTGTACTTCTTTACCTCTTTTCTAAAATAATACTCACGGGACATTCATAAAAGCCCGTTTTTCATTTATTTGGCTGAGAACTAACAACCAGTGCTCTCAATTCACAGGCTCTGGAAAGCATTGAAAAGGCACAGGAGCTGGCAGAGGGACTAGGGAACAAGGTAGGATCCTACATTTCTTTTCAGCACTCTTCATAGTCTTGTGTCAGCCAATATAAGATGTCAAACATTGAAGTATTCAGGCTTGTTGTTGCTCATTAGCATTCCCATTAAGCAGCGAGTGTTTGGGATTTGCTTTGTCCTGTTTGGTTGTGGGCAGTTGCACAGATAATCATCAGTATGCAAGTCTGAAAAGTGAGTGAGGAGTCACAATGGGATAGGCAAAGGAGAATGGGAAGCAGTGAAAATGGGGTGTGAAAACTAGAGGATTAGAGGACTCTTCCTGAAAAACATTTCTGCCCTGAGCAGCTGCTGAACTGTGTGCTGGCTGGAGGCAAAGGAAAATGATGTATGGGACGGGTAGCTCAGGGAAACCATGAGTGGAAGAGCTGCTGAGTGTCTCAAACCTGGTGTTACCTTTTGTGACACAAAGAAGAAGGGTTAATGACAGGAATTGTTGAGGCCTACTGATGTTTCTCCACCTGGCTGATGGGGCTGTGGCATTCCGTTCCCACTCCTGCCTCTGGTCTGTGTTCACCCTGTTGTTCACTTGTCTTGAAGCCTTGCTCACTTGTTTCTGTCCTTCACGTGCAGCTCGGCCTGCTGAAGCTCCACTGCCTGTGTGAAAGGATCTATCGTACGAAGGAGCAGCAGCAAGAATTGCGTGACCATGTAGTGAAGTTCCACGAATGTGTGGAGGAGATGGAGCTGTACTGTGGCATGTGTGGAGAGTCCATTGGGGAGAAGAACAACCAGCTCCAGGCACTACCTTGCTCCCACTTCTTCCACTTGAAGTAATTAGCTGGAAATACTAAAATTATTGTCATGACGTTACTCATAGGAAAGAGCTGCTTATGCCCACAGCAGTCCTATCCGTGCTGTTCCCCAGGTCTTTGTCTTGACCACCTGCTCACCTTTGTCTTGATCCTGCCTTGCAGGATCCCATTGCAGTGCTGAGTCTCACAGCCTTGGAGGGTGAGATTTAGCCATCATATCCATCACACTTCCACTTGTCCTCTATATAATTATTCACTGATGTCCTCACTTTGTAGGTGGTCAGCCCAGTTCACAGATTCTTATTGGATTCCTCCTCGGGAATGAGTTCTTCTCTCCCAGGGGCAGTTTGGGTTTTTCCCAAGTCCCCTCACTTTCTCCCTTGGCTAGTGGCACACAGAGGTGAAGAAGTTGTTCAGACTGTTATCACACTACTGCCATGAAAGAAGTTAGCTGTAGCACCATTTAATTGTAGAAAAAACACAAGTGTTACAAAACACTGAAAACTAACTTGAAACTAAGAATTTAATAACAAAGTCTCACACTGACACCAGAATTAGGATCAAACTACTGGGCAGTGAGAGACGCCCGACGAGCTCTGTGGATTGTCTCCAGCAGTACAGGAACAAACTTTTGTGGAGAAATTTGCCGAAGCGCCTCTCTGGAAAGGATGGGAAGGAGATGCAGTCTCTGCCGGTGGCGGGAGGGCCCACGGGGAACAGCTTTGAGGTGTACAATAGACGTGGAGCCGCCCTGGGGGAGCCTCCGGCCGCGGAGACCCCCCCGACCCGACCTCCTCCCGTTGCAGGTGCCTCCAGACCAACGGGACCCGCGGCTGCCCCAACTGCCGCCGCTTGTCGGTGAAGCCCGGCTACGTCTGAGCGCCCGCGGGCCCGGCCGGGGACTGACGGAGCCGCTCCCGGGCCCCCTCGGGCTGTGCCTGGCGGGGGCGTCCTCGGCCTCCCCTGCGCGGGGCCGCCTCACGGCTCGGCCCCGCTCCCTTCCCCCTCGCTGCTGTGTACGGGCACTGGCTGTAATAAAGGCTTTCTCCGGGAGATCGCCCCGTCTGCTTCCAGCGCCGGGCTCCGGGCCCCGCCCGCGCCCCGCCCCGACATGGCGCCGCCGCCATCACTCAGCAGGTTTGGGGGCGGCACGTGACCCGCCTGCCGCTCCCCGCCCCGCCGGCAGATTCGGCACGGCCGCGGGCGCCGGGAGCTGCGATCGGGGCGCCGGCGGCTGCTCCGGGGGAGGGGAGGGTGCGCGGAACTCCCGTCCCGCCCGTCCCGCCCGTCCCGCCCGTGGCGCTGCCCCCGCCCTGCGCCGCCGGTAACCGCAGTGCGGAATCTGCCGCGCCGAATCGTCCGCGCCGTGCGCGCGCCCGCGGGCCGGCGGAAAGATGGCGTCGGTGTGGGATGAGTCGGAGGTGAGGGGCCGGGGCTGGGGTAGGGGCGGCGGGGCCGGGGCGAGCCGCGGGCCAGGCCGAAGGTAACGCTGCCGTTGTGCCCCCGCAGGACGGCGTCGGCGAGGAGGTGCTGAAGATGTCCACGGAGGAGATCGTGCAGCGCACCCGCCTCCTCGACAGCGAGATCAAGGTAGCGGCCGCGGAGCCGGGCCGGGCCGCCCTCCCGGGAGCTCTGTGCTGCTGTTGTTCGGGGCGGGCGGGTTAGCACAGGCACGGGGACAGCAAAAAGTTAAACCCGGTTAATTGAATCGAGAACGGCAGATGGAGGAATACGGAACGGCGAAGGTAGGGGAGAATCACCAGAAGTGTATCGGCCCGAGGAAGCTGAGGGGGCGGCTGTTCAACGCAGCCATGGATGCCTTAGCTAAAGTTACATAGGCCCTCCCTGCCTCGTAGGCAGAGGGGAGGGGGAAGTCTGTTCTGTGGCCTGAATCAGGTAGGATCTTTGGGTAAGTTAGGTTGGAAGGGACTTGAGCAGACCTCCAGGCCAAACTCCTTCTCAAAGCAGGGTCAGCCATAACCCAGGCTACTCAGGGCTTTATCCGGTTGGATCTTGAAAGTCTTTAAAGACACATACTGCACCCCTTCGCAGGGTGTTCAGTGCTGCTGCTTCTTGACAGACCTCGTGAGGATAGAGATTTGCTTTGGTACAGTCTGAACCGCACCTGTTTTAGTCTTTGTTATTTCATCTGCCCATTGTGTACTCCTGTGAAGTGTCTGGTCCAGTCTCTTTGATACCTCCTTCCCCAGCTGTTCTATTCTGAGCTGAACAAACCCACCTCCCTCGGAGGGGGGCCATTCTTCAGCCCCCAGTCATCTTGGTGGCCCCATGCAGAACTCAGTCCAGTTTATCAATGTTTTTGCTGTATGGGGGGGAACACCAAAACTGGACTGAGTGCTCTAGGTAGGATCTAAAAGTATTGAATAAAGGGGTCTGAATACTTCTCTCCATCTACCTCCTGCAGTCCTGATAGTACAGCCCATGATGCTGTTTGCCACCCTTGCTCTCAGGGCACATTGCTGGCTCCTGTTCAGTTTATTGTCTTATGGAGACCCCCCAGATCCATTCCTTAGCCAGACAGTCACCAGCATGTGTCACTGCAAGGTGCACTTCCCTCCCTGCTGCGGGGATTTACATGTGTCCTCGTTTTTTGTAAGGTTTCTGTTTGGCAGCTCTGCCTTTGAACACCAAGACTATGCCCCCCAAATTGGTGTCATCTGCAAACATGATGAGAAAATATTCTGTCCTCTTGCTTGTTCATTCATGAAGATGTTGAGCACATAGACCTGTCTCGTGATAGACATGTTTTGCATAAAAGAGCACTTGAAAATTTAGAATGTTTGCTGCCCAGTGTTAGCAGTATTGAGATAAAATATTTCATAAATTCCATAGTGTAACTTCATCCTATACTGCTTCAGGCTCCACAAGTAATTCTGACTTACTAATGTACTTTATGATTCTTTAAAGACAGTAAAGGTAAATATGTGTCTTATTTTTAAACTGCAGAATACAGTAAGGAGTAGAAGTAGCCTTCTTCATTTTATAGTAAGAGCATTATAATTGCAAAATGTTTGTAAGAACCCTCCGTTCAGGCAGTTTTCCTTGAATGTTTTCTAGGCTGTTTTATTAAATTTATTAAGTTTTTTGCATTTTTATTTAACAGATTCTGTACTGGCTCCTGTAACAATTCTGTCCTGTGAATGTGTTACAGCACAGTATTATGCTTAGGCATAAAGACTTTTAAGAAGATAGTGTCTTAGTGAAGAGCGGATTTCCCCATTGAACAGAATCACACACCCAGTTCAGGTGTGACCAGGTCTCCTGAGATCTCTTGGTGCCCCAGTCACTTCAGTGGGGATCACAAAGTGTGTAATTGCATACTGTGTGACTGACCAGGAAAGGGAGGAAAAGGCCTGTCAGTGTCAGCCAGACAGCACTGCAGACATCTGTGTTGGGTGTACAGAACTTTTTTTCTTAAAGGTTTTTTTTTCCTTACAGTTAGTACAACCATAGAATCATAGTATGGGTTGGAAGGGACCTTTAAAGGCCAGCTCCTGCCATAAGCTGGGATGTCTTTAAGTAGACCAGGTCGCTCAGAGCCCTGTCCAGTCTGGTCTTGAATGTTTCCAGGGATGGGGCATCCACCATGATCTGGGCAACCTGTTGCAGTGTTTTGCTGTCCTTACTGTAAAATCTCTTATATCTAGTGTAAATTTACCCTCTTGAAGTTTAAAACCCATACCCCTTGTCCAGCTCTTACTAAAAAGTCTGTCCCCATCTTTCTTACAAGACAGCTTTAAATACAGAAAGGCCACCATGAGGTCTTCCTGGAGCCCTCTCTTCTTCAGGCTGAATCATAGAATGGCTTGTGTTGCAAAGGACCTTAAAGATCATCTAGTTCCAACCACCTTGCAAAACATAACTAAAATAGGTGTGTATATGTAGTTACTTGTGTATCTGTATATATTGAAAGATCACATCCAAACCAAACCACAGTTGCCATATCTGGGCCATATTGTTATGTAGGTTACACTGCAGCCCTGTAAGCTGTTGCACTGATTAGGCTGAGGCTACCAAGTGACACTGGGAAGAAATTATTTGGGGTTATTGTAGCCTTGATTCCTAACAAATTTTGGCTAATTTGCTGGCTTTGCTTTTTTATATATTAGATTTCCCTTTATTCTTCAGACTTATATTTCTGTAACTGCTTTTGGAACAATCTATTAATTTTATTTGCCTCAGTTTTCTGACACTTATCCTTTTTCTTTCTTCTGTGTACCAATTGCAGATCATGAAGAGTGAGGTACTGAGAGTGACCCATGAGCTCCAGGCCATGAAAGACAAGATCAAAGAAAACAGTGAAAAGATCAAAGTGAACAAAACCCTGCCCTACCTTGTCTCCAATGTTATTGAGGTGAGGGTGGTAGGCTTTTACGTACTGACATGAGAAGTGTGTGCAATTTATAGTGGCAGGCAGCAAGGCAGGGAGCTCATCAGGCATTCAAGGCCTGGAGTATTCTCAGATTACCAATGCTGCCAGAGCCAGGACTTTCAGGTTTTTCTCTTGTTTTCATTTGTGACCTGGAAGTGCACACCTCTTGCCCAGTTGTTCTCTGGGTCATTCCTTAGGCTTTGGGTACTGTTAATCTGTACTTAACAACCATCAGAGGGTGGCACAGCCCTTCTGAGTGTAAACTTGAGCATCTGAGATTGGACACATGCTCTCTGTAACTTGTGAAACAGCAAATGAAAGGCCGTGGCTCTTTTAATCCATCACATTCTTTTTCTAATTCAGTAATTCTGATGAGAGGAAAAAGAATGCTCATAGTTTGCTATTAAAAATGGGATTGCTTTGTACTACTGTTTAAAAACTTAATGAGCTTAAGCCCTAATGTGAGCTGCTGTATGGGAGAAGGAATCATTGCCATTAGCTACTGCTTTGTTCTGGATTTTGTAAGGTCTTTCTATGCACTATTGCATGATGCTTCATAAGCAAGGGAAGAAATCAATTTTTACAGGAGGGCTTTAATGCTTTCAGTATTCTACTCCTGATGGATGATGGAAAAGTTTTATTTCTTCTAATGTATGTATGTTAGAAGCATTAATCCTGGGATCATCCTGCTAGCCTGGTTACATTGTTATGAACTCTTTCACCCTGGTTTTCAGCTGCTGGATGTTGACCCAAATGACCAGGAGGAGGATGGAGCAAACATTGACCTGGATTCCCAGAGAAAGGGCAAGTGTGCTGTAATCAAGACCTCTACACGTCAGGTAAGATCCATGTGCCCATCCAGCTGTAAGGTGTGATGCAAAGGATCTTCTCCTGGTACATCTGGTTTTGCTTACTTTGATTTCTTTTTTACAGACATATTTCCTGCCTGTTATTGGGTTGGTTGATGCTGAGAAGTTGAAACCTGGAGATCTGGTGGTGAGTGATTCTATTGTGATAATTGGATATGATGGTGACCAGAAAATTGCGTATGTCTTGCCTTGAAGAAAGAAGACAAATCTGTCCAGATTTCCCCAAGACCATTTCTCTACTAAAATTTTCATAGCTAGGTGTTATGGGTTCAGTTACTACTGTTTGTAGTAAAGAAAAGCAGTTTGGGGTGTGTGTCTTTTATACATACAATTAGGTGGTGAAAGTTTAGAGACCACTTAGTAAGTTTTTTAAACCCTGTCCTTTTATTGTAAATAAACTGGACCACTCGTTTAAAAGCGACTGTGGCATTTTCCACTCTGCCAAGCTGGGGTGATTCGATGAATGCCAGTGTCAAAGCTGGTTGTTCCTGCATCCTTGAGGTCTAGTAAATCAGCTTTGATTGCATGTTTATTAAGTGCTATCTGAGGGAACTTGTTAAAAGCAAAGGACTTGTGTTTACAGGGGGTGAACAAAGACTCTTACTTGATCCTGGAGACTCTGCCTACAGAGTATGATTCACGGGTGAAGGCCATGGAGGTGGATGAGAGGCCCACCGAGCAGTACAGTGACATCGGGGGGCTGGATAAACAAATCCAAGAGGTGATACTTTATGTATAGTTTCTGCTGTGACTGTGGAAAACAGTCTTTGAACTTCAACTCTAGAGCAGACAGCCTGGATCTGTGGAGAAGAATGCATTTATGTATTAATATTTTTCTTTTGTTGTAGCTTGTGGAGGCCATTGTCCTGCCAATGAATCATAAGGAGAAATTTGAAAATTTGGGTATACAGCCACCCAAAGGAGTCCTTATGTATGGGCCTCCAGGAACAGGGAAGACACTTCTAGCTCGAGCATGTGCTGCCCAGACCAAGGTAAAAAGAACCCGTGAAAGTGTGTGCAGCCGTAGAATAGTACCTGACAAAGAGTAAGAACACCTACAGGGGAAGAAAGTCATACCCACAAATTGGTGTTACAAAGGCTGGGATTTTCCTGTCTGTTTGCTTGCTTGTTTTAATTTAGGGCTTCTTATAGTACCCAGAAGTGACCCTATTGTGAAAAGAGGCCTAGAATTGATTCTCTTTCACTTCCCAGGCCACGTTCCTGAAGCTGGCAGGTCCACAACTTGTGCAGATGTTCATTGGCGATGGAGCGAAGCTGGTACGTGATGCTTTTGCTCTCGCAAAGGAAAAAGCTCCTTCCATCATCTTTATTGATGAACTAGATGCCATTGGCACTAAAAGGTGAGCTCTAGTCCATGTCGTAAAGTTCTTGGGAGCTGCCTAGCAGCCTCCTTTGCCTGTGTATGTAAGCGGAGCCTTTTAAAGCATGGGTTACTCAGAGAGTGTGAACACAGTCACAGATGGATAGCAGTTGCCACAGTCCTTGGGCTCAGGAGCAAAGTTTGTCAGACTTTGGATGTGTCTGATAGCCTCCTGCTTTATAAAACTGTTTTCTGATCACTGCACCTGGAGATGTTCACCCTCATTTACTACGTGGGCCTGGACAACATAAGCCTCATTCAGCTGTTATCACTAAATAAGTCTTAGGTGCTGCTGACGGTTACTCTAGTTGCAGTCCTCATCATGATAGAACTGTAGTTTTAAGGAAAAATTTGGAACACCTCAGCCAAGGAGCATGACCTGCAGTCATTCCCTGTTCTGATGTGATTAAAAACATAGGGACAGGGTGGTCAGGTTCATACTGACAGTTTTATCCTTGTTTCCCCTCAGGTTTGATAGTGAGAAGGCCGGTGACCGGGAGGTGCAGAGGACCATGCTGGAGCTGCTTAATCAACTTGATGGTTTCCAGCCCAACACACAAGTCAAGGTTGGGAGCTAGCAGGGAGTGCTGCTGAGGTCCAGGGCACTCTAGCAAGGGTTGGAAAGCAATGTCCAGGGAAGAAGCTTGATGAATCTTTGGGGAAGAGAGGCCTGTCTTCCATGTGCTTCACACTGATGATCCTACTTCTGCTTAGGTGATTGCTGCAACCAACCGGGTTGATATCTTGGACCCAGCTTTGCTCCGCTCTGGACGATTAGATCGAAAGATTGAGTTCCCAATGCCTAATGAAGAGGCCAGAGCCAGAATTATGCAGATTCATTCACGCAAAATGAATGTCAGGTATGGCCTTCTGGGGCTCTTTTTGTCACTCACAAGCGTACCTTAAGGCTGAGAAGTGGTTGGCAGTCACTTGTTGGGAGCTCACTGTAGGGCTGAGGAAACACCCTACATTGCTTTTTCTATTTGGTACATGTTCTCAGACTTTTTTTCCCATTTGCTCATATCAGCCCTGACGTGAACTATGAGGAACTGGCTCGCTGCACAGATGATTTCAATGGAGCCCAGTGCAAAGCTGTGTGTGTTGAAGCGGTAAGTATTCCTCCATAAGAATAGCAGTGAGGGTAGGGAAATGTGAAAGCTAGAATGGAGCAGCTATTTGGAACTGGTGTGGTGCTCATATTCCCTCTCTAAATACTGTCTCATTGGGCAGGGGATGATTGCCCTCCGCCGTGGAGCTACAGAGCTCACCCACGAGGACTACATGGAAGGAATCCTGGAGGTTCAAGCAAAGAAAAAAGCCAATCTGCAGTACTATGCCTGATCCCTGCCCAGTCAAGGTTGTGGCCTTGGCAGAGGACAGGAACAGACTGGACTGTATCACTTACTTTCTGTCTGGAAAAAATAAAGCATTTTTTCCCCTTTAAAAACAAATCCATGATGTGTTGGGGCTGTTGCCCTTGCTCGGTGGTTCTACATCTGTGTAAAGGAAGGCTAAAAGCCTCCTGTGCACTGTGCCCACCATGCTGACTTTGGACCCTCCTCCAACTAGCACTGGATTAAACCCTGCTCTGATACTCTCTCCTGAGGACCAAGAGGCTATACCGCAGTAAGTGTACTGTGACATTGATGACCTGCAGCTCAGACAGCATCGCCGGTTCTTGCCTGCGCAGCCAGTGAACAGCCTGCAGCGTGGTTAGAGTTTGAAACTTTTGAACACTCAATTTGCAAGGGTGAACATGATTCACACATGAATGATGTTTTAACTTTGTCACTTGCACTTAACTCTTGAAGCTTTAACACTGTTGCTGGTATGTGTATGTGAGCTCTCTGAGGAATCAGTCAGGTCATTAGTCATAAAGAATTCGAGGTTTCATCCACTGAGCAAGTCTTTCAGTACTTTTAATGCCAGTTGAGAATTACAACTTCCATTTAAAAATTACACTTTTCATAAATACACTGACTTTAGCATTAAGTATCTTACATGCCACTGTATTGTATTTTAAATACAATGTAAACATCTCCAAATGCTGGCCATCTCATCTTTACCTGTGCAGTTTTTGGACGCTTGGGAGAGGGGCGGGGATGTGAGAAGGAAAAAAAGAATAGATGGATGAAAGAAAAAAAGCACTCCAAAGTACTTTGGCTGATGTTCCTGAGTTAGCCCTAGTACTTGTGCTGGTACCAAGGTCCTTAGTGCTCATTTTGGAGAGGGATCTTGTTCCAGCAGAACATGCGTGTTCTTGACACGCTGCGCTCAGGGCATTTGACAGTGGAAGGGGCAGAAGCCACACGTTCCTGAGGAAAATACACTGTGGTTCCTTTGGACACTAATGTTAGATGGGGCTGTACATCTGCTATTTTAGCAGTACTGTTATTTGAGCTCAGGGAGAATTACTCATCTCCTTTCACAGAGCAGGAGTTGCACCTAGAAGTTAGTTCAGAAGTGAAAGTTGATCCTGGCAGCTCATACTATGACACATTTTGGGAAATGTACCTCTGGTGGAATAGTTAAAAGCTGCATGTTGCATACATTTCCCCATTAAAACAAGGGTATGTTAGTTAGCCAGATGAGTAACCTTCACTGCGTAAGAAGCTGAGAAAAACTTTCCTCTGCTTTCCCAGAGTCCATAAGAGTTTTCTTGGAGTCTTGCTGCTAAGTTACAGCTAGCTCCTTTTGGAAATAGATTGATTAGTGAGTAAATAGCTGAATCCACAGCATGGAATAGCACAGGTTTCTGATTTAAATAAATTAATACTAAGAATGGGCTAATTCTTTGGCCTAAACCTCGGCTTGGATCAAGGTTCTTTTGGGAAAGGATGGCCTGAGCCAACACCAGACATGCCTGTTGCAAAAGTGTTCAAGCCAACTTCACTTAGCTCCTTGCCCTAAATTGGGTCTGAATTATACAGACCTGCAGCAATAGAGTTGGTGCGTAAACATCCCTTACAACTGGACAATAACAGGACCATGGAGGTACAGTTCAAAAAACAGCACAAAAAAAGACACTATCTTGGACTTAATCCCTTGTAAACAGAAGAAAAACAAATTGAAAGAACTGTCCCCCTTAAACCATCAATGATCAAGTTGCCAATAATTCAAACCTGGAGTTACTTGCAATGTCCGTGTCTGCGACTGGAGGCTGTAGCAGCGTCCCATGGGCTGGCATTTGGACAGCTCTGGCACTGCTCTCCACACGCTGACATGCCACCTCTTCCTGGTGTTAACCCACAGCTCTGCCCAGGCTGTGCTTTCCAGAGTCTCTCCTCGCTCTCTCTGGGGTCACACGGCCCCATTTTCTTGTCTGGGTTTTTGTACGGATGCCCGGGAGGTGTTGAGCGATGGGGCCAAAGTGCAGAGGAACCCAGCCAGCAGGGTGAGGCCCAAGCCCCCCCAGGCACAGAACATGGACCAGCCATAGCCATGACTGATGTCCTCTGGCAGCCCATAGACGTAGCGAGGATAGCGGGATAGCTCAAAATTGATCCCAGCTACGCATGTGCAGAGTGAGATGATACAGCAGGTACCTGCAGGAGAAAAGCAAGAGGGTTCTACACTGCCCTCAGACAGGTTAATTATGCTCTGGTTTTTCCCTCAGTATTTTCAAAGTCATGCATTTTCAGAATAAAGAATTACTCTTGGGGTTTTTTCTGCAGTCCTACCAGCACTCTCCTTATAAGGCAGAGGGAAAAAAAAAGAAAGGAAAATATGTAGGACTACAGGATACCTTGCTTTACAAAAAGCCAGTACTACCTTAGCACCTTTAATTGCAATTTTGAACTCAGTCATAGTTCATCATGCTTTGATTCTCCTAAGACTATTTCCAGTGTCTAATGTCATCAGATTCCAGACAGTACTTGGCCAGTTTCTCCTATGAAAGGTAATTAGCTGACTGAATCCCAGGGCTGCAACGTGCAGCACTTTTTGGATTCCACTAGGAGCACCCACACTTCTGCCAACTGCACCCTAGGCCCACAAAGCATGCCCAGATTTTTGTCATCTGCTACACATTCACTGAACAACTGTATAGGGAGAAAAAGCCCAAGAAGGCACAAGGCACACCACTATGTTTAATATACACTACTACACTAGACTCCAGGTCTATACTGCCCATTTTCAAGTTGAAAAACCAAAGTTCAGAAAAACCTTTGGTCATACAGAAGCCTGCTTCCACCCAAAACAAAGAGACGTAACAACCCTGGCAAGCAGTGAGCTCACATCCTTATCATTGAGCCGATGTCCTCCCAGGCTTGGACTTCATCATTACATGAAGATCTAAGCATCTTTGAGTACCAGAAAGGTGCTCCACATTAAGTTATGTTTGTTTGTTATGATTCCTAAGGAAAACTGGGCTAAGCTGTCTGACAGGAGCCACAGGTTGCACACTCGGAGCAAGCCAGAGGACTGTGCTCATTGTGCACATGGTCCCCGTGGCTACACACCAGCTCTCTAGAGCAGAAGGCTCATACACACACATTAGGGTCTACTAAGAAACATGCAGTACCCATGCAGGCACAGGTCCTGCCCAGTGCTGGAAGTAGTAACTGCACTGTGCTGACAGTTTGCTGCACTGTGCTGACAGTTTGCTGCACTAAGTAACTGCTTCATGTAGTCGTGGTGGGCTGATGTTACTTTTATTTTTACAAGGCAGCAATACTGAATGTGGTGACTTGAGCAGAAGCAAAAGGCTCTCACCTCCCATTAGGAAGAGCAGCCCAGCCACATACTGCATGAGCTCCTGCTGTTTGCAGCAGCCCAGCACACCAATGATCCACCCAAACAGGATGATGGAGACTGCCATGCCAATGAAGCCAGCTGTCATCCTCCGCAGATCTGAAGGAAAAGAAAAGCAAGACAAAAGACATGAAGATGGCAGTACCAAGGGAAAACAGCCAGTGCAGAGGCCAGATGTGGATTTACTGGTTCTAAAGTTTATACTTCAACCATGGACTTCTCCTTCCGTAGCTTCTTGGAGGTAGCTTGCCCATTACACTGAAACAAAGGGAATCCATGTAAAATGGCTGCATTGTGCTGTGCACTGTGTAACTGGAGAACATTTCTGTCCAAAGTACCAGCCAAATGCTCCCCAGCATGGCACAGAAGGGGTGCATCACAAACTCATGCTAGTACTGCAAGCTGTAAGGGCTTTTTCTCTCTCTCTCTCTCTTTTTTTTTTTTTTTTTTTTTTTTTTGTGCTGTGGCATCTTTCTTTCTTTGGGATAGAGTTTGTTGGGGGAGAAAATTTTCTGCTGAAAATAGAAACAGAAGAATCAAGAGGGGACACTGGAGAGGACAAAAGGATTAACGTATGGGAGGCACACAGTGTGAACTGAAAAGAGGAATAGTGGGAGGACAGAAGCAGACAGCAGATCAATACAATATTATGGGAACAACTCCAGTAACAAGCTCTAAAAAAAAGCTTGGGTACCATTGCTATCCATAGTAAAATTGCTGTTCTTGTCTCTTCCTAGTTCAGTCTCCAGCTGAACTAGGATTTCCTTGGCACTGAGTCTCACATGACAGGGGCTATGTTGAATTATGTGGGCAATGGAACAAAAAAACAGAAGCGGGAGCAAAAAAAACCGATTAAATCATTCTCAGTTACAGGCTACAGTTCAGTTATCTGTGTGGGAAGGACTTGGGCATGAGGCAGCTTGTAGGCCAGGTGCTGGTGCAAAGACAAACTGAGATGTTCCCTAAAAGAACTGGTCACCAGGAGGTTGCATCAGTTCACTGGTGTGCACACAGAAAGTTGCAACAGGATCTATACAGTGATGCAGCACCTGTGCTGTAAGCCAGCTAGGAACTGCCTGTGCCCAGATCCAGAATATGACGACACCTTGCAATTCACTACATACATCTGTATTCCTGAATTCCCAGCTTTAAGCCCCTCCAAATCCCATGTCTCTTTCCAATCATACATGCAAGGCCGCTTGCACTTCCTCACTAATCAATCTGTATCTATGCTTAGAGCCCAGTGCCATGCCTAGGATGAGGTGATCCCGAGCCCTCAGCTGGCATTGCATTAAGGCATTTAGTGATGCAAACATTGCTGAGCCCTGCTCTGGGCTACTTACGGAGCGCGTGCCACTCATCCTGCCGGATGGTGTTGGTGATGTTGATGGGCAAGTTGCGAGGCAGAGAGCTGGAGGTGTAGTGGTACTTCACAGCAGTGCAGCGCTGAATAACTCCTGTGAAGAGACATCAGTGTGAAACAGCATGAAAACCCCTTGGCCTTGCACGTGCTGCTGGGTTGGCTAGCCCAGCAGGGCTCGCACAGGGAAGCCTTCATTCAGTAACAGGGCAAATGTAGCCAAAAAAGAGCTGTTTACTTCAAAGGCTTTGGGATTAGGAGGAGAGAACCTACAAAGAAACACCAACTAAGCAGGAGCCAGGTGTCTCTCCAAGAAGCAACAGCTGAAGTTAAACAGTAATGACAGTCAGGAAAAACATGTCTAAAAGCTTTCTAGAGGAACTGCTATGATCTTTTTTGGGATGTCTAAGGAGACAAGAATGTGGCCAAGCACCAACAGGACCGCTTTATCTCTAAGAAGACAAAATTGTAACACTTTGAAAATTTCGAATGAATGCTGGAAAGTGAACTGCATAGGAGAATCTTTTGAATTCACTCCAATAGTCATTGGCTCTTTGCTTTACTTTCAATGAACAGTAGTATCCAGGTAGAATACTATGTTTCCATTATAGCTTAAAGAAAAGTGTACCCCAGATGTAAATGTGAACTTACAAGTACGCTCTTCTTGAAAAGGATTTTTAATTTAGAAATTGGGGGAGATAAACATGGATGATGGAGTAGAAGAGAGCCACCAGAAAGATAAAAGAGCTAAATAGTAGAAAAAGTTCCTCTTAAACAGTGGCTACAGGGCCATTACCGCTATTTGAATGTTGGAGCAGAAGAACCATTCAAAACAATTTTTAATTTAGAAATTGGGGGAGATAAACATGGATGATGGAGTAGAAGAGAGCCACCAGAAAGATAAAAGAGCTAAATAGTAGAAAAAGTTCCTCTTAAACAGTGGCTACAGGGCCATTACCACTATTTGAATGTTGGAGCAGAAGAACCATTCAAAACAATCAACTGGCCAGTGAGCTAATTAGGCTGGTGAACAATCACTAGCAGGGAGCTGCAGATTCAGTGATCAGCTTTGCAAAATACACTAGAAAACCCAGGAGAAGAATTGAGCTTTCTGTGGCTCTCACAGCAACGAGAAGCTTGATTTTGTTCTCTAACAATGTTCACTGGGACTGTACTGACCTGCTTTCTGCAAGGACCTGCAAAGAGGAAGCCCCCATTTCACAAGATCAGAAGCTGCATATGAGAGGCCCGGGCAAATCCAGCCATCAGGCCAGGGAGGGAAAGGTGATCTGAATTTCCTCCCATTTCAAGCAGGCTCCAATTCTCAGCAGTGCTTCTCACCACCCCTTCCCTGGCTGTAGCTCCCTGCTGCTTCCCCAGCACCACAGAGCACTTCCAGCTGCACACAGTACACAGAGGTGCTGCCCTTCACCTGCAGCCAGTGGCCCTCTCCTACTGAGCAGTTCTCCCTCCTTGCACTTACCTCAGGAACAAGGCTGTGGAGCCACCTGAGCCAATGATCAGCAAGACAACCCAGTGTCAGAGGCTGCCAGTTCATTTGCAAAGGCTGCAGACATCTGAGTTAAGAACTTAGGCCATACACAACACATCACAGTAGCTAATCAAATTTCACCTGTGACTGCTGACTGAGCTCAATTTCAATATGGACACGATTTGCATGGGTTGTTGAGAAATATGTAAATACAACAAACTAATGACATCAGATTTCAGATTATAATGCACTGCATTCATTAAAAGTATTATTTATGCACTTACATTCCTGACCATAAAAGTAGTGCATATGAAGCAGCATTTTAAATAAGAGCAAGGATTACTATTTTTATAGCTCATTAAAGAAAAAGCAAAAACTAGAGACGTAAATCCCTTATGATCAAAGCTATGGACTTCTCAGCTTAACACAACACTAAGAAAAATATTGGCTCTTTATTATTCCAAGAGTTTAACATGTAAACTAAAACTAAAACCTCTCCACCTTCACATACAAAACTGGTTATTTAGAAATTTTTGGATATCAATTCATTCTGCCTCTGGTTTAAAACCTGTACACCTAATCCTTTCTTCCCAAGAATTCAAAGTGCTAATTTTATATAGTTAGCACATACAATTACATTACATTAAAACAGCAAATTTACAAAAAAAAAATTAAAAAAAAAAATCTCAGGAGTGCACAGATTTCAGGGCTTTAGCTCAGTGCAGACCTCTAATCCATAGGCTTGGTAACAGCCTTTGATTACACCAGCACAAGTCATTTTTCCAACAAGATTCCATTTTCCCAAGAGCACAGGCTGGATCCACTCTAATGTGAGCCACTACAGGCAAAACAAGGGAGGCCTCTCTCTGCAGATCTTCTATAAAAGTTGAAATAGGCAGGCAAGACAGTCAGGGACTTGGAGAAGCAGTGAGTATGATCTCAGCTGGATACCTAAGCCACTTTCTACCAGGAAATTTTAACACGCACCCAGGCAACCTTCAGAACCTCGATTTTGCATTTGCCATCACTAGTCTGTGTTTCCCATTTTTTGAGTGAATCTCTAGGTCTCACTTGCAGAGATGCCATGCACTCAAATATGCACTCCACAGGACTGCATTTAAAGTCATATAACACTTTGTTCTCTAAGTACTCAAGAAAAAAGTAAAAATCAAAATCAGGTTTGCAGTCTAAAGTTGTTGTTAAGTAAAAGGTGTTTCAAAGGTACTCCAGTAAGTCCTTGGACCTGAGCCTTACAGACCTGAAACTGCAGTCTATAAAATAGGGACAGCATCCTGCCCTCCATTGCAGAAACCTGCTAGCAAAGTGATCTCCTTTTTGTTTACAACACACTCGGACAAGTACCATAAGAAAGCCTGCCAAAATTAAAACTTTTGCCTTCAGGCAAGGGCTTGAATAGAAGAGAGTCATGTGGTGAACAACAAGTGTGTGTTGTCTGTTTTGGCACACAACTACATTGGGAATACAGGACAGAAAGAGGCAGGTGCTTCCTCCTCCTCCAGGTCATTAGTTAACCACAAAGCACACATCCAAGAAAAAGGTTAGGTGGACAGCCTGATGCCAGCATTTCTAAGGGCTTTAACAGAACACTGTGAGAGTCACATTGCATGTACCATTTTCTTGATTAAAAAATAAACATGAACGGCATCCAGCAGTGTCACACTGACACTTTCACGGCCCAGCTACATTCCTGTGCCTTCTCACAGCCAACATTGTTTCTAACACCTTGTCCTCAACATGGTTTTCTTACCCCTCAGGATTTCAACTGCAGACAGGTTCCCCTTGGAACTCACACAGCCCTTGGAAGAGTGTAAGTGTCTCTGGACGAGTTCTTTTTCCTGATTGAAGACCAAGGATGGGAAAGGTCAGAAAATGCTTGCTAGACTAGCCAGATAGCCAGGCAGAGCGCAGGCCCCTTGTTCCTAAGCTGCCAGAAACATGGAAACACCAACCCTGCTGGGATATATTCAGTCTGTAATCCTGGGCTTAGCACACCCTGATTTTCAGTTTAGTTTTTGTCTCCAACTTTGAGACATACAGTTTTTCTTTACACAATGTGCCAGAGGTTTATGAAGAAACAGAGGGGTTAATTTTCAATCCTGCTGTGTGGCCCAGTATCAGAGCAGTCTGACTCTCACACTGGGAGAGACTCCCTACTGCCCACGAGCAGCCACAGCCAGTTAGCAACTAAATACCATGTGTGGCCTGGCCCTCCCCTCCTCCTTCATGCCCCAGGACCAATTGCCATTAAAGCTTCCTGGCATTTTCCTACCATTTCTGCCCAGGATTGTAAGGAGCACCACAGGCATGGATTCACTCTGTCCACACTGTCACCCAAGGGCCACCAGATCAAATGAATCAACCTTCCTTTAAAATTCCACAGGAACTCTTACAGATCCCACTGACAGAACATACTTACCAAGGACCATGACCAAACACATCAAGTTTATTAAACATGCCACTTTAACAGATCCTCCACAGACCTCACAGGCAATCTTGTAACTCTTCCCACTTCCCATCAGTCAGAAAGAATGGGAAGTACAGACACCAGGACTGAGCAGTTTTCTCTCAAGGCCCTCATTGTGGCCCCAAACTGGTGTGTTCTTCTGCTTAAGCATCCAGTGGTTATCCTCACTTTCTCAGCTACATTGTGGTACCAAGAAGACTTTTCAGTATATATGAGATGTAACAGTCCCACCCCAGAGACTTTTCAGAGGAAGACTTAAAAGCAATAAAATCCCTGGTTTATCAACAGTGATGAACCTTTTATTTTTTAATTCCTTCACTTTAGGGATGTTAAAGCACACGTTGTTCAATGGGCCCACCAAGTCATCCAAAGCAGCCTGTTAGAATCGATCTTTCCCAATTCATCATCTTCTACTGTCACCATTTTGTAAGCAACACTTATTTACTCTACCAATAGGTAGAGAAGACCCCTAAACAACATATAATGAATCCCTCCAGGACCTTTCTACTTAAGTCCATGCAGATGGCTGTTGTTGTAGCATCAGTTACTGAATGTGGAATCCACACAGCACAGGCTCTACAAGATGACGTGTAGTGCTCCTGATCTTACACTCAGAGAACCTCCCATATGTGCACAGAGATCCTCTCAGTTTCCCCACCAAATGGTTCAGTTCTTTGCCTTCTACCTCTTACTTATTGCTAATCTCTATTTTTCCCATGTGGTTTTTACATTGTTCCTTCTTTTGCCTTTTAATTGTATCTTTGAAATGAAACTGTGTAGTTTTTCACAGTTCCAAAATAGTAATTTTGCATTTTAAGAAAAATCTCACATATCATTCCCATCTTACATTTAAACATTTCCCACCTCTCAGTTTTGCACTACATTTTCTGACTAGTTTTTTTCCTTTTAAATACATGAAGTGAATATATCTTCCTTTTTTTAATATCCCAGATATATAAATGGATGCTTGTATATGCATCATTAGCTACAATGCTCAAGTATGCAAGTTTCCATGAAACTGCTTTGTATTAATAGCAGTAGATTAGATGGACTAGAAATCCATGGAATTATCTATATGAGTAAGTGTATTTATGGACTTAAGTAATTTATTCAGAATTCAGGAGAGATGCAGAAAGGAAAGAAATCTTATTCCAGAGAGACTAGAAAAAAAATGGAGACTATAAACCCAAACCAAAATTACCACAGAACTGTGGGAAAAAATAAAATTTACTCCTCTTTCACGAAAAGACCATAAAAAATATCTAGATTAAGGAATACTAGGAATAAAGAAAGGCATCACACATCACCAAAGAGCTAGCTGAAAACTTAATGCAAATTGAGGAGGAATAGGGCTTTCAGCAGTGCACAGGAGCAATCTTCAGGTCACACCAGGGGAAAAAATACCTGCTTTTCCTTTTCATAAGCACCAAATCTGGTATCATGCTTCAGAGAACAGCTCAGATGCAGCCACACCTGACCATCAGTCAGAAAAGGCTGCCTAATCCCAGTTGTCAGAGAAAAGACAGACACAGTGGGAACAAGGAAAGGCTGCTAGTAAAGCAGGTCAGGAGAAGGGATAAGAGTCATATCTATTTAAAGATCTGATTCTACAAGAACTATTATTAATAATTTCCCTCTATAAGATGACACATAAATCTTTACAGTAGCAACTGCAGACCTAATAGGCAAAGAATATAAGGGGGGGCAATGCTTTTTGTAGGGAAAGGCACAGTTTTTAATTAGAACAGCTGGGGAAAAAGGAAATAAAGCAGGGAGGAAACATTTTGGATTTAGAGTCTTTCCAGTTTTACCCATCAAACACTGAGAAAGACCCTTGACCACCCTGTAATGGCCTGCATACAGAATGTAGACTCTAGCCTCTCTATGTGACTTGTTGTGGTGTTGGGAAAATACCTCAGAAAGAGAAGTATTGAGGACCAAACTAGTATTCTTACCACCTGTTCCCCCATCTTAGCTAATCTCAGTGGGAGCTGAAAGCATTTTGCTTGATGTGAAGAAAAAAATACATAAATATTTTACATGACAGCCACAATTAATAGAAAGAAATTAATGAGTTCCCTTTTGGTGAAAGGAGTTCAACATGGAAATAAAAATGAAATGACATAAAATGGATCCTAGGAGAATAAACAGAGAAAGAAGCTAAGCACACAGGATTAGTATTTTGAGAAGTAAGAGTCACTGCTGTGCATTGGAAAGAACGGACAAAGACGAGCTGAGATTCACAGTGCCAGTCCATCCAGGCTCTGCTGTGCAGGACTGGCGTCACAGTTGGAAGCCAAGCTGAAGAACTGCTCTCGCTTTCTTAAGATAGCATTTCCATTTTGTGCCTCAATGGAAGCACTTTCCCCAACTCCTACTCTCTCTGCGCTAATATGTACCTGCTGGAACACGAAGTCCTGTTATTTATCATTAACCATACATAACCCATTGACTTCATGGGTCAGCCCACTACGTTATTTGTACCATCAAATGCAGGACTTTTATTTATACCTCATGGCCTGCTTGGCTTTGTACCATGTGCCACAATAGTAGCAGATCCATAGCTTTCTCTCCTTTCACCCCTGGGGCCCTGAGTGACATCTGCCACCATGAAAGCCTGGCAATCTACTGCAGCAATGAGAGCTCCCTCATGCTAGAATGGGAACAACAGGTCCCTTTCACCTTGCTGCAAAAATCACAGTGCTGTCAACAACACTGCATGTTTCTCAGCACTCAATTAGAAGAAAGTATCGGGGTTAAGAGGACGCCCACCGAGAGTCAGGCCCTGCACTGGGCCCCCGAAGGGGCTCTCTGAGGACGCGGTCCCACCCAGCACTGCAGCATTTCTAGCAGAGAGGGAGGCGCACAGGACCCGGGATGGGGTCAGCGCCGCGCTCGCCGCTTCCCGCACGCCAGGGACTCTTGGAGCCACGGGTCGGCCGGGCTCCATCCGCGCCCGCCCGCCGGCCCGGTTTCGCCCTGGCAGCGGCAGCCGCCGCCCCGCCCGCAGCCCCGGCGGCACCGCGCTCAGCACCACGGACAGCGGCGGGGCCGCCGCCGCCCCCCGCCCCCGCACCTTTCCGGATGAGCTCCTCGCTGTCCGGCTCGTAGCCCGCGCGGTGGCAGCGCCTCCAGAGCCCCGAGACGGTGGAGTTGAAGCGGCGGCCGCAGTGCGAGTCCAGCGCGGCGGAAGCGGCGGCGGCCGGGGCGGGGGCCGGGGGACGCCCGGGCAGGAGCGCCCGCGGGGGTCGGGCGCGGAGCGGCAGGTGCGAGCTGGGCGCCGACATGGAGCCGGGCGGGTCGCTGCGCTTGTGGCCGAAGCCGCGGCAGCGCTCGCGGTGCCGCCGCGCGTCTGTCTCGTACCAGGAGTCGGTGCCGATGGCCACGGCCAGGAGGGCGAGGGCGGCGGCGGCCAGGAGCAGCCCGGTACCGCTCAGCGCCTGAGCCGCGGCCGCCATCTTACCGCGCCGGGGGCGGCAGGGGCGGGCGCTTCCCTGCAGCCCGGCTGGGGCCGCCGCCCGCGGCACCGCCCCCGGAAGGGACGGGTCCGCGCCCCCCGCGCCGCGGCACCGCGCCCGGCTCGGTCCCGTAGCGCGGCATCCCCCGCGCTCGGCCTCACGGGGGTCCCGAACCGCCCCCGCCGCGGCGCCCGGCTCCTGCTCCGCGGACCGAGGGCCCCTCCCTTGGCGGAGCCCGTGGCCAGGGCGGTGCGGGGGTGGTCGCGGGCAGCTGTCGGGGGATGGATGACCGGAGGAAGGGGTGAACGGACCCTCCGAGCCTTTCCGCCGCCTCCTCTGGCCTGGCAGTCGCCCGTCCCGCTGGCTTGCCCAGGGCAGAAGGGCAAAGACCAGCCCTGCTCAGACCGCGGGAGCCAGCAGTTTTTCAAATGTACACGAAATGCAAACGCTACCCGCAACATCATTTGTTGGCTTTTGGATTATGACTTCTCCACCCTTCATTATCAGTTAATGGAAAATAAGGCCTGAAAAATGTCCATCTATTTTATGCAATGAGAAGCAGATTAAATCCAAGCCATTAGTTAAATGCAGCATTTATAAGGGCACAAAATCCCTCTGATTCCACTTGTTGTATAGGGCTTGTTCCTCCAGCT
The DNA here is from genome assembly GCF_027477595.1 of Haemorhous mexicanus. Classification (NCBI taxonomy): domain Eukaryota; kingdom Metazoa; phylum Chordata; class Aves; order Passeriformes; family Fringillidae; genus Haemorhous; species Haemorhous mexicanus. Next base: position 25,866,388 of record NC_082346.1, read on the forward strand.
GCAGCACTACCAGTCAGTCCCCAAAGCCAGTTGTTAGGGCATTGTCTCATCAATTCTGGCCTCCAGATAAAATCATCTAGTGATATGCTATGCCTAACTACTAATTTAATGTCCAGTTTTGAAATCCTTAGCTTAGTAGTTTTAATAGGTTCCCAGGAGCAAATGCTCAAGTGTAGGAGATTCTGATCCTTTCTCCCTGCCACCACCTTCCCCTTGTCACTTCTTGGTGTCTCGGCCACACTGAGCACAACCTAAACACCCTCCCCAGCACTTCTCCCAGCAACACTGCCCAGCAGAGAGTACTGCTTATCTCCCCTGAGCACTCTGCCTGGTGGAAACATGCAGCAGCCTCAGCTAAAGCTTGTTCTAACCACATTTCTGCATGATCCTCTTCGGCAGTTTGCACTGGACAGATGGGATTACCATCCATGCAGCTGCACACTGGTGCCTGCAAGGCAGACAAATTGAAAGGGCTGCTGTCAAAAGAATTTTCTTACACATACCAGATAAATTAAGTCTGCCACAGCAAGAATGAAAAATAATTTTCAAATACAATCACTGCTCTAGCTAACATGGAAAAATCCTTCAATTGTAATAGCTCTTTCCCGGAAAGATCCAAATACTCACATTTCCTAAGTCTGCAATCCTATTATGTCACCTTACTCTCCATATGAGCTCCTCAGGCTACAGTTTCAAAAGACACGGGCTTCAGCAACACCATCATCCTACAAAGTTCCCATGAATTAAACTCTATTTGTTCTCCTTTCTGTGCTACTGCAATTGTGTCAGAGGCATTCTTCCCAGAGCCTGTGAAACAGATAGCTGATTAACTCATGATAATTTTGATTACTTTTGAGAAGGAAAAAGGGATGAGGGAGAAAGGCTCATTGCACAGTCCTAAGGGCAGGAGTACCAGCACAGCTCAAGAGTGCAGTGTGGTAAATCCAGGGACAGAGATTCCAAAATGTAGATTACTGGCAAAATCCACAGACTGTGACATCGTGCCCTTGATCACCTACCTACTTTCATCTTCTTCCAGCTCTTGGGTTATGGCTTTTCATTCTTTTTACAGAACACTTTGGCTAAGAAGAGATGTAAATGCACCATTTATAGCTGAAAATCTTCCAAATGAAGGGTGGGATAAGACATTTTCTGAACCCACGTTTTTGAAGGGTAGAGAATTTCCTCTTAGTCCTTTCAGGGCAATTGGAACACACAACCTTTCATGATGGCACCCTTGTCTGACACGGCAGGTATCCAGCTTAGTGTTAACTGAAACCAGACAGGCCTTGAGGGTTTTTGATTTTAAAAAATAACTGATTACAGTCAAATATGATTACAAAACTCTCTGAACAGTAAAGTTACCATGCAAGCTTTCCCCCAAAAGAGGAGAAACTTATTTGGTGATGCTTTTCAGGGAACCAGAGCAGCACTCAAGAATTATGATTCTACCACACTGCTCCTGGACAACAGTTCCATGGCAGCAGAGAGAAGAAACTGGAATAGAACTTTTTCTTTCAACTGTGAAAGTCTGGGGAAAGTCTGACAGCAACCCAGAGTCCAAACTGCTCTAGACTAACCCAGAGATATGTCTGTGTAATTCAAATGAAATTTAAACTGGATTTTTAAATCAAAGGAAAGTAGGAACTTCAAAAAAAGCCTAAACCAACCAAATAAAACAATCCAACAACACAAACCGACATGGAAAACCATTTATTTCATCTCTATTGTCTCCATGCAGAGCAGACCAATACAGATGAAGGGGGAAAATGCATAAGAGCAGCTGAAAAAATAGAGCTAGAAAATACAATTCTCTCTGCATTTCCAAAAGTGACAAATGTGGTGGAGTGATGCTCCATTTTCTCCCAAGGCTCTCAATCCTCAGCCCCAGGGCTGATGCAGTAGAAATCTACTGAACCCCCTCCCTCCCACAACCCCATGCTACCTCCTACCAGGGTATCTTCCCAAGAACCACAGACTATCCATGCCTGTGATAGCAGCCAAGAAAAACAGCTCAGAAATTCTTTGTTCAGTGTCATCCACTTCACATTCCTGAACGCTGAGTATAAAATCCCAACTGTGGTTTTCAGTCTTGGCAAGGCTCAGTGCTGATGCAACAACGCCAACTCATGGGCACTCACCTGGCAATGCCTCAACTTAAATGCCAGCCTTATTTTGGGAAAGACATCTTGAGAAACAGCAGGCACAACTTTCTGTGCAAGCTTGCTTCCTCCAGAGCCCTGTTAGAGGGTCTGCTTAGCTGCAGTCCCTGGGCAGAAGGAACCCCCAAAGGTAGAACCAGAGGGCTGGCAAACTCCCCCAGTCCCTGCAGGCTAAGTGGATTAATCATCCTTCCAGGAAAGCAGGAAATGGACGCTACCTTCAGACCTCATGACAACTGAATGATGGAGAAAGTAGCTGGCACAGGAAGGCAACTTTGTAAAGAGGAATAAACAATTGCACTAAGCCTCCCTCCTTGTTGAAGTGAAACGAGTTACTAATATAAGTCCAGGGAAAGGAAAGCTGAAAAAATTTCAGACAGCAGTTCCTGGGCAGACCGAACTGCTAGCATGAGCTCTCCAGCACTCACTGAAAAGTAGGACAGGAGCTGTCATAAAAAAGAACTGTGTCAACAGTTCAGGAATCTCTTAGGGAAGTAGTGCCTCTGCTGTGGGCAATACACCTGCCTTGCTGCTCTGACCTAAATCGCCCTCTCAAGGCACAAGTCCTCTTGGTAAGGCCCTGGGCAGACTGGAGAGCTGTACTGCTTCACAAAACCTGTGGTAAGACTGAGCCAAGTTGGTGTAAATCACACTGTGGTACCTGTTTTGTGTTCAGTCACTCTGTTAGTTCAATTAGAGCTGTTTTAAAACAAATTTAAGCAAAGCAAAGTTAAGTTCAGAAGGGACTAATTGTGCACATCTTTGTGGCAATAAAACATCCCTGTGGAATTATGGCCTGGTCAGCCCTATGAGCTGGGATGGAGGAAAGCACTAGAAATTTTATTTATTTTTATTGGTCTCAACTTGCCAAAGATTTCATCCCAGGCATCACATAACAGAAAACTCCTCTTAAAGCATACTTATTGTCACCCTTTCATATCCCTTTCTCACCTTACTTAAAAATATTTTTACCAGCAGTTTCAACCTTCCCATCTAAAAGCTGTCAGTATTATTTCTTATTCATTCGCCCTCAACAGATGAACTCCACTGTGAGGTAAGAACCCCAGAAATAGGCTGCCATCTACAGCATGTTCTTAAATAGTCTACACTGAACAGAAGAAAAGCTAACCAGGAGTTATCAGTTGCTGACCAGCTGTACTGTTCAAGCACCTCTGCCATGACAGTCTAGGGGTACTGCAGCATGCTGGACAGGTCTAACATGCTACACCTCAAGAAAGCTCTGAAACAGTGTGGGGCAGATGGTGCATGAATCAGGTCTCATGAGCAGGCTCAGAAGTGTGTTCAACTACTGGTTATGAGGAGAGGGAGCTCAGTCACAACAGCTCCAGACATGAGCGAGCTGGTAGTTGGCAATTGAAGAAACATTTATTGATCATTTATCAGATAAACATTTGGACTGTGCTAGCTACTGGAGTGGTTATGGCTGAGGCAAGTAATCTCCAAGCTGAGTCATTTAATTGTAGTGACCTACCCTAAAGTGCCTCAAGCTTTTGGCTCAATTTTAATGTAAACAAAATAGACCAAAAGAGCTGGACTGCTGAGGCCAATCCTACCTTTAGGAACAAGTGGTGTCAATGAACAGCTGGAGATCAAGTTGGAAAGGGTCTCTTCCCTTCTATCTCATAGCACCATCAGCTTCTCATGGGTAGGGGGTCCTGGCTAAAGCTTTGTCTGTTCTGCCTCCAGCCCTTAAAGTGGTAGGAAAAATCCTTTATCTTCATCAGCTACAGGAATCACCTCTGCTGTCTTCACACAAGAGTTTGGGAGGTGCAGTTCCATCAGAATGAACCAAATGAAACATCATTCACTCACAGTGGAGCAGTTGTTCAGTTCATTTCTGCCCAGTGTATCTTTTGTTCCATGAAAACCAACCAAACAAAAAAAGAACAGAAGCCCTCATGTGTGGATTTTAGCAGAACGGGGAAAGGAGAGCCAGGGAATGAAGTCTTGCACAGCCAGACCTCTCTGTCACCCGCTTCTCATACTAGCAGCCAGATCTGCGCGCACACACGTGGGAAGTAACATTAGTGTTCCTTATTGCTTTGTAAAGCTCAGAGTCACTGTGGTGGCTCTGGGAGGCATCATGAGGTCTGCGCAGAGGTCACTCAGTTGTGAGCGCGAGTAGCACCATGACTGTAATGCCCGTACACAGGAGCAGAATTTGCTGCAGGGAATTCCTGGGAAAGAAACAGCAAAATTAGGAGGAGCCATAAACCAATCCCCATAGGCAGCTGCACAGAGCTCTCCAATGATTTGTTCTTTGCCTTTCCAAATCTACCACGTGGAGAACACAGCAGCTGTATGAAGTCACTAACACAGCTGAGAAGACCTTCCCAGTATCCCAAGCAAAGGAGTTGTCTATAAACTGGCATGGACTTGCTCCACTCAGCTGCAAGGCCCAACTCCAGGCTTCCAAATCAATTCAAGCTGATTCAGTCATGTAGCTATTCAGATAGATATTCATGTCCTTTCACTCACAAGGAAACCAGCACTTACACAGCATGTGCACAGACACTTTAGGGACCTCATCCAGCTAACAACTACAGTTACAGAAAAAAACCCACCAACAATTTTGGCCATTCTTTTAGCACTGTCTCAGGTTTATGTTGGATTGAAGTGACTGTGTACCTCCCACTTCTGCATATTCTGCCAACAACCTCTGCCAACACAAGAGGTTACCAACCCAAATTAACATTTCTCTACAAAGTTCCTACCTCCTCAGAAAGAACTGTGGAGCTGCTTTTTTGAGCACTGTTTCAGTCAAAATTAATTAGGTGAACCAAGGCATCTTATTTAAACTACTAAAGTTCCTTGTCTTATTACAACTAAAATAGGAGGGAACATTCAGGAGCAGCTCTGGCAGCAGATCTGAGAGGGCCTTTACTGTGGGACAGCTGGATTTGGACCTGCTACAGCCTTAATTAGACTGCAAGAAACTAAAATAATACACGAGGGATACCCAAATACATTGGAATATATATACCAGTGCAGAAGAGAGATGTCTGAGGTGGAATACAATGACAGACTATGAAATGCTGAGTGATTAAGAGAAGAAAACTATTATTTTTCTACTCACACAGCAACACAGTGATACCTAATAAAAAAAATCAATAGCAAGAGTGTAAAAACCATATAATAAGAAGCATCACTAAACACAGTAGAGTCCAACTCTGCAAAATGGTGCCAAAAGGAGGTTGCAGAGGTGTCAATTAATGGATAGGGTCAGAGAGAGCTGAGAGAAGCATGGAAGGATAGATTCATGCATGGTTATCAGACATACACACCTCTGTGGGGCCCTGATTCAGACAGTCCCTGCACCAGTATGTACTGGAAGCTGAAAACACAGACTGGGCAGTGGTGTCCTTACTGGACATGTTTCCCAGGAATTTGCTCTAGCTGGCCCTGCTGCATACTGTGCCAGCACAATCTCTGGGACTCACCCAGGTGAAAGTTCTCATTTACAGAGGGTCTTTGTAGTCCCACAAATGCAAGAGATAGCAAGCAGCCTATTTTGTTTACAGCCTTGTCCATAGGATTTGGAAAGCTGGAATTCACACACTTCCAGAAGAGGCACAGGGAAGGGTTATATCCCTGCCCCCTGGCAGCATGAATTGCTGCAGAACAACAGGAGAGAGAACTTACCAAGGATTCTTTTCCTCCAGGAGATCAGGCACAACATTTACCAAGGCAATGTACAGAAATCCTCCAGAAGTGAAAGGGAGGATCCAGGCTACTGTTTCTCCTGCACAAATACAGAAAGCTTCAGTTATTACTGAGACAGAGCCATGGGATGCAACACAGAAAGGAAAGAAGATACAGAAGGATGAAAAGCACTGCGTCCTCCCCCATTTCTACAGAGGTCCCAGGGAACCTCACCTGCTCCTTTTGGTGACTGAGCACATATTGCAAAGCAGGCTCCTAGAATTCCCCCCAGAGCTGTGGAAAGCTGCATCTTGGCTGCACTCCAGCGGTCAAAGCCAGCCCGAAGTAGGATTGCAAAGTCTCCAACCTAAGAAAATCAAGAGCTGACAGTTAATGAACTTGAATACTAAATTCCCAGTTACAAAGGTCATTCACAACCAGGCCAGTGCTTTAAGACTGTTCCTGGTTTTCAATGTTGCCAGTCTCCCCAGAGGAAGCAGCCTTCAAGAAGACAAGAAGATGTTAACCAGACCCAGACCTCCTCTTGGCAGATGAAGCACATTGTAATCCCCCTCACAATGGCAGGATACAAAGCCCTCTCACCTCGTGTGGGATTTCATGCAGGAGAATGGCCATTGTGGTTAGGAATCCAACCTGCAGCAGAGAGAAAGTGATTAGGAAACAATTCCAGTATTCTTGGATGAATCTCATCAGGTCCCATACACTTACAGGGATCCAGCTGGAGCAGCAGATGCCACATCAGTGCAGGGCTGACTGGGAGTTTATAATTCTCACAGTCATGGTGGTCCAGCTCAGGGCAATGGGGACCCCATAGCCCATTATCAGTGTTGAAGACAAAAGCAAAAATGCAATGAAATCTCTGCCTTGTTTATGTCCCAGTTTTTGAGGTGACCATCCTCATCATGTTATTTCTGGACTGCCTTTTGAGTAGATGAGGGTAGATGAGCTAATCCATCCCCTAATGCCAGTACAAATGACTAATGTGTCCCAAATTCAAAGAAGCTCTGCATCAGAGGATCAGGATAGGGTTAAGCTTTACTGTAGCTTGCTTTTTCTCAGAAAATCCCAGCAAATAGGAAGGAACTCCTTGCATTTTTTGGCTGTTTTGCATGTTGTATCACACTTGAGACAAGGCCTCTCCATTTCAATACAGAGCTGGGGACAGAAACCTTACCTTTCTGCTAACCAGGAAGCTGGCTGCTACTGCCAGGCCATGTGTGAAGTTATCAATGGTGTTGGCCAGCAGATTGAGGTATCCACTAATCTGCAAAGAGAAGGAAGAGTCCCTGATAAAGGGAGAGATGTAAGAAGATATAAAAACCAGCTTAGACATGGGTGATGCAGTCACTATCAGATGGGAAAGGACAGAGCACAATGCTTCTGCTGAAAATCTTTGAACTATGTCAGTGCTTGAGTACAAATTAAATGTAATTTTTGGTTTTAGAGTAAACTAAGTTTTAGGGTAGGCAAGTATTGTCTGAGATTAGAATAGTTACTGTATGCAAATGATGAAGAGCTCTAGAAACAGAAAAAGAAAGGAAAAAGAAGAAAGCCAAAATGCAAGAATATATTTAATTTTAAGTCAAACCAATTTTAGGTAACACTGACTAATTTTCACAGGTGACTGGCTTCAAATATGACTTGATCTTGTTTTCAAGTCATGTACTTTAATATCCAACTGTTAAATATCTCCTCTTCAAAAGCTGGCAAGAACAATGCAACAGAACAAATGCTGCTGGAATTGCTTTCTATAACTAAATAAATCTTCAAACATTGTACCAAAAAAGTTCATGCTTGTGGGTTTGCTTTCCCTTAACAAAGAATCAAAAGAGAAGATAGTGATGACAGTCACCAAAAAACCACCTACTAGAAGGCTGGATAGCATGTATCAGCATTTGCATATAAACACGTTTCTTAAAATTATAAGCACAAAGCAGCTGTCTTCCTCACCAGTCCATCTCCAAGTTAAAATTCTCTATCATTCTAACTAGGGTCATCTCCTGACAAAATCTGAGTATTTGACCTAAAGTAATTCACAAGGGTACCACCCCAGCTCTTTAGCTCACATGTTTTTGGGTTTTTTCCCATCATATTTAACAAAAACTACTGCATGTTGGTCCTGAGATACTGAAGTTCACTATATGGGACTTCAGTTTAAATTATTATCAAACAAGGAGTTAGCCCAATATCAGGGTGTCTCTGGACTGCAAGAACTCCAGATACAGGGCAGTATCCAGGGAGTGGAGACACTGTCTGGAAACTGAAACTCTTACTTCACCACAGCATCAGATGCCAGAGTTCAGCTAGACAACCACAAGTGCTGATGGACTTCATCAGCTCTTTTTGGTCTTGTGCTCTTCCCTGCTTCTATCAACTCTGCTTGGGGCATCTTGCTGTCATTGTATGCAACAACCCAGGAACCTTCTGTCAAATCTCTCTCTCCAAAGCACCACCTTTCTGCAGGGCATTTTTACTGCACTATCATGGGGCACCTTTGTAGCCTCTAAATGTTTTTAAGTGTGTTGATGAATAAATACAAAAACTAATAATTAAGCAAAACCTACCCCACTTTTAAATAATAGGCTAAGTAACATCTCCACAATGAATGCAAAAAAGATCCCTGCATGTTTTCATAAGAAAGGAAACCCAAATAAATGCATGCAGCCAGACACAAAAATGGAACAGTTTTACTTCTCATTCTTCATACTCTCATTCCTAGACAGCCAAATATGACTAAAATTCTCCTTTTCATGTTTTTTTACGTGATGGCGTTTTCCCCACAGGATAATAATAATTATTCACAGAAGTTTTACACAAAAATGCTTTCCCATATCACTGTATAGAGGAAAAAATAGGCTTCATGATTAAAACATTATGACTTTTTGTTGTCAGTGGCTTGGGCAAAAGCTGTCACTGAAAGAAGCAAAGCTTTGGAGTGCTCAGAAATAAATTGGGTTGATTTGACAGTTATGAGCCTCTGACATTTACATTCTGCGAATCCCTAATAGGATGTTCTCGTTGCTCATAAAGAGCACAGCCAGATGAAGTGTTTATGTTCATGCTTCAGAATTAATGTCACTGTGTAATAAAACATACTTCCACAAATCAACCAGGACCCCATGTGCCACAGGGAGAAAGAAAGAATAAGCACGGCAAAAGTAGTGTACACAATGTTTTTACCTGTTGAGGGAATAAAGGCTGCAGTGAGGGACAGAACTGATCTATGTCTGCATGCAAAAGAAACCTCCCATCAGCCATTTTCAAGCTACGAGAAATTCTAGCAGCAGCTAAAAAGCAGAAGTTCTAACATATGTATGTGGACAACAGTCAACTCACTACAACTTACAAATAATCAAGTCCTGAAGGGTGACTTTGTTCATTTAAATAGTATCTTTCCCTTTTTGTTCGCTGAAGAAACAGGGGTTTCTGAGCGAACAGAAGAACAAAAAAAATCTGTCATGCCATGGATTCCACTCCTTCCTTCAGGAGTACCTGCTCTGTTCACTCCCAGCACCACCACTTCCTGCATGTGCCCTGCCCAGCACACATGGCATGGCAGCTCCATGCCCAGCTGCAGCCAGGCGCATCGGCCGGGCAGCACGTGGCACCCCAGTTCCAGCTGTGGCTTCCAACAGGGCATCCTTTTGCCTTCCCCCTCTACTGTCATGCTGATTTTTATGGAACTTGAAGAAATTTGATCACCCTCAAGACTCCTATCCTCTCCTGAACTCAAGGAAAATTAATTATGGGTTCAAAAGTTATTGAAAATGAAGGGCAGAACAGATGGACAGACAGATGGAATGACTGCTTATGTTGTTGCCTAAGGAAACAGGCTAACAACACAGGAGTATCTTGGTAGGTTTGATAATTTCCACCCTACCAGGAAGACTATTAAAATATTCAGATTAAAAGATCAGAAGGTACATAGTTAAAACTACACCCATTAAGTCTCAAGTTTCTAATTCATGCATATCAACAACCGTCTGTAAAACTGAACAGATGTGTTAGGGTGTTAAAGCTGGAAGGTTGCCTAAACCTTCCACGTAACACAACTGAAAGAATTTAATTTGTGCACAAATTTCATTGTTTCTTAAAATATCAAATACTCTGTAGAGAGCAGCTTAAACCACAGCTTACAGTTCACAAGTGACAAAAAAATCTGCTATCTCTAAGTCAAGTTGGTCCATTGGCAAGTTACCCTCAGTTAGAGAGTTGTCTCTAAGTTCTAGACTACTACTCTTTGCTATAGCTGTAACTATTTAAATTTAGTCATTTTTCTATGGTTATTTGTATACTCTAAGTCACCCTTGATCTGCCATGACTACAGAGCTAAACTAAAGAAAGTGACTTACCATGTACTGCAAACTTAAAATATTATTTCATCTCTTTCTGGGCTCCTCTACAAATTACTAGTAGTATTTTGGATATTTGGATAGCACTACTGGAAAAAGCCAGACAGCTGCTTCACTACTGCTATAGGGAAAGAGGAACTCTCACCTCTCCTCTTACATATTATTTCCTACTCACCCATCCTCCTGGCTGTGGCACCATGAGGGAACAATGTCTTCAGACAATTTCCTACTGTAATCCTCACGTGTTTTTCCAAAGCACTGACTAACTAGAAACTATCCCTATCTCATAAATATGATCTGAGGTCCTTCTTAATCTATTCCTTATAATTGCATGTATCAAAACCTGTTAAAAATTCAGCACTTTTTTCTGATGAAGTTACTCAGTTTAGCTGCTCTCGCTGACTTCATGCAGTCACAATGTGCCATTTATGTAAGGCAGTACCTGTAAATGTGAAGATATACTGTTTTTATAAATAATAACTTGGAAAAATAATAACTCAAACAGATTTGAGTGGGGCTGCATTAAACTAGTCTCTTTTGATAAGACAGAATAACAAATTTTTAATACAGCTAATATTAGCAAAGTTGGATTAGAATGGGGGAGAAAGTTATGTTTTATATACATTTGTCATGACCTTTATTAAACAATTTTATGCCTGAATAAGAGGCAGGAAAAATGTCTCATTGATAAGAATTTATCTTACATAAAATTGTATCAATTAGCATTAATTACATTATTATTTTTTATATTAGGACCATGCCCTGAGCAATTGTATCACATCTATCTGTCTTTCATTTCTACTTGAAATCAATAGTCTATAGTTCCTTATATAAACCCTGCCAAAATTAGGGCACAATGTTTCATAACCCAGTAATATTGGTGTCTTCACTACCACCACCTCTAGAAACATCCACATGGCACCTTGCAGTTTGTGCAGTGTTATGTACAAATTACATGAATGTGACAGATGTCAAAAATACTCAGTGACCTCAGCATAACTTTCATGTTCTGTAGGAAGAGCTATAAAGTTACAGCAAAACAGATTTAAAATAGAAAGACTGAAGAGCCTCTGCCTGACCACATACCCAGCTTTGGACTAGTTCATGCAAGCACACTTTCTGCCCAGTTACTCTTGTACAATCTTGCACATTTTTATGGGCTTTCAAACTCAAATTGCAGGTCCTCCTTCACCAAAGTGGTTGTTTACTCTCTCTCTCTTGTAATGTTCACAACCCCAGAAGGGTTTTCCACAGTACAAAGATAGTAACATGGAACAGGAAGCAAAGCCAATGTAGAGGTTATCCACTTCCCCATGGTGCAGGACTCTTCCTCCACCTCCAGTCCTATGAGCCTGCTGATCTCCCTTATCCCAGCACTACAGGCTGCCTGTCTGCATGCCAAGCTGATTCAAGAAGCTAAGTTAGGAGAGAAACAGACCAGGGGGTGGGAGGTGGGTGTGTGGGTGTAGACAAGCAAATTCTTTGCCTGTTTAGCTCCTTGAATAGGCTCACTGTGAGGTCAGATGAGATCCAGTGCAAAGGAAGCGATGGGAAATACAGGTTTGGAGACAGAAGTGGACAAGAAGTCCTTTTTGGTAGCAGGTAAACTGATAATCTGAGAAACTGAACTTTTAAATTCTACACTGGGTAGCTTCAACACACTTCCTAAAGGTGTCAAAACACTTCCAAAAGGTGCCTTAAAAGGAAAAGTGGAGCTCAGAGTTGGTACAATACAGGCAGCAGAGAACAGAGAAACCATGTTGCAAAAAATTAGGCCAGTAAAGACATATTAACTATAAATATAGAGTAACAAAACATTAAATTCTGTATTTTGGTACCAGAATTCAGCCAAAATGCACATCATCACACTTGTGCCTTTATAATACTGATTTTTCCACATAAGCTGCAGTGTATATTTTCTCCAAGTCTGCTATTTCTTCCCTGCTGTGACCAGGACACACTTTGACAGAGCAAAATCAAGCACAACTCAAATGCCGAGTTCCCCACTCAAGCACAGTCTTTCCACAGACAATTCCTGACTAAAAAGTGAAGGTGAGTTTGTGGGCCTCTTACCTTGATTCTGTTGTTTTTTGCACCAGACTGGAGAGAAGAGCCATTACACTGAGCTTGTCGTCTTTGGGACTGAGAGGATCCCTTTGGCAGGGGGCAGCCACTTCCATTGGGAATCTTTCCTGATGGTGTTTTGGAATCACAGTCCTAAATTAGGGGAAAAAAACTTGTCACTGACTTTTTTTCAGTGGGTCAGAAATCCAACCTTCACCCTTAATCCTTTTGTCCTTACATTCTGACTCAGCAGCTTTGACACCCTGGTTTAATACCAACTGCCAGAAATGAGACAGATTCAGAGAGCATTGTGACATCTGCCCTGAAAGACAACAAGAGCTAACACCTCCCAGTCCTCAAGACAAATAGAATGGGGAGGAACTGGAGTCACAGCCCCTCAGCATGACTCAAGTTCCACTAGAAAGATAAGGGAGGTAAGCCTGTGCCTCCTGATAGCAGCTGCTGCCCAGAGAAACACAACTCCATCTGGGCAGGAGATGGGGGGAAGAGTCTTGCTCTCCCCAGTGCAGCAGAACAACTAAGTCTACAGAATTATTCTATAGCTGGGATCATCACGCTCCAAACAACAAAATATTTATCTAGGATTTCAGCCTCTCTCTAAATGAGAAGATGAAGTTCCTTTCAGGCATTAAAGTCTCACATTGAGTCAGAGTTAACCCCTAATTGCCCTTATTGCCTGACCTACAGTTTCCCCTCTCAAAAGTCATGGCACAGCAAGGACTGAACAGTCTAAAGGAGCTGGAACTAGGAGTTGTGCAGATGTCTGAAGACTAGGTGCTCTCCTCTGTCTTGGAATTACCTTCTGCTACCTCATCTACACCTCCCGTTTGCAGCTGGGTGACTCTTTTGAACTTAGGATTACCTGGCCAGTCATAAATCCCTTCTACCACACAAAGTCACCCAAACAAACATTTGGTCCTGGACATAACCAAGAAGAAATATCTTCAAGAAGGCTAGCCCTTGTCCTGACTGAGGACCCAGAAAGAGAATGAGTCACGATGGGTCCGTGGAACATGCACCAGCAAACTGTCAGTCCTCAAAACTTAGTTGAGCGAAAGTCTGATTTGCAGAGTGCTCCAGCTCCCAGCCCCCACAGAACAGGAGCTCTCTTTTACACTTACCACATAAAGAACAAAACCAAACCAGAAGTGAGACATCTCAGTTAAAACCACAAAACAAAAGCCTGAAGATGAAACCTACTCCTACAGACCAATGGCAAAGAAGTGACAAAGAACTCTCAAAGGGCAATGACAAGGTACTCACAGCTACAGGATAATTTCCTGACACTGTCAGATAGGGCAGCTGAGGTATTTAGTACAGAGCTTCAAATATAAGAGTACTCCCCCACCTCAGGCTGCCAACTTACCACACCAGGATACTCCTCCTCTTTCTCTAGGAATATCTTCTCTAGCACCAGGAAGGTCAGGAAACCAATGATCACCCAGAGTCCCAGAAGCTTCTGCTGCTGAAAGCTCTGCCCTTCTCCTGAAGGGCAAAAGAGAAATCTTCATGTCTCTATTAAATACATAGCTTTTCACGCAGTTCCAAGACAAAAAAAAAAAAAATTACTGTGGAAAAACTCCCTGGAGGTAGGAGGAGTAAACACATCTCAAAACAGATTAGTTTAACTTGCCCATTCTTGATCTAAAAGATATCATCATCTTGAGACGCTCAGAGTGAGAGCTACCATCCCTTTTCCCATATCAGCTCAACCCAGAATATTTCCTGACAACACTGGGAATTTCCCTGAGCTCCAGAGGCAAGTGAAGATTATATCAACAAAAATCCAGCAGCTGTACCTACTGAGCAGCAAGCCCTGACATGAATTCTGCCATTAGTGGAGTTACAAACTCACCTTCCCCTTTCTGCCACACCTCAGCAAGTTATTAAGCCCAAAGCTACAAACTTTCTTTTCAATTACAGTTAAGCTTTTGAGATAATAATCCATTCAGCCTCTCTGCCAGAAATGGAAACTGCATTGCAATGGAAGAACAGAAAGACTCCGTACCAGGACTCACATGGGTCAAGGAAACCTTTATACTTCAGGACAGTCTGGCAGACGCAAACAAGCTTGAGCAGGAAGACAGAGTAATTTGGGAACCACTGAAGAAAGGGTGAAAAAAAGTACAGCAGGTTCTGCTGACAGTGCTAGAGCTGTGATGAAGAAGAGGACTAAAGGCCTGGCAGATTTGAAACCCCAGGACATAGGTGCAAGAAAGTCTGGGAAACCCAGGGCATCATCTCCCCTCTCTCATATTTTCAGCAGGAAAAAAATGACTTCTTAGTTTCTCAACAGGTGGGATGCAGCAGCACTTGCCTTCTATGATACCAGTTTGCTGAAGCAGATAGATACAAACATTATAGGTTTCAGCACCCCTGGCTATTTGAGGGATGAAGGAGCTACACTGATACCAAAAGGTCCATACCAACTCAGTGTTTAGTTTGCGGACAAACACAAGTGTCTGTCACCTCCATTTCCTTTTTCTTCCCCTGCCCCACCCTCCAATCTTAATTGTGGCTCTATAGGCAATGTTCCATGATTTCTCACGGAGCAAAGACTGCAACACATGAGCACCCATAAATCAAAACATCCAACAGAGGGGCCCCAGTTAGTGCCAAGAAAGAGGTTCTAGGAGTAACACTATTATAGGGACAGATTTGTAAAAAAGGTGCACCTGATCCCCAGCTAAGACGGTGAACATGTTCATGTACCAGACCACATACACAACTATAACGTCCCATCAGCTTAAAGAAGCATTCCCTTTCCTACAAAAGGACAAAATAAAATCAACAGAGATTTACAGGAGTCAAAGGCATGACAGGAAAAGTCAATAAACAAGAAAACCATTCCAAGTTACTAAACATAAAGAAACCATGGCAAATTGAGGAAGCCTCTAATTTCAAAGTCTTTGGAGGATTGCTGAGTACAAAGATGAAGTATTACCTGTGTGGCTTTTTATTTTCACATCCTTCCCTAGGCAGTTGCTTTTATATATTACTTGAAAAAGGTTGCCAGCCTAGACCAGTTTTTGGGCTGACCCAGACTGGCTGTTCTTGGGTTTTCAAGGCAGAACACACCCAAAACAGGCACAGCACAAGCTGCTTCCAGGCACATAAGGCTCTCATACCTGTTGTTGCACTGCATGTGTAGGCCCAGGCTTCAGGAAGCAGGTGGAGAAACACATTTCCCAGTAGCCCACCAATTGCAAAACTCAACAACTGCTTCAAACGCTGTGACCCAGCTAAAAAAAGAAAAAGAAGAAACAAGAAGAAACTGATCACTATTTAGCCAGGAACCAAAACATCTCCAGCTGAGATTTTGCACCAAGAAACCCAAACTGGAAGCATCTGCAAAGCAAGCTTTCAAAGGAGAGAGCACAAACCAAATGGAGTGCAAGAAAAAGCCCTGACAGCACTTGGCTGGGACAGTAGTGTGTGGATCCTGAACCAAGCAGGGTGAAAAACAGTACTCTTTGTACAGGCTCCATCCAGGGCTAACATTTGTCAAAGGACTCCCTTTCAAATTCACAGGTTCATTAAATTCATTAAAGGACCAAAAACAGACTTTCTGTTCTAGAGAACAACATTTCTGTGACAAGGTCCTGTTCACCACTGTGCTGCTGTCACATCTCAGGACAGCTGGCTTCAGAAAGGCCAATGCAGCTGGCAGATTCACCTTCGGAGCGCAGCGCAGCTCCTGTCTCAAGGGGGATCACCAGCAAGGGGAAGACCCCACTCAGCCCCACCATGAAGGAACCGATGAGGGAACAGATCCAAGCATCCAGCCGCTCGCTGCTGAACAGGTGTCCCCAAGAGTCTGCCTC
Source organism: Haemorhous mexicanus (assembly GCF_027477595.1). Classification (NCBI taxonomy): domain Eukaryota; kingdom Metazoa; phylum Chordata; class Aves; order Passeriformes; family Fringillidae; genus Haemorhous; species Haemorhous mexicanus. Next base: position 25,882,495 of record NC_082346.1, read on the forward strand.
CTTGTCACACAGAGAACCAGAACTGGCAGCAACATGACTCCTCGGGAGCTGCTGAGCTTCACAGGTCACGATCAGCAACAAGGAGAGCGTGCCATCAAGCAGGAGTTTTCGTTTTGTCATTGCTAAGTGGTCTCAGCCAGGCTGGCCAATCTCTGAAAAGATAAGGGGAAAGAAGTCCTGAAAACATGTTCAGCCCTCTGTTCCACCATCCCAGAGGAAAAGCCTTGGACACACCAAGCCCTCCTTTCAGTGTCTTAACACAGGTATGAATACCCATGAGGAACACCTGAAACTCTTCTTGATTTCAACACAGCACTAAAGGGCAGAGAGGCTGTTTATCAATGGGTGCATGAAACTGAGACATCTTGGGAAAGCATGAGGCTTTCACTATTTCCCTTCAGATGGGCTGGACAAGGACTCCAAGTACCCTTGTTCTTGCCCTTCAGTGTCCCAAGGCTTCAGCAAAAGGTATTGACCAGAGATGCTACCAGGTAAGTCTTCTCTTGGGCATGGAACAGCACCCCTGTAACGAATTAGGATGCAAGACAGGCAATGTAACAGTAAACTCTTGAGTGGTGAAAAGATGGGGAACTGGTTAGGTTATTCACCATCTCATCAGACACAAGTGCTGACACCCATCCACAAGGAGCCAGTGAGGGTCAGCTTCAAAACAAACAAACATGATCCTTCATCAGCAGGCAACTTGTGCGATAGTGCTTCTCCAAAAATGATGAAAAATTTTACATGCACTCATCTAAAGACAGGACAAGTACTAGAAAGACAAATATATTGATTGTTAAGGGTTAAACAGCTCACATTAGACAGAGGAAATTCCCTGATATGAGAGGAGTGGGAGAATGGAAGTGTACTTGAAAATACCATATCTACTTGTCCTGTTTTTATCCTTTTGTAGAAGGCTACTGGATTAGATGGTCTCTTAGTCAAAATCAGCACAGCTGTTAGTAAGAGCTCTGCAGTCACAAGAAAACTGGAGAAGAGGGCATGTTAGAAGAGAAAAATAAAGATAATTACAGTCATTGACAAAGAGAGAAAGAAAGCAAATTATGTAAAGGCTGAAGTACAAATATTCCTTCAATATCCAGAAGAAAAAGTAAAATGTGACAAGCAAAAATAATTTGGAAATGGGAGGAAAGGGTGGGTTAGAAAAAGACAGATCTAACAAATGTTCACAAAACAGCTCTTGAGAGGTAATAACAGCATTCACCCGAAAGCATATAAGAAACCAGTCTAATCTCTGTAACATCAGTGACCGTCTTTGAAAATTTGCAGGAGTATGGGAAGGCCACAAGAAGGCTGGAGAAGCATCATGCCTCACCTACCTTTATAAAAGGAAAAAAAAAGGTGGGAGAAGTTACACACCAGTAACTTCAATCCTCTGAAGGACTCTTGATCAAATTAAATGATCAGTTGGTAGTTACCTATAAGATAAGAAATTGATAAAGATATCAAAGCATTAAGTAACAGCCAGATAGAAAGGGACCTGTCATTCTCAAGACAAAATTCAGGATGCTGGAGCCAATCTAAGGCCGTGGATGAAAGGCCAGTGCTGCCCCTTGTACCCCCCTCCTTCACGAAGCATTGCCTCTCCATGCTCACACCAGACTCCACCAGTGAGCAGCATCAGAAAAAACAAGCAGGAAAAACTGCTTTTTTAAACTCGTAACCCCTTGCCAATTTCAGTCCCTGAAGAAAAACACTGCAGGAAGAAGGCCAAGCTGCAATCAGAAGCAATCAAAAAGAAATTAAGGGACAGGGTCCCATGGCTTCTCTGAAGGAGAACACCAATCTCCAAGCACAGCGACCATCAGGAGCAGGGATGCAAGAAGGAATCAGTGAAGACACTGGCTTGGCTAGTTGAGCAAGGAACACTAATGCTATCAGTTTTCTCTTGTAACAAAAAAACTGAAATCCCTCAACACAGTAAGTTCAAACCAGCTCAGGATTTTGGGGCATCTTATTGTGGCGTTTTGATCTGGCTGCAGGAACCCCATACCTACCTATAACCTACTATCAAACCAATCTCAATAAAGATCAGCACAGAACAGTACACTAAGGGCTGGGGAGGCAGGTGTGGAATCAAATGGAAATGACAGAACAGTAATTCCAACATGCCACAAAGAAAAAGCACATACTGACTGAGAAATTAATTCCAAGCCAGCAGGTTTATGTTGCTGCAAAAAAGGTAAAAATCATCCTGGGACACAGTAGTAGTCACACTGTGGGTCTCACACAGGTAAGTCTTTAGCCAACAGATCACATCCAGCCCCACATATTCTTCCTCATAAAACACATGCAAAAATCTGAGACACTGAAGGGGAAAGAAACAAAAACCAGAGTGTAGAGAGCATGACCTGGAAAAATGACCAAAGGACCTGGGTGTGTTTAGTCTCAAAAAGATAACACCAAAGGAACAGAACAGCCTGCATACAATCGGAGTCACAAGAATGGGGGAAAGTACTCAACTATTCTTCTACATCAGTTCAAATGGTAAACAAGATTTAGCCTGAAGGTGAAGAGACAAATATACATAGTGCAAAAGTGGGGATATACTGAAACAGGTTATCTAGGATGCAGAATCTCCAGCACTATTTTTTGTTGGGGTTTTTTTTTGGTTTGGCTTTTGTATTTTAATTTTGAGAAAAAGAAACAGCTGATGCAGATACCATTTCATTGCAAAGATTAAATCCCTTTGAAGTCCTTCAGGCCTACACCCCTTCCAACCCTGGAGTGGGCCTGATTGATGTCCTCATCCCCTATGATTGGATTAGACCTACAAAATGACTGAGAACTTTGTGAGGAATACACCAAAATAAATCAGAATTTATACAACTATGCATGCCTATGAAGGAGCAACACACACACAGAGCTCAGCAATGATGGGAAGCAACACAAATCTCTCCTGTAACATTGTCACAGCTTTTGAGAATCAATCTGGAAAAGTAAACACTGCAATTGATTCAACAGGTCGATTTCTTGCATTTCATTCTCCACACTCACAACCCACAAAAGCCCCGAGGGACACCTGAAAGGGTCTCAGAGACCGAGGCACAGTAGTACACAGGACAAAGGTCATGTCCAGGACTCTGAAAAGGGTTTGCATACTTGGCTTCATGTCATTCTTCCAGCCACAAAAGGGATCAGGTTCCTCAAAAAGGGGATGGTGGTGGAAAACAAACGGGTATAAAGTGTAGAAAACTGATTCCCCTAACTCACATTAGTGTTGGTTCAGCTTTCTGTGGTCCACAGGTCTTTATTCTGCTGTTACTTAGATGAGGAAAAAGCAGCACATTTCTTTACTCCTGTGCAGCCAGACCATCATTACATCATGCCTCAGGAACAGCCCCATATCTCATGCAATAAATTCTTCATGTTTATAAAACATCTATGAGAAATAGTGTATTGTTCAGGACACACCTGAACTGCTCTTTCTGTCCAGATAATTGTTTAGAGCATATTCCCAGCATTTCCTTATTCCTAACACACCATAACCACTTGCTAAAAAAAAAAAAAACAACAAAAAAAAAAAAAAAAACCAAAAAAAACCAAGCAGCACTTTTTTTATCTCTACAGCCCCTTTGCTTCTCCACCTCATCAGAACATTAGCAAAGTCTCTAAATTCAAACATTCAAACTGGTTACCCCTATGGCAAGTATTTAAGAGGAAAAAAATAGCAGTGGAGATGTAGTCATAGGAAAAACTGATCAAGAGGAAAATAATACTCCGTCAAAACAGTTGCAAAGGGTGGAGGAAATCTATATCTACCCTTAATTTTAGACAACAGCATCTGCTTTAGGAACCCAGTCAGAGAATATCTTGAGAAATTTCTAGAGAAAGCACTGGAGGCTCTCAGAGACACCTATGGTTACAAGGCAGGTTCAGAGATGTGTTTTCTCAAGTAGGGTTTATCACATACTTAAGAATTTGCAACTCTGGGAGAAAAATAGCCAGCAGGTAATTTAGGTTTGACAATTCTCTGTCTGGGATCACAGCTCCCAACTGTGCTTGATTCACAACCTGGTGACCATGACCACGGGCAGCATCCTCCAGAGCACCACGTCTGAGCATTCAGGACTCAGGTCTGCTCAGCTCTTCCTGCAACAGCCTCAGGACTGGAATAACCATTAGGTTTTCCCAGCCCAGAAAGAAAAAATAAATGAGAATTTGCCATTTATATGCTCCTGAGCAGGGGCAGAGGAAGCTGCACACTAAGCCAGGAGATCCATGAGGCTCCCAGGGCCTCCCCTACCTCACAGTGCTCACTGAACAACTCTGTAGGAGGCAGTTACTGAGAAAACATGGACAAAATTAAAATGCCAAGGCAAAAATCTACTGGAAAAGAGAAAATTAAACACTGACATGATGACCATGTTTCTATCTATTACTCTCTTCCTCAACATTCTGCCTTCTCAGACCACACAATTTCTTCTCTCAGTGCAGTTGCTCATTGCCACATAATAACATTTCAGATGTTGTTGAAAGGAAAAAAATTAAAAGGAAAGGCTTTTTTTACTAGTGTTTTCCCTGGAAGCCAGTTGCCTGGTCTTACAGTTGCAAAAGAGTACTGCGTGGAATGGAAAAAAGTTTTTTTCCAGGGAGGAAGCATAATTTTCAGCCAAAAAAACTCTGCATGAGCCACCTCCCTCCATTAGCCCGGTGGAGAGTTTTGAATTCCTCCTGGAAACCCTGACCTCGGCAGAAGCACAAAAGGTCTCCAGTACTCCCTGAGCACGCCCTTCTCTCTGAATCACTGCCCATCTCTAAGGAATGCACTGCTCTGGTGGGACCCTTCCCTTTTTGCCCCATCCCTCCCATAAAAAACCACTCTGCACAGACTCACATTTCTGCAAATGACAGCGTGCGCAGCTAAAAGCTGGGGATGCACAGGATTACAAACAATGGATCATAGATCGGAACAGATTACAGACCCGGGGCAAACCTACGAGCTGGCAAGGAAGGCATTTGAAATCGACTGAACACTAACGGAGTTTGGGAGACTGCGACTCTTTCCCCATTCTGCATCCTTTCATCCCTAGGATGAGAGGGAAGTTTGAGGACCAGGCAATGGCCTTCATTCCCCCTGGGCTAGCTGGGACGTCTCTCCTCACACCCCACTCGCCGTGGCAGCCCGAAGCACAGGCCGGGCAGACCGCGCCGCTCCCGCTGCCCTCGCCCAGCCCTGGCCGGGCTCCGGCCCCGCTCTCACCGCAGGCGATTAACGTGGCGAGACCGTGGGCTGCTCGTGTCACTGTCTGTCACATCGCGGCGGATGGGACAGACAGCGCGGGTTTTCCACTAGAAGAACGCTGAGCGATGCAAAGCGAGACATGTTTGCCGCGGGGCGAATTAGTAACGAGCGCTGCTCACGCACCTTTCTGGGGCAGCACACTGGTTGCCGCCCGGGGTCCCTGTGCCACTGCGGCCGCTCAGACCCGGCCCCCCCGCTCCGCGCGTCCCGCGGGGCAGCCCCCGCTCCGAGACCTTCTCGCGGCATCGTCTAAAGGAGGAGGGACTTCTAAAACTTTCTCGGCTGCGTCCCGCCGGGACTGCGCTCGCAGCCCCGGGCACATCCGCAGCGGTAGCCGCCCGGCGCCGCTCCCCCGGCGAGCTGCGGCAAAGGCGCGCTGCGAGGGGGGACGCGGCCCCGGGAGTCCGGGGCAGCCGTGACCCCGGAGCGAGCGGCGCGCAGCCCACGGTCCCGCCGGGCCGGGGCACCTCTGCCGGCAGCAGCGGCCCCGCCAGGCGTTCCCCGCCACGTCTTTCCCAAAGTTGTCCCTCGCTCGCTCGGGCCGGACACCTCCAGAGCCGGACTCGGCTGCGCTGCGTGTGGCGCTGCCCGCCCCCGCTCACCCCGTCCCGCCGGCCGTGGTTGAGCCGCGCTGCCGCACCCGGCCCCGCCGTCCCCCCTCGCACCGCAGCAGCGGCGGCCGTGGCCCGGCCACCCCCGCCCCCGGCTGCGCCCCCGGGCCGCCAGCCGCAGTTACCGTGCGCCACCGCCGCCGTGCCCCGGGCCACCGCTGCCATCCAGCCGCGGCTCGGCGCGGGCCTGCCCCGCCCGGCGGCCCCTCGGCTCCGCCTCTCCCGGCCGGCCACGTCGGTCCCGGCCTCCTCGGCTCCAGCGCCGCCGCCCCGCCGGGCACCCGCCGCCGCCGCGCTGCGCTTCCGGCCGCGCCGCTGTGTCCGGCCGGGCCGGCGGGGCGGGAGCGGGAGCGGGGCTGCCCGCGGGCACGGGCACACGGCCGAACCCAGTCCTGGGAACGCGGCGCGGTCGCGGTGCGGGGTTTGTGCGCATCGCCGACGCGGGCTGCGTGGACACGCGTGCTGTGCGAGACCCGGACTTCTGGAACATGCTTGCTGAGATTTTTCTTTATTTTTCAATCTCCCTAAATGGATTATAAATTCTTTGGGCTGGCTACGGATATCTAGAGACAAGCACAGTGTGAAACCGGGGTTGGAGCAGAATTTCTGGAAGTTGTTAGAGCAGAAGAAAGTGTGGCTGAGAACTGAGCCTCGAAATGCTTTTGAAAGATACAATGACTTTTAAACAAAATTGCTTCCTCCTCAGAGGTTCATTGCACCCTTCACGATAACTTGTGAACCACCGGAGCTCCTTAAGCACTGGTGTCCTGTTAGTGGTGAAGGTTACCCACGGTTCTTGCAGGGATTTGCAGAAACTGCGTGTGCTTAGGAAACTAGGTCAGAAGAGAATAAAGATTTACCTTTATACAAGCCAAACTAGGTTGGACCTGTATTATTTCGAAAATGTACTGATGTACCTTTAAGTTCCATCTCCTACCATTTTTCCTGAGACACAGAACTTGATTCTTGTTCCAGATTTCAGAATGACTCCTATTTCCCAAGAAGGCAGTGCTGATGTTGGTGCTTCTCGCTAGGGTTTCACCCGATCTCATTACATCATACCAATGTCATGCCCTGGAGCAGGAGTTAGGAATTAAGTCAGCCGCAGTCGCCTGCAATGGTTTAGCGACTCTCTGCATTCGTGTAACAGCAGCACAGTCCTACAGGCTGCTGCGCTGCAAATGCAGTGAAAGATAAGTTGTATCTTTCCTACTTACAAGCAGAACGTTTATATAGGAAGCCGAATTCTGAAAGCAAAGTTTTAAGATAAAGTATTTTGCATTTTGCTCTCAAATTGTACCATTTATAGTTTTTGTGTTTCACAGCTGCCTTCCTACGGCTATCCTCAGCCTTCCTGAGCCTTGCTCCAGTGACACAGTTCCCTGTGCCGATGGATCATAGCTGTTATTATCACAGTTACAACAGGCACCCCCTCAGGTAAACCAAACCACAGAGAATTTCAACTATTGCAAGCAGTAGGGTACCACGGTCTCAGTGAAATGAGTGGGAGTTTGCTTTTGACTCCAGTGATGCAGGAATTAACTCCAAGGCTCTCTGTTTTTATGACATCCTGCTGTAAGTCAGCATAGGAAGTATTCTGGATTAAATGTTCGCTCTGTACCTCACGTCATCAGGTGTTAGCTGCTGTGCATCAAATGGAGCTTTTATACCATCAGTGGCTGTGCAGTGAAATTTTCAGTGATTAGTCTAGAGCTCCATATGAAAAAATCAGGGATCTGGGACCTTCTCCTGACTCCCCCAAACCACAGAATCACTTCAATAGAATTTATCTGAAAATTACTTCTAAGTTTCTGCGTTCTTTACTGAATTATTTCCCCAGCTGAGGGGAAAAAAACCAGATCACTCTTAAAGGTAGACTAGCAAAACAGTCACTACATATTGAGTTCTCTTTGACTTGTAACTGATGCTCTTGCCTCCCTAATGTCCTTACCTGAGTGTCTCCAATGCTTACCCTTATTTACAACCTCTGTAGTCTTCTTGTATCATTCTCGCAGGAGTGGGAAAATGATGGAACTGAGGTAGCTTTCCAGAAGAGAGTTAAAAAAAAAAGTAAACCCATTAGAGTTCAGTGGCACCATGAAGGCAGAGACATGGGGCACACCTCATGCACAGCCCCAAAAGGCTGCTGTGCTGCGTATCTACAAAAGCAAGAGATAGCAGTGGAGCACGGGATGTACATTGGTTACTGAAAAATTAAGTCACTCAGATGTATTAGCTAATTCATGACAAATGCTACAGTATTAGTATTAGTATTATTAGTATTAGTACTGTTATATTTTAAATCCCTACTTTAATTGATTAAGGAGTATATTATTAGCTGGGTAACCCATATGAAAAATCCGTTTACAGTATTTCGACTGAAAAAAAAAAAGATTAATAAATCAGTTTTTCTGTCTGTCCCGGCCGGTTCCTGGGGGTGCTGCCTGCAGCCCCAGGCTCGGGAGCGTACCGCGCCCCGGCGCTGCAGTGGCGCGGGGGCCCCGCGCGGCGGCGCTGCCCGCCCGCCCAACGGCGCCGCCGGGAGCCGCGGGCCGGGCCCGGAGCGTCCTCGGGGGTGAACGGGGAAACCCGCCCGCAGGGAGCTGGTGTGGCCTGGTGGGTGAGAGCCCGGCTGTGGGACACGAGCAGCTACAGCTGTGTGAGGCACCTGGACGCCGCGCGGAGCTCATGGCACCTGACCGGCGCCGCGGTTGGCAGCTGGGCGCGGGACCGGCCCCTGCGGGGCCCGGCCGGGCGCGGGGAGCGAGGCGCTACGGCTGGTGGCCTGTCCCCACGAACGCGCCGCCTTGTGCTGGCAGGACACGAACAACCCGAGCTCAGGGTTGGTGTCACCTTCCCCCGATCACTCCGGCGCCGTGGGAGGTTTTCCTTTAGCCAGGCACAGCCTCGAGTGTCTCAGAAAGCCTGGCAAGCTTCTGCTCTGGCCGAAGGACAGGGGCCCTGCAGAGGAGCCTGGCTCCCTGGCCACCGCAGGGGAGTCTGGGTCTTCCCCAGAAAGACGTTTTGACAGCTGAATTTCCACCACAAAACTTGCTAATAAAGGGGTCAGAGCGGCTTGGTAAATTCATGCTTCCTCGCACCTAATAGTGCTCTCTGTACTCTGTCCCCAGGACATTTTAAAACATAGTTTTTCTTCTGGAAGAGTAAGAAGCTCACTTTTGTAAAAGAGCGGGGCCTGAGCGCTGCCCTGAAACTGCGCTTGCTGCAGAGAAAAGGTACCAGAGCCCCAGCAAAATCTCTGGAGAGATCACATCAAAACATCTCTGGAAGGCCTGCATGTGGAGGACTCGATGTGAAGTACTGACAAAAGGCATGGGCAAGCTGAGAAATAGGGCCAGACCATGAATGTGGACAGGGCAGAAAGATTTTAAAATTTTCCAAAAAAAGTGGTCAGACACTGGAAGAGATATCCAAGGTTTCTGTGCTATCTCTTGGAGATTTTCAGCAGTTCAGCTGGCCCCGACCTTGAGCAACTTGATCTACTTATGAAGCTTGGAGCAGGAGACTGGCCAAAACGCCCTCCTAGAGGTCCTTGTCAACCCAATGTTTTCTATGATCTTCAGATTCAGAAAAAACACAGTATCAAGGGGTAAGTGAATCAGAGGGAGTCCTCAAAGTCCGTGAAAGGAGCTGTGAGGCCCCAGCAGAGGCATTTTTGCCCACGGTTTGGTGGGGCCAAAGGCAGTAACACTGTTGCCTGGAAGTCCTGCTCTGACTCATCCCAGGAGACATTTCTGCAAGGCACGCCAGAAAAGGAGAAGTGACTGCTGAGCCCTGAAGGGGGTGGGGAGGGGAGCTGGCCCCATGGAAGCTCAGAACAGGGAATTTTAGTCTTACTCATCATATTATTTTTGTATTTGGGTTTTCAGATGTAAAGCTCAGTATTTCTGTCAGCATATTAACTCTGTGTGCACCTTAAGTTTGTCCACTCGCTCCAGTGACTCCTTTTATGTCTGATTCCATGCACAGACACACAACTTCCAGCTGGGAGCTCAGTCTGACTAGCACTTTACTGGTGTTTGTAAGGAATAATTGAACTGCCTGGTCATTGCTGTTTAATCTGGGCAGAATTCAGTGTCATTCTGGAGGAAGAAGAAAAAAGGATGGGCCTGGTCTGGGAAAGAGAAAGCCAGAGAGCAGGTTGGGGCAGATGAGTGAAATGTGGCAGATGAGAAAACATGAACAATAGACAATTTTCAAAAGTTAGAATGGAGACTCATGCTGATTTACCTCATCTTGACAAGTGTAAGCAAGAAATAGAAGGGAACTCTATGTGATCATGGAAAACAAACAGTGCTGGAAGGTCTACCAGAATCTAAACCTCTAGCAGAAGACCAGCATGTGTTTGTTCCTCACTAGAGTTTCAGACTTGAATAGAGAGGTCACAATGCTATCCTACCAAGCTAGGTATGTCTTTTATGTTTGATACAGTCATCTTTGTCTTAGCTCTAAATGTAGTTAATGCTGGGTTCTGACCATGAAAGAAGGTTTCCTTATGTTTTTCAGTGCTCAGTAATGACAAACATGATTTCTATAACCTAGCACAGGTTCATATCTCCAGGGTAGAGACCCAGCTCTGGTTCCTGTCCTTCAGCTGGCAGAGGATAGGCTGCAGTCCTGTATGCATGTTTCAGTATCAGTGCTGCAGGCATACACATACTTCATAACCAACATTCACCCTTCCAGGCTCTGCACAGCGTGTGATCTACATCCCTCCCTAGTGAGAGCCATATTCTGAATGCTGGTGCCAAGATCCACACTCAGCTACTGCAGTGGTGAGGCCTGTGCTGTCACTCACCTTGATCACTGTAGGCTTCACACTGTACAGAGCTACTGACTGTAAGTGGAGGAGCCACCACTTGGCAGAGCTGTAAGAGAAGTGGTTGTAAGGCTTGGTGTGAAGAGAAGGCTTAAATATCAGGCCTCTGTAATGAAGGGGTTGGTTGTAATGAAGATCTCCAAAGCCACTACTATGATTCAGAACAATGCCTACCCCTCAAGCTAGCAGAGACAGAATTACATTCAAGAGGATCCATTATTAGCATTGACCACTCAAATTTTAAGTGCAGTTATTGCAGCCTTGTCCAATTCTCTTCTAATGAGGAAGTCACAACAGTGTAGAGGTTAGGGGTTTACAGTCTCCTTCCAGACTCTTGATGAATCTATGCTGTCTCCATTTGGGTAAAACACAGAACTACTCAGGTTTGCAGGTTGGTACGAATAGCTCTGTAAGAAGACCAAGGAGGACATCTCCTGCAGTGTTTCAGTCTGACATCCTGCATTATGAAATTAAGTTCTCAAAGACGGAAGAAAACTGTGAGATCAGGGTTTTTCCATTTCTGTTTGTCTAAGGTGACAGAAGTTGTATAAAGCTGGCACTAAAAAAAGTGCAATTGATAGCTAAGTTCATCTGAGGTACTCAAAGTAGGTGGGGGAAGCCTTTTTTTTTTTTTTTTTTTTTTTTTTCCCTAGTTGACAAAGAAGCCCAGGACTGAAGTAATAGTGGGAGTGTCAGAGGCAAGACTGAAATTTAGTGGCAGACATTATGGAGGAGGATTCAGAAGAAGAATAGCAAACAGAATTGTCACTGAATCACAAATCACAATTGATGTTTTGGTTAAACAGACCAATTCACATGCAATATCAAGATGAGCAATCCAGTACACAGCAATGGATTCCTGGTTCTAGGATCAAAGATAGAAATGTGTAACCATGAGTCAATTTAGCAGAGAATCAACAGGTCTGAGAGAAGAAGGAAACAAGCAGTTTGGGGCAAGAAAGATTGTGAGAGTCCAACACGAAGTAAGCCTTACGAAGGAGAAAATTGGAATGAAGGCATAGCATCTCAAAGTTGGATCTCAGTTGGATAGAGTTGGTATCAGATAGAATAGTGATATAGATAGCTGAGGAAAGTTGTGAGATACAGTACTGCCAAATCCCTTTTCAACCCACAACTTCATACTAGGTGTTTTGTATTTCATCTTTGTTTTGTGTTCTCAGAAGCCAAACCTCTTGGCATAGCAAGAGGTCCCATGGAATCTCAGTCTCTCTTTGTTTCAGAAGTTTTTAATTAGGCAGCTTGAAAAATTTTGAAACATGAAACTGACAAAATTGAAAAAAACTGATCACAAAAATAAGAACCCCAAATTAATAGTTCAAGGATCTAAAAATGTTTTAACCGGCCATGACATTTTTAGGCTCATGCCATGTTTCTGAGCATCACAAATTTTGCACTATCAGAAATGGGCTATGCCCTGAACACTGTGTGTTTTTTCCCAGGTCGGGCATTTATTTACACCATGGAAATACATCTGCTGGCTGGTAGCGCCAGTGGCCCCACAAAGATCACAGATCCTCAGTTTGAATGTTTATCTACCACCCTCATTTATTGCTACTACCACAGGCCTCTTCTCAGCAGTCTGGGGCTTTGCTCCCCTAATGCTGAGCTTATCCTACACAGCTGCCCACCCCCGATAACACAGCTGAGGAGCCCAGAGGAAGTTGTACAAGATGCTTTTGTCGACACTCCTTCCCGCATAGACCATCTCCCCTCTCCTTTGTTACTGTAAATTGACATCAGAGCTGCTGAATCATGATAGGGGAGTCACAAAAATGTTATTTGTGTTGTGGAAACAAGGCCCCCTCCCTCTCATTGTTTCCTGCCTGTGTCAAAATGGAGTCACTGATTTTTGTCCTAGCTCCTCCTGCACTGGCACTTGAGATGAAGCACTCTGAGTTCTCCTCCTTTGGATGGGATAAAATTCACGTACAGACACAATCAAGATTTGATTCTGGCCTGTGAAAAGATAGCCTTGCTGAGCAGACACTGTCTGGACAGCTCACCATGAAAAGCCACTTGGTACCAGTTTCTAAGAGATTGGCTTACAAGGTCAGAGCCCCAAGGGAGTTTTTCAAGTGAACCACTGTGCATTTGAAAAGCTGACCTCCCACACAAAGGGACTACAAAAATATTTTGTCAGGGTACTTAGTTACAAAAAGATTTGTTGGACTACAAAAATATTTTGTTAGGGTACTCAGTCACAAAAAGATTTATTCACAAGCCTGTAGATGGAGCTGAACTATGGTTTGCTTTTTTAGCCCTGTAACGGAGTTCCCAAGAACATGGTGTGGAGGAGAGAAAATGGTGCTGTGTCTGGAAAGAGGTGCATGGAACAGGATGTATTGGTAGCTTTAGACATCATAGAAAGACACAAGAAGGACATAAAAAAAAGACAAGAAAGAGGCAGGAGGAGACACTGATGACCAGAGACAAGAAGTTACCAAAACATTAAAAATAGGCAGGGAACATGAGTAAGTTATGTCAAAGGGGAAGCCTGAGAGGCCTGGCAAAACATAAGAAAAGGAAGACATCATTAGCAAACTGTCCAATAATTTCATGATGATCAAAATTTTCTGTGTATAAAGTCATAAGCATTTTAAAGTTTTATGTGCAGATAAATATTTTCATAGCCCAGCAAGATTTAACTTTCCTACTTTAAAGTAATACACAGGCCCCACACAGAGTTGCCAAAGTATTCAGGGGAAACTTCCAGACTTTTACTGTACAAAAAATGTACCCTGATAAAATACCTATTGATGTCTTGCAGAAATTCAATTTAAAACTACAATATCAGTTAGAAAAATCTAGGAAAATTCACAAATTAATGAATTTCATTCACAAATTAAAAGAAAGTTGTAATTTCTTTCACCAGAATCCTATTCCTCTGCTATTGTGTTCCAAATTCTTATTTTCCAACCAACTAACAAACAGACAAAGTTGTACTCTAAAAGAAAATATGGAAAAGCAATAGAAATTTCAGTTCTTCATTTACTGAGTCTTCCCCACTAACTATGACTCACCCTAAGATTATCAAAATGCTTAATGAATTCAAAATAACGAACTAGCCTGGAATTATGATATAATGTAGCCAACACAAATCACTGACTTTCAAGGCACTACAAAATTGTTATTTTTCCTATTATTGTAGAAGTAGGTGAGAACAACATTTGGCTGAAATTTTACCTGTGCGAGAAAAAATATTGTAACTTAGTTGGAAATCAAATGCAAAATGTGAATGACAGAACCTATAAAATAAATTATTGGAGAGAAAAGGTAAATAAAAAAAATATGCTACTGAATTACATTAAATGTGTGACTTAGGTCATGTGAATTTTTTTGTTTTTAACAGCAAATGAAATAATCTTTCTTGCTCAATTCAGCTGCCATTGTTTGACTTATAACACACTAAAACAGGACAAAATTAAAAATACTTGCATAGTCATTACTAAGTGTCTACTTAAAAACAGACCATAAAACTCTGCATAAACTTCCCTATCATGTGCTTTATGTATTTCATAGTTTCAAACATATCCATCCCAATTCTATTGAGAAAACATCCTGTTGTTCCACTGTTAGACAAATGTTTATAGAGCTGTGCTGAAATACCACTGGCTGTTGAACTGCAATTCCTTTGCAATCATTAGCCTGTGCTAAGTAAAATTGACACCACTTTTGCCACTGCATTCCCATTAAATGTAGGGCAGATTCAAGACCAAGTGGGTGATTTATACTCCATACCTGATAAAGGGTGAATGGCAACAAGGACAGAGGGATGAAGTCCTTCATTGGACTTTTTTTTTTCCTGGACTTGCACGGATTTTAAGGTCTGTAGCACAGTTTCAGCTGACTTTTCATCGTGGTAAGACCATTTAGTGCTGGCATTGCTGCTTTTTTTAAAAAATTAATAGATCTCAAGACACTTAATTTTTTAGACACTGTGTTTTATTTCAAATAAGGCACTAAACATGTGCCTACCATGACCAAGAGGGAAAATAAAGGCACAGAGCGTGCAAGTGGCCAGATGAGTCAAGAAGTCAGAAAATTAACTCAATATCCTAGATTACAAGCCAGACCCTAAACAGTGGAGCGTGTCGTCCTGCGTCAGCATTTGCTATTCCATTTTCTTTCATGAATTCTTTCCAGGAATGTAATTCAGAGGTTACTGTTAGCTAAAGTGACATTTCTGCAAGTATTTGAAGACTAAAAGAGAGCACCAAAGTAATAGGAGAGGTGGTCAGGGAAAGAGCACAGTGATGGCCACATCACCTGTCTTTAATACAAAGACAGGTAAAGACAAACCAGCAGCTTAGTCATCTTTCATGTTGGAGAGGAGTTATTTATAGCTCTTTGTTTTCCTCGTGTTTTGCTGTGGGACTTTGACAGAAAACACATGGTTTCTACATCTAACAATATGGAGAAGATGACAGACTGGGCTTAAGAGCCACACGAGTCTTCAGACCTCTGATTTCGCCAGTGCAATTAGTTATTTTCCAGCTGCAGCTCTTCACGAAACGTCCACTGTGTATCTTTGGTAGTTTGTAATAGGGTAAAATAAAAGGTATTAAATTCCCCTCTGAGTTGCCATGTAATTTATCCAGTTACACATGCAACATTTACTTTGGATTTTTCCCTTAAAATTAATTTGAAATTGATCATATTATGAGCAGGAAATCAGGATGGCCCAAGTACAGACTTGTCACAAAGTCTCTAAAATTTGAGCTTGTGTTTATCAACTGTTTAATACTCTCCATTCCTAAGGGACTGAGAGAATAAGGACATGGTCTGCAAAGCAAAACTGTAGTATTTGAGACTTGATGGGAGATGTGCATTTTGGCCAAGAGACGTGCACATTCTGCTATTCATTTCCTCTAACAATTAAGACATGCATCCATCACTCAATGAAAGGGCTGCAAAACAGCTGTTCCTATCCATCATATGCCTGTCCTAGGATGGGTTTTGTCACACAATTGAAACTGCTGTAGAACAGCATAGGAACAATCATTACCTGGATAACACTGGGCAAAATGGGAGCTTGACCGGTCATTCAAATACAAAGGATAGGCCTCTTTCTGTTGCAGGTTGGAGGCAAGTTCAAATTAGAAAAGGTGAGGCAGAGACTGATATCTGTAAAGACCTTTTGCCTGAGTCTATTTAAGAAGCACAAAATCTTAAAGCCACCCACATGTGTCATGGAGGAGCTGCTTTTTCAAAGTCTGCTAAGAGGGTGTTTGCCCTGCTAACAGACAAGGAGATGGTCTCAATGCACTGATGGTTCTTTCCATCCAAATTTCCTGTGTGTGTCACAGCTGCTGATCTGTGCAGCTGTCTCTGGTGGTTTAGGTTTTTTTTGCCTACCCCATCTCATCTTTATAGACAGTTTATCATTTTATGCTGTATATCAGGGAAGTGAAGAGTAAGAAATACTATTCTGATTCCTGCAACATATTGATCAGGAAACCCTCAGTGGCCAAGTATCTGTCCTGTTTGTTGGCGATTAAATAGTAAATACCATTACGTTCTTATTCAGACAAAATTTTACCCATGGGCTTTAGATTTTCCTTTGTTTCCTCTTTGTTCTCCAGGCTTATGCAGTCAGGGATTTATCCCTTGCCAAAGGCTTTAGAAGGTCCCACTCTGCTGAACTCCAATATGTACCTCTCTTCCCCCTATAGAGATGAGCTACAGAGAATGCATAAAAGGGTAAAACAGTTTCCCTACTTATTTGTGGGGTTTAACAAATTTCAATTCATACGTGATGTGACTGTGTAGTAATGGAACTTTAGAGGGGCTGCTGCCAGCAACACACACATATCCGGGTGCAATACAGATTGTCCCCTGGGACTGGGGGACACTGGTTTTAGTCGTGGGTGCCTTCCGGCAGACTGGAGCAGGTGCTATCACCCTCTGATTCCTTCAGCTTTCTCTCACCTCATTCAAGAGTTGTTAGTCAAATTCACTTCTCATCACCCAGAGGTAAAGACAACACATTGAGGCAAAACAAAAAACAACTGATGAAAAGCCCCTCCTGAGCACTCCAAAGCTCACACACTGTGGCAGGGAGTAGATTGGCACTGGTTTGTGAGAGTATTGCTCCATGATTGCTAGTCCTTGTGCTGCCCACCTATCTTATGTTCATGCCATCCTCCTTTTCCTGTTCCATTCTTTGGGCCCATAGACCCCAGTTGCTGAGTGTTGCCTCAGTGTAAAATAACACGTGGTGCTTGTGGTGTGGGAAGGAAGCTGGCTGTGAGAGATAAAGGTCTGAGGTTAAGAGCAGACCGACTGTTATGCTCCTGGGGCTTTGCTGCTCTTTGTATAACCTTAGTGTGGCTGAGTGATACAAATCAGCACTACCTTTTTTGATAAAATCCATCTACCAGAGGCAAGCAGCAGCCATACCTTCACATCTTTTTGTAGTTTATTACAGTCCTGGTGCTCCAAAGGGTCTGGATGGGTCAAAGGTTACTTTTCCACTATATTACTGGAAGACAGAGACCAAGTTTGTTTGGGGCCCAGAGACTTAGGAAAAAAACTGAAGGAAAAAAATGTATCAGGGAACTTGCAAAAAACAAAAGCCTTCAGGGAAATTCCAAGATTGCCAAAGTAAAGAATCTTTGTGCAAAACTGCCATTTTCTTCCTTCCCACAAGGATTAGTACAAGTCACTTTGAAAGAGAAAGAAAGAATCAAGAAAGCAAGAAACATTTCACCCAGCTGTCCCACTCTGCAAAGCCCCACTGCTCTACTTCACCCAAAGCAGCAAGTGGAAATGCAAAATCATGCCATTTGTGATCTACAGAGACAAAGCTCATGGGTGGGGGAGAGAGACAGTCAAGCTTATCACCAACTGGAAAAAATGGCAAATAAAAATGCTTTGGTTGTTCTTTAAAACATTTTTCTTTTTAATTATTTTTTTCTTTGTACAAACTTTAATTATTTTTGTTCACAGGAAACACAAATCCTAAATGAAGCTTCATTGCATGTAACAATAGAGATTGAGCTATGGTTTTGAAGACTAGAGAACAAAAGTAATGGTTCTGGAAGGTGATGAACCAAAATCTATCTTTAACACTTCAGTGGAAAATAATAATTAAAATTAAGTCAGAAAGCATGGAAAAAACATAGAATATCTGATTTGATCTCCAAGTGTTTCTTATCCTATCTTAAGAAAAATCTTCTACCTGATTCTCTGAAGTTCTATGCAGTAAAGAAAAATCTTACAGTCCTGAGTGCTGCAGAATAAGCAAGGGTGGGTTTACCAGGCAGGTCTATGGCAGCTGCGGTCTCTTCTTTTGCAATGTCCAGAGCAGAACAGACATTGATTGTCCTTAGACAACCTTGTCCAACCATTCTGTCATCTGATTCAGACTCAAGCTGACTGCTCAAAGGGAAAAAGTACTGTGGGCATCTGCATAACTGAAACCTGAGGCAAGCAGAATGTTAAATGAGTCTAGATCTGCTAGAAATTTTCACAAAGAAGAGAAACAAAAATATTCTTTTTCTCTGAGGTCAGCTCTGTCCTGAACATCGCTCTAGCTGTGTCACATAATCCTGACATAAGGAAGTTACTCCAGCTAAGAAAATTTGGTGGACCCAGCATGGAATTAGCATGTAGAAACCCTGTAATTCAAAACATAGAGTTTGAATATTTTAGATACTGATTTTGTTAAAGCTAATAAAGTACACCTGACACTAAAAATTTTTTTGTAGATCTTATTCAGCTCTGAGGATTATATTATTTATTGGTAAAATATCTGGTAGTCTAAATGTTTCAGCAAGCACAGGTGAAATCAATAGAGCTCAAGAGCTGTGAAAACCAAGTCTGAAGTAAGAGGAGAACAAACTGTCTGCCTTTCTGTAGAAACTGTAGAAACTGTAAGTAGTGAAATTAAACAAAATTATGCTTCAACTGATGTAATAAAAATATGCTTTGATTTATGGTTGAATTGATAAATTGTTGGACTAAAATATATGTTATGCTGAAAGTGATGGAACTGTTTTGAGTTTTCAGCCTTCCTTTTGTTTTTCTCTTTCTCCATGATTCCAATTTTTTTTTTTTGGTCTTTCAGTTTTGTCAATGAATACAAACAAACGAACAATGGAATGACCAAATAAATCTGAAACACAAAAGGAGATCTGAAGAGTTGTAGCTTAGCAAAATTAGGTAATGAGGAGTTAAAAGAAGCTGCTGACTGGTGGAAATACAGTAAATATGCCAGAAAAGCAGCGTAAAAACCTTGCCAATAATTTAAGGGAACAAATGAAGGGACAGGATGAAGTGTGCAAGGTGATTTTTAAATAAAAACCCAGATGGGTTTGAAGTAAGAAATGTGTGTTAGCACAGAGCTACTGGAGAAACGGTGCTTCCTCTTCCTCTCAGTGAAGGTCCATAAATCAAAGCATTTATGGGCTTTACTTAAGGCCTCCATACTCTTGGTAGCAGCAGCTGAAAGGAAAACCAGAGGAGCCAGCTCAGAGACTGCCCAGGCCAGGCAGAGCCACAGGCAGGAGGGATAGCAGCATCTTGTAACTTTGAAACAGTTCTCTCTAAAAAACAGTAAGAAGTAATTGATTGAAATCTCATCAAATGTAACTAATGTAGCCTCCTGTAGGACAGATTTTGTTCTCCAAATCACTTATCATGTCCATATTTTAAAGACTGCTTTTCATGTTCCAATCTGCACCCACATGATGCTGTTTAACACAATACATATAACACAAATCTTTCTTCACAGAGGGTCTTTCCTAGCTTTTGACTTGCAAAGGGTGATGTCAAATCCTATAAAATCAATGCTTTCTCCAATGAGAGACATGAAAAAAGTCTGACAACAGGAGTCTGACAGTTTGCAAAGCACTTAAAACTCACTAGTGCTGAACGCTTTCTGGGTTTATTTGCATAAAATGCATCACTTTTCTTCTATTTTTTGCCTCACACATCAGATTATTTTCATACTGTATATTAAACCACTAATAAGGCACAAATTTCAGAGAGCATGATCTAGTCTAATAAGCACACAGAGTTTAGGACTGAAACCCCCTGGTTTCCCACATCATCTACATTAGCTTTATGTTTTAGTGCAATGACAATTAACAATAATGTGTGATTTTTCCACCCAGACTTAAATTTCTATCTGCAGAAGTTTGGACAGCTTATAAGGAAAAAATAAATATCAATAAATGCTAAGCACGAAACAGTCTTAGACAAATCATCAGAACTTCAGAAAGAAGCTGAAAGCCAATAGTGAGTTGTAGTGAAAGTTGAATAAAATAAATGAGGAAGAACTGGTGGAATAGTTTTTTTAAAATGTTTGGTTTCCATGTG
Organism: Haemorhous mexicanus; assembly: GCF_027477595.1. Lineage (NCBI taxonomy): Eukaryota > Metazoa > Chordata > Aves > Passeriformes > Fringillidae > Haemorhous > Haemorhous mexicanus. The sequence continues at coordinate 25,902,554 of NC_082346.1, forward strand.
GAAATCCAGTATGTATTTTCACAGTAAAAGACACTATCTCTTCCTTGCTCAGAATAGGCTAATTTTCATATTTATATGGCTAGGAATTCCAGAAGTCCAACCTTAAGGACATGCATCATATTCCCAAAGGTTTCCCACGCATAATATTCCCATAGAATTCAATGCTGACCTGAAATTTTAGTGAGCTGGTGTGTTGTTGGGTTTTTTTGGTTTTTTTTTTAGTATGAATGCACAGTGGTAAGACATATCTTGAGGTTTAAGTATATGCTGATTTGCCATTCCCCCCCCCCCCCAAAAAAAAAAAAAAATTTGCAAAGCTCTCCATGCAAAATCCACAAGTGTGTGAACCAGGACATTCTAGTAGGATCAATCCTACATTTTGCTAAGCCTGATACCTAAAGAAATGGTGACTATCATAATTTTCAGTAGAAAATACATGACCAGCATGGCAGAATTCTATCCAGTAAACATCAAGATTTTAATAACATCTTTAGAAGTTGGAAAACACCCAACAGACAGGCAATCAGCAGGAAGAGAGAGATTTAGATCAAAATAAGAAGAATATGGATATGCTAATTTTGGAACTAGTCATGTTACTAGTCTCTGAGCACATTTGAAATGAAAATTTATTTCATGGCAAGAAAAATCCCATGGTTGTGATCTTTAGAAAAATTCCAAAGTGTGTGTTGTTAAGAGAGTTAATGCAATGAGGGGAGTTACAAGACAAACTGACGTTGCCTGCTGAATGACTGTGCAAAACAGAAGCAATCTGTATAGAATGAGTTCCTTCCTTCAGAAGGAAGCATAATGAAGTTTTTGTCTCAGATTAGGTGCTTTCAAAATTAAGCAGGGCTGGAAGTGTTACAAATTCCATTCCAAAGCAATCTGGAGAACAGAAATCTGGATGAAGTCTCTCCATAGTAAAGCAGGAGGTAAAATATTCAATTTCATTTCAGTGGAGCTACATTTCCATTTGTTCTAGATTAAGTTCAATTGAATTGTGACAGAGAAAGAAGAGACTTAGGAGCTAGTGACAAAGAGAGAGAGCATTCATCCATTCTGAATAAGACACTTGTCTAAAATCCACATCTAGGCAAGATCACTTGAAGATTCTACGTAGAACTTTTGCTGCTTTATTAAAACCAAGCCACCTTCCTGGGGATATTTGTTTAATGTTCTGAAGACATTCTCTTCAATTATACATTTAGTGTCTGTATAGGACTTTTAGCATTCTTGCAATACAGTTCTTAATGTTCTTCAGCTCCCAGTAATGATGAAGACCAGATTCAGGAATCTGACTCTTTTTCTCAGTGTTGTTTAACTTAAAGGAATAATTGACTTTTACTGGCTAAATTAAAAAAAAACCCAAAAAACCAAAAACAAACACCCCCCCCCTCCCAGCTACAATGAAAAAAACTAAACCAAAACAAAAACAGGAAAGAAACCTAGGTAATTCAATTTCACTCTAAATATTGACCAAAAAATTCACAGAATTTAACAAGAATTTAGAAATAGTTTGGATTCTGTGACCAGATTCTCAAATCTGCATTTATTGGACAGCTGAAACATCTAACAGAAATAAAATGCCTGGATCTAGTCCAAACAGCTAACATCAAATTCCATTCCTTGCCTTTTCCTGCCTTCCTATTATTGGACTTCTTTTGAAGCAACTTCTCTTATTAAGAAATCCTACTTTTTTAATGTCTGCTCCGTTACTAAAATTTTACTTGCCTGTCATCCAGCATATCAACTTGTGTTTTTCCCCTTTGGCTTTGCAGAATAAATTTTCAAGATTATTTTAGTACTCAAAAATAACAAAAAAGGCTCTCAAATTTAAAACATTTCTGCATGTTGTATATCTTTTTTCTCTTTTGTTTGTTGTAGAATATCCTGTTCTTCTCTTTCAGCCTTTCCTTGTTCTACTGCATGCCCCACAGCACATCCAAGGAATTGTTTCCTACTTGAGAGCAGTCTGTCCTGCACCTCCCTTCAAAAGCAGAAAGCACCTTTATTCTCTGAAAACTTATGGTACACTCTGTTCTCTGCAACCATAAGTGTGAGAAATAATCTTACTTTTTTAGTATGAAAAACATCCAAATCACAAGATATACTGATAAATCTCTCCTCTAAAAACACCCATTTCTTCCATGTTGCCAAGGAAATGAGTACACAGTTAATCACGACCAACAACACACAGTCCCCTCCACCTTCTCTATTTCTATCTTTCAGTCTGTCAGCCCTCCAGACAAGAAGCTTCTTACTGCATTTTTGTACAAATTTGGGGGATGAAACAAAATAATTTAGAAAAAGCCTTTGCATTCTGCATAAGAGCATCCTACAATAGGGGATCTAAACTGAGAGACAAGGGACATGTTGGTGACTGAGTTAGGCTGCGGGCCTGAGAAACTGGAGCCGGGAGTTGCACAGGCACCCGAAGGTCAGCAGATTTCTCATCTCTTTCTCAGTGTACCCTGCAGTGTTCTGTTAGCATTTTGCAATAGGTTCAGCAGCTAAGTTTTCGGGGTGGGTGTAAGAGTGCACCGCTTCCTGTGGTGTTCTGCTTCCTGTTTTCTCAAGCCGATGGAGACGAGCTGGCGGGGCTGCTGATTTTGAAACAGGGGCAGATGCATGATTGTCTTGTGAGAGCACAGAATGAATCATCATCCCATTCTTATAGAAAAATCCCGAATCTTTCCAGAGTTGGAACTCTAACTCTGTGGCTTTGGGTTACCTGCTCTTTCATTGAGAAGATGGTGGGAAATGCCCAGAACACCAAAGAGTCAAAAATCAAGAGCCAAACCACAATAGATCGTGAGATTAGTTTAAAAATCATATAAATTTTGGAATATATTTTCTCTGTTCACTGAATTCCCATATTCTAAGCTCCATCCTGTTCTCTGCAATAAAAGAAAGAAATATTTTCTTTTTTAATATGAAAAACATGAAGTATCATGAGACTTTTAATAAAACCACAAGTCAGTAGCCATAGATGGACAGAAAGATTACTCAAACATAGAACTACTTTTATGCAGGTTTTGATAAACATTCAAACAAAATGAATATACAAACCATTGAAGGGTTCAAGGGTACATTAATTCAGTTTATTAGTAAAAGAAGAGAAATCTTTGGTAAAAGACAGGAAAGGAAGGGAAAATAAATTGACAAAAGAAAAGTCTTATTCTGTAAGATAAAAGTTGCAGAATAAATGTATCCTGGTGCAATTTTACCTGGTTATTATTATCAAAACCTTAGTATCAACATGAGAGATCCCCAAAACTGTTTACAAATAATTGTAATATAAGCAGGATTAAAGAAGATGCTTCCCTGAGTGGGACACATTCTCAAAATTGAAATGAATATATATGAAGAACCTGCTTGCAAGAGCAAACACCAACACCCAGAAAAAAAAAAAAAAACACCAAAAAGGCAGTCAAATTAACACTGTACTTAGAGCTTCAGACTCATATCACCCCCTAGATTGTCTAGAAATTTTGAGGTTAACACCTGTTAGCTTATATATGCTAATCAATATGCTTGAGAAATCTTATATAGACAAGGCAGCATGCATTTTATCATGCGCCAAGCTCATGTATTTAAATATTAGGCTTTCCTCTATGCTTTGTTTTCCATCATAGCACTAGATCTTTCTGGCAAAATGATTTTTTCTTAATCTGTTCAGTTCATTTCCAAGCTCCCCAGCATTCTCCAGACTGTTTAAGGATTAAAGGCTTAATACATTGCTCTTGTCATTAGTTCCATGCCAAAAAGCAGCCTGGGTCTACATTTTGGAAACGAGACCTATGAAAAATGGAAAGAAGAAAACAGTGAGAAAATAAGAACATAAAAGATCTCTCTTAAGGCTGAAGGAGTGATGGCAAAAGGAGGGACTAGGGGGAACCCTCATGGTGAGATATGTGTGGTCACTCTTGATATTTGGAGCCAGCCCAGGAAGGAACAGAGACTACTATTTAAACCAAATGGCTCTGTTATTTCTCCTTGATCTCATTGTAAGGCCCATGCCTCAATGTATATTCTACCCAACTGACTGTCAAATGGTTACTTTGGTCTAGATGCACTTAACACACTCAAGAATGCTTTTATATTCCATTACCTGTATGCTAACAACTCTGCTTTTGACCATCTATTTGAACCTCATGCTACTTTGTCTAAAGTGCTTGAAAATATTTGCATATCACTTTCTGCTTCCTGGACCCTCATGCTCTTCTATTCTTGCCTGGCCCCTTACAATCTTAGACTGTGTTTTACATAAATATATTATATGGGTGAAGATTCCTTTGCTTTCTGAATTCTTGTCATGGGCCTGCCCTGAGTTTTCACGGAGAAGTGAATATGAAAGAGCTTGAGTTCCTCTCCTCACACTGCATTTGTTTCACTTTCTCCTCTTTTCACTTACTGATTTCATCTGAGTCCCTCTCTGAGCTCAAGTGCAGGATTTCTGAGTTGCTGGTTCATGGGCTGAAGACCTTGGTGCTCCTGGAGTATGCAAGCAATGAGGACACCCCATTAGATACCTTCCTGATCTGTGTCAGTGGCTCTACCTTCAAGCATCCCTTCCTTTGATTACATTTATTTTCCCTGAAAATCTCATCAAGGTTGCTTTGTGGTATCCACACAGGGTTTTGCATATAAAACTCTAGAATAAGAAAGAGCACTTCCCAGTTTCCATACCATATGACTGAGCAAAATATTTCTGAGAATCAGTCTATGGTGCACTACAAGATAATTTATTTATTTTTCCTTCCTGGCTCTAAAAGCAGAATGACTGCAGTCATCAATCGCACAGAGCTCTGGCAGTCTGGCATGCAGCTCAGTCTGCAGCAATAGGGGGCTTGCATGGTTATTGTAATTATTTATAAACTCAGCTGAGGGGTTCACAAACTGGAGAAGCAGTGGAAAGAGGTGAGACAGCTCTTGGAACATGAGAGGAAATGTAATGCTAAAAGACATGGATGGTGTAAAAAAACCAAAAGTGAATGGTGGTGAAAAGAGAGAAACTCTAGAGTTATGTCATCTGTGGATATATCAGTGTCCATCAGTTTGGATTACATGATTAGTGATACTAACTTTCCAAAAATGTCCTGCACTGTATTCTGGAACTGCACTAATACAGAAGATCAAATCCCATCACTTTGCAATTACTGATGTACAACAGCAGCTCCAAAACTTCTGTGTGAGGAGGCAGATCTTCACAGACCTGTGCGCTGAACCTGCCCAGCCCTTTGAAAGCCCATGCTGTGAGTGGCAGGGCCCATGCTGGCCTGACAGGCAGGCTGCAATCTGCAAATTGGCTGCCCAGGGCTGCCACGAGTCCGTGGCTAACCATCAAGTCAACTGTCAGGCTGCTGGGTGGGGGTGGGGGCATTGCAGTCTTGTTATGAAAGTTGTTTATCCACTGATTATCAGCAGCAAGAACATACATGAAATAACAGCAGGCTTTTACAGAAAGAGCCTCTAAATTGCATTATGGTAACAGGCAGTGCACTTGTCCTTGGTTTGTGCTACACAGAAACCCCTGAGCAGGTTAACTAAAAACAATCCCACCCTTCTTTCAAGGCTTGATAAACACAGACTGATCAACACCAACTGAAACAGGAGTAGCAAAGTTTGGAATGTGGGAATTCTAGAGCAATAATGCATATGCAGTGCTGGACACTCCAGAACCTAACTCTTTCCCATACAGGTAATCATCAGCAGGTTATCATCAACTGCTACTCTGCAGTCCTGTCCTTTCACAGAGCACTTTAAGGGTTCAGCAGGCACAAGCACAAATGCAAGCTTGAACTTAGAGCTATCAGTTACATAAGCCTCAAGTCTGTTAAAGAGGAAAAAATTGTGGTGACAGGATTTTCCAGAATTTAAAGTGTTTGTGTCACTGCATAAAAGAACATTTGTGAGAAGTTGCAGAGCTGGGCTGGATGACAATTCAAAAATAAGTAATTAGGAGTGCAGGGCCCAACACTCATTTTCCAAGTAACCTGTCTTGTCTGCTCAGGACCAAGGCTATGGGTGTATATGAAATCCACAAGATTTTTAATTTGGATAAAATGGTATGGAATACAGAAGAACAAGATCTTCTGTTCTTGTGTAAGAGGCCCATAAAAATACTACTACTTCAAAAAGAAAAGTTCTTCATCCTGTTTTCACTCCTGCTTTTTGGGTTCCTTTCCTCATCAAACTGGGAAAACATGTAATATTCTCCTATCATTATAATAAAAACTATTAAAAAAATAAAAATCTTGGCCTGGGTCAAACTCCTTTTACTCCCTTCTCTATGTAAACCTAAGCAAGTCTTGGAGACAGATACAACCAAAGGCAACTCAAAATATGAAAGGAGTAGCAAAGCTTAGCAAAAAACTGTTACAAGGTACGTTTCCTGAATATTTTTTATGTAATTTGAAGAAACTAAACTTATGGGGAAAACTACTAAAAAAATACTTTTCATTTCCAGTCCAGTCAAATAAAATAAATAAAATGGTCCCCTGAAACATATGAAGAAAATCTAGAGATAATTAATCTAGTGATTTGTCACTATCCAGAGAAGTTCTGTTGTAAGAAACAATATTTCTCACCTGTGCAAGGCTGGTGAGCATAGAATACATTTGTAGTAAACTTGCATATGTGAAAGGCCTTAATTTTTTTTTTCCTATAATTGGTACTGAACAATTGGAACTGAGCTGTGTGTCCTTTATCCTTATATAGCTGGAAGAAAAATAAAGTAAATAGTACCTTGTCTTTATAGCCATATGTTCCAACATCTCATTGGTAAAAGGCACAGAACAAATGTGAAGGAAGAAAGAGGCTTGGGAAGCCATGCACACAAAAGCAGAAACCACAGGAGTACGTAATCACTTTAAAACTATTTCAGATCTTTTGTTCATACTGTCGCCAAGTGGATTCCCTAATGACAAATTAGCAATTTCTGACTGCTGGGATGATGAGCACTCCACTACAGATTCTAGAAGATATCTCCTGCAAAATCTAATCTGTCAGTCAGAGCTCAAAGTAATGTAATGTAAATGTAATACATCTAAAACAGGCTGAGAAAACAGTTTTAGCCTCAGTGTGGAGTGTGCTAAAATGCTAAAAGAAGAGGAAGGTCCTGCTGGCTGACAGGATTTGTGAGAAAATGTTCAAGGATTGAGGCTGTCACAAAGCATGTCTTCCCTGAATAAAATATCACTGTGCAGAAGTCTTCAAATGATGCCTGGGGGAGGTCAGTGACATACAGTAGCATGGCCAGGCCCATGGCTGAGCTGAAGTTTCTTTTTAGTGCCTTAGTGCCCGGGGGTACCTGTTTGTCTGGAGATCTTGAAGATGCTGCTGCACTCTGGGGGTCAGACTGTGGGCCCTCTAAACTATGTGGTCTTATTCTGAGAATAGAAGGCCCTTATTGCCTGAGGTGTGTGTTTAGTATCCTAACACATACAAATTAAGTTTTGGGAAAAATCCCTGTAAACTCCCTGACATTTAAATTATCTGTTATTTTAGTTACTCTTTTATGAGGCCCTATTGTCACATGACACTATAAGGAGGATCTGTCAAGAGAAATTATGTTTGGACAACCTGCCTTTTCTGGAGTGACAGCAACAAAACCAATTTTTGATGAAAAAGTGGTAAATAAACAGACTATCACAGATTTGACAAATGCTACTCATCAGATTTTCAAATTGGAGGTGCTTCTCTATAGGAAAATAAACACCAATCAGGTTTAATAAAAATGTAATGCCTTTTAAACTTAGAACTACAGGCTAAGATATTTAGTTTCAAAAGTTAAGTCTTTATTGATTAAGGACTAAAGAATAAAGATTTTGAAAATTAATTTGGGATGGATTAATATTTTCTTGAAAAAAACCGCTGAAAAATATTTTACATTTAATTTCAGCCTAGTAATGACTTCCTGATTTGGGTTCTTTTTCATATTTCAGCCAAGCACCTTTCATCAGTGCCATTCCCAATGCCAAGCCTGATATAGTACTTGGTGTTCAAGGTAAAAACTTGCCTTTACTTTTTTAAAAGCCTGTCTAGGACCTTGGTGATAACTGACCTTGAAGGTTTTGAAGATCTGTAAAATATCCTTGTCTCAGGAGTCCAGGTTTTATGTGAAAGAGGTTTTAGAGTGACTTCTCTGAGCCAGAGAGAAGTTTGATAAGAGGATCCATGTTTACCCCTGAAAGAATTTTCTAGTAAGGTCGTTGACATAGAAACCAAGAAAAAGAGAAGGACAAATAAGAGAAACCTGCAACTGCCTATTCCAATAAGCACTTTGTTTGTCTTTTGTGACCAATGAATAAAGTGTAAACTTATGGGTTTTGTAAGAATGTATAAAAAGCATGCATGCTGTAATGAAAACAGGTTTGAAACCTTCTGAAAATGGAGGGTGTTGCTTTGTATTGTCTCTGTCTCAACTACGACAGTTTTATGAGTAAGTACAACAACTGCATTCAGTTTTGGTCTTTCTAAGAACAGGTAGGATCATGAGAATAAATGCAAAAATATTTAAGAAACTTTCTTTCCATGATAGGAGAAAGGCAGCTGGGACTGATCCCAGGCCTGTGCACATTTTAGAAGAGTGAGGTGTATTTGTTGGATGGAAAGGGAGCTACACAGCTTCTCTCTCTCCAAGCCTACACAAACTGGCCATGAAAAAAGCCAGGTCTTTACTGACCTCCTACTAAATGGGAATGGAAAAAATGGGAACTGTTCTCTGAAGGAGATTCTGAGGAAGATAATTTTTCACTGGGCCATTCTTACATCACCTAGAGATAGCTTGTGGAAAGAAGTAATTTTATTATTGACTCTCTTGAAGATTTGATGTTAATATTTCAGGAAGAATAAGAAAAAATCACTGCAGATTCCGGTACCCACTCATAGCTGTTTGCTAAATATAAAGGGCTCTGGAACCAGAGCTAAAAACACCTTGGTATGTCCTGATACCTCAGGCCCTGCAAGAAAATGTACTCATCCATTTGGAGCCAAAAAAGCAATGATGAAAGTAAAGAAATATTATAATTTTTGTGCACTTAACCCTTTGCAACTATGCTCAGCATTTTAGCTGCTGGTAAATCATAGGAGTCGTGTGCTCTGCTGCTGCCTTTTGCCTCCCACTGCCAGACTGATTGCAGACTGATTGTGCTCAGCTTATCCTCACAGATCATGCTCAATTCTTCCAGGGCATGCTAATGGCAGCCCTCTCCCTAGGACTAGCACAGCCACTAAAAACACCCTGACATCTTTGTATGGCTTTTCTTTTGATTCTTTGTGTTCAGATTCAGAGCAGTAAACATGCAGAGAGACCCTGCCAGGTCCTTCTTTCAAGAGCTATACGGTGTAACACGAAATGCAGTTCACCTGCAAAGCCCCTAAGGTCTTTGTTTTGCAATGACCTCTGCAATGTTTTCTTTTGTCTAGCTCTAAAAAAAGTCAATCCCATCTCAATTAAATTACACAGAATCAAAGATATGAACCCAGAAGGACACAAAATAAAGGAGTCACTAATGCAACTAATTTTAGGCATCAGCCTTTCTCACATTATTTCTCATCTTTCTGAGTTTACCTTTTACTCTCCCACTTTGATGCAGCATATCTTTCATCACCTAGCTTAGCACTTGTAGCAACCAAAGAGGAACCTGTGTCTCACTCCCCACAGGAGCTCTTCAAGATCACCTTCACACAGTCCTCACGCCCAATGCGAGACAATTCGGTCAGTAGTGCCTTGGATGATTTTCTGATGCTGGTGGTTTGAGGATGAGAAGCAATTTTTAATGCTTCATAGGACAAGAAGAATCATCGAGTTAATCCACAGAATGAAGTGGATGTAAACATCAGGAAACCATCTCAGGAGAACAGCTCAGCATATCGTGAGAAGGGGGAGTGAAGGACAAAAGCTGTTCTAGTAAACTTCTATTTACTGGCAGGCTGTTGAGCAATAGCCTCAGTAACATGGTGTGCATTCCTACTCATAAACTTAGATTCTCACACATATGCACAAAAACCACAGAGGAGACCCCTTGAATCTGGGTGTGATTTGCAGGTGGTATTCAGAAAGGGATAAATATTGTGAGGATTTGTAAGATTTCACAGCACCCTCAACAGCAACTTAGAGCCAAATCTATTTAAAAACAGTAAAGGCAGAGAAGTGAAGTTGCCTTTGGTTGTGATGTTTTTCTCTTTCCCGTTGTAGCTTCCTCTTTCTCTTCACCAGCTCAGCACTGCTGGCAGCTTTTTATAAACCACGATTCCTACTGCTGTCAGCTTGTTTGGAAACTACATGGTGAGCTCAGTCCTGCAGCTACTGCTGTGGGTTTGTGTTTCATTGCAGGCCAGATTTGCTCTAAATTCTGTACCCACCACCATAGTTTTGATTCCAAAACACCCAAAATGCTCTGTATATTGAAAAAAAAAATCAGTTCAAAGCAGAATTTTCCATGAAATATACACAGTTATGCAGCATAAGCTAAAAGTGGAAATGCAATCTCCTAAATAAATATAGTAAAAAACTTCTGCATAAAGTGACAGCCTCTGGAAGGTTAAACTGTGGCAGGGTAGGCAGTAGTACTGGGTGATTCTAGGTTGACAGGAATCTGCACTGAGCACGCAAAGTGATGTCGTGACCAGAACAATAGCTGTGGAACAAAAAGCAATATTAAGATTTTTCTTTTAGAGGAATCTTTAAAATTCCTCAGACAGCAGACACCTCAGTCTCCACCAGAGACAGGGTGAATAGTGTGCAGAACGCTGTTCAGAAAGATGATGATTACAGGAATTATCAGAAATGAAACAGTGGAAAAGCTTTCTTTAGTTATGGTATCAAGGAGAGATTGCTGGCAAAGCAGGTAGAAGCAAGGGGAAGGAGCAGGAGCAGGACTGAGGAAACACCAGGGATTGGGGTAGTGAGATAAACACCACCAGCCCTGCTGAAGTCCTTGTACTCTGCCTGCTACTCCAGTGACAAACTTTGCCATTGGTTTGCTGGAGAAGCTGTTGGGGCAGACATGTTCTAGTTTTTCTCACCACAGCAGAGATCCTGCAGCCCGTTATGGACTGGGGGATGACAGCAAGACCTTGGCTGGAGACAAATGGTACTCAGAAGAAAAGGTATACAAATAAAGTAAAATAAAATAAAGAGGTACCTCTAGATCTCAGAGTTAAAAAAATAATTTTTACTTGTAGATCTCTAAAATTCATCTATGTAGGTACAACCATGCATGCATTTTACATGGCCAGCTTAAGCCCACTGAAAAGAGTGTATTTTTTTATATTTCTCTCAGATTCCTCAGAAATGCTTCATTGACTTGCAAAGGCCTACAGACCATGAGCTGAAAAATCCCTAAGTACTGACTGAAAAATATGGGTCTAAACACAATACTTTTACTGGTTAAACTACCTTTATTCTGTATTACTGAATTAAAGAAAAACAACAGCTTTGGTAACAGCATGCTGCAACTGTAAACTATGTTAAATTTTGTCACTGTTTAAAATACACAATCCAGTACTTTAATTAAATTTTAAAGGCTTTGTGTATGGGTGGGGTCTGTGACTGAAGAGACAAGAAACTTGAGTAAGTCCAGGGGCATGGGAGTAGGAATAAGGTCACTGCAGAAGAGTTGAAGCTTCATTCATCAGCACAGCATATTTTATCAGCAGCTTTACCTGTATCTGCCCATGCTGTATGTAACTGCATGCAGTATTTCTAGTAGAACTGTATCTCAGCCTCTGATGTTACCAGTCACAGAGGGGCACAGTGGTTACCAACAAGACCCCCACTCAACAGAAAAAGCCATTGAAAAAGTCTGTCCCCTTCTCAGCTGGCAGAAGTCCTGTAAACCGAGTTATAAATACTCAGCCATTGCTCTGTTTTGGTGTCTACTCCTCTGTCTCCTATCATCTCCTACTCAGAAAAGAACCATTTCCCTTTTCTTAATGACCACTGAAATCATTTAGGGAATTTCCAGCACATGGTGTGCAGATTCTGATTCACTTTAACCCCAGAAAATGTTTAACTCCTTCTGGTAATTATTGTGAATTGATCCAGTCCTACAAATGAAGATACCCCAAGTTCTTCTTTCCCTTTTTCCTCCTCAGCCATATACAAGAACTTTGCATTCAAAGCATTCTGCTCCCCTGCACCCCACTGCCACGGCACTGAAATCCTTGTCATAACACTTTAGGCTCTCCACATAGTTAATTTCTTCAGATTTGTAACTGTTTGTTCTCCTAAAACAGGAAGATAATTTCATTTTTCTCGTTTTCCAAGACACATACCTCTCAGTTTACAAGCCTTAGATACATACCTCTTCTGTAACATTCTTTAAAACACTAGCACTAATATAATATGGTCAAAACAAAACCTCTTGTTTTCCTTCTCCCTCTTTGCTATTAGCAAAGCTATTGTAAGGCTTGCTGTCCTTGAGGGCTGTCTCTGACATTATGCCAGTCTACACAACCAGGCTTTAGCAAGGATGGGCAGCTTCCTCTTACAGAACACCTGTAAGAGGAAAATCTGTCACTTTCCTTTCATTGCTTAAACTCTTGCCCACCAATGACCTGAACAACAGCAGTCTTCTTCTGTCTGGTGTCCCTGGCTTCAGACTCTCTTTTTCCTTTCTCTCCTTTCTCCATTCTAAGGGGGAGATCAAATCACTGCTCAAAAACTTTCTGTTGTATCTCTCCACTATTTTCCTTTAAACTACTACATCAAAACCAAATTATGATGTCCTTTTAAGATCCTTCACACAGTTGTTCCCCCCTAATATTAGTTTCTTTAATGTGCAATATGTTATGTAATTGTTTAATGTTTGATGTAATACTTCTGGAACAACAACAAAAAAATTAAATAGAGTTCAGTACAGTACCTATTGTATTTAGATACAGCAAATCGCTGCATTCAAATGAAAATATTGCAACATTAGAGGACCAATAGCCACAGTCATGCAAACAAGAGTAGAGAGGAAATAAAGTATCAGCCCACATATTGTTAGCAGAAAAACTTTGCAAAAAACATAGAACTAAAAAATAGAGCAAAAAAAAACTGCAATCAAATAAAAATCTATCAACACCTTCAATGGGCCTGTAGTCTTTACCTGGCCGATGTAGCATTTGTCAAAGCAGAAAGCAAACTTTGCTCCTAAAGAAAGGTAGAGCTTAAGATGGGGCTACTTATCTCTAGGCTGGTAATTTATTTTCTACCAGATTAGGTAATAATTTCAGCTTTTCACCAAAACCTGCAGATTTCAAGACACCTGAAAAAAATCACAGGCAAAAAAGTAAAAATGAAGACTGAATAATCTAACTGCGTGTGACTTATTTAGTAAAGATGGTCTGAGATTACAAAAGAATGAATTGTAATTAATTAAAACACAATTTTTCTAATTGGTAAAAAGTTTCTACAGATAATATACTCCTGCGTGTGTCACACACACCTGAGGAGTCACACACAGAAAGCTGTGACCTAGGGCTTGCATGCATGCTTCAGCTCTTATGCAGCCAAAGGTCCATGGGGAGGATGGAAGGCAGCACTGCTCCCAGTACTTCAGTTCCTCTGTCTGTGCAACATTCCAGGCACAAAGTCCTTGCCAAAGTGGTGGCAGAGAGCCAGAAGCACAGCTACAAACCCACCAGCTACCTAAGCACATTTATTTGTGAATAGTGTTGTTCTCTCTAGAATTCTGAGAGATTGCCAAGGGGTATAATCCTAATAAGGTGCAGGTCTGGAAAGTGTTATTTACATTAGGAGAGCAAGACTAGGTACAGCTGAGTTCTCAGGAAAGAACTGCTGCCTAAATATCCAAATCAAGCTCCACACAGCAAAGATATCTCTGATACAACTTGGCAAAGGTCACTGCAGACTCAGGGTAAGAATCCTCTCCAATGGTGAATGCAGATCAACAAAATAGTTCAGATCAAAAGACCACTTCTAAAATCAATATCCTGATTTTAGAATATCCAATATCCACTTACTACACTTTGCACCACACAGCAGTATTAGGATGCATAAACTGGATTCTTTTCAGATTAAACTGAAGATGTAGCTCAGGTCTCCAGCTGTGAGTGGGAATTCCATGGCATCAGACTAGAATCAGTCTGAAGTGACACCTTCTCAAAAGAAATACAGGGCGTATTGAGGCTCCATCAGCAGCTAGTATTTTTCTCAACAAATATATTCTTCTGAAGCAGAATCACAGATTCACCTTAACATTATAACTTAATTTTTACCATTAAAGTATCTGATTTTTCTGGGGGATGGGGGGGAGGCGGTGTGGAGGTGAGAGGGAAGGTAACCTCTGTTGGACTGTAGGTTCTTTATGAAGGGATGATAGACAATTCTACCTCCACCTGACTGGTGCTGCTGACCATAGGTAGGATGTACACTGGATGTAGACTTCAAAAGTAGATGGTTAAAACAGTCTTCCATGTTAATCCCTTGTAATGATACTAAGGTTTTGAGAAATTGGATGACAATAAGCAAGTAGAAATATGTAAATTGAAAATCTGTTGCCCACAGAATGCAGAAGATCATTAAAAACCATATAAAATTTTATAGTTATTTGAAAATGCCTTAAAACCCAAACAAGTTTTCCCAAATACAGTAAGTAATAAAATGCAACCGACATGTAAACAGATCTTAAAGCCATATAAACTTCCAAAGAGAGATTTTCTTCTTTGCTGAATTCTGTTTTAGGAAGCATTTAAAAGTTACTAATCAAATGAAAAAATAAATGCTTTTCATTTCTGTAATGCTTGCTTATCATAATAGTCCTTAAAATATCCATGTAGTTTCCTCTTCCTCCAAATGAAAGTGGTTTTCTCCATTCTGATATGGATGCAGTCTAGTCTATGCTTGAAAATCTTTGCCAATATATTGAAGCAAGTTAAAACTGATGTTTTAATTACATTTTTATGACATTTCCCACCAGCAAAAGTTTTTGTACAGATGCTGGTTCATAAAACTCAGGAACTCATGAAAGCTGAACTGTCAAAAGCACTCTTTTGCAAGTATGAGCTGCATCAGCTCTGGGAAGGGATACCCACACAGAGAGAAAAAGCCTTTATTCAAATATAGTCATGCCAGTAAAGCTGTGGGTATCACAAGGGAACATCAGTGAGTGACACTACCACAGTAGAAATGGGAGCACATATTTCAGGAGAGTCTATAGTCAGACTGCTAAGGGTCCTAAGGTGCAGGTCCATGTGAGAAAAAGAAGTAACAAATTCTTTTTAGCCAGAATTTGCAGTAGCCATTTTCTGCCTCCTCTTCTCTCATATCAACATATGCAACAAAAATATTTCAACTCACATCTTCAATTCAGTAGGAGTGCATGCAACAAGCAGTTATCAAGAGGACTGTCCTCCAGACCCCACAGGTTCCACAGTCAGAGACCCATGTCATCTCAATGGATAGTAAATGTTAAAGGATGGTATTCAAGACCTACAAGTCATATTAGGTCTAGATAAAAACAAGGTCCGTGCTATAACATAGTACTGTGAAGAATATGGAACACACAGGGGAATTCCTTGCTGAGAGGTGTTGTCTTTCTGTTGCAAGAAAACTCAGCAGCAGAATCTGTGTAAACACCTGTTTCTGATTAAAGGACTACAGAATGAGTGATGTTGTCTGTGGTTTTAGTAGGGGGGAAAATTACCTTCCAAGCACTGAACAAGGTCTGAGGTGACGAGACCTCTCTGTGATGTGGCTGCTGGGTGAAACCCTTTTGCTTTGGTAGTCTGTGGTTAGAAATAGTTTAAAGAACAACTGGTTAGTTAGAGGTAGGGCAAGACATGCTTCAAAAAACTGCACGCGGTGAGTGATGCTTAGAGGGAAAAGATTCATATGAATGTTTAAGGTTATCAGAAATAATCTTTCAAAAACTTAATCCTTCAACTCATCAGTTTTTTCTCTAGTTCTCAAAATTCCATTATGGAGAAGGATCCCCACCCTAATTCAAAAGCATTTTTAAGGGTCAAAATGCTCTCTGTGAGTAGCAGTTCACATCACATACCTCTGGAAATCAGCTTGCTACTGCAAAACTGTTCTGTAACTTCATCTATTTTCTTCATGTAAGTCATCTAATAGGACAACTGCCAGGATCTGGGGCAAAAGTATCCCCTCTAGTAGGCCTTGCTTTAGAGGTGAGAAGATTCTGTGCTTACAAACAGAGGATAAAATACCAGTTGTAAGCAATTGTGAGAAACCAGTCTGTGTTGAGCTTTAGCAAGGTTGTTACTAGTAATGTTCCTATACAAGTGTGATAAACAAGTGTTTTATCTCACTTTGAGCATTTCCATTTATGGAGATACCCTCTTTCCTGGGAAGATTATTCAACTGCTGGACTTCCTGCTCATCCTGAAACCTTATGGCATATAATTTAGTTTTGATTCTGCATACATAGAATAATTTTAATTCTTTATGTAGATTGCCTTGGTGCACTTACAATTACTTTATGTTTGGACCTGGTTGATAATGTTGGCAATCCAGCATTCCCTGAGTGCAGTAAGGCTGGTACAAAATATCTGTCCTTATTAGGCAATTTCCTGTGCTAAAAGTCAGTACAGAAATGTCCTCCAGCCTATGGAATATGGTTTCATTCCACTTTAGTAGAAGCCTCTCTGTATAAAACACATGTTTAATATTTGCAGAAGCTGCTTAAGCTATCTTTCAGTGTGCAGTGAATCAGATAGCATATCTTCCTTGCTCTGAATAGCCTTTGTAATAGACACACAATTTCCACAATTGCTTTTATCACCTATTATTCAATTACCCACTGTAAGATTTGTGTGTTCACTCCCTTCTCTGTTTGCACTGAATTTTATCACCAGGGTGTTACTTTACTTCTCTCCTTTTCCCCCAGGTGGTTTGATCACTTCCAGGCTGATATCCAGGGG
Source organism: Haemorhous mexicanus (assembly GCF_027477595.1). NCBI lineage: Eukaryota > Metazoa > Chordata > Aves > Passeriformes > Fringillidae > Haemorhous > Haemorhous mexicanus. The sequence continues at coordinate 25,919,453 of NC_082346.1, forward strand.
GAGACTTGAGAACCATCTCAGAAACACAAGTGGACTGTTAAGCATCTTGCTCATTCCCAGGCTAAAGTCAAGAGTTCATGGTATGAACTAAGGAAGAATTTAATGCTTATGCATCAACTAACACTGACGAAATCCAGTCCGAGGCTTCAAGAGTTAATATCCCATCATGTTCTTGATATTATCCCATTGCTAATATGGTTTGCTTGTGGAGTTCCTGAGGGTGGGGAATGAGAGGAACTTGTGAGTGGCCTCTGGTTTTACCAGTGTACAAGGGAGGAAGTCTGGAGTGGCTGAAATTCCCCCTTGCACACAGATCCAGGTGAGTGGTAAGCAGGCTGCTTTCAAAAGCAGAACCTGTGGCACATGGGCATAGTCTGAAGGGGAACAAACCAGACAAAGAAACTTCACTTTTCCAAGACATTAGTGAGTAACTGCAAAGCAAGGAGGCATGTTGCAGAAGGAGAGCTCTCCCCCCTTGTAGCCAGGCCACATCCCCTACATCCTGCCCCATGCCCCACTCGCCTCTGGCACTGCCAGGACCTGCATATGAAGGGCATTTGTTCAGCACAGCCAAATGCCAGCAGAGCAGTGGGATAAAGAGAGGGGAGAAAATCAAGTGAGCAGAGCTAACACAAAATCTCTACAAGGTATTTCTGCACCTGACACTTTGAGCAAGAGTCTATAAATCTTGTTCTCTATTCACAGTTAAAGGCACTCAGGACCTGAGGGAAGTCGTGGTGAGAGACATGTAGTACTTTCTCCTTTTCCCCACTCACTTTCTCCTTGTAGGAATTATAAAACAAAAGAGTTCACAAGAAACAAATAGGAGGACAAAGTATCTTTCACTGGCTTTACTCTCATGCAAAGCTGATGACAAAAGTCTCATGGGCATAACTTCAGTGTTTTGTAAAATCCTAAGGCTGTGTATTTGAAACTGCATACACTTTTTTTCCTACCTGCTAAGTATTGCCACATAATTTCAACACAGGGCTATTAATAATGCAAGTCTACCCCACTGCTCAGGCCTCTCAGAAGTTGTCAGGACTGTGTCTATGATCTCCCAATAAACCTGAGAGCAGCAGCACCATGGTTCTGGTTCGTGTGCAGTGGGAAGCACACAGCCTTCCCCCAGGGCTGCACCCACACGCTGGCTTGTTGATGGCAGGCTCTGGGCTGCTGATTATACAGCCAAGCACCTGTCCATGGCTGGGGCAGACTTCCTGCTGCAGCGCCGCAGCTCCCTGAAATGAGATTTATGCAAACTGGCTCAAGTGATGTCACAGCGCACTGATAGACCCAAGGCCTATCTGCCTGCTACAGACATTTGATAAAATCAGGAACTCCGCACACGGCTCGGGAAGAAGTTCACCCCAGAACCTATTAGGGCAAACTATGAAAACTTGTTAGGGTCCTCCTGTCCTGAGATCTACCACTGCTAAGGGACTTCACGGAGTCCAAGGATCTCACTTTTTTCTTTTTTAGTTTTTTCTTTACTTTTTTTGTTATTTTTCCTTTCCCCCCCCCATTTTTTAAATATGATTTTTTGCAAGTCAGTTATTCTGGATGTTTGAAAACTGAATTAAGAAAAATTCACTCAGAAGTTGGCTGAATGTTGCAAGCTTGCAAGATGGAAGGATTTCCCCTTATTCCCCCTGTGAGTATATGGATTTATTTGTAGTACGGATCATTAGGTTCAATAGCAAAAGGCAAAGTAAACCAGGTTTTGTTATTTGAGAATATCTCTGTTTTGGTCTGTATTTATAATGCCAGGAAGTTTGGCTTAGGTCAATATATAAAACTAGTGACAACACTGCAATGAAAGGGAAATTAACGTTTCCTCCCCAAACTTGTATCTGATTTTGATCTCCATTTGTTTTCACAGATTAAATGCATGGTATTTTTGTACAGGGTGTTTATAGCAAGTCAGTAAATCTCTCTTCTTCAGTGCCACCTACATGATATAAAAGCCATCTTTCTTCAGATTGTAATTCTTAATCATCTGAAGTCTCTGACATAGCTTATGTATTTAACTGTCTGCTAATCTGTGAGAGAAGAGTTGTTGAATGTTGATTTACATATTGCAGATTATAGGACTCTGTGAGTTCTTTTCAATGATGGCATTTTAGTTTTCAACTTAATCTTTTCTTGAATTCTCTTGAATTCACTGACTGTGAAAAAGCAACTGGCGAATGGGGGAAAAACCTACGGTCCTTATTTGAGTCTTTCAATGTTTTCTCTAAGATAAAAATTTTCTGTGTGCCTGTGGGGCAGGTCTATCCTTTCCTTAACTCTGAAGCATTGTCGCACTGCTGTAATTTATTGCACGGTGAGTTTAAAAATTATTATTTATGAAAAAAATAATGTCACTAACCTGTCGTTCAGAAACCAGGCTTAATGGCAAATCTCTAAGCAGAATGGGTACGAGAGGCCTTAATTAGATTTCATTAAGTTTGTAGAAGCTGAAGAGGTGTCAGATAAGGTGATTGACTTGGCTTTTTATGTGGTAGATGGGTTACAGTAATTGCTATACATGTGTCAGAGAACAGAAAGAGACAATACAGATCTAAGGGGGTTTTAACAAGAACTTGTATCAAGTTTTGGTTTTGTCTTGCCCCATTTAATGAAGACTAAAGACATTTCTTATCTTCCATCCAGAAAGACTGCCCTTTGAATCCCTGTCATGTTTGGAATTCATGATGACTGAAAGTATTTATCTTATTTTTAGGGGAGACCCTTTATTTTCTCAGTTTATCATCAGTCTCCCTGAAATCACCTATCTACCCAAAGGGTGGGGAGACTCTAAAAATAATTTTTCTTTTTCTTAAGTACACAGAATTTCCCAATGGGTCTCCTGTAAATGCAACAGAAGAGAAATCTGGATAGAAACGAGCTAAAAACCATATCTAGAGATTTCTCTGTAAGTTACTTGTTGGGCTTAACAAAAAAGAAATTAAAAAGAAACACAAACCAGCTACACCAAAAAAATGCATCTCCATTCAAGAAAACCCAAATTGTTAATTTTCTGTCCATTCATTAACTCGTAGCCAAATTTTCTGCCTTTTTTCCCCAGTGTTGGATTCCAGATCATATGTTGAATAACTTGGGTGAAAATCTAACACAGTTTGGCCCATATTCTAATTTGTGTTACAGTTAATAATCTGTCTGAACTGTGTTCAGATGAGTGACACAACTGGCAGTGAAAACTCAGTTGCATCTTACTGAAGCTCTTGATGGAGCAATTTGACTTTTTTTTTGTTTTGTGATTAAACTGTCAAAAAATTAATAATTTTGTGGTTTGTACTTTCAAAATTGCTTCAAGTGCACTTTGAGCACTGCCAGCTAGAGTCCTACAAGTCTGCCTCCTGGGACTTTTTCAGTGGGGAGACACAAGCCTGTTTCTAGGCAGGGGTTGCAGCAACACTTCCCTCCTCCACCCTTCCCCGTTCAGTTGAGGGTGGGTCAGTAACTGCTTTCTCTTGCCTGGGCTAGGCAATTCTTATCCCTCAGTTGGAAAACACTGTTTAAATTGTTTGGGAGTACTGCATCTTCCTCTGAAGATTAGAGATGTTGTGGGGAAAAGTCCTGCAGACTGAGTCTGTGTCTTCCAGTGCGTGAGAGAATTCAGTTGTGTTATGGATCAAAACATTTTTAAGTCAAGTACCTTTGCCTGAAGAGGGTTCCAGTTTTATTTGAATCCTTAAGTAGCCACCTGTAGAAATCACACCTTTGAATGAAGTATTTTTGCATGAGAGCAAAAATGCCCCACAGAAGTACTCTGTTCCACATAACTGCACTGTCAACACGGTCCAGTGAGGCTGGCCCAATGAGTAATCATGCTAATATTTTTACTCATCTTTTCTAAAATAGTTATACTGTAATTTTTTTCCAAGGAAATAAAGTTAATCTTGGCCTTAAAGCTTGTCTCAGCAGCACATCACTGGAAATTGTCTGAAGTATTTCTGAATCACATGCCAATGAATAAATAGTTACATCAAGATAACAAACAGATCAGCATTTAGTGATTTTACAATTCCCTGGAATCATCTGACAAAGTCTTGGGGAATAACAATATTTTCAGACTGCTATTCAGTTGAGTCCAGTGTGTCTCTCTTAACCAATGCCAACTGAGTTTTCTCTGACTGGTTTTGTGCCTTTTCCCTTGAGTTTCAGGGCAAAGATGGAAGACTGAGGCCACTCTTCATTTATCAAAGTCTGTGACAGAAAGTATTGTTTGTTGACCTCTTACTTGAGGGTAGAATACTGTCTTAGATAGTGCACTGCACCTCATGGCATGCATGAGAGGAGACACCAACTTCAGACCACAACTGTGGGATCCTAACAAAGCTTTCAGTCATTCTTTTACATGGAAACAACCGATGGAACAAATGGCCATTAATGGCCAGTTAAATATTAAACATGAGCTATTCTTTGCTTTTTGTCAGGAGTAACAAAACAGCTCAGTGGCATGGAAGAGCTGTCAGTAAGATGATGAAATGGGTGTGGGTGGGGAGGTTCCAGAGAAGGACAGGGCAAGTGGGTAAAGATTGACACAAGAGGCAACAGCAGTACATGCTGAAACCTCTTCTCTCTAATTAGAAAAAAACATTTCTAAAGAAACTTTTCTTAAAAAAACCTAAAACAACAAACCATTCCCCCAAAAACCAGAAAGCAATTAAAAACATGTTATTGAAAATAGCCTCTCTAATAAATACAGGGAAATATCCCACTTTCCCATAGGATAATCAGAAAGAATACATGCTGTTCTGTGTCCTTTAACCACCATCTGATTAAGTTTATGATAAGTAGACTTTTAAATATTTAATATACATCTTGCCATGTTAGTTACTGTGCCCTTGAAGATCAGACACCAAGACAGAAAGCAGTGGCATTACAAGTCCTTTGTGGGGAAGGATTGGTCCAGTTGCATGAGTTAACAAGGATATACCCACACATATTTTATCTAAAGGATCACTGGACAGGAAACAAATTCAAGGACAAAACTTCCAAGAATCCATGATAAAGAAGCTTTAAGCCCCAGACATTCAAACCAAAGTTTACAGTAACCCAATGCCCTATGTAAAATCATTTTTAGATGTTGGGTATCTGCAACTCACTCTACAGTCAGTCATATCTGTAAATATTGAGGGAGTCATTGTTTTAAGAGTCTATTTAACACACCTCCCTTTAGCTTTGGTCATTAAATATTCATCTGAACTGTAAAAGCAGCTTTTGAATGGTAAATTATTTCATTCTCAGCTGTCACTGTGAGACACTATGGCCTGGTAATGTATATTGTTCTGAAGTGGGGGAGTTTGGAAACTGAGAGAAAACAACAAAGGAAAGCACTATTAGGAAAAGCCAAACATTTTTTTCCTCGCCTAAAAGATGTATTTTTTATCTACTTTTGGACTGATGCTTGGCCTTCCTGCCAAGCTATATTTCTGCAAAGATATGAGTGATAGATGCCTTGTTGATCAGTGGAAATTTTAGCAAATTAAGCCTAGATTGACAGGATACTGATTTCTTTTGAAATTAGTTTACTTCTGGCTAAACAGTTATCAGCATTTCAAACTTCAATGCATTTAGGTATTAACATCTTAATAATTTGTATCAGTTTCTAGTATCTTAGTTGAGAAGAAACAGAGATTTTTCTTTCAAACAATGTACATTTATATGACTTTTTAACCTCTGTTTTTCCCAGCTAGTATGATATGCATTCTCCATTTAGATGTTGACATTTCCCCTTTCACAGAACATCAATGCTTTCCTTTGAATTATAGTAATTTATAATATTAGTTATAAATTTAGTTTTTAATTTATAATATAATAATTTAAATTTTTGAATATGAAGGCATAAGTTTATATATTTAACAGGAAGCATATATTTAGGGAAAGGAAATGAGGGAATGGGATGAACTAATTTGCAAAGATAATGAAAAGGAGACATTCCATTCAGAACTTGATCCTAAAGAAAGCAAAATACAATCTCATTACTTTTTCTAGTCAGAGATCAGAGTACACCAAAGGTTGAAGGAATGAAGATGAGTAAATACATATAACCAGAGAGAACACCAAGAAAATACATGGAGAAAAAGCAGAAACATTGAGGAAATACATGTGGTACTGACTTTTTGACCACCCCCCTGAAATCTGGAAAACATGTTATACTTCCCATTGTGTCTCTGTGTGAATAAAGGGCAATTCTGCTGTAATCACACATATGTGGAAAGGGAGACTGTGCCTACAGTACAGCTCTGCAGACCAGAGAAGAGCCCCATCACTGATGTTCCTGTGTGGATGCAGTTAAACCATGACTTGCCCCTTTTCCTTAGCCTTTCCCTTGGAAAGCTTTTACTGTGGGTTATCATCTTCTCAAGATTTCCCCAAAGCAATTACCCACCATCACCAATTCTATTTGGAGCTTGTAGCCAGGTGATGGATTTTCTCCTGAGGCTTTACATATTCCATGGATCTGACTCCCAGTTAGTGTGTGTGCTGAAAGTCACAGAGCTTTAGACAATCTTACCAGTGCCTTTTAGTGATGCTCCAATAGAACACCTGGCTGCTGCTAAGGGTTTACCAAGTTCCAAAGTAATTTCTGAAAGTGTTTTGTTGAGGCATTTTTGGTATGTGTTCTAAAATCTTAATCCTCAGAAAGGGACAATCTTTAAATTCCCAAATTCCAACAGAACGAAGTGAAGGAGTTAACCAGAAAAATTAAAGAAACCAGAAAAAAAAGTCTTTTCCTTTTGCTAGCTGCTTATCTACCACCTCCATCTGGATCTTAGTGGCAGCTGCTACCTTAGGTTCCATTTCTCAAGCAGTCTAGAGGACTAAGAAAAAGAGAAGCTGTCCTGTATTTCTGTCATGCTGTTACCACAGCATAAACTTTAAAAATGCAGATGTTCCAAAAATGTGACAGGTTCATGGAGGGAAAGGATTTGGGACATACAGATAGGCATATGAAATATAAACACAAGAGATATGCCCATCATATAGTTATCATGTAATTTTAAATATTTGTCCTTCAAAGTTAATTAATAGAATTAAAATGTTTCTATTAACACCTAGAAATACTGAAGTAACTTCCTTTCCAAAAAAGGCAAGAAGGTGGTTGAGTTCTTTGCTGTTGACAGTGCAAGAATTTGTTTGGATTGGAAGGACACACTGTAACAAACTTAACTGGACTAAGGTTTAACCCATGACAGAGACTGTCTTTCTCTAACTCTTATTATTGTGCACAGCTAATAATAAACAACCCTTATTGTGACAACATAAGATCTTACTCAGTGTTCACATTGGAATACCAGGTCTGGGGAGGAAGAGCAGCGGGCAAGTTACCCTATGTCACCTGTTTTGAGAAGATAGAGAAGGCTTCAATTCTACAGCTAAGCATCCAACAGGTCACAACTCACCATTTGCCCCACTTTTGGACTTTTTGTCTTCACTGTGTGTATCTGAAAGTCCTGTGCAGTTGATCTGAGGCAGCAAATATTGGACAGTAACCGAGAAAGAAGAAGTGTTTATGCCCTCTGTCAGTGCCACTACCTTCTGACAGGCTGCCACCATTTAGTCAGAATGTAGAAACACAGAATGTAGAAACAATGTGTTTAGGCAAGACAAGTTTCTGCTTTCTTTTTTGTGCACATGAATAATAAGAATAATAATAATCATCATCATCAATAAAAGAAAATGTCTGTTACTACCAAAGAAAATATTTCACCTTTACTTGTGCCTAATATTTACAACAGCTCTAAAGCAGGATCCTCAGAAGGCTGGAGTGTGGGATACAGGGGATTTCTGGATTACAACTGGACAAGTTCTTCTACGCAGGCTGGGTCTCTTTTCTATCTTTTCTACTGGGATTACTATCCTCCCCCCACCCCCCCCCCCCCCAAAAAAACCAATGTCTGGCATCACACATTTTATTTCTGCTGATTCAGTAATAACTTGAAATCTCCCCTTTCTTTCCCTAAGCAATATAAAATGGGTTGGCATCAGCCCTTCACTAACTATATGAATAATTTGGAAAGGATTTGTGTAAAGTTGCTGTTCTAAAAATTCCTCTTCTTTTTCCAGCCCTCTGAAGACATGGTACCCTATGAGTCAGACCTCTACCGACAGCCCCATGACTATTACCAGTATCTCAACAGTGATGGAGAGAGTCATGGTGGTAAGTCAAAAAATATCTCCTTGGAGCATAAAGTCCCATGGGTTGCCACAGGAAATGGATTTAGGACACACAAAAAATAAAAAATGTATTGCTGTGATCTATAATATGTAGGAACACATTTTTGAATCAGGAACAAAAATTATTTTATAATAATATAATATTATTATATTATTTGTTCCAACCCAGTGACTGAAACATAGTTTCTCTGACAGAGCATTTTAAAAAACACTCTATGATGACAGGAGTTCCGAGGATCTCATGATCTCTATCCTTCATTATCTTTACTGTGTTTTGATTTTCCTCTGCAGATCAAAAGCATTCAGCTTCTCAGCTTTATAAGAACATGGATTTGCAACGCTGTATTCCTCTTCTTGTGTTCCCATGTCCAACTCCCATTTCACTTAGGTCCTGGATAATCTATTTGTGCTTAAATTTCTTTGGTATTTAGCCTTTTCCAACTCCATATATTTTCTCTTTCTTTTGGTCTCCATTGCATGCTGCCACACCTAACTTTAACTTTCACTCTTCCTCCAGTACACCCAAGTACTTCCTGTCTCTAAATCTATGTAAAACTTCCTTGTGGCTGTTTGTCCATAAACATAACTCAAGGTAAAAACGCTGTAGGATTATTTATTTCTTCAATTTATGTATGTGATTTCAAAGCCTTGGTGTCTATATTTTAGTGTTGTCTGGGCACTGGACTGTAAATCAATGCAGAGGCAAGTTTTGCTTTGTGAATTTTGTCTCCTGTGCAATACAATGGTCCAACAGCACCCTGGAAATACCAGAGACAATATTGACTCAGGAAGGAAAAGCACCGTTCTACTCCATCAGTGGTGGCAGTCCCTGCAGGTCCTGGACTTTCCCTGAAAGAATCCCACTGATATAGCAGCTGGAGCCATTGCTGTTATAATTTAAGACATGAACTACTCGTAGCACAGCACTGTTTTGTGGCAACAAAAGAGCAATGAGTTACTGAGCATTTAGCTGAAAGAGATTCCTACCTGAGTTTGTCCTCTACACTTCATTCAGGAAACACCTATGATATTCTTAACAACTGAAGACAAAGAATTAATTCTGTTTTTTTAAGTTATCTCATGGCATCTGTCGAGTCTCATTAATCAAACCCAGCAAATTCCACATGGAAATTTAGGGTTTTTACATTATACCCCGTGCCTGTTTGCACACTCATAAAACAGGATAACATTGATTATCTCAAAAGGCAATTGTGACAATTAAACAATAAATATAAAAGATGCCATGCAGGAAAAAGCACTGGGAAATAACTTTTCTGTCATTAAGTCTAGGCTACCTCAAGCAAAAACTTCCCTTTATCTTTCATCATTTTATCACCCATCTGGTTTACTGCCCATTTTTCTACTGAAAGGCTGCTTCTAAGCTACATTTCTCAGATCACTAGCATGATTTTACTCATCATGATGAACACAACAAAACCTGGATAGTGACCTATATGGGTTATAGCCTAAGCAGTACCTAAACATGCACTTTAAACAGAAATTTCTCTGTTCCTAAAGTTGTGCTGCACTTGTCCTAAAGACCCCAAAAACATTTGAACTCCTACAGTAAGTGCTTATGGAAGATACAACCTAAACCCAGCCTGCACAATTCAATCAAATTTTATTTTATGAAAGCACCAGTAATATAGCTGGTTATGTATAAATATCTGTGCCCTGTGCTGTCCTGAATTGTTCACAGTCCAAAACAGCAATGAACAACCAAATAATGCAGATGGAGACTAAAACCCACAAATTACTGTAATTTCCTTCTTTCTGATAAACATTGAAAAACTCAACTTTGGCTTTCATTTTGTTTACATGACAGAAGTATAAAGTCTTGAGGATAGCAGGAAAAGGATGCCACAAAGTACATTTAGAAATATGTACCAAGTGTTCAGAACAAAGTGGATAAAGGCACAATGATTGAAAAACTGAGGGGGAAAGGAATAAAAAGGTGCTGCAGTAACAGCAGTGAAAGAGACAAGAACCTGATTAGATAGGAGAGTACAAAGAAGAAATAAGAACAGAATTGTGAGAGAGAAGTTCAGCTTGGGGTACAGTGACATCACTGGCAATACATAAAAATAATTTTGCAGGACGATTTAGTACCACTATGCACCTCAATACTAGCAGTTAATGCAAGTAGATGCACTAGACAGCAGACTTTTGATCTTGCTGACAAGGGACTATTAAAGAAATTGGAAAATTTCCTGAGGTGTCAGACTACCTCTCTCTCACTGCTAAAGAAATTATTTTGTGAAAGGGAGATGGCAATGTCTTAATGTGTAGATTTGTGCTACATGTATTACTGTCCCTTTTCCTCAAATATGGTACTGAAGGAGACCCTTGCACCTTGTTTATTATCCCTTACTTACTTATGTACACAAATAGGTAGTAAAGTCCACAAAAAAATTTGTAGATCAGTTCCACTAGTGAGTAATATTTAGGAAATTATTTCCATTTAGTGAACACTGAAATTAACAAGTAAAACCACAACATGATATGTTCATCACCACAAGCATTGTGTGAGATGATTTTCTGCAGTGTAACTCTGTTTTAAGTACTGTAATAAACACAGAGACACAGTCATGCTGGACAGAAGCTGCTTTGAGTGATCATGTATTAGTCCATCACCCTACCCTGAGCTTGTAAGTCTATAAGTGTAACAGCATATTTTGTAACACTAATGCAATCTTTGTAATTACAAAATTCCACTGCAGCTTTGTCTGTATGTTGTCACCAAACATTATAGGTTTAGTAAAAATCACTTTTTGTACGAAGCTGAGTGCTGACCCTTGTTCACTTCGTTGCTAGCCTCATGGAACTTACTAGATTTCATGATCTGGGATTTTATTTTTGCCCCACATCCTGGAGTAACATGACCATTTAGGAATCTCAGCTTTGATTTTGTTAGCCCACATAGAAGTGGAGGAAAATCCAAACATGTGAACCTTAGTCTTAAATGCTATAGGAAACAGAGAAAGAATTCCAAACTTCATTAAAAAAGCTATTCTCATGACTTGATGGGGCCTGACCCATAGGCTTTTGAACATTTGGCATAATTAAAGTCATGAAGTTTGTAAAGTGAGAGCTAATGAGGTTCTAACATTGTTTTAGGTAAGACTGATGCCCTGCCCAGGACCACAGCCCTCTTCTCGAGGGTGATTCTGTAGTGTCTGATCGAGACATTGCATTTCCAGCGTCCTGCAACATTTTTCTCATTTCCTCTATGGTTTTTTGCCTTGACTTGCTTTTTCAGATGTGCAAAACACAGTGGGAACCTCTAAGCTGTGCAGGGCTGTGCAGGAGCCCTGTCCCGGCTGACCCTGCCTGGAGAGCGAGCGCAGCGCGGAGCAGCGCCCGCGGCGCGGGGCCCGGCTGGCAGCGGCAGCCGCGGAGCCCGGCCGGGCGGAGCGGGGCTGGCCGAGCTCCGCTGCTGCCTCGGCACTGCTGCCCCCTTTGGCACTGCATCATGCACATTTAGCCCGGTGCTCCACAGTCATTACAAATACCTTCCCGGAGCCTGTTCCGTATTCTGACCGCTGCTGCTACCGTTATCCATCTATTAAAAGAGGAGCAAAGGGATTTGCAGTGATGAGAAGGCGCATGGAAAGGTTCAGCCAGGTTTTCTCACCTGTGGAGTGAGGAGCTACCTCCGTGGTGAATATTGACACAATGCCTTGAGGTCAGCTATTGCTTCCCAACAGGCTGACATCCTCTCTGGCATGGGAGGGAGTTCAGAATTCATTATTGTCCTTCCTCTAACCTTTCACTACATACAAGACCAAAACAAACATAATCTCCATGCCTCTGTAAGAGAGAATTTTTTTCACATCCTCTTTCACTTCACATGAAATTTCTCATAATGACTCCATTGTGTAGGTATAGCTTGGCTTTTAATGACATTTTCCTTTACCCAAAGAACAGGCACTTTCCATTTCTAGAACTTTTATCTCCTATCTTTTTTCTTCCTTCCACCTTCATGTTTTAGAGAAAAGAACAAAATTGGTATGTGTAACTGACACAACACTAACAAAGAGCATAGGAGTAAAGAGTTTCTGGTAACTCAAATATCTGCAGATATTTACATTTTTCTCTTTTTATTTTCATATGCAATAACTTAGCCAGGATGGTTAACTGCAGAAGGACTTGTGGAGACAGATTTGTAATTTCTCTATTAATGTTACTAAATCAATATTGTTTTTCCTAAGGATTACTGGGAAATTATAAATATTTTGGAAAGAATAAGGACTTTGCTCCCTATCAAAACTTGAACATTTGGACATAAGTTTGTGTTGAAGTAATTTCTGTCATAGATTTTTTGGTGGTGCAATACTATTATGTCAGTACTTTAAATCCTATATGCTGTGTTAATAGTATTATTATATTACTTTCTTTTTACAACAGCATATAATTCCATAAAAAAGGAATTGAGTAATTATTATGATAATTACTGATTAGTTATTAGCATGAATATGTATAGATAGTGTTCCATGGGCTAATTAATCTGCCAAGGGAAAAGTTAAAACAGTTCTGGAGCAACAGTAACCTTGTCAGAGGCTCCAAAGAACTAAGAGGTATGTCAAAGTATGAAACGTTACTAATAAAAAAATATTTTAAAGCAATCAGAAATAGACCACCTGGAGGGTGCATAGATACTCATGGCTATGCAGGTTGGGAATATTCTTTGCTCTCTCTTGGCCACCATATTTGCTGCTAGTAAGAAATTCCACAGCTGAAGACCTGCCATTGACAGCCCCAGAGATTTTTCCTGGGCTTTGTCATCCTCCCAGTCATGCACTGATCTCATTTGCTGTTGTGGATTATCAGTGGCAAGGGATTTTTGGGAATATACACTGCCCTCTGACAGAGCACTTTCCACACAGCAAGCAGAGCCACATCACTCCAAGGAGCAAGAGTTTAGATGATTCCTGGGATGTATTCTCAACAATTGAACATGCAGGGCTGCCCATGGTATATGGGACCTCAAGGGCTGGCTCTACTCAGAGAAATCTGCACTAATTTAACCCAGAGAAAACAGGAGTTAGTGTGGCTCAGTCTTCCAACTAAATGGAAAGGTTTCGCACTGAAAGTGCTCAAAACTTCCTACCAGGACACAGCCTTAGGCAAATTATGGATTTCAACTCACACACTCTCTGTTTCCTGGCTTGCAGTAGGTGTGGATATAAAAACACTTGACATATATATACAAAGCACCTGAGTGCTTTACATCCACAAGCCCCACTTTTATACACTAGAAACTGAAATTTTTGTCTTGAACTGCATCATGAAGAAGTGCTGCTGTGCATTGTAATTATTTTAGGGCTATAAAATCCATACATAGCCCATAGAAAGGGCCATAGAAAGGGCCAAAGTGAAGACAAAGTAATGCAGCAACTCCCTGGATGCTTTTATAAGCCCATTTCCACCTCTTTCATATGCAGTGACGAGGTTTATTCATGAATCAGAAAAGCAGAAAGAACAAAAAAGTAAGTGCTGGTGTCATACATGATCTCAGAGAGCCTCCAAATACATTTCTACAGGCCTGAGCACACGGGCAGCTGAAAGAGCTTACAGCTTCTCAGGGATGAGTGTGCTTGGTACAAACACATCACTGGGTTCACTCCAAAGGAAGCCACATTCAAAGTCACTGCCCTGGATTTCCAGTCCTCAGTGTGATTACACTTAGCTGTTTGAAGCACAAATGGGGAAGGAGATGAGGAGATAGGAGATGAGAAAAAGAACTAGCTTGATATTTAGGAAAATATATTCATAGCACATTTATATCCAGATGTCATGCACAATAACACACATTGCAGAACAAGACAATTGCTCCTCTCTAAATTTAACTACATTTAGAGGAACATGTTCAGTTCTGTTCATTGTGTTATTGGAAGGATGTCAACAGCTGGGAGGGAGCTTGGAGAAGTGTACAGGTGTGAATAGGGGGGTGAATATACTGATTTACACTGAAAGACTCAGAGTTGATGCTGGCTTAAGGGATAACTAGAAGCAGATTGAAAGAGTCCATGACAACAATGTGAAAACATGTAAAGGAGAGGACAGAAATTTTTTAAATTATTTAATAAGGGAAGAGAATGTGGAATAGTAAGATATAAATTAGAATTGTTACTCAGAATATCATAAAGAAATTTCAGCCATGCCTAAAGTGATACACAAAAAGATGAACCCTGGAAGATTAGTTTCAGGCTCAGTCAGAGCAGAGGATGTAGTGTTGACACTGATTTTAAAAACAGGTTGCACATAAATATATGCAAAATTATGTATGCAGCTGTTGTATGTGAGAAATTAGAATTACATCACATTTCTTGCAGAAAATTTAAAATTTTGAGCAGCAAATACAACATTCTAAAAAGTTGAAACCTTATGTTGAACTAAAAATCCAGAAATCTAAAACTGAGAATGATATGGAATTTCATTTCAAAGATAAATTAATCAGAAAACATTATATTATTTAAATACTTCTTTAATTTTTAAAAAAAAAATCCAAATTATGACAGAAATTTCAAATGTAATAAAGAGATGAAAAAGGTAGAGAAAGAGTCTGCATTAGAATTCAGCCTTCCTGTATACGCTGTACACCAGATTTCCAAGTGTTTATCCTTTTATTCTCTAGTATTGGTACTTAAAAATGTGGAATATAGCAAAACAGCAGGAAGTGACTTTTCTGCAGCATTCCTGAAATTTTGCTAGCGTAGTAAAATAAAGACTAAAGATAGCTGCAGAATAATCTTTACATTTTTTCCACCTCCTCATTTCCATGCCATGAGGAAGAGTGTAATAAGAATATGACAGTGTGTAAATCAGCAGAAGTTGTTGTCTCAAGAATGACAATGTTTTGAAACTTGTTATGGTCTCTTCTTGAGAAAGGTGCCAGCATTAACATCTTCTGCATCTTGTGTGAAATTATCATTTAAATCCATCTCACCATCTGAGAGTATTTTCCTACTTAAAGTAGCCTAAGTATGACTTCCCAGTCACAGGAATTTATGAGATTAGGAAAAGAAACTTTACAGGGATCTGTAGAGATTTTCAGCAGAGACAAACAGGTCAGCAGGAGAGCTTTGGAGAGGGCAGAAAGGGCTGTGGCAGGAGTAAGAATCACTGAAAGCCAGGTGAATGCCATGTTTATTCATCTTGCAGTGATGGACAATCTATTTTCACTTTCTTTAGATCATTATTGGGACTATCACCCACACCACATGCACAGTGAATTCGAGACCTTTGGAGACAACCATTTCACAGAGCTGCAGAGTGTGCAGCCTCCCCAGCTGCAGCAGCTCTACAGGCACATGGAGATCGAGCAGATGCACGTCCTGGATTCTGCAATCCCAACCACACACATCGGACTCAACCACCAGGTATGGTCCCCAGCCCTGCTCAGAGCTTCCAGGGTAGTGATTGGTAAAGGAAATGATACACTGGGAATGCATGCTATGTGCTGGAAGGGATTTCTGAAATGAGTTGCTCAGGTTCTCAGGGCATGTAAAGCTCTTCATTCTCAGGACAAATGTATTTGAAACATTCTTTTTACCTGCATAATGAGAAATCATGCTCCCCACACTGTCTAAAATGAGAACTGCATTTTGTGAAGGTGTTTGGAATTTCAATTTTTGTTTCATTTGGAACTGGTTTGCAATTCTGCAGATGAACTGCAGGTGAGAAACTTTGCATCATCATAGCAAGGGTATCCATAACTATTAAAAAGTAATTCTGAGCTTTGAAGTAGTAGTAAAGTTTTAAATATTTCCAAGGAACCCTGACAATTTGATATGACTTGTATGAGAAATGCTAACAAAGACAAGTCACTGACAATTCTACCACAGGCTGAGGAGACCCTACTTGTGCTTCTATCTGTGAGTAAATAAGCCAAAGCACACTGTCTTGTCTTTGCTCAGATTTTAAATTAAGCCAAGTATTTCACTATAAAAAAAAATATATACTCCACTATGCAGTAGTCACCAAAACACCAGTGAATTCTCACTGGAGCTGAAATTATGAACTGTTCCATCGTACTGCAAAGACTGAGCACAGCAGATGTGGAAATCACTCTTGATCCTACAAGAATATGCCCAAAGTCAGTCCCGGGAGCAGTAAGAAAGCTGGAAGATCTGGTGCTAAAAAGCTTCCCAATGTACATGAAATGTCCTAAATACAAGACAGAGTAGAACTGAAGTTGGAGAAAAGAGTGTTTGCTGATTACAGTGCTGCATGTAACAGTACCCTTGCTGAAACTTTGTGAGAAAAACCACATGCATGGGCTTAGCATTTTGGGTTTCTCTGCTCAAAGCAAACTGAAATTGTATGTTAATACTGTATTAATCAAAAGAGAAAGAAGAGAAAAAATAGAATGAGTAAGTTAACACTGACAACAGGAAACTGCAAGCCATCAAAAAATCAGGAATAGAATAGAAGCTGTAGATACAAGCAAAGAATTAGGAACAGAAAGTTACAAATATAAAAAATGCATCATGGAACAGCAGTCTGTGGGAAGCTTCAAGTTGTTTCAGTTGCTCATTGCAACTGCTAATACCTAATGCCCAACCATGACCTCTGGCCAAGGGCAAAGGATGAAAATGAGCCCTTTGGGGGATGTCTTTGGAAGCACAACCAAAAAGAGGGGGCACTTCTGCTTATCCACGTTCATTCTACTCAGCTAGGATCTTTCATTTCAGGAGGAAAGGCGGGGAACAAATTTTGTTACAACTTTTGATAAAGAGCACTGTGATCTCCCTGCCCCACACCCTACCTAGCTGCAGATGTTAGTGTGTAGAATTCACCACTACCCTTCCTTTCCTTACCAGCAGGGGACCTTTGGCTTTTTCCCCTACTTTACTTTTATTCCTAGAATAGCTCATGCAAATCGTACCTGGCCTGCTCTGAAGCTCAGCTTCTGGAGTGTCTCAGTCACAGTCCCAGGCAAAGAGCAAGCAGGAAGCAAGTTTTAATCCTCCTTTCAATTTGCTAGTTTTCAACTAGCATGTTTGTCCTGCAATATCAGAGTTACTGTTTGCAGTAAAGGAGGAAGGTGCAAAGGTATTTCTTTAATTTTCTGTGGATATCACATTACTTAATTTGTGAAATTAAATTTGAAGTTTAACCTGTTCATGACCAAGATTTGTTTGAAAAGTTTTGTTAGCCTGCCAACAGGGGCTTCAGAAATACTAAAATAAGAAAAAAAAAATTCATTCTGCAGGAAGAATGAAAGAGAAGGTTGGAAAGCTCTAAGAACTTTTAGAAAGAGGAAAATCACACATGGGTGCCACAGACTCTGAGAAAACATCAGAATATGGAAAGTAGCTAGTAGTTCCTAAAGTTTTCTCTCTCCAGAACTGTGTTAGTAACCTGGCTCTTTATAACACACAGGCCAGTCCTCTGTGACTCTGTCCCAAAATGGTGTGACACTGTATTGATTGCTCTTGCTGAGTTTCAGGTGCAGAGGAAGTGTGAGCAAAGAAACAGCAGTCAGGGACAGTGGGGACAGCATGAGGAAAGCTCAGCTCCCCAAGCTGGCCTCTGCAAGACACCATGTCCCCTGCCACTGTCCCACTGTCCCACTCCAGCTCCAGGGAAGCAGTTCCTGACTCCCACACAACCTCCCAAAGCACTCCAGGTTTCCCTTTTCTCAAGGGCACCAATCTCTGTTCCCCGCCCCTGTAGGGCACTGTCCCACCCTCTCATTCCCCTTCCCCCACGGCACAGCCTCTCCCTTCCTTCCTACCCCAGGAGCTGCAGCTTTGCTAACTGTAAGAAGCTGAAGGTGGCTGTGGTGAGGGCAGAAGTTTGCTCCTGGGGATGTGACAGGAAGCTCAGCCGGGCTCTTGCCCAATGCTGCCCTTCCTGCCCCATGGGCTGCAGCCAATCTGCCAACTCACCAACTGCCAGCTGCTGTGCCCCAGCAGCCCTGCACACGCCTTGTTGGGACATTTCTAGGTGCTGCAAAACTCACCCAAAAAGCCCCACAGGGTGAGTGACTCACGAACACCCACTGCCCACTTCAGCGTCCCCTGGGGAGGGCACCAGGCTCCAAACATCCCCTCCTGGTGAAGAGAAGAGCAGTACAAAAGGAGCTCCCTTTCAAGGGCTGCCATCTGTCCCATTTCATGAAAGCTGCATAAGATATGCTGCTGGGTTTGGGGAATGTTGGTTGGGTTTTTTTAGTGTAGGGACTGGGCTCTTATTCCCTGCCCCTCAGACCGACCCGTTTCACTTTATTAAATAAGAAGATGCAATAATTTGTGCCAACTGGTCATGTTTCCTAGCAAACCAGACCACAGCTGAGAATTTACAGAGCTGAGGTATATTCCACATTGCTTCTGACAACACCTCTATATAAGGGCAAGAGAATTTAACACAAAAACTGGCTTGCTAGCTTTGCAGACAAGAAATTCCCCCCTAATGGGGAATTTTCAGACAGACATTTGGGAAAGAGAATATGGGCTGATATGATATATCCTTATCTTAGTGTTAAGGCTACTCCTCTCCTCATGGGGGAAGTTTATGAGAGAAAGCTGACAGACTGGTACAATCCCATCTCCAAATTTGGATGCAGTCCCATAGGGTTTTGGTGCCGTCAGGAGGTGCTGTGCCTGAGAAAGGAAGAGGACAGCAGAGCCAAAGCCAGCCATGATAGGGCAGAACTGTTCATCTCTTTTGAATTCAGCTCCAGATGGTCTGTGTTAGGAACAAAAGTTGTTCTGAAAAGCAGTTTCACTCTGGGGATAGACAATTGGGACCAGAAACTCGTTATGAAGAAAGCAATCTTTGGGGAGATATGAGGAAGAGAGGCAGTGCTACTTGCATAGGATATAAGGCATGAGAAAGTTCTGGCATTCACAACGTTATTCATTCTTTCCTCTGGTAAAGGTGCATCATTGTACATGTGTAAGTGTTGATTGTTATCTGAAAGTGTTTCCTAATAGGATGGCATTGATTATAAATGTCAACAGCTAAGTCACTCAGGATTACACTGAACATTTCCCATACCTCTAACTCTCTCCCCCCTTTTCTCTCTACCTCTCTTCATTACATTTCCTTTTTTAATCTTGATGCCCTACTCTGTGCCACTGCTTTCTCCCTCTACTGCTCTGTTCTCCAAAAGGTGTCCTATTTGCCCCGGATGTACTTCTCTCCACCTCAGCCCAGCTCTGATGAGGAGGACATAGAGAGGCAGAGCCCCCCCTTGGAGGTTTCAGATGGGGAGAATGATGGTGTGGACCCTGGGCCTGGAATTATGCATGGAGAAACAGGTCAGTGAAAACAGAAGGATTTTGTCAAGCTATGAACTGAGCATTTTTTATATAATATTTAATATTATATTATTTAATATTTAATATTATATTTATTTAATATTTTTTTTATATTACCATGGGGGTAATAAATAAAACTGTAGAACTGCTGTGCTAGTATTTTATGCCACTTCCAAAGCTTTTCCTTCCCTGACTCATTGCACTCTCCTGTCCTCTGTATCTCACAACTGTAACTATCTCAAACATCACTTCTTAATGTACTCCCTTGCCTCCTTCAGCTTTGTCTATTCAGGCTTCCTGAATGGAAATGGCTTGCCATTTCTACTCCAATTTCTGATAACAGCCAGGAAAACCAAGACAAGAAAGTCAAGGAAGAACCAATTCAAAAAAATATTTAGCTGTGTTTGCTCAGTATCTGAGTCGCTTTCTGTACAACCTGCCAAAATTATGTTTAGGTTAGTTTTGAATGAGCAATGTTTTTCAATGAGCTTCAAATTAGCAAAATAATTGCAGAAGTTTAGCCATTGGAATTACTTATTTTTGCTTTTTCTTCTCGGTATATCAACCCATATTTTGTCCTCACACTGTTATATTGCCTACTGTTGTAAATGCTGCAACTGAAGAAGTTATGCATCTTCCAAGCTGGCTGGAATACTTAGATACTTTCTGCTGTTTGTCCAGGAGCTACACACAAATACTAATGCTCCACTGGCTTTCTTCTTTGACTCTCACACAGGCAGCAAGAAAAAGATACGTCTGTATCAGTTCCTTCTGGACCTTCTTCGCAGTGGGGACATGAAGGACAGCATTTGGTGGGTGGACAAGGAGAAAGGTACTTTCCAGTTCTCCTCCAAACACAAAGAAGCACTGGCCCATCGCTGGGGCATCCAGAAAGGCAACCGCAAGAAAATGACCTACCAGAAGATGGCACGGGCTTTGAGAAACTATGGCAAGACAGGGGAGGTCAAGAAAGTTAAGAAGAAGCTGACCTACCAGTTTAGTGGAGAGGTGATGGGAAGGGGGGCCACTGAGAGGAAGCATTATCCTCACTGAGGCCATGGGACCCTAAGCAAGAAAAGTATTGAGAGCTCCTGGCTGGATTCCAGCAGAGGAGATGGACGCATCTTTCTCTTTGCTTCCTGTGCCCCCTTCTCTGCCTTTAAACAGCCTTTATCATCAGATGTTTCTGGTACGAATCCCCTTCTTCAGCATCTGAGAATCCCAATCATGACAGAATTCTTTGCTACCATCCTCCAAGCTGGACAGAGTTGGGAAATTTAAACAATGTACAAATATATTGTTGTCAGGAAATATTTTTTTCTTTTTTTTTTTCTTTTTTTTCTGATTGTATTGTAACTAAAGAATACAGCCAATGAAGTTTTGCCTCCAGAGGTGGTGCTGTGTCACGCCCAGTGACGCCGCGTTAGCTTCCAGCTTTTGAACTAGCATTAATACAGGCTCTGCCGCCGCTCTCAGAGCTAGAGAGAAGTTTGCAGATCTTGGAATGAGACTCATTCTTTTAAATAGTAATAACATGTACATATTTAATAAAATTAGATATAATGAAGTTTTGATGTTTGCATAATAAACGATTACTTCACAAACACAGGTCACGCATTCAGTTACGCAGATACAGCTCCTGTGTGGTGTCTGAACAAGAGGTGCACTGGGATGTAGGGCCTTATCCATCTGTAGCTACTTCTTAATTTACCTGGAAACGTCATCAGTGGTGTCAAACTCACTAACAAATGTTACCAGGTGAAATAGATTACTGTGAAACAGACTGCAGTACTGAAGGAAATTTAAAAATACATACACATACATGTATATGTTTCTCACTATTTTTTTGCTGCTCAAAAACCCTGCCAGTTGAACATTTTCTGGTCACGTATACCAAGAATCGCATTTATATCCCCAACCCATTTAGACTGTATCAATTAACCATGTTCTTTTGCAGTTTTACTTATTTTCCTGCTCCTGTTCTTTTGTCTTCCATTCCCCCTCAGTGATACCTTGATTCTCACTCATGAATCTTTCTTGGAAGTAAGTTATGTTTAATCATGTTTTTTTGGAATTCCAGTACAAAAGAGTTTCAAGATTTTAACTGTGGATTTTAAGCCCTACTGTAAAACAATCCATAGTAACTAATAACAGCTGCACTGTAAAGATAACACTCCAAATGCAAAATAAATGATAATTCAATACCTGAAACATCATGGTAAATTTAGCCAGTACATCTAAGCACAGAAATTAAATCTAAATTCAAGCAAGTGTAAGAAAATTAGCATTTTAAGTTTTAACATTATTTAACATATCTCAACTGTTTAAATCACTCAAAAATCAGGACTTTCCCAAAGTAGATGAGGTGAAATGAGGCAGATTGAGAATGTAGAGAAGGAGGGGGTTTTTTTAGCAATACTGAAATGCAGTATAACATGCCAAATATCACTAAATAATCTGAAATTTTTCAGAGCTTGCTCCTCACTGAAATCAGAAATAGTTGACAGTGATGAGCTTCTTACAGACCTGAGTTCTCAAAATTATATCTAAACACAGTCAGTGTTATCTGCACTAACAATCTCACTGTGGAAGTGAAAATCTGGTGGCATCATGGCCTACAGTGTCTCTTTGGAGCCAAACAAGAAAGAAGCTCCTGGTTAAAGAACATCCCAAAGTATTACTTCCCAGTTTTTATTCCCGGTTCATGAACTTGATAAATACATCAGTCAGTGCCAAAAATCAGCAGAGAGTTAGCTTTCCTGCTTCTAAAATCTTGTCATCCAACTTTCAGTTACTATGCTTTGAGGATCATGTTAATTTGAGGATCATTTTTCATTCACTTAGGGTTAGGATGAGTCAAATGAAGAAGACATTTTGTTTCTAAAATTGTACTGGAAGGATTTACTTCCTATAGGAAATACTGCAATACTCACTAAATTAGACTTGGATAACTCCATCTGTATCCATTTTGAAGTTTCAGGATGGAAGCTGTTGAAGGCCACTCTCAGAAGACTAGAGCACCCAACACTGACACAATTAAGGTTCCTTCTTGCTGAGCTAGAAACTCAGGACTTCTCTGCTTGGCACTGAGGATGTTTGGCGCTGCTGGTGCGGAATTAAAAAGAGATTAAAGACATTTGCACTCATCAGACTTGCAAACTTGATATTCAAGGAAACTAGGGTAATAATTCTTCTTTTCATAAAAATATCTTTATCAAAAACACAGCTTCAAAAGCAGAACTGATCCTTCTCTGACACTGTAATTTGAAGGAGAAGGATCATTTCCTCTTGCAGGAAAACTGTGATAACTGAAAAGAGCCAACTGGTGAGTTAATTGTGGAAGTGCTTAGGATATCACAAAAGCCATTTCAAGCTTACCAAAAAGCTTTCTAAGATCTATGAGACCTATTTTTCCATTTCCTTAGCAAGTCTTGCATAAAATGCTATTAGATGCTGGAGAAATAATACAAAATTAAAATAAGCATTCAAACAAACAACAAGAACCTTTAAATGAGCTATTTGAGTGTGTGCATTACTATGAAATGCTAATTTAGAGCAAGTACTTATACTCGAATTAAAGAATTTGCATTTTACACTGGTTTTGACCACAAGAAACATGGAAATAGAAGATTCTGAGAAAATTATCTTGGGGAGATAGTATTATTATTAAAAAAGAAAATTTTTTAAGTAATATTGAATATACTTTATCAAGAAGGCTTAAAATTTTATCTCCAAAGCTGAAAACTTTTTCTCTTCCTCTTGTGAATGCTATGAAATACTGTTTCTAAAAATATTCACTCCCCATCTGTTTCTGGTTAGGTTTTTCATCTGTGGCATAAAGAGTGAATAATCATGTGTTGCAGCTGTGAAGGAGACCAAATGATGATGCTTCTCTGCCAGAGTACTGTTTGTCTGCCACACAATCCAACTGCTGGGGACACGAGGCAGTCTAGGCAAGCTGAATTATTGCCATTCAGCTGCACATGCAAGCAGCTCTTTGGCTGTTTCAGACAAAAATACCAAAATGAATATGACTAAATCACAGGTTCTGCAAAATTACAGAGGAGCTGCTTTCTCTGAAGGTGGCCAAGTACTAGGCAGGCAGACCTGATAAAAACGGTCAGGGGAGTTATTGTTTGGAGAGATGACCCATGATTAGGACAAGTTCATTGGAACATTTTGCAGCCCACTGCTGTTAAAAATCATCAATCTTCTTTCAAAGCAAATGTTCATACTACAAGTGGATATTCAACTTACATTTGGCCCTCCCTTTGCAGCCTGCTTTAAAAATCAGCTTTATCAGCTGTAGAGTGGTTCCTAATCAATTCCTGTGGAAAGATTACTCAGGAAACTATCAGTGAGCTAAATTCAAAATAATGAACTGCACCAACAGTATATTAGACTCCCTCTAGCTGCACATCAGAGGCATCAAAGTTAGAAAAATTGCACTGGCTATACAGATAATCTGCTTATAATAATTTACAGTGGTAGCATGTATTTTTAAATTCTACTCAGTCAAAGAGAGTTTTAGGCATTTCTAGATGTAAACACCACCTGCACCAGACAGATCTGCAGCTAAAGGTGCTATTATTTATTTTTTGCCTGAAAGCCCACATTTATTGAGTCCTCCAAACTTCCTGAAAAATGCATACACACACACCCCAATATATGTGCTGGAGGTTTTTGGTCTCCTCCTTCATGAAATTTTATCTCTATATCCTCATTTCAAGATTCAGAGTCTTACAATTCGTGTTTGTCTTCACTTGTGACTACAGCAGGGCTTAGGCTCTGTACATTTCCAGCTTTCTTTTCCTCAGTAAGCCTTTTGCCTTAGTTTTTTGTATCACTAATTTCTTTCACTTTCTTCCATTTCTTTCTGTTTTTTCCTCCCTCATTTAGATCTCCACACAACAAAATTCCCTTCATTATCATCGAGGTTAACTCAAACTATATTGCCAGCTTCATAACTAGCACATACATCACATGGCAGTTCAATTCAGTGTATTTATACTGCTGCTCAAAATTTTCCTTGTACTATAGCTGCACATTGCAAATTCATAGCAAAGACTTTATTGCTGATGACAACACAATGAGCATTTTTCCTTTGAGAAGGCCCTGAACAGTATGTTCTCAAAGGAAATCCCACTCTTGTGTATTTAAAATGTATGGATTACGGGTAGAAAAGACTATGATATGATACAGACTGTGGTACCCATTCCAGGATTTTGCATTTATTTCTAATTTGTTTGGTGTGTTACCTTGCTATCTCACCACCTTTTCTTCTTCTAAGAAACACTCAAATCAGATTTACATAGTTTTGTACACCCATATACTTAAAAGACTAAATATGTAGTGCTTGTAATAAAAATGCTACTGTAATGAACCCACCTATATATTACAGTTAAGCAATATACAGTTAAGTTGCTCTTTAAAGCAACTGTGACAGTAGCTAAAACTTCACCAAGTTTCACCTTCTCTAACAAATTTGCACATTGAAATTCAGTTGGCTCAGCTGAGCCTGTGCAATTAGAGAGGCCTGTATATAAACCAAATAATCAGTCCTATTCCAAGAGCTGGGGAATGTGACCATCTTCCAGAGAGCATGAGCACAGCAGTAGGCTGAGATATTCTTTCTCATTTCCTCACTCATAACTCACCTGTGTCTGCCTTAGCTGAACACCTCACATCAGCCCACAGGATCACAGAGGAACCTGGGTTGGAAGGGATGTTTGGAGGTCACCCCATCCAACCCCCTACTCAAAGCAGGCCTATTAGATCAGGTTTTCCAGGGCACTTTCTTTCCATTCTGTGTTTCTTTCCATTCTCTCCACTCATCCAGCCACATCCTCCTTCATGCCTTTGGTTCCCCACAGTGTTACTTTTTGCTATTGGGGAGTCAAAGCAGTACGTGAGAATGAGCAGAGCAGTCTATGGACAGGAGGGGAATGAGGATGTGGTGGAGCAGATAAGGGTTAGCAGGAGGTGGAGGAGGAGAAAGAAGGGTGGGAGGAGGTATTGGGGAGACCAAGGTTATGCAAAGGATTGGGGAAGCGGCTTTGTGGTAGGAAGGAATGCAGTTTCTGTGCCTTCAGGGCTCCCTCTGAGCTTCTGTTTTAACTCCCCAGCAGCAGCAGAGCAGCAGTGCTTTAGGCATAAGAAGCCCTTTGACCACTGGTGCCTTTGTGCAGAATGCTTCGATTCCTCTGCCTTATGCAAAGTGAAGAATGTTTGGGTGCTGAGCTGGGCATTTGCGTATACAAATCAGTTTGGGTTCTTTAGATTTACCTAAATTTCTGAGTTCTGGGTGTCTGCTTTCAGAAACATAATTTTAGATTTCTTCTCTAGATATTCCCTCTTCCCTTTTTTCCCACTCACCCACACTGTGCTTTCCTTTCTCTGCCAGCCTGAGCTACCAATTCCCAGCTCTTTGTTCAGCTTTTCTCCATATCTGGACTCAGCCAGTAGATGCCTCCATATTTACTAGATTCCAACTGCTTTATTCTCAATGTCCTTTTTCAACTTTTGCCCAGCTAGTTCATTGCTTCCTCTCAGGCCAACTTTTCTCACATATACCTGCAGTCAGCTTCTCTTTATGTGAATGGTTCTCAGTTCCAAATTATTTGTTCATCCATTTATAGTTTTTCCATCCCACATCCTCTTATAGTTTCAGTCTTATCACCAGTTCTCTTCCCTCCACCCCATTTCCATTCCAGCTCCACGTCTAATATTCTTGTCCTTTGAGAATCTATTCAAAATCCCTCCCATGTTACCTAGAAAAACCAATTTTCTCCCCCCATCCATGCCTTTCAATCACATATTTTTATTTCCTCCTCCCACTCAAATTGGTGTGATCCCTTTCCTCTCTGAAGTTCCAGCTATTTGCCCCCCAACCCTGCTGGTTCTCCCCTTTATTTTGATGTGCCTGAGGGAGATAATGTTCGGATCACAGGACACAAAGGCTCTTTGCTTTTAGTTCAGGTGTCTGGATTCAGTCCAACTCCCACATTAGCCCTGACATAAATGCATAGAAAACTCTGCTGACCCCTGCACTGGACCTCACCGACCCAAAAAACCACTTCTTTGGTGGATGCAATGTAGAAAGTTCTCACTGAGCATATGCAGACTGCATTTTTTCCCCATAGTCTGGAGTATTCAGTAACTCAGGTTGTTTAGCATGAAGCCAGTTAAAAGAACATCCCTGAAATGAAAGCAAGCTGCTGCCAAGTATACAGAAAGAACTCAAGTATGGAGTGCAAAGGGTAGGGAGACAAAATGGCTGTGCCGAGGAAAGCTCAAATAAGCAGGACCAGCATTACCCAAATGTCTTAAATCCCTGTAAACTCATGTTCTGTCAGTAAGGTCAAGTGGCTTTGCACTGCACACACCAGCACTCCGTGATTCAAAAACTCAAAGGAAACAGTGAGGATTAGGTTGGATATTGGGAACAGATTCTTCACCCAGAGGGTAGGTGGGCACTAGAGCAGAACTCCTAGGAAAGTCACAGCAGGAGCCTGCCAAAGTTCATGGAGCATTTGGACAACACCTGCCAAAGTTCCTGGAGCATTTGGACAACACCCTCAGGGACCTGGTGTGGGTACTGGAGCTATCCTGTGCCAAGTCAGGTGTTGAATTTGATGAACCTTGTGGATCCCTTCCAGCTCAGGATATTCCACGATTCTGTGAGCACTTCAGTGGGTGAGTCCTGCTGAGCCTGTGCTCTGCTCTGACCCACCTCAGCTGTCCCACCATTCCCACCAGTAAATCTTCAGCCACTGAGCCAATTTTACTGCCTTGTCCTCAGAAACTGCAGAGCCACTGAGGAGGTGGTAATTTCATGACACAAAACAAAGAGGCAGAGAAACAAATAAACAGAAATAGAAACAAGAAATTAAATGGCACAGCAGAAACTACCAGGAAAAGAAGCCCAAAATAGAAAAGTAATATATAGACTTTCTGCTTGGATAGCTAAATTTGGGCAGAGTCACAAGCACCTAAATTCATAGCCTTTTATTAAGAAGCTGGGTAGTCTTTTTAGAAGGAGATGCTGTAACTTTGGCTATAAATAATAAATCCTTGGTTTTCTCTGCATAAGCCATGGTGCAGCTATCCAAAATTGCATAACCTGTCACAGCAGGGCACCAATTTCTGTCATTTTTGAACTTGATTTTGAATTATGTGGTGAAAGACACTGTCTGAAGCACAGAGCAATAATTTCAGAGTAAATCTTCTGACAAGGAAGAATTTTCCCTCTCACTCACTTTTTAAGCACAGGCCTGAGACATTTATTACATGTTGCTTCACTGTTCTTGTACATTGGTTTTATTTGAATACAGGATGAAACTTCACACACTTGCTAAACAATTATCTAGTGTTGCAGTGCACTAGAGAGTAGTTATCACAATCAACTACACATCTGATTTGGGTCAGGCTAGCCATTGAAATTATAGGTTTCATTTGCATCGCAATTTTGTTTTTAAAAGTAGTCAAATAATATAATATAATGTAATGCAATGTAATATAATAGAGAAAATGCTAGAAAAAAGTTTACTGTTACAACAATGCTGCCACCTGGTAACCTAATGTGTAATAGCAGACAAAACATTCATTTTTCCCAGTCCTGAATGTAACAATATATTTTAAATATTACTTTAAATAACATTAAAAAACACAACATCTGCAAAGTTATTATTGGACTAGGATCATTTCCCTGCATCAGATTAAATCCTCATAGCTGTGCTTCATTGTGGAGAAGAAGTGAGACCCAAGTCCTTTGAAAGGTTTCAAGTCAAAGCAAATAGCCAAAATTTCCTGATTCCAGTGAAATACCTCAGGCACAGGATAGCAGACAAATACATAGCATGGTAACTTGTGCTCCACTGGAAACACAGGCAATGGAAAATAAACACAGGTGACATCCTGCCCATCTTCCTCACTCATCCATTAAAAATTGCTTCAAGGGAAGGGGAGGAAGTATTTGACCCCAAATCAGGAGAGGTATCAGCAGTGTTTCTTGCACGTTCACGTTTGTGCCATTAGCCTACTGAGAGAGTCAGATGTGAAAGACAGACACAGAGTACAGTGACTGAGGAGCTGCTTGCACACTGGTCTATTCTGAACTCCATGCCAAAAGATGAAATCATTTAAAAATGAGTTTTTTACAGGATAGTAAAGCTGGGGGAAAAAAATGAAAACCACACCTTTTTTAAAAATATTGTTTTGTGGTGGCTAAAATATGCTCAATGTTTGGCCTCCAGAGTTTTTCTGGAAAAGTTAAAAACTTAAAATTGGTAAACCATCACGATAATAAAAGAACGATTGTCCACAGTTACTATTTTGCCATTTGCTAAATATATGAATAAATAACAAGCAATGATTGGAGCGTGAAATGGCCATACAAGAATAATTTTCTAGTGAGATTTTCCCCCAGATCTTTTCTATATGATTAAGCAAAATTGAAACTTCTAGTGGTATAAAACAGAACCTTGTAACTATTTTAAAAATGATATTTAAAAGAAGAAGAAAAAAACTTGCTAGTTATCAAGAAACGTATGCTGTGGATCAAGTGGGTGGATGGGGAGGGAGGACTAAAACTATTTAAGTAGTGTCATGCTTTCTGCTTGTGACTGCAAATGTCAGTATTGTGTAAGTGTCTCTGCAAAAGAAAGTTCTTTCCCTAAAGTTCACAGTTAGTTCTACAAATACAGTCTTTGGTTGAAGAGCTAAAAAAAGAAACAAGAAAACCAGTTTGTGAGGGGCTGTTCAGCTCTGACCCAATTATGACAAAAACAAAAACTGAAATAAGTAGTAAGAATGCAAGCAAGTGGGCACTTAGAGTGAGCAGGAACCAGCACACAGGAGATGTGACTATCAGATCTGGTCTGCTGCATGTGCTGTAAACACGGCAGTGTTGGAATTCTCCATGCAATACATGCCTGGAGCCAGAAATGCACTGCACGCATGTGCAGCATCCCACTGGGCTCTGGTTTATACCAACAGATCAGTGGTAGCCAGTCTTGGGTGGCCTGAGCTCCTGGCTCCTGGAACCTGGCTATATTTATCCCAGCTGATGTAGCCTGTCAAGTGTGCCCTGCTGCTGATAAGGTGCCGCAGTCGACAACAGGGGGGGATGGAGGGGGAGGAGCAGGATGGGGGCTTCCACCCCGTGGGTCTTTAGGGGGTGTCAAAAGCCCTGCAGTGCCACTCCTGTGTGACTCACACCCTGCTCTCTAGAGACAGCTGGGAGCTCCACCAGAAACCAAGCGAAGATGCCAGAGCCTGTGAAGAAAGCAGGTAAGGATCATAACTGACAGACAGAACAGCTTGACGGGAAAAATGTGAGTGGATGATGTATCCTAGAGAAATGAGATGCCTCGAAGGAAAAAATAAATAGAAAATAAAATTTATTTTATTAAGTTATAAAAGTAAGAGATACTGAGTGATCTTGAAGAGAAATCACTAACTGCTTTGATAACCCTCAGCCACAGAATTTTCTCAAGAGACTTTGGATAAGGAAAAAAATAGAGGTGAAACACATTTAATTCCCAGATGCTTTTGATTTCTCATTTCCTTTCCTAGTCACCTTTAGGATTCTGAAAAAAAAAAAAATAAAAGCTTGTAGTCTCTCTTGGACAGTTAAATAGTGTAAATCTCTCCTGCTTGTATTTTGGGTTTGGGGTTTTTTTTCCCCTGACAATTTGTAGAAGTATTATTGGTAAAATTTGATGGTTTTTATTGTGAATGAAATCTCTGTGAAAACGAAAGCAAACAGTAGCTGGTCAGAGGTCTTTCTGTTTCTTTCAACCACTGACAATAGAATTCTAGGGAAAAAAGGTAACATTGTACTGTGAAGAATACATGGCAATTTCTTTTCCCTTGCCCTCCTTCATCCTTTC
Organism: Haemorhous mexicanus; assembly: GCF_027477595.1. Lineage (NCBI taxonomy): Eukaryota > Metazoa > Chordata > Aves > Passeriformes > Fringillidae > Haemorhous > Haemorhous mexicanus. The sequence continues at coordinate 25,949,805 of NC_082346.1, forward strand.
CCCTTGAGCCAGAAGAGAACTAGCCCTTTTCAGGAAGCCAAGGTCACAGAGCCACAGAGAAAAATGCCATGAAAATATTTCAGATTTATGAATGTTTTAATTAAAAATCTTCAAATAAGGAATCACTCAGGTGCTGCCCACATAGAGGAGGCCTAGAATAGGGTGCAAGGTGCAATGGAGCTGGTGTTTTGAGGAGGAACAGAGCCTGGGGAGAAAAGGAAGAGGCAGTTAACTTCAGGACACCTGCAGAGGAAGATGCCTCAGGAGCATTTTGCATCCACAAGTTTGGGAAAAAAAGCTGACAAAAGCTGAGTTTATGATTGTTTGTCAAGTGTGAACATATTCAATAGTCAGGCCTGGAGAAACTTGTACTAAATCTGGGATTCTCCACTTTAGAGCTGTCAGTTCACTGATGCCAGTGCACATCCAGAATCACCACTACAAGGTGCACGTGTTTTTAGTAATGGGCAGTTTCCAGAGTTAGCCAGTGCCAGCTGTGGAGACTTATTAATAATGGCCTTTGTGCTTTTCAAAGGCCTGAGCAGCCATTGCTCTCCTCTTAGTTTGGCCACTGAGACAATCTCCTGTGGTCACAATAACAGAAGAAGAAGTTGTCAAGAACCCTCATTTGACCAAAATATTTGAAATCAGCCCCTACCAGAGGCAGACCCCTTACACACCAGAGCCTCCCCCATTAGAACTTGCCAAGCACCAAAGCATGGTGAACTCCAGCAAGATTCTTTGTGTTCCCTCTGTGTGACAATCCTAAAGCAACAGGGGTGTCAGAAATCCTTCTATATAACATCATTCCATGTGCGTAAGGCTGCCATTTCTAATGAAAGTAGATTTGTATATAAAAAAGAAATATATATTAGATCCTGTAAGTGTAGACAAAAATTTGAAAATAGAAACTGCAAAGTTTCAGTAATCACCCCAAAAATGAGAAAATCATACTCATATTCTGCTTTTAAAGTCACATGATTTTTAAGTTTTATTGAAATGTTTAATTGTTGTGAATGTAGACAAAAAGAAATATACCAGGGAAGGCAAAATTTGACAGTGAAACCTTGGCATTATGATTTCTGATTTCTAATTCTTTAACTGCCTTTAAATTAACATTTTCATTCTCCGTGGGGGAGAGGCAATGTCCCTGTTTGTGAAGATGCCCACTTTTGCTGGCTAATGGTGAAGAGAAATTCTATCCCAATTATTTCAACAGAGAAATCTAACAGGTGTCTAACATCACTAGTCCTACACAGTTCTTATGAACAAACCAGACCAAACACTGGGATTATCACAGCAGGGGGAGGAAAAGCTCCTGTTACACACTCTGACCGAGACAGAACCAGTCACATGCCCCACAACTTTTAGAGAGGATCTTCTCAGTCTCCCAGGAGACACTAATCCCTGTGGTTTTCTATTTCATGTTGTTTATACAGTTTGAGCCATTTCAAGATGGGATAATGCTGAGCACCACCTCTGGAAGGCCAAATAACCATTGGGCAATTCATACTGGGATAAATCCCAATTCCTGCCTTTCACACACCATATAGCTGCATTACTGAAGAGCCCAAAGAAGTCCCTGGTCTGTATTACTGAAATTTGTGCATCTGGTGTATAGGCAAAAGAGAATTCTTCATGTCAAAGAATGGTCAGAGATATTCTGCTTATATCTGCTGTTTTAACAGGGCTTTTAACGCCTAAAAAGAAACAAACAACAACCAAAAAACACCCAAAAATCCAAATAAACAAAAAAAACCCATCCACCAAAACCCCCCAAAAATCCCACCAAAATACCAAAAATCATTGAATAAACCATTAAACTTAAAATGGTGTGGTGGAGTAGATTTTCCAACAAACATTCTTTCACTTTCAACTGTCCAACTAAAATACTTCAGGATAAAACACTTCCCTACTTACTTCCAGAATGCCAAAAGAACTGTCCTAGCATTCCAGAAAATCTACACCATCCACAAGTGAAACAGAACTTATAAGACCTGTAAGAGTTTAGTGTCAGAGCAAAAATCAAACTTTGAAAAGCACCACGTTTTGCAGGATTCTGTTGCAGAAACTTTATGTTCTTCTCCCTTTGAGTTAAACATTTCATAGTTTATCCTTGTTCAAAAGCTAACTATTTGGAAAATTTTGATCATTTTTTAGTTCTGAAAATTCAGAAATGTTAAAAAACCCCAACCATTTCCCTAACAATATTTTATGACATTAGGAGGAAACAGTTGAGTTTTTAAACAGCAAATTTAGCAGATAAATAGGACTTAATGGGAAGTATGTGCTTTACTATAGCTGGAAAAGGAGAAGTCTATATTACTCACCTTCTCTGAAAATCAGTCAGCTTTTACTCACATATTTTATAGATGGAGGAGTCTAGATTTTGCAGTTCTGGTTAGGAAATTTCATCACGAACTTACAAATAACTTTTAAGTACACAGAAGCTTCAATAATAACAATAATAATAATAATAATAATAATAATAGAATTTTGCGTAGTGAAGAGTAAACTGCAGAATTTTAGTTTGAATATGAGATCATTCTTTCACATTTGCAAGCACCTAGCAGAACAATCTTCAACAAACTTCTATGCACTGCAGGAATGCAGAAAAACCCTAAATTCCTACAGACTTAGTTTCCTCTTGTGTGAGTTAAGATTCAAAGCAAGCTGAACTCTGCTATCCCCCTTGCGCAGAAAGTGTGGTGGATGCAGAGAGCGAGGTGACTGATTAGTGAAACTATTCCTCGCCTGTTGCTCATGCTGCAGGAATTTGCAATCTCAGCTGCTGAAGTAGGCAAGGAATGATAAGATTGAGTCTTTCAATAGCTTCTGGATCATGGAATGATTAAGCTTGTAATTGCAAGAAGCCACTTAGGTCCTGACTGAGGAATGTGCAGCATCTTTATATAGTTCCTCAGAAAGGAATTTACAAGCTCCATTACTGAAGTCTGCTTATCCTCAGTTGGGCTTTTAACTCCATGGAAGAGCAGATGATACAGAAGCAAAACTAGACACCAAGTGCAAGCAAAGATCAATTTTCAACATGAAATCTTAACAAATTAAAGAATTCCAAAAGCTAACACTGCTTTTGTAGTATTATTTAAATATATTGACCAATACATATTTTAGCACCAAATACAAAGAATGTGTAATTAGATAACTCAGCTTTGTGGGAGAAACCTCTGATTATTTTGTCTAATTTCACTCATCAGAAATTTCTGCTGTAGTTTCTAGCAGCTGCATTCAACCAGATACATTAGATTCTCCTCAAGAATTTATACCTTTAACAGATTTTATTTCAGAAAGGCAGAAATATCATCTGAAAATGTCATCTAACACACATTCTCCTCTACCACTCTATGTAGCAAACACATTTCTTGCTCACTTTCATTTCCCATAGTTCACACATACTTTGAAATTCCAGTATTTCAGGAATAGGTTTTCAGCTGATGCTTGTGACTCTAAGCCAGATTATTTAGGGAATGTAGCTGGCAAATGAAATTATCGTGGTAATTTGAACATTATTTTACTATACACCTTACCTCCATTTTTTCTGACAATAATGAAATAAGAATTGCTCCTCTAGCTTCTAATACCAATTCTTATTCTTATTAGAGATACAGCAGTACTTAGCAGCTACCTACTAACAATTTAATGCTGTACAAAGACAACAGAAATACATTCCCTGCCTGAAAAGACTCATAAAAGAAAAGCCCAATAAATAGATCAATAGTTAAACAATACAGCAAAGGAAAGAATTATTAGTACAATATATAGAAACCCTGGTAGTAGCCTAGTCATTTCTTGGGGTTTGCATAGGAGAGTATGAGAAAGACTTGAATCATAATAGCAAACTTGTTTGGTGATGGATGGTCGAAGGACATTGCTTCAAAGCAGGTCAGAAAGTAAAGGAGAAAGCATGAAGGTGCTAGTATCAAGATTTAATAAATGGCAGCAGAATAAAGGCAGAATACTAGTTTTATTGTTTTACTTAGGTGACTATTACAGAAAATTAGTTTTGGAACTGAAATTATTTCATTCTAGTTTAATTTGGCCCAAAGCAAATGTATTTTACTTTTCTACATCCTCCTGATTGAAAGACCTACTAGAGAATTTTCAAAATGCAATCTGATCACAGATCTCCAAACAGAGGTTTTTATTACTGACCAGTTAAGCTGCAATTTGTGCAGCATATTCAGTGTTATGGCTGTTGTTACATCTTCAGGTGTTTTGAGAGTTTTAGAGGATACAAGTTCTGGTAGCTGCAGCCTTAACCACCAAAAAGTTTCTGCAAGATAACTGCAGACCACATACAGCTGTTTCCTCTTCTGCCTGGGGTAAAATCTGCTGGTTTATGTTACTCAGAAATTATGTGAGTGTGTTTGCATTACGGAAGCTAGAAGTGATTAGGAAGGCCTGGGTTATGAGAGGTGAGGTGCTGAAAAATGGGTTAGTGCAAAGTGGCCCTAGGCTCATTTTCTTTTATTAGCTTCACATCCCTCTTCTCTCCCTTCATTAAATCCCCACTAAACGCCAATTCCATCCCCACTAAGCACACAGAGCACCCTCAACACTTTCTGTCTCCATCAGCACTGGTAACTCCCATGGCTCTCTGCTCTCTCTCCAGAAGTGCCACGGTGTGCTAGAACTAATGTCTCTTTTCTCTCCCCCTGTGTGGCTGAACAGAGCAGGAATCAGAGGTCACACAGTGGGAGGCAGAGGACATCAGGTGCCCCAGTCCCATGGCTCCTAACTCATGGACACCTGGAGTCTGGGTAAACACAGGACAGCAGCTGAGATCTGTCTGTGGCTGACAGACAAACATCACCCAAGAGGTGTCACAGTCATTGGGTTTTCCACAGCCTCATGGTGGTGGTCATATTCAAGAGTGTTTAGAGTATGGGATGGATGTATAGAACTCAGAGGAGTGTATCTGGGTAGAAGCCAAACACTGTAGAGACAGAGATTGTCAGATGGGGAATGTGTTTCTGATAAAAGCAGGCAGGAGTGTGGTTCTCAGGACAGACCAGAAGTTTTGGACTGTGGTGTTTAGGAGGATTCCTAATGAGGAAATGCCTGAATTACATAGGCATAACTGTATGAGAAAAAACCTCTGGTCAGCTTGGATGTACATGTTACTTAGAGTAGCAGCCACAATGAAGGGGTGAACTCCTTAACCTGTTAAGCAACCCCTTTTCTTCCCCAAAAGGAAAAAATACAGTATTCTCTTCACATGCTTGTTAAGCAATCTCTCTTCTGCAGCAAAGTAATTTCCTGTAAAATCTCCAGCCCTACATCTTTAGTTTTCCTTTGCAAAAAGAGCATTGAAAGATGAAAGAGAATACAGCTGGATAGAGAGAAGCCACTCTGGACACTGCCCCTGACTGAATTGCAAGTACAGGAAAAAGACTCTTTTAAAACCAGAGTCTTCTTTACCAGTGAAAAAGTGGGTACACAACAGCTGTTCTTGAAGGCTTTTGTTGTCATGGGAGATTTTGGGCTTTTCCAATTCTGTACTTAGCAGAATTATTCACAATCATTTTAAGTTGGAACTAAAGTGAATCTTTTGGCAGGAAAGAAAGGGAGGGAATACAAGGAGTCTTACATAAAAACTTCTGCACCACTGTTTAGATTTCCTAAACCCAGAAATGTTACGTAGTGATAGAGATTTCTCACTGCGTTCTCACCAACAATTTTGTTCTTGTTGAGTCATCTACAAAGCAAATATAAGACACTTAATCACTTTACAGGGTGTGCAGCAGATCACAGAGTTACTTCCAAGTATGCATGTCATGAAACCCTGACACTGTAGGCTGGAACCTTTACAAATCACTTTGCTCTTAGGTAATTAATATATTTATAGATTCTTTTGTGCTTAAATGGAAGAGTGATGATAATAGCACTCAAAGACTGAAAACATGCCTCTTTGCTGCTTTGTCTGTAGAATGGTAGGGAAAGGAGCCAGCTAGCCAGGAGTGGAGTGGGTCCCAGAACTGACCTGTCTCCCCACTGGGCAGCAGCCTGGCCACCTTTACAGGTCTTTGGAATCCTGCATGCCCAGCCTGCTGTGCAGTAACTCTCCTGCAGTTATTCAGGACACACTGCACCAATGCACACCCTGCTGTGCTGTTTACAGAAGTGCAGGACAGTAGCTAAGGGTGCACAGCTGGTAACAGGCAGCTGTAGGACACTACAGCACAAAGTCCTGTATTCTACAAAGCACTATATTTTTAAGGAACTGTTGCACCAGATTAGAAAAAACCTCAATTATAAGCATGCAGGAACATTCCACTCCCAGGGGAAATTTCCCACACTTTCAACAGGGAGGAAAAGCATGCAGAAGAATAAAACAGGAGGTTTTTCAAGGCTTTTCTAGGCTCATTGAAAACTAAAATTATGTTTTCATCAGAAATATAAAATCGGGGGGGGCAGGAAGAAAAAGAAATTGAAAATAGGTAATTTTGGTTTTTACATAATGAAAAAACGCAAAATTCAATCTTTACTAAATTCTAAAAGAGTTTATAGTTCATATTTAAACTGATGCTTAAGAAGGTTCAAATCCCTTGCAAAACAATGCAAGAAGCATGAATTGTGTTATGGCTAAAGACCAAAGGCCATCAGATGAAATCTTTGCAGATGTAACTCTACTAAGGTCAACTAAATTATGCAGTCTGAAGGCATGCTACAGGAGTAGGGATTTTATAAAAAGAATAGATGGTTTTATTAATAATATACCATTTACATGAACTTAAGCACCTGTTTGAACATGAATAATAGCTTTTTCTTTTAAAACACTTTCATGCCATGTTTCTTTCATTTTTATAAAGCAGAACTAAAAGTTCAAAGCTAATTATAACCATTATTGTGTTGTTTGGAAGAGTTCCTGTGGCTGCCAGAGGAGTAGAGCCATAGACAATTTGCCACAGAGGTGACTGATAAAATTAGATGTGATGAAATTGCTAGTATTTTATAAAAATGTAGTTATATATATATTACAGGGGTGAGTCAATAGAAAGATGACAGAATGATGCACAAAAAACCATGCAGTGTATGAATCAGAATGTTAATTGCTGTTATTTTTACACTTCAACATAGCTCATGGCAATTAGCAAATTATAACATTTCATTAAGACAAAAAACACGAGCATGAAATGAAAATCTTGATTCACAATAAAGATGAAGAAATATAAATAAATAAATAAAACACGTTGAAGAAATTAGTAAAACAAGTTACTTTACTGAAACCTAGTTTTGAGAGAGATTAGGATGCTCATGGATCAAAATCTTGGTACAATATTTGTTTACAGTTCCCTATCTGCTGTGCTACTTTGATTGCATATGAAGTAAAACATCATTTGGTTTACATTTGTTCACCCCATATATTAATAATGTCATTAATTCTCCTTATAAGCTTCCTAAGTGTTCCTTGACACATTGAGGAAATATTTTAATCTACACCTTGAAAGTAATTGGAAAACTAATTGTTGTAGAGTGTCATGTAGGCAAGTACTTCAACTTTTAATGCTGAAGTAAACTTTGGAACACAAGCAACAATTGATATCGTTTTAGCTGGAATGAAATTACAAGGGTCATCATAGGAATGTGAATTCCTTTCCACTAAAGCCTTGATCAGTCAAAACAGAAGGACTAAAGATGAACCATGAATTCTTTGTGGTGTACTAGGGCACAGGTTACTGCACAAACTGCAGTGTTGCTGAAGAGCAGACCCTGATCCTCTGTAACAACTGTATTAAGCAGCTGTCAGGACGAAATTAATGATTCTAGATGAAAGTGCATGGCAAATTAATGTAGACAGCTAGATATGTAAGAATATATTCCATGCCATCTTGTCATCGACCAAAACATTCACTTATGACAAATCAGAGCTCAATATGGGGGAAAAGAAAGAGGAAAACAGAAAGTGAAGTGATTTTGCTATCCATTCCACTTTCTTTCATGACAATGAGGAGGAGACATGACATCCCAGTGAGACACAGAACTTGATAAACTCAGAGACAATTCCACAGCTTCTCTGTGGAAAGTGTTGTAATTTATAACTTGCATGGGCAGATGGGAGAGAGAGGAGACAGCTGCTGCAGCCACAGCAGCTGACTACACCAGATATGCCACAACTGCAAAACAGATTTTAGTGAGCCCTCTCTCTTTTTTTAGTTTCTGCATTTACCAAGAAGCCAAAGACAACAGAGGTGACAGCCGGAAAGACAGCTGTGTTTGAAGCAGAGACAGAAAAATCTGGCATCAAGGTGAAATGGCAGCGAGCTGGCACAGAAATTACTGAAAGTGAAAAATACTTCATCAAGACAGAAGGCAACAAGCATTCACTGACAATCAATAACGTAGGAAAAGAAGATGATGTGACATATGCTGTAATAGCTGGAAGTTCCAAGGTCAAATTTGAACTCAAGGTCAAGGAACCAGGTACATTCCTATGCAATTCTGGTCTCATCAGTATTTCCAGTCCCCCATGCGACCTTCACAGACAAAGCCTATTTTAACACTGTAAAATTTCTCTACCAGCAATACATCTGTTTTGCCCAATTATTTGAAGCTGATAATTCATATTAAGTTGAGGAATACATTTCCAGTGCCTAAGACACCTCTTTCCAGGTGTCAGAAGTCCACAGAGAAGAGATCATAGGGAAAATGTCAATGTACATCTTCAGAATTCTGGCAAGCTTTTACACTTAACTACAGAAAAGCAAAGCAAAGCTAATCTAACCCTCACCCTGAACTAAACTAGGATGCCTGATCTTAGGGCTGGAATTTTCTTGTAATTATTTAATTTAAATATAAAATTGTAACAATTGACAAAACACAAGTTACACTGTAATGTTTCTAGAAACTCATACATTCCCCAAAATTGTCTCAAAATCTCCTGCTACCAAAAATGCATATTTCAAGAGGGGCTTGAATATGAAGAGTAACCTTTGTATTATTGGGTTTCTCCCATTATTATTACCTTTGTACACATTAAAAGACCGGTTACATGGAAGTTTCAAAAACTTTCCCAGGCTTTTCCTGGGAATAAATGTAGAGTCAAACTCCCTGGAATTTTCTCGTGAAAAAGAATCTGAAGATGCTTAGGATAGATGAAATCACTCATTTTTTGAAACATTTTGACCTTCCAGATCCCTCTTCCCCCTCCAAAATTGTATCCACTTACCACTTCAGGTATTTGTCTTTTTGCTTTTCAACTTGGTGAAAAGCCTCAAGCTCAGATATTTTTTTATATCACCTCCATTTCTTTGCTATCACTGTTTGTTCTAGCAACAAGATGGGACCTTGTGAGACCTTCTGGTCAGCTGAAAAGAAATGGAGGAATGTTTAGCATGATTCAAGATGTCCTGTTCCATATGCAAAGACAGGGCATGACAGATTATGTGTGAGGGAAAATCCTGGTATGGATTAGGACAACTTGACAGCTGTCAGAGCATGCAGAAATATGGTCCTGCTGACTATCTCATCCTGAAAGCAAACTGGCCTTATTGTACTCATTATATTTTCCTCATAGTCTTTCAGGTTAGTTCCATGCAGAGGCTGCTATAGGCTGAAAACTTGCAAATAATGCTGTGGAGCATAGTGGAGTAGAGTTTGTAATGTCACAGAGTAACTGCACTGCCCATTATTATTTGGAAGCAGCTCCACTACCTACAGAGAAAAAATATCTTTCTGCAACTGATCTATTTCAAGAAATTCTACCTCCCTCCATCTGCTCCAGTTGCTCACTCCTACTCCATTTTCAGACAATTCTGTCTTCTCCATTGTGCCAAATGCATTTGCCTAAATTTGTCTCTGAGGTCATGGTTTAATTGAGAGGATGCAAACTTCCATAAGCCAGGGAAAGACATTACAGATGGATTTCTAAAATACTTTATCCATATTGTTTACTAGCAGTGTCTAGAGCATTTTCCAAGCTGCAGACAACAATAGCCTTTGTAATATTGCATTCCAACAGCATTGTTAAACAAAATCTCCTGAATAAGCAAACTGTTTACAAACATAATAATTGCATCATTTTTCATTACCTTTTCTGTTTAGAAACTGACAGTAGTTACTTTAGTCTACTGACATTTGCAACAAATATTAGCATTATTCATCAGCTGACAAGTTTCTACACATCAAGACTGTAGAATTTTAAAATTAGGCATCAGCATCAGAAAGGCATCAGCTCTTTCTGAGCTCAACAGAAGAAAAAGCCTCATCATCCAGGTTCAGTGGGCCCCTTCTGCCTCCAGCTCATCCTCTAGGCTCTAGGAAACAACAGCTAATTTCTCTGCATTTCCTAAAATATATTAAAGGCTGTTCTTTTGCAAAATTTCTTCAAAAAGAAAGAGGAAATAGACTTTCTCTAATCTTGGCTTACATTCATTTCCAGAAAAGAGTGAGACAGTCACTCCTGCAGAAGCTGCTCCAGACCCAGCTGCCTCAGAGTCACCTGCTCCACCAGCAGAAAGCAGCCAAAACACAGAAGGTAATAGAGAATTAACATGGACATCGAGTCTGGTTTATTGGCAGAAGGGAAGAACATCCACAGGGACTCCTTGGTGTGAGATAGAGACAGTAGGTGAAAGCAGTTCATAAAGAATAAGGAATCTCAGAAGCAAAAGAAATCCACTGAGAAAATTTTAAATTAATTAACTACTTCACTATATAGTTTGATGCAAAAAATCTAAATAGTAAATATGATGTTTATTTCAGTTTCGTCTGCTGAGACACAACCAGAAGAACCTCTGGACCCCATTGGGCTCTTTGTGGCACGACCACAGGATGGAGAAGTTACTGTTGGTGAGTGCATGTTAGTCAAGTGAAGTTTGTAAACTGTACCTGTTGCTTGACTATTGGCTCTCCAAGTACAGGGTGACAGCAGTGATACAACAGATAAACATAACGCAGAATCTTACTTTAATCTACTTCTCCTACAAGGTGGAAACATCACCTTCACTGCCAAAGTAGCAGGTGAGAGCCTGCTGAAGAAGCCATCAGTGAAATGGTTCAAAGGAAAGTGGATGGACCTGGGAAGCAAAGTGGGGAAACATCTCCAGCTGCACGACAGTTATGATCGAAATACCAAGGTACAATTGGCAGGACAGGGTTCTCAGTCTTCTGGGTACTAATCCTTAATCTGAGGAAAATACAAACTAAAATGGGACTGTTTTGATGTTAAGGCACACAAAGCAACACACAAGGCTATACCTATCCACAGAAGTCTGTGTTTCAACCACACAGACAAGAGACAAGCTCTACATACTCTTGCAAACTTTATCTATGGTGAAATGAGGAAACATCTGGAGGACAGGGGGAGTAGTTTTGCACTTTCTGCTGCAGGATTCCCTTCATCTTCCTCTCAAGAATCTTGGTATATTTAAGAGAAAACAATCAGACAGCAATTTAAGCATAGTCTATCTTGGTCTTAGTAGGTCAATCATTCTGCTATTGGTGCTGGAATTGATTGCTCTCTTGCGTTGTCTAGACTGCTTTAAGTAGCTGAGTAAGACCCATTTTTTACCAGAAATTTGTGCAAAGGTACCTGAGCAGGAACAGAGTCTGTACCGCGGCTTTGCTTCCTCTGTGGTACATGAACCACTACCACCCTCTCCTGGAGGGACCTGGACACACTGGCTCACATGAGGCGCTCCTTTCGTTGAATTTTGGCATGTTCTGCATACGTTCTGGGAAGGGGCTAAAACTGCTTCCTGAAAGCTTTGTTCCTGTTTCCAGTGCACATGCAATTAGTGTATGCCCCAGCACAGCTTGCTAATACACCTTTGTATCCTCAGGAATACCTGTACTGACAGCACTCTTCAGCTGTTTCTACTGAATTGGGGATTGTAGGTAATTTTTTGTTACAGTAATGAGTTGGACACTGATGAAGTTCTTAGTTCTAAAAGGAAACAAAGACATAGTTCATTCTTTGTCTGTTTCTCTCCATGTATTCCCTCTCTCAGGTTTCACCATTTCATTTTCTAACTTAATTATTGTACCATTGGTGTCTCTTCTAGGTGTACACCTTTGAAATGGAAATCATAGAAGCAAACATGACTTTTGCAGGAGGGTACAGATGTGAGGTGTCTACCAAGGACAAGTTTGATAGCTCTAATTTCAGCCTGACAGTCAATGGTAAGGTGAATTCCTTCCATCTCTTTTTTTAATCTTCCTGCCCCTGTATTTTTTTCCTGTTCACCAGCAATTCTTTCTGGTACATAATGGTTACTAGACAAGCACAGACCTGAAGTACGGACCTGAAGATCTAGAGAGGAGAATGGGATTGAGATAATTAGAAATACCATGTGGTTGTCACTCTGGTCAGAACTGTGATGCTCTTAAAGAAAGCACACACAAGGATACAAAACTGCCCACCTTTTCTCTGGCTTTATTTTGATTTCAGATTCATTCTTTCACAAAATTTAATTCCACTTGAATAAAAGATAAGTTCGTTCTTATTTTGGCAAAAGTTCAGTACTAAAAATGGATATTTGAAAAAGATAGATTTAGACATGTGACACTATGGTAAATTCCTTTTTCCTTTCTATATAAATAAATTCAACTCTTACAGAAGCACCTTGTGAGATAAAATTGCTTTAAGAGCAGATGACTCACGTAATGCATGGTGCCACCCTCACAAGTGCTATACTGAAAAGTTTATAAAAATTGAAAAGGAAGTACATTTCAACAGCAATTTGCCTTGAGTGTGGAAAAGTTTACGCATGGACTGCCTGAAAGAGCTGAATGTTTGGACCATTTCTGGTTTCAGCAATTCTGTTGAAGGGGCTGCAACATTAACTTCTGTCCAGCTACCAGTGAACCTATTGTAAAGACAAAAGTTTATCAAGTTATTTGATCAGCAGTGTTAATGCTTGTAGTTTCACTAGACAGGACTCAAGACTTAGGAGCAGCAACTGAGAACAGTTTTTCTCCCAGCAGTAGCAGCACACCAATTTATACCGATAATGCAATAAAATTCTCTCTACACAACACCATCAATTAAGTTTCTGTACCTCTCTACATAGTTCCAGGAATTATCTCTGCTGTCAGAGGATAGATTATAATTTATTATTAATAACAGTATTCAGTTGATGTCCACTTATATTCTCATTAGGGTTTAAATACTCTGTGAAGACACTATTGAAATAAAAATTTTGCAGCAGGAGAATTTACAAGCATGAGATAAGACAGTCCATCAGGCTCCAGGTTATTATGAAACATGAGGCAGAAATAAGTTATCAAAAAAAACCACTGGATGTTGAAAGTTAATTAGTGAAGGTTACATGCTTAAAGATGACGTGTTAATCTTTCAATATGCAATTAATCACAAATTACAATATAAGAATTTATTTCTAAAAATGCCGGTAAAGGAAAACTTCAGAAATAGCACCTTGTTTTTGCATTTTGTTGAGTTGCTTTCCCATTTTTCTTCATTACTTTTTGCCACATCAGAAGCACCTGTAAGTGGAGACTTGGACATTCGAGCTGCCTTCCGCCGCACGTGAGTATGCACAGCAGAAACCTGTCTGGATCTGGCTACACATCCTTGTGGAATTCATCACTTTCCCAGATAAAACTAGCTAAGAGCAAAGCTGTTGTACAAACCAACACAAAGATCCAGATGTCTACTAAGAAAATATTTCTACTATTAAAATACTATACAACTCCTGGAAATCACCTTAGAGAATTTGGACTTTGTACTAGTGTAATAATCACTCTTGCCTTCAATTAGGCAATCCATAATGTGTATTATTGTAACAAGAACTTCAGCACCTTTTTTTCCAGGCCTGAAAAGAGCACTCCAGCTAGAGACCAATAGAAATGGAAAAGATACTGTGTGATGTTGGTCTTAGTTTTGTCTGGCTTACACGTATCTTAGTACAAAGATTTGCATTTGCCAAACAAGGAGAGTGGAATTTGGTGTGAGCTCTGTAAGCAGCAGATGACTGATAACATTCCTGCAAGCATTTTGATTGTATCTGCTTTCATGTTCTATGCCTATATTAGTTGAATGAAGACAATGACATTGTGAGTGGTGAAAACTCAGGTATATGTAGTTTTAGATATTAAAGACTGGTGTTGAAAAGACCAATCTCCCCCCATCTTTTATACTTTCTAATGTCTCTCTTAATGGAATAATGTTCCCTTCTATTAGTAAGATTCACAAAATTGGTTGGATTTTTTCTAATGTTAGACATTAATATGTGCTCTCTTTTTCTTTCATGTAATAATAAATTAGTTTCTATTTTAGTTTTTTTAAGTATTTTTGGAAAGTTACTAGCCCAAGAATATTCTGACATCTATTTCTCTAGAGGGCACACCTCATCTGAGGCAACTCTTTAAGTATTTCTCTATAAGTCGTATTCTCATATGAGAATTTTTCTAACATTTATCACAAAGAATTAAACAAGGCTAGCAGAATTTGCCTGCAGTTAAGTCCATCTCTGGGTTGCCCACCAGCCTCACTGTAAAACAGTGGCCACTCAGTGCACAAGTGCATTGTGTTATTTCACTGCAGTGGAAGGAGAATTTCTCTTCTTGTTAGCACAATTAAAAGAATTCCAAATCAGTTCGAAGGGAGTGCAGTGTGAGCAGCTTCAGGCTGTTCAGATTGTCAGTTTCTCCTGTAAGAATGAAGCCAGATTTTGAACTGAACTGTTTAAATCTGAAGCTTTGTCTTTGATACCCTCACTCAGGAGCCTAGCAGGAGGGGGGAGACGGATGACTTCAGCCTTTCTCAGGTAGTCACAGACTGTGTCAGCAGACAACTTCAGCCTTACAATGAACTGTCTCTCTCTGCTTAGGAAAATCAAAAAAACAAGCCCACAGAATTAAGATGCAGCTTAAATTTCAAATAAATCACTGCTTATAATGTGTAGTATTTACGTGAGATTAATACCTATGAATAAGAAGTAATGTAAGAAAAAAAAAGAAAAATAAAAAAGATAAAACATAAGAATATAAAAGGATAGATAAAAACAGATAAATAAAGAAAATAATAGCTTGGTAGCTCAGTGAGAGGCAGATTCATCTAGAGAAAACGCATGTGTTTGGCAAGTGACATCTTCTCACCCTTGTCAGAAGAAAAAAAGTAACTTTAAATTACATGCATGTCTGCCCTCTCTGTTTTACATGTTTTCCTCTCTATTGAGCACATTTTGACTAAAATTGCAGTTGCTCACAGAAATGTATCAACATAACTGAAAATCTGCTGTTTCCTGGCACGCTCCTTATCATATTATCATTAAATTTGTCACTCTATGCCTTTTGTTCCTAATGTTTTCTACTATAGCAAGAACAGGCATTCTGAGATTAGACTTAACTATATGCATGTTAAAGCAATTATTAGTCTTATTCTTCAAAAAAGCCAAACCTTGATTGCTGGTCTTTCCTGAAACTTTACCACTTGTGAGCCCTACCACTTGTGAAACAATAAGGTGAATAATTATTCTCCTAGCTGTAGACCTGATTTACTGAATATTTGGTCAGAGGAAATCCTTTCCAAATTTGGGATTACAATAGTTATTTTTATGTACATTTTATGCCTGTAAACATGCAAATTCTTGTGAAAGTAGGGCCAAAACCACAATTCTCTGTCTGAGCCTTATACCCAGGAAATTTTCCTTTCCAGTACTGTGCTTTTCTGAAAGTAACCAAAAGACATAAAAACAGTATTTTCTTAAAGATCTCTTCTCACAGCATATTTCAAATTACACAGACTCTAAATTGTTATTTAACCTTATATAGTCCAGCAGCACAAGAAGCTTGGCACTTGTTTCTGTTTCATTTTCTTAACTGCCCATCATTTTCCTGTCGAGGCTCTTTTCTTATTCTAAAAATTCTTGTTCCTGCAATAGTGAGTTTTCCCAACACTCTGATTTACATTCTATAGACAGACTGGTTTTTTCTGAAGCAGCTCGGATTGTGTGTGGACAGAGGCAGCATTATGGTCTACAACTGCCACCAGTACAACTGGAAAGCAAACATTCTGCTTATGAAACATTAACTCAATGCAAGGTGCTGCTTCTGGAAGGATATGAAAGCTGTGAGATGAAATCACCAGATTCTTGCACTCAAGACAACAGAGATGTTAAACAGCAGCTGGTCACTGATGACAGTAGACTGGCTGAGATGAAGAAAATACATTTGGGCTTTCTAAATCCTGTCTGAATTGCAAACCTGATGGGTTTTTTTAGGAATTAAATCCAAAGTGGTTGTAGTGACTTTATGGTCTTCCAGAGTAGGTCAGTATTACAAATGTTCAGAAGCACAGCTAAAACCCTCTGGATTCAGAACACCAAAAATAACATTGTGCATTCCATCTGAGTTCACCATGTGCAATGGGCAGAACTACATCAAAAAACTCCTGCCTGGGGCTCCTTGTTTTCACAGACCAACTCACCTCAACATTGCTTGTCATGATGCTTCTTGAGCAAAGGTATATTGAGCCCCATCTCAAGCTGAAAGGCAGATCACAGAATTCCTCCTTCAACTCTGCCAAGCACCAGTGATGTGACACATTTTTTTCAGTGTCATGAATTCTGGTGACACAAAGAGCCTCAAGAAACAATTACAGCTGGGATAATACTAAGGGTAAAACCAGTGACTTTAGACTGTGAGACTTTCCACACAAAGCTTCATTAAATACTACCCCAACTGTAAACAATATCCACCCTCCTGAAAGACAGAAGAAAGAGGGAAGCTTCTGCAACACCTCTATGGTAATAAATACATTCTAAATCAACCTGATGTCCAAATTAATACCCTGTACAACTTCATGCACAATAAGCACAGAAAAAATACAATTTCATTACATTTATTTTTAAAGCTATATGCAAATGAATATGAACACAGAGCCTACTTAAGTCACCTTCCATGTCAATGCACATTCTAATTCATTATAAACCTATCTACTACTCCCCTACAAAAATATGTCATCTATATGTTATAGTCTCACAAGCATTTCCTTCTGAAACTAATTAACTAATTAATTTCTATTACTGTACAGTACCGAAGGACATGATGATGGGGCAGAGTTTAATTTCAGCTCCCTACTGAAAAAGAGGTGAGTAAAAAAAATCCATAGACTTAGAGAAATAATATTTAACAACTCTGAAACACCAGAACTGGAATCAGTGAGTGTTTCACAAACTCAGAATCCTTGTCATTTTCCTAAAGCAGCTCTAAATGGAAAAAGCATGACAGGTAATTATGGCTGCTTCCTGAAATACACAGCATTTGCTGCATTTCTGCTAGCTTTATACAAGAGACAAAAAAAAACAATTTAAAAAAAAATATTTCCCAAGATAGAAAAGGCCTGGACTCAGGTAATGTTTCCAGCAGCCCTTTTCAAGGGGGCAAGGGGGGGATTAAAAATACCTATTCATAATGCTGCCTTATTAAGAACCAAGATTTTTTATTAGATACCTAAATGTAACTATTACACTGTTCAAGTATATATTATCTATTATATAGATATTCTTTGTTGCACAAATATGCCAAATATGTTTTACTCTTCCAGTTGTAATTTGTATTTCTTTCTGTTACTTTTACTTTCACTTTTTTTTGCTGTAATTTCTTCTCTAATTCTCATCTTTCCTTGATATATCTGTTTTCATAACCTGTTTACTTATGCTCTTCTCTTTTTACCAAACTCTTAATCTGAATGTTTTGGATTCCACTGTTGCCAACAGAGAGTAAGCTTTCTATTTAATTTTATTATAAATGCATGGGTCAGACTGCATATAAGAACCATTTGGTGTGAAATAATGCATGTATCTTTGTCTTCTTTACATGTAGAACTTGACAAAAATTGCATAGTGTGAAAGAAAATTATTGACTGCTAATTTCTGAGACAGAAATTCTTTTAAACAGTTTTAAGGTTAAAATTACTACAATTTCATAAAATCAGCATGTTTTTCTGAATGTCCTTTGGCTTTTACCATCACTTTCTTTCATGCAACCAGTTCTAAAATTTCCTTGAATTTCTGCTGCTTTGTGTTCCTGTTGTCACAATATTTAGAATCAGAAAAATCATTTGCATAATACTGCTGGCTATCAAAGAGATGATTAAGTTTTGCTTGCTTCTTTCTGTTCGCTGACCACTCACTCTGTCTTTCCAGCACCTGAAACTACTATAAAGACTTGTCACTTCGATTCATGTTTTGCAAGTCTAAACTTTCTTAAAGTTTCCACGATCAACTACTTGGACGAGTGCTCTTGTGAATCTGTGCTCAGTCTGTGCTCAGGCAGTGGTATCACTATTCATAGAAAGTGTTTTATCCTCACAAAGAGTGCAGGATCATGCTGACATGTGAAGTAACTTCCTACAGAAGGCAATAAAGCCACAATAGGCTCAGGTTAACTCACCCAGACTTCAGTGGGGCAAACAAGGCCACATGCTGCACAAACCCCTGTGTTACACTCCGTGCAGGGCACCTGTCTATAGGAGAATCCTGGCTTTGCAGTAACACCAAAAGCAGAATGCTGCAGGGGGACAGACAGATCAGACAGAAAAGACACCTATCAAACTCTCTATAGCTGACATTGATATCTAAGTTTTTTGTTCCAGCATGAGCCCAAATTGTTGTAAACAGACTCTGGTTTCCATAGAAGATGTAAGGCATGAAGCAATTGCTTATCTTCTTTATAAAATTTTACATAAATGAAAACCAGCATGAAAATATTTGAATAATTTCATACAGGATCTCCAGCTGGAATGAGGTGCTGAATAGTAAGAGCCCCTCTCCTCGTGCCTTTCCCATTTGATCTCATAATTAGTTTTGAGCAATAATCCAACTCAAAACAACAGTAACAATCTTCAGTATTTACAGAAATGTTAAATTTATTGATTAAACTGTTCATTATTTGTTAGGCTAGAAATGTAGTTTATTAAAATAAGCTTATAAATTTCTCTGCCTTTTAGCAGTGTTTCTGCCATTTCTTGACTTGCAAATCTCTGCCTCGTGAATTTAAGGACATAAATTCACTGCTCCTAGTTGTTTTGCACAGCCACTTCAGAAGTAATTTGTGGACTCTTCAGTCTTTGCACACCTCAGGCTGAAGACCATTTATATTAATGAGAACAGATAGGCATAAAATCTCATAATGGAATGAAATAATTCTTCATTGAATTAGAACAGGAAAAGTGATCTCATGCTGGGGAACTCTCAAGAGCTATGCAGATTCAAACAGAATAGAGAATTATTCTTTTACCATTTCTGCTTTCTTACACCATTTTACAAGTGTCCCTCAATCCACAGGTAATGATCATTCTATAATAAATAGCTTCACTATAATGAAGAGCTTCATTTACCACTGTATCTCCTATCACTGTAATTTAATTAACTGGTGTTGACATACAGATGTCATGGGCCAAGGAGAGGTCATTGGGAAGAGGAAGGGAACAGCTGTCACAGGACTATTAAATGGGATAGGGAGCAGAGACCTTGAAGGAGGTGACAGCTGACAGGGTCCAATCAGTTGACGGTAACTGGATAGGAAGGAACCATTTCTGGGATGTACAAAACTATTTTTAACCCCTCCACATATGTTTAATACATATCAGCTGCATATTCCATTTACAGCAGGCTCACTGAGCTGCATCTTGATGCCCCCAAGTGCATAGCTAACCTATGAGGTGATCTCTGTGAATAAGGATCCCCAGCGTCAGGGAGAAGAGCAGAGGAGGGGGAGAAGCCTCATGAGTCCAAGTGCTCTCTTACTTTTCATACACTGCTAAGTTCCTGTTGGTAGTGGAGGAGTACAGCTTCTCTGGGCAAACTCTGTGGCTTTCTGGGATCAAAGAGAATATTTTAACAAATGCAAAATATTGAAAAGGAGTGCTGGGATGGAGAAAACTTTGCTCAAAGGCAAACACATTTTTTCTTTTCATTTTCAGAACTCATTTAAACAGGAATTACAATCTCTAGCTTTTAGTCCCATTTTGCATGAAACACAAAAGCCTTTTCTTTTAAATTAAAAAAAAAGTATTTCCTAGGGAGAGACTAAATTATTTCTTATGTTCAACTTCTTATATTGCATACACCAGAACAGTATTGCAAGACAAAACAATGGGATGACACTGAGTAATGGGAAACTAAAGCAAAAGCTAGGGAAGTCTTCTCAATAGTGAGATATTAGACTTCTTTGGAACTCCTTTGAAATTGGAAGATTTTTCTCATTATGTACTTAAAAATAACTCACACAAAATATTTTTGAAATCTCCATGAATAGTCCTACCTGCAGATTTTCAGACATAGAGTGCTTATATACAGACAAGCCTATAGGTAGGCAGATAGAGAAACTACCAATGTTTATATAATGTCTTTAGGAAGATTAAAATATTTGATCTCTCAAGTTTTTCTTATTTCCTATGATTTTATATTTTTTAAGACACAGTTTCTCCACAGAAGTTTAACTGGACTGGTACAAAAATTAAATACATATTAGAAATATTATATGCCCTTAGTTTTATGTAGTATGTAGTATTTAGTACTTATATATCTATTTTAATTTACATGTATTTAGAAATATTTGAAAGCCATGACACGATCCGGGCAACAAGCCCAAGAACTGTTTATGTAAAAAAAAAATCTTGATCTACGAGGCAAATCAGTTCTGTTTTCCTGTCTCCTGCTAAGCAAAACTAAAAGCTATCTGTAACAACCTCAAACTAAATGATAGGTATATAGAAAAGCAAAATTTGGTAAAATTTGTTGGTGATGTTGATGCAGTGTTATGGCAAAGCAAATACCCAGGGTGCTGCTCTTATCATAGGCACTCCAAACTTCAGCTCCTCCTATCAACTCTGAGTGCTGGTGAGGGCTTCGGGCTTAGCAAGTGCTAAACCACTTTGAAGATATGAGATATTGCCTACCATATTTCAGCTCAGTCTCAGGGAGCTGAAATCCCCTTCTCTTGCTTCCCTTCTGTTCAAGAGCTACAAGGTGCTGGAAATTCCAAGCTCGGACTGCAGCACTTCAATAAACACAGTGTTCCTGTTGCAAGCAGGCACTTCTTTTGGCAATAAAAGGAGTACCAGAAATGTTTGGTTATATCTGCTGTCTGGGCTGGCTACAGCAGTACTGTTAAGTAGCAAAATTTCTCACAGACTAATTGGACTGTAATTTTCCTGCAAAATATGGAAATACACCAAATAACATTCCACTTTTCTCTCCTATGCATCACCTGTTGCATAACTTGTCGTGTTGATGGGGTTTACCACTGCACATGACTTTATTATAAGGGTGTGTTCTGCTGCACCAGAATCGGCCTGGTGCTGGTGATGATCAGAAACAGCAGCCAAAGGAAGTTCTTTCTCCTAAATTTTTTTTTGTAAAATGTTACTACTTCTATAATTTCTCTATTTACCAAAATGCAAACTATGACAGGCAAAAATGCTATGATGGCAGGGGGAAGTAGAGTTATTTGTTCCCCTGGAAGGTGATCAGCCATAAGCAGGAATAAACAGAAGTGGTTGCTCTTAGCATATAAATCCCACAGTGGAACTGTGCGTACAAAGTGTGGGAGAGAGTTTGATGTCAGCACGGATCAGCATTTCCCTCAAGCCCATTTCCGAGCATTTCATGAATTCCTTCATCTCCCTGCTACTGAAGCACAGGCATGTTCTGCTTAGGGTGAAGATGAGATCCATGGCTCTTTTGTGCTAACACATGATGCCCTTTTTCTTGCCCACTGGGATGCTGCCTGTTTTCCCACGCGGTTCTCGGCGTCGTTCTGGAGCACAGCAGCTTCCTGCGCCCTTCAAACCGGTAAGGCCGTGCCAATCTCTTTTTTATTTATGATCTTTCAGACAAAGATATGATGGCAGATAAAATAAGAACACTTCTCCCAAAGCCAGAGAGCCAAATTTTCTCCTAGTTTTACTAAACCAAACATTCATTCTTTCATAATCACTAGTTCTTTGCTATAATATAAAATAAGCAGTTCATTGTAAATACTGTCTTGTTTGCCACTACTCACCAGTCTCTTTATCTTTTATAGATTACTACAGACAACAATTTTCTTCACAACAAATGATAGTCATCTCAATAACCTGTGATTCTTTTTAGTGAAGATAAAAATTATCCTGAGTAGAAAAGGATATGGCTCTTATCTACATAAACCAAGTGCCTTTTTTCTAAGATGTTGCCAGCATATTAATTCAGTTCCTTGCTTTGCCATGTTCCATGTTTTCTTCATTGATCATGGCAAGAAAATAATTTTCCTTATGTTTCCATTACCTATCATTAAAGGAAGTTAAAATGTACTAGTTTTTGTTGTTAGAAATAAACCCTTCAGGACAGAATTCTATTTTAACCACTATACATATATAAATAAAATTAAAGACACCAGTTTTATTTCATTATTTTGCATAATAATAAAGTAAAAAGTTAGACTGTTAATTATTTTTTAAGAAATGGCTTCATCAAGACAATATGTAGCTGCCAACCCTATAGCTCTCTTTAAATACTCTTAATAGTAGCACTCAGAGACTCTAATCCCTTTCTGCAGAGGTGAAGGAAAATCTGAATCACAGTCTGATGTTGATGTCTGGGATATCCTGAGGAAAGCTCCTCCTACGGAATATGAGAAAATTGCTTTCCAGTATGGTATCACAGATTTGCGTGGGATGCTGAAACGCCTCAAACGCATAAAGAAGGAAGAGAAAAAAAGCACAGGTTGGTGAGATGCTTTTCTTCCAAATATAGTGTTCATATCTTCTTTATATAACAGCAGCAAGATACAAGACCAAGAGAAATAGTAATTTCCTGTTCCAGTTATTACCCAGCCTTTACCTATGAAATACTGATTACCAAAGATTGCAGCTATGCCCAATACCCTGAGATAGCTTGCTCTGAAACTCTGGACATACCGAATACTCTCTCACTTCTCCTGTTCCACAGATTGGCCCCTTATATTTCCCTGAACATAAAACAACATCCCCTACTTGCCCCCCACCCCAGTTAGTCAGTATGTCAGGCAACAGTGACATATTTGAACAATTTCATTTTCATTGGTATGATACCTTTGGAATTCTTGAGCCTTTCCTAGTCCTGTGAAGTATTAATTGCCTAATTGTAACTGACTTCTTAAAAAGTCTGAAACAGACAGGACAAACAGCCTTCATTCATCAGAACTGAAAAGCCCAAGTATCATTTTCCTACATGAGCAGATGTAACTCTATTTAGGATGTATTGAAGTACATATTCACATCTTATTTAGAATATTCTGCTTTGCTTATTTTGGTTTGTAACTCATGCCTGTCATCCTACGTTAAGGAAAAACAGTACAGGATAAAGAACAGACAGAAAGGGTAAAAATTCAAACAGGGATGCAGAAATTTGGGGAATGTTTAAGATGATGGTAAACAACATGAAAGGGAATAGAGATTTGTTTCATGACCCAGAATGAAAAAAAAAAGTATTAAAATGATAAGGTTTCTTTTTTAATCATTCTTTATCATAGCATTCCTCAAGAAACTGGATCCAGCTTACCAAGTAGACAAGGGGCAAAAGATTAAATTAATGGTTGAAGTTGCCAATCCAGATGCTGATGTGAAATGGCTGAAGAATGGACAGGAGATCCAAGTGAGCGGCAGGTAAACTAGAAATATGAGAAATCCAAAAAGGAATGAGCTACAGCTTGGACAAAGTGAAAAATCTAGCTTTTCTTAGAAAGAAATGAATAAACAGGGAGAAATAGGAGCTGAGAAAGAATCTATGTAGTGCTACGGCTTGGGGTCAGTGTGCTGTTGTCATAACTTTTTCTTTTTTCTTTCCTCTGCTCTATATATCCACATGTGGGACTGGATGCCTTCATCTACCAACTTAGCAAGTAAGTCCTGAGATTATATTCTGCTCTTGATGAGTATATGCAGGGTTCAAGTGCACTTTCTCCTGATCTGGGATATCCCTCAGTGTAACTTGTATGTAAAACAAATTTTCAGTGACTTTGTGCTGAAGCCATTTTTAATGGTAGCCATGCTAGATCTTAGGACAGCATCCAATACCATTCACAGGATCACATCTCACACTTGAAGGATGATTCCCCACAATTTCCTATGCTAGTTTTTCAAACACTGCTGCTGTTCACTGCACCAGGACAGGCCTATTGGGCCTGAGTCCTTACAAATCTTGATATCAGAAAAAGAGGAGGAATGTTTTTCCTTCCAGGCAGGAGAAGACAGTGACTGGGTCTAGAAGGGCTTTTCCCTGATAATTACATTTAGATTCTCTTTTCAGATATATTTTTGAGGCTGTTGGGAATAAGAGAATACTTACCATAAACCACTGCTCTCTGGCTGACGATGCAGCATATGAATGTGTGGTAGGGGATGAGAAGAGCTTCACAGAATTATTTGTAAAAGGTGAGCAATGGTAGCAAAAGGAAAGAGATCTCCCCTAACATTTAGCACTGAACTACTGTCATCTTCTCTACTCTCAGATTTATCTTGCAGGAAAGGAAACTCTTAAACATATTAACAAATTCTGAGATCTTTGAAGTAGGTATTTTTCTTACAGTTAAATTGAGGAAAATTTTGCCTAACAGCAACCAGGAAAGCAGAACAGTTAGATATTTATCATTAATTCTCATTTGGAAAGTTATTTGCATCTCAACAATGGGGCTAGAAACTTACTTTAAAAATCTGATTCTGCTCAAGACAAACACGTGCTCCAAGCTCTACAAGCAGATCAAATAGTACAGAAAAGTAATGCCTCCTGTTTAGAAATTTAGAATAGATATGAAAACTGTTTAATTCTATATTTTTATTCCAATTAATGAAAATGTAATTTGAAAACTCTGATACGGTGATCTGGCATAGTAAATTTTAAGTTCTAAGACAGAGATCATCACCATTTATTTGCCCAGGGACTCTTCCTGTGGAGTAGAGTGGTGCAATCTACCTCTGGTCTCCACTGTTTCAGAATACTGTTTTAATAAAATTGTCTTTATTTTCAGAACCTCCAATCCTGATCACTCACCCACTGGAAGACCAGATGGTGATGGTTGGAGAGAGAGTGGAGTTCGAGTGTGAAGTGTCAGAGGAAGGAGCTACTGTGAAATGGTAAGGGAATAGAAGAAAAAACCAAAGCAAGCCAAACCAACATAAAACCATCTTCCTCCATGGAACATACCAGGAGGTGTGGAATAAAAAAGGGAGAACACATCCTACATAATTGTTTTCATTAAAAGATTGTCCTTCCTCCTATATGTCAAATATGGAGGAGGAACTGAGAGTTAAAAATATGACACAAAACCCTGGATTAAGTATACATATTTTATAGTGTCTCTAGAATTTCTGGCTCAGTGTTTATACTTCAGTAATGCCTAAGTATTGCCCAGACTAATCAGATCCATACTGTGGTGAGTTTGCTGTACTTCTTGACATTTTCTCAACTGCAGTGAGGCATTTGGGTTTCTAAACTATTTTTCCTTAGGTAAAAAGGTACTTTCTCTTGAGACACAGAGGGAACACAACTGCTGTGGTGACCCTGCAAAGCTGGTCATTATGCTTATGCAGCGAGACAGATTAAGATGACAAACACTTAGACCATGGATCCTGTTTTCTTGGGCATTCCAGCCGAGCAGAATCTGGAAGGTGCATGCTGCTTGGGCAGGCGTGACAAGCGGGGCTCGTATGCCGCGTCTCACGCGCTATTCTCACTTCATTTCTCTACCAGATGAAATTCCCTTGTGCTTGTTAACAGCTTCAGGCACATGGTTATCAAGCATTCCCACAATGCCCATTACATTCCTGGAAAGTGCCAACTAATGATCTGCTGTCCCAAAGGAAGGAACTGAGAATTTAAATGGAGTCCAAGAGCTAGTACAGGGTGTGCATTACACTACTAAAGCCACAAGCACAGGGACATGCATTCTATTCTTCAGGAACTGACTGCAGATGCCTGGTCACAGGAGATGGGGACAACCAGATCTGTCCCTCTCAAAACACAGTGCAGCTGCCACACTTTGATCCTGTGCCTTTGAACAACTCCCATACATCTCGCAGAGCTGTTATCTGTGGGATGGGCATTTGATGTGACAAGGGCAAAGCAGCAGCTGTCTCAGTCTGAAATGCAGCAAGTGGTCAGAGAAACTCATCAAATCATTGCAATGGAAAACTGAGCAGTTAGACATTCACACTGTATTTTACTGGTTGTGTTATGTGAGACTCTGTCAACAAAAAACTCTTCAGCAACAAAAGAGAACATTTTGGACCATAGGGAGAAATGTTCAGGGAAAACTTGAACCACAGTGTGGAGAAAGAGTTCCAGTTTTATGGCTCATTAGGGAAATTATCAACAGTTTAAACTAAGTAACAGGCACTAACTCAGAGCACCTGTTATAGCTCTTAAACCTCAAACCCAGGATATAAAACCACAAGCACATGAACAAAGGCAATTATGTGACTTGCACAAGACAGAAATAAGGGTGAGGCACAGTCATCAGACTAGGGCTTGGAGAATTCATCATGTGGGTCTCTTCAGAGCAATCAGAAAAGAATGTTCTCTTGATCACCAAGGAAGCTTTCACATTGTTACATCTCATGCATTACAATGGAACAGGTTTTTTCTAAACTTCGGATAGTCTTGGAAATAAGATAATACTTGAAGAAAATTATTTACTAAAATACATAGTGTTGATCTCATTTTTCCATCTCTGAATGCTGGATATACCATCTTATCAGCTCCAAATCAAAAGAAACCACGGTAATGTATATTTACAGCAATTAATCTGTGTGTCCCAATTATCACATAGTACCTACATCAGTGATATCTCAGAAGACATTAACCAATTAATCCTCAGAATCCAAACAGGAAATAGGAATGCATTTCCAGACAAAGAGGCATTGAGTGGTGAAGATGAGAACAGATATTTGATCTTGCAGATGTTTGGAACTTGGAAAGACTAAACCACAGCTGACCTACCTATTACTGCACTAGCTCTGCTTCAAATGTGAGGCTGGACCAGGGACCTATGGTGTTCTGTAAACCAACATTTCCATGACTCTATAAAATGCTTCACTTTAATATCAACAGATTCTTCTATTTTATAGTTCCAATTGCCAAAGGAAGGCCTTTAATATTATCTTAAAGAGGTTTTCTGCTTTTCACAGCAGCAGTGTATTATTTTAAGCCAAATGCTATCTGGAGTTCTGTTTCGAGGTTTACAGTCTCTCTTTATCACTACACCCTTCTGCAAACTCTCTACTCATCCACAGGATCAGCAATGCACCAGTCAGTAAAACAAACACGAGTTAAAGAGAGTACTCCCCTCCTAGGGATTTAAGACACTAATCATTACAAAAATATTATTTTCATTATTTAGTCAAGATTTCAAGAGAACTCCTTCTTGCCAATGGGTGACTAGAACATTCAGATATTTTTCATGAACCCTGTATCAAAATAAACCATGGAAAAAAATTTTAAAGTTCAGCTCCAAAAGTCTAGGGACAGTGTGTGTGCTTGGCTTTGCATTTAGTGACAGCAGCATGCTGAACCTTGGCATTAAAGTCCATTCTCAGCAATTCAGCAAAGGTTCCTGTAAAGCATTGTAGCACTAGTTCCAGAACTAATTTGCATGAATCACAACAGCCTTAAGATATCATCTTAAGGTTGTCTCAGACTCTTGTCTGTAGAGTAAGGAGGAGGAAAGAAAAGGAAACATTATCCTGACAACAGTACCAAGTGCTGTGTTTCAAGTGGTTGTTAAAAGCATCCTCTGCTTCCTCCCTTTCTAGCGCTGTTCTGTGAGCTGGAAGGGAGGACAGTCCTTCTCTAAACCAGCTCCAAGTTCCAGGGAGCTCTGCTGTAACAAACAGACATGAGGGAATTACCTGTAGGTATTCTGAAATGCAGTTGCATCAGGAACATCTGAGTTACAAGTTGTAAGATCTTTGTCTCTGCTAAAGTTTTGATCTTGTGATTCACATGAGCAGATTCTGATAGAGATAAAAGGTTTTCTTGCATACATCTACTTAGAAATTAGAGCCACAGTATTTTGATGAGTCCCAAGTAGCATTTCAATTTGCTATTCTGTAAACTGAATAGTCACTGAGTCACTGGTCACAAATAAATCACAAATAAGGGAAATAACAGAAAAGTAGAAAGAATATTTTTACTCTATTAAAATCACCCATATTTTCTATTTGTTTTTTCCATGTGATTAGCTATAAAAGAGAAAACTTTTTTAATTTACAAACTGCAGCAGTATTCAAGTAACAAAACAGAAATATATTCAAGTAATAACGAAAAACATAATGCTACAAAATTAGTAAATTGAAGAAATCACAAGTATTTGCTGCTTATGTTATTTAGGATTAGGAACAGGAAACCCTTGAAACACCTGATGTATTTTTGTATGACCTTGATTAAACAGCGTGAGTCCTCCCTGTGCATTTCCCTTCATGATGACTGGAAATTGCAATAATTGAATTTCCTCCTGGGCTAGATGGTGAAGCTTAATTTAGTAAAGTCTTAAGTATACTGTGGCATCCTTGAAGGGAAAGAGCTACAAAAATCTAAAATATACATTGATTTGAATCTATCCTAAAATTTTCTCCTTTTGCTGATGCCCACAATTCATGGATTTATAACAATTATATTTCACATCATGAAAATTAAGACTTTTAAGTAATATCCCATTAAGTCCCATTTAATTTGTGGTCATTTTTAAGACAGTAAATTCCCTGCTGGTGAAGTGTCGTTTCAACCCTTTATCTCCTACAGCATATAACACATTTTCCTGTTTATCTATAGCATATAAATAGAAAAAATCAAGTAATTACTTGTAGTGAATTCTCTTGAACAAGAAGTCAGGGAAAATTAACAGTTAAGATGGAGGCATTCTGGCTGCACTGACATTTGTGCAACAATCCATTTTTTGCTAAGTGGAAATGCTGCAAAGATTGGATTCACCTTGTGTCTCCCAATCCCCAGTAACATCGAGCTGACCCTTACTCTCCTCTTTCAACCACAGCAAAAGTGATTCAACCCTATTTGGTGTTTCAGGGAAAAGGATGGAATTGAACTGACACGAGAAGAAACATTTAAATACCGATTCAAGAAAGATGGGAAAAAACAGTACCTCATTATTAATGAGTCAACCAAGGAGGACAGTGGACACTACACTGTGAAGACCAATGGTGGGGTATCAGTCGCTGAACTGATTGTGCAAGGTAGGCACAGGGAATATCCCAGAACCACAGAAGCTGAAAAATGAGACCAGGCTGAAGGTAACCTTCTCCAGATGGTGCAGAGTGTAGCATAATCCTCATGGCAGGGAAAAAGGAGATGCAATAAGGGGCAGAGGGTTTGATAATAGAGGCTTCAAGAAGAACTCAGACCTGTGTTCCGGATATAACAGATACTCTGACAACAACAGGTGCTTATCAGTCCTGTTAAAGCCCTGCAGGCTGGCTGTTTCACTTCATATTTCCTCCTTGCATAGACAGCTTGCTCAGCCCTTGCCTTTTCTACTCAGTAAATCCACACCATCTACTTACAGAGCTATTCTGATTTTTGATGTGTGTCTCGATTACTCTCACGATCTCAGAGAAGAAGCTGGAAGTTTATCAGAGCATTGCAGACCTGACAGTGAAGGCCCGTGACCAGGCAGTCTTCAAGTGTGAAGTTTCGGATGAAAACGTGAAAGGAATCTGGCTGAAGAACGGAAAGGAGGTGATCCCAGACGAAAGGATAAAGATCTCCCATATTGGCAGGTCAGTCTTGTTTCAGAAAGCAGCTACAGGCTTGGGATTTGCAGTGCGATCCATAAAAATTATCTCAAGGGTTAAGAATATAAAGGGAGATTTTGTCCTGGCTCCAGCTAACAGGTAAAAAGTTTAAAAGCTTTTCATGTGCAACCAACATTTAGTGACAGACTTGTTTTGGCATGTGTGCAGCCTTTCTGAGTTGGCACATTTTATATAGATGACTTCAGCGGTACATCAACAAAAGTAAATCTTAGTTTTCATTAGGATTACATGATGTTTTGGGATTCAAACACGTTGTTGATAACTTTAAAGCTAACAGTAGTATTAAGATAGTACATGTGAGTAAACCCTACAGAAAAATTAGCATTTAGATTAACATATACAGTTGTGTAATTCTGTGCTCAAGTTTCCTAGCAGCCTAGCTACTAATGGAAGTGAAGACCAAGAAGACTCAGCATTAAATACAGGGTGAAGTCTTTCCTGGTACTCTTTTCTGTATTCTGTTTTGAACATAAAATAACACAGGGATGGAGAATCGCTTTTTGGTTTGTCTAGTCAGACTTACTGTTTCACAGCTGGATCAAACGAAAGCAGTCAGCAGTGTTACAACTGCCCTTGTAATGGCAAAGGACTGGACTAGAGCAAGGAAACTGCTTCCTCTCTTCAAACAATCTACCTTGACAAAAAAAAAAAAACATTCACAGACAATGTACTGATATGGATTGGCTTTAATACTGAAAGCAGAGCAGTCTACAGCCCTGGTGGCTGTTGCCTTGTGTCATGGCATGTGAAGAAGAAATAAAAATTTCTGTTAGTATCCTATGGCCTGCACCTTGTCTCTCAAGATAGCTCTGTTTCTCCTGGGGAGGCAAGGTAAGGGAGTGCAATATATTTGTTCATGTTTCCAGAATCCATAAGCTAACTATTGAGGATGTAACACCAGAGGACGAGGCTGATTATTCCTTCATTCCTCAAGGATTTGCTTATAACCTTTCTGCCAAGCTTCAGTTTTTGGGTAAGTTATTTTGGAACGTGTAATGGGAATTCCACAGTTTAAAATGGTGACATTAGTCATGGTTATACCAGGAAAGAGAATGCTGATTTCTTTTCTGATACCTCAATGCAGAAACACTGCTTTCCCCTGTTATTTTGCATTACCATTATCACATGGGTTTACAGAGCCTGTTTTTTAATTTATTGTATAATTCTGCTGATTATTATGCCTTATGAAGTTCAAATTAGTTTTTAAATTACTTTGTTTGTGCAGATGCTGTGTAAATTCTGTTTTCTGATCTATTTCTTCTTCCCTGTCTCTTTTCTTTCCCCCCCCCACCAGAGGTCAAGATAGATTTTGTACCAAGAGAAGGTAAGAACAGCAGTCATTATTTATATGCAAGTAGGAAAGTTTTCAATAGCAAAGTAAGCAGAATATTTTTTTTCATTTTCAATTTAATGCATGAATATTCTTTTTTTTTTTCATTTTCATTTCAGATTACTCAAACTATATTTAAAACTTATCTTCTCTGTCTTTCCCATAGAACCCCCTAAAATCCACCTTGACTGTCTGGGCCAATCCCCTGACACTATTGTCGTGGTGGCTGGGAACAAACTGAGATTGGATGTTCCTGTGTCAGGAGATCCAACACCCACTGTCATCTGGCAGAAAGTAAACAAGGTAATGTGCAACCTGACACAGTGCCTGAGGCAAGTCACAACTGCAAATTTATTTTTCCTTCTCAAATATTACTTTGGTTTACAGTTATTTACAAGTATTTCCCTCTTCCTTTCAATTTTATGTTTTTAAACCTCGAGAAAAAATAATTAAATACCTGGACTGCAGCTGCTGGGACATAGCTGGCTTTGTGATTCATCCTGAACTGTTCTTTTTTATGAACTGTTCCCTGATTTTTTAGTCCAAAAGAAGAGGCTGACTATATATGAGTAGACATATGTGGATGCAGATAGAAGGATACCATACATATTTATTCTCTTCCTACTTCAGAGAAAAATAAATAAATTATGAGTCATCCCCACCACCTTCACCTGATGATAGAATGAACATCTTCTGGAGGTGGCAGCTTCTTTTTTTAGTCTTTATGATGGATTCTACCATTTGTGAAGTAAATGTCATCTTAGCAGACTAGTGGCATTAAACTGAATTTCATGTAATAAAAATAGAGGAACTTTGCTATTTACTTTATCAAAGCAATTACAAAACATCAGAGAAGGAATTTAGAAGGTAGACTTAAAATGTTAAGTGAGCTTCCTTTCTGGGTATCTCAAAATATCCCCACCCCTCACCATCTGTGGGCTTTTGAGCTATAACCAGCACAAAACAGAAATATTTTGCATAACATTCTACAGCATCATTACACATCCATATGTGTAGATACAGAAAAAATAATATTGCCAATTATGTTAATTCCCCCAATCTCCTATTTCTTCATAATTATGCTGCATTCTTGCTCAGGTTAGCATATCTAATAGCACTCAGAACTTTTTTCCTTCAAGACAGAATTAGCACGGAAACAAATTTTTAAAAGGACAAGAAATTGACTCTTCTATACAGAAGTTTCTCTGATAAAATGACAACTGGGTATCAGACAGCCTCTGTACAGGGTTACTTCTGAGGTGGGAGGTCTCAATGTATGAGGAAAAGCAGCCAGTCCTGGTTGAAGGTTGTGTAAAATATACCTACTAATGAAATTGCAAACAAAGAGTAGCACAGCCTCAAAAGATGTTGTTCAATGAGTGTTACAGACCTGACTCTTTCTGAGTGTGAAAATATTTACATCAATTTACTATCCCATTGCTACAGAGAGAAGTAATCCTTATTTTTGTACTTACACATTAGAGTAAGCAGCACCAGAGGACACAGACAGGCTCACTATCAGTCACAGTAATACTGCAGGAATGTCACTCTTCTTCCTTTGCTAAGCTGCAAACCTGAGTTTGCTGACTTATCCTTGCCTTAATTCACCACATTCTGATACTTCTTTTCCATTGCTGCTTTTTACTTTGGCTTTGGTAGATTTCCTTCCCAGGTCTCTTGCTGCCTAACTTTGCTTTTCTCCCACCTTCATATTCAACCCCCCCTAAGAGACTCTTCTCTGTCTTGCAGAAACAGCTTTACTGCTCTCCTCAGCCTTAGCTGACTTTCTGTGGTTTCTTTGCTTATCTAGAGAAACGACCTGCTTCGAAACACTGATGATGCCACGACCCCCTCAGAAAACAGCAGTGATTTAAATACTGATAATAAGGTAAGTTCCTTATTATTTATGCAACCAAACAAATGCTCTTAGTGTTTTCCAGATAGAAGGTCATACTCAAAAGGAAATAACATTTAAGTCAGTAGATATTGGAAGTCAAACAGCACATCAGGCCCACTATCCTGCCTCACAGTGGTAATTAATTACCAGACACCTGCTGGGCACAAGAAAGCTGGTGAGCAATTTTAGAGTAAGAGGCTGATTGAGAAAGTCTTTCTAATCACCATCACATGGTCACTGGGTTACAAGGAATCAAAGCAGTTATTTGAAAACTCTTTTAGATTTATTTGTGGTGAGATTTTTCACTCAGTACCCTATAAGCTTCAATAATAACTAGAAAAAAATCTTACAGGACACATGGAAAGGTGAAAGTGGGTCAAGAGAGTGGATGGACTATAAAGAAGTGAAACCCTACTCCCTTTGCAGCAGCTTTCATTTTTCACATAAATGACTCCTCTCTTGGTAGAGTAAAAAATATTTTACATTTATTACATAGCAATAAACCATTCTCAGGGTTAGGATCCTGCTGCACTAATCCCTATTTGGACATGATTGCTTTCTAGTGGTTCCTGTTCTAAATCTAAAGATACATAGGCAGATAAGGAAAAATGGAGTGTATTACATACTTACAATTAAATTGTGGTCATTGAGTGGCAGAAATCATTAACAGTTACAAGAATCTTGTTTTAATTTATACAGTAACCAACTGTTATCCATGAAACTCTTCACAGTGATGATAGCAGCTGTCCCAAGTAGGAATTTCTGGAAGTACTCAGTAACTTCTTTGAAGCATAACTGGGTTTGTGTAACTATGAATCCCAACAACCTGCAGACTTCCAGAACCAATTTTCCCAAATGTTATTTATGTGAGCCAACCAGTCTATATTTTCTCTCTTCCACATACAAAAAGAACTTAAACCATTTTATGGCTTTTCAATAATTATTGTAATATTCCATGATTTGTAGTTTTTCACCAGCTTACAGACTCATCAGGCTGTCCCTGCAATTTGCAATGATTTTATCTGTCCCTTTCACTGCCCACAGCTCCTGTTTGAATCTGAAGGCAGAGTCCGTGTGGAGATGCATGAAGACCATTGTGTCTTCATCATTGAAGGGGCAGAAAAAGAGGATGAGGGAGTTTACAGAGTTATACTCAAGAATCCAGTTGGAGAAGATAAGGCTGATATCACAGTCAAAGTTATTGGTAAGTGAAGGAAAGAAACAGCCAGAGCATGAAAGAATCTTGAGCCTGCTGAAGCTCACCCTTCTCAAAAAGTCTAAAAGTCTCTCTGATACAAGTTCTGACTTTAGGTTTAGGAAAATGGGAAAGGATCATAAAGAGAGGAACATTATCAATCACAAATTTGGCAGAAGTATTTTTTTCAGAGGTGAAAAGAGAAGAACTCCCTGTAGTAATCCATGTATTCCCTGTTTCAGGTGATTCTATCATTTTATGGATGACATTCCATTCTGAAGTACATGCTTAATGCTTGTCAGAAATAAGAAAAGGTTTTAGTCATTTTGTCGTGGGTTATGTTTTTAAGCAGAGATTACTTCATTCTATAAGCAGTAAATGGTTAATGGAATAAAGAATCATAATGTATCTGATAGCAGATGAACAGATTGACAGACTCTTCAATGAGTCACAAAAGACCTCAGAGGGATATGGTTTTGAGTCAGTAAGTTTTATAAATTTTTCATATTTGATTTGCTGATACCCTGGCACACATAACAAAAGAACAAGTTATAAGCAAATCAGAAATGATAAAAGAAAATTACTTTCACCTACAGTATTAAAATTTAGAATTACTTGATAAATACTAAGTATTCTTCCATCTTTTATAAATATTAAATCAGGATATTTACTATGAATATCTCCAAAGTGACATAATATGTGACACATGCAGTTGTATTTTATAAAATTTATTCTAGAGAAAATAGGAAACCCTGGAGCAAGTCTCATCTTACAGAACAGAATTACTTTACATATTTGCAAAACTTTTATTATGTCTGGGAAGAAAAAGGGAGATGAATAATCAATGCTATTTAAAGGAAATCAACCCAACAAAGAAGCATCAAAGAGCAGGATTCCCTTTAGACTAAGTTAATACATTCTTGTGGTACCTATTGTTGCTATCTCACAAAGCTGTATCACAGAATCAGATAACAAATTTGGCTGGAAAAGATTTCTGATCTCATCAAGTCCAACCCCACCATGTCATCTAGACCAGGCACTGACTGCCACATCTAGTCTTTCCATGAACACCTTCAGGGCTGGTGACTCCCTGGGCAGCCCACTCCAAAATCTAATCACCCTTTCTATGAAGAATTTCTTCCTAATGTCTAACCCAAACCTCCCCTGGTGCAGCTTAAGCCTGTGTCCTCTCAGCCTGTCTCTGGTTGCCTGGGAGAAGAGGCCAAAACCCACCTGGCTTCACCCTCCATTCAGGGAGGTGTAGAGAGCAATAAGGTCACCCCTGAGCCTCTTTCTCCAGGCTAAACACCCCTAGCTCCCTCAGCTGCTCCTCATAGGACTTGTGCTCCAGACCCTTCACCAGCTCCACTGCCCTTCTCTGGATGTGCTCCAGCCCCTCAGTGCCTTCCTGTGGTGAGGGTCCCAGACCTGGGCACAGCTCTTGAGGTGTGGCCTCACCATTGCCAGGTACAGGGGGACAATCCCTGCCCTGGTCCTGCTGGCCACACCGTTGCTGACACAGCCCAGGATGCCATTGGCCTCCTTGGCCACCTGGGCACTGCTGGCTCACGTTCAGCTGCTGTTCCCCAGCACCCCTGGCACTTCTCCACTGGATCCCTTTCCAGCAGCCCATAGGGCTGGAGGAGGTTCTTGTGGCCAAAGTGCAGCACCCAGAACTTGATGTTGTTGGACCTTATGCCATTGGCCTTGGCCCATGATCCAGCCTGTCCTGGTCCCTCTGCAGAGCCCTCCTGCCCTCCAGCAAATCGGCACTCTGACCCAGCTTGGTGTCATCCATGAATTTGCTGATGATAGATTCAATACCCTCATCCAGATCATCACTAAAGATATTAAACAGGACTGGGCCCAGCACTGATTCCTGGGAGACACCACTACATCAATACCACACAGGAAAACAAAGTGTTAAAAATATTTCATTTACTTGCATAAAGGAATTGAAACAATAAAAACTCTCATTCATTCTCACACTTTCTCCAGATGTTCCTGACCCTCCAGAAGCTCCCACAATCAGCAACATTGGAGAAGATTACTGCACTGTGCAGTGGCAACCCCCTAAATACGATGGTGGGCAACCAGTACTTGGTAAGAGTGCAAACACATGAAGTCCCCTGCAGCCTGGCACATGTTTTTTGCTGCTCCTTTGAAATGGTGCAGAAGGATTCCCTGTTTAGACTCAAGGAAGGCAGGCCCTCAGGCAGGAGCTGCTCTGCACTGAACCTCCAAACCAGCCCAGGGTCTCCTCCAAGTGTGAGCAGAGAGTGCCCCCTGCCTGTGCGATTTGAGTCAGGGAAGGATTTCAGCAAACGGGTTACCAAAGCACCAAAAGGTGAGGTGAAAAAGAGCTAAAGCTCACGATCCTCATTTAAGACTGAAGTTTTAAGTCAGCACACAGGCCTTTGTGCTTACCTAGGAATATTAAAACAGATCTGTGGCCACCTCAGTCAGCAACTCCAGACATCTGCAATCTCAGGCACTCATGTAATATATGTTTTATAGTGGGAAAGCACTTCATAATTCTATTTCATATAAAACAATGGGTCATAAAATAGTTTCAACCATTTTAGTGACCTTAAAACCTGTACTAAAAACTAGAGTGCAAAGTTATCATGCGATGCAGGAAATGAGCAGGCACAATCAAGATTATTACTGATGCCATTTGAAGTTCTGCACAGAGCATGGTGAGTTTTAGACAGAAATCTCTGTGATCCTCAGAAGAAAAAGAAAATTATGCAGACTCTAGACCAATTTTAGGGGAAAAAATTCCTCTGGGGTCCATATCTAGCAATTTGTTTAATAAAGATCTCTGGAGCTTGAGTTTCTTTGGAAAAAATATACATTGAAAGCTACATGGACTCCCATGAGGATGACAGAACTGGAAATGTCTGAAATTCTTTTAAGCCCCTGAACAGTATCTGGAAGAGAGGAGCTTGTATTTGCATTTGGATGTTTGGACTTCATTCATTTCCACAAGATCTGTCTCATTAAAATCAAATATTTTACCTGTGCAGGAATAAACAAGGAACTGCTGGGCTTTGTGGTTTCATCTGTTCTGCCAGGAAGTCAAAATATAATGTGCAAAGACATTTACCAGTACTTGTGTTGTTACCACAGGCAACCCCCAGCTCACTGGCTAAACAAAGCCTATGATTTTGTTTTGTAGGGTTTTCAGGGCACATATTTTGAAAAGTTCTTTGCTTTGTTTTCACTGTCAAAGGAAGGATTTTGTTGATGTTCCAGTAACAGCCCTTGGCACTACCTGGGGAGGTTCCTTCAGGTAGCGCAGGGCTGCACTACTCTAGAGCTCCAATAAACCCCTGCAGCAGGGGGACAGGAAAACTGAGATGCAGCACTACCCATTCAAACAGAGCTTTAAAGGCAAGTTAAGAAGGCAGGGGGGGAAAGGCATATTCATTCTCATCTGTCTTCATATTGTTACAGATGGCTTTGTAGGCAGTCAGATACAGTCTTTATTAGCTATATCCAACAGATATAAAAAAGAAATTCACACCCCATCTTCACCTTTCCTGGGATTTTGTGTGCTTTTTGTATTACTAAAACAGTATCTTTAACTCTCACACATTTGGGGAAATAATCTGCTTTACCAAATGTCACCAACACGACCAGTATTGTCATTTTACCTCCTTTCTGCCTATTTTTTTTTAATTGCAAACCTCTTCATTTTGACACTTATGCTCTTACCACTGGCTATCTATAAAAGCAAAAATCCCCAGTTGATGAAACTTCACTCAGTCTCACAGACCCTGCTGAAGAGAGAAAAATCCAGGAACGTACCAAAAGAACCATTGGTTTGTCTCTTACAGCATTTAACTCTGAAAGCTATGGAAAACAAGTATGCCAGGAGTACATCTTCATGCATTTAAAGTGATGATACAACCTGTCAGCTTGAAGATACTTCCACTGCTCTTTTCCCAGAACATTCTGTAGACTCCCATGCTCTTCTTGCATTTCAGCATTGACAGGAAAGGCTGCATGGTGTCTGTGCCTACAGCATGCCAGCAAATCAAACGTGCCTGTCATTCTCCTTATCCCTGGAGACACCTTAAGGATGAATCATACTTCCCAGGTATACCCAAGAGACTTTTGCAAGTTTGATAGCCATGACCTTGGTGAGCAGCAGGCACTGAATCCCTCTCCTGCATGGCTCAATTGTAAGTCCTTGCTATGGACTTACACCATTGTAGCTGCCCCTGTTACAGGCATCTGTACAGACCTCTGCAGTCCATGGGTAGGAGCACACCCACACAATACACTCAGATACATGGCATGTGTACATGACTATTCTCTGATATTCTTTCTGTAGTTAAAAGATTAATGGCTTTCAAAGCAAAGTTTGTTTGAAAGAAGCCTATGTGGATCCCATCCAGTCACTATATGCAACACAGAGAAGCAGCAGAAATTGAATATAGCTAAATGGAAAGAAACAGTTCAGCAGTCCTTTGTAGCAGGTCAACTGGAAAATACCTGACATCTGTGTTTCCAATGTGATATACAACCATCCTCCACACTAAGCATCAGGAATCACAGATTCCATTCCCAGTTTTGGGAAATGAGAAGTTTATCTTTTATACTGATAATCCAGCCTCACTTAGTCATTCTGGAAAACAGCATGGTAGTGTTGGAAAGGCTGTGGATGTTCTGGAGAAGTGCTAAGACATGGATTCCAGGCGTACAGATGACACCTTAAGCTGTGCTGCAGATTTGGTCTGCAGTGCACCTGTCTCTCTTTGTTCTCTGCTATCATACAGGCTCTCTTTCCTTCCCAAGGAAATCAGAGCAAGAAAAATGGTGAGTGGCCATATCTCACTCACTGCAGGGCTGAAGCAAGCTGAGATCTGCATTGTCTGGGAAGCATTCTGCATTTCCACCACTTTGCATAGAACACAGAGACCTAGCATCAGTTCTTTGATAAAACATTAATTTAAAATAAAAGGAATTTTCAAACTGTTCATGCAATTAATTCTTTGTGAGGGATTTAGGCTGTTAGTCAAGGTTAGTGAGTTGAAGCAGAATAAAGAAATAAATTAATTTTTTAACTCTATACCACATCTTGGACATTTCAAGGAAATTTCTCCTTCGCTTAAAAGGATTTTCTTTTTTCCTCATGTGAGATAATAATTTCCAGTTCTTTTACATCATACCAGCTGTCCTTTCCAGGCTATATTTTAGAGAGAAAGAAGAAGAAGAGCTATCGGTGGATGAGGCTGAACTTTGACCTTTTGAAGGAGCTAACCTACGAGGCCAAGCGGATGATTGAAGGGGTGGTTTACGAGATGCGCATTTATGCTGTGAATTCTATTGGCATGTCCCGGCCCAGCCCTGCCTCACAGCCCTTCATGCCAATTGGTGAGTTTTGATACTCCATGGTATTTCTAGGATAAAACCAAGACAGGACAATTCTGATCTCTCCAACTGCCCTTACAGCTAAGAAGAATGTGTCAGGAAAGAGGCTATCAACCATCTCTATATTCTATATTTAATCAACCTTCTCCTTTGTAATGTTCTTCTGTCTCTCATTCCTCTTCCTGAAGAGCACAGAGGTTCCAGTTTCATGAAATTGCTGATGAAATTTTAGTTGTTATAATTAGAAGTGTGAGAGTCAAGCTGGATCTGGAAAGGAGAACTAATTGACAGAGATTTCCCTGTCCCTCTCAGCTTCTCCCATTCCCTTATGGGTGCAAATAGCACAGTATCCCGTCCAGTGCTCCCTTAATCCCAGCCCTCTCCACAGCTAAAAGGATAGATGATTAAGAAAATATTTGAGGAATGATTTTCTATAAATAATCCTTCCCAACACAGCAGCGCAGTGTCTCCTGCAGTCCCTGAGCAAGGAGCAAACTAAAGGAGTCCTCAGGAAGCCTGCCTGCTAAGACTTTTAGGGAGAAGACCCACAAAAATACAAATAGCTGGAGATTAAAATGACTAGAGTTTCTAAACCTACAAATAACAGCGAAGGGGGACAGCCTGCTGACGGAGATCATGTAAAAGCAGATGATGCAGTGAAGGAGTCAGAAGGGAAGGCTGAACTGCAAGAAGGGTCTCTTAATTCTGGATTTCAAACTCACAACGGCTGGTCTGCTACAAAAGAGGTCAAACAAGAAGCATCAAGTGGAGCTACTGAAAAAAAAGGTCCAAAGTTTTCATGGGATAGGCAGAGTTTTACTTGATTAAGGATAAAGTTCACACTTACTGCTTCAGAGAAGAGGTTTGGGGTTTTGATCGTGTACTGTGTGGTTGTGTATGCTCCCAATTGCATTTCCTCCTGTGTGCTGTCCTTGCTACCATGTGAATACAAAAATTTTTGACAGTTACAGAAATGAAATTAGGTGATTTTTTGTGGTTTTTTTTTTTTTTTAACGATAACTTTGGGAACTAAGACTGATTTAAATTAGTCCCACAATATGTGAATCTGTATTTAACTTACCTTGTAAAATCTGTTACGTATATTCAGTAGATGTTCAGTTTATAATACACTTATACACAGATTATGCCAAACAGAATCATTAATATGATTCCTTTTATGGTATGTATACTAAATTTTATGGTCCTGCACCCTACATGTTATTTGAAAAAGTTTTCTATTTGCTTTTTGGT
Organism: Haemorhous mexicanus; assembly: GCF_027477595.1. Taxonomy (NCBI): domain Eukaryota; kingdom Metazoa; phylum Chordata; class Aves; order Passeriformes; family Fringillidae; genus Haemorhous; species Haemorhous mexicanus. The sequence continues at coordinate 25,990,630 of NC_082346.1, forward strand.
ATCAATTATTTCACAGTAACATTTATGTGTATTTTGGATCCTCTAGTAAGGGCTTTTCTTGATTATTTTAAAATAGTAGAAAATAGGCATGCTGCAGAAGACTGAATTTAGCTAGTGGTCTTTCTGAACTGTAGCTTTATAAAAAGCCATGGCACACCTGTTCTGAAGACATATGAAAAAGCTGTATCTAAACAAAAATTTTTCAACCCCAAAACGTTTTTCTCAAGTATGTCTCTGTTACAAATGCACAAATCAGAAGTAGTGTTTCTGTAAACATGTAGTCATAACTTTTGGTCATTTTCTTCACTGTGTGAGTGAAGTGAAATTTAGCCACTGTCAGTTTGCTCCACTGACCATGCAAATTTTGTCCAGTTACAATCAGGGTGTAAGTACAGAATATAAAAGGTACATATTTTCATTTTTGAACTTCTCTGCAGACTTATGATGACAATTTGACTCCCTTCTACAAGTATTCATGTTTTCAGTGTCTTTTCTCATAAGGGAGCATCTATGAAATAGGAATTACTATCTTAACCTCTTGTGACCCTTCCTATTATAGGAATCTTATGCCATGTCTTTATTAAATGATGTAATAAGTGTTACACTTTCCAACTGAACTTCAGGTAGATTTATTTTATTAATGGAATAGACAGTGGTACATAAATCAGTGGTTAATCACTCCTTGTATAGCCTCTGAATTCTCATAGTTGTATTGCTATTTCTCAGAATCTACTTGTCTGTGTTTCCTTACAGCTCCTCCAAGTGAACCAACCCACTTCTCAGTGGAGGATGTTTCTGACAGCACTGTTTCCTTGAAGTGGAGGCCCCCTGAGCGGATTGGAGCCGGGGGATTGGATGGCTACATGGTGGAATACTGCAAAGATGGATGTAAGTAAGCATGAGTGCTAGGCAGCAGCAATAGAGCATTTAATAAATGGTACAATTGCAATAACTTTATCTCAATACACTACCAACAACCTAACCATGTCCAGCATGACCAAATTTTAGCTCTAATCTATGTCTACTATCCTTGCCAACCATCACCATACTCACTATGATGTGACTGTAAAACCATGGAAGTCACATCCATAATGTCATCTTCACAATCATCATAAGTTTTAATAAACATTAATAATACAAAATTATCATTACTGTTCTATAGTCACTCTTATACTTCTGTATTTCCTATATTTCATGAATTGCATATTCCTTAAAACACGTAAAATAACATGATTGTGACAACATCAGTCAAACTTTAAAGTAACCATTACCTTACCTCATTTAATACTATTACTGGTAATAAAGAGTGTAACAGCACCATATCTACAAAATTCAATGTTCCGTGATGCTACAACATAATACTTATGTCATAAAAGTCCAACAACAAATTTATAGTCACTTCAATATTGACATTTTCCCTGACACTAGGCTTGATTGCCAAATAATCTAAACTAAAGGGTTTACAGGGCATAATTTCTGCAGAAATAATTTACAGTCTTTAATGAGACATCATTACAGAATTACCAGAATCTCTATGTCATTGTCAGAGCAGAATGATTTTATCAGTCATATTTCTGTACCTGATAATAAGGAAGCACTAAGAATTCTGTTCTACTGTGTCAGCTGAGAATTAAACAATAAATTCCAACAGTTATGTGCTCTATTATAGTTTTCAGCATATGTGGCTCTCACTGATCTGTTTGGACAGTCACAGAAGGTATATTCACTCCAAGAAAAAAATTTCATGTAAGGCTTCACTTTCTTGCTAAAGCTACTTCCAAAATTCTCCCCATTCCCATGTAGTAAAAAAAAATGTCAAGAAGTCCCACAGCTATAAGCTCCATAAAACAAAATGCCAAAGGAACTACCTAAAGATGATTCCCTTACCCTCAGCTCTTTTGAGTAACGAAGTGTAGAGATTGCTTAACTCCACGTGTAAACACATCTCCTTGATCCAGAGCTCTTCTTCCAACTTATTTTATTCCCTTTTAAGTATGGTGTTGTAACTTGAGTTCATTTTACCCTAATAGAAATTTGCTTTCAATTGCAAACAAGGCCTCAGTTTGGAAAAATAATGTATTATTGCAATATGCAAATGCTGTACTTGTAGCTACGGAATGGATTCCTGCTCTTCCTGGCCTAACTGAGCGCACATCTGCACTGATCAAAGATCTGGTCACGGGGGACAAACTTTATTTCCGTATCAAGGCTGTAAACCTGGCTGGTGAGAGTGCAGCAGCAACAATAAAAGAGCCAGTTACTGTTCAAGAGATCCTGCGTGAGTATCTATACTGAATAAATCTTATTCCTTTGTTTCCTCTGGCAAAAATTCTGCCCTTATCTGAGAATAACACACAAACTGCTCTTCCACTTTGATTAGGTGCCCAGTGTCTTCTGACTCTGAGAACATCTCTACAGCAGCCAGGTCTTATATTTGTAAAGCACAGCTCTTAAAATAAAATATTACTTCTTACTTTCAAAATATGGACATTTCACCACTTGCAATGGCACTGTCAGCATTTAAGAAACATTTATTTAATATTTACCTCTCTGCTTGAAAAGCTGCTGTATTACTGCAAAATGACTGTGCTGGCTATGGCAAGAGATCTATTTACTTCATTGTCACAGATTATTAATTACCACCCTGCATATCACCCAACAGCAGTAGATTAAAATTCATTTGACTGGAGTCCAAAAGACATCAAGAGCTGCTAATAGTGGATTCCTCAGCCTTGGCTCACACGAAGTGTCTGCCAGAGTCTCACTGGCAGTAAATTGAGCCAATGTAAATAAAACAAAGTTTAATGCATCTCAATACCAAGTGGCCATGAAGACAGATATTCCAACTGTATGTTAAGAAATTCCTTCTGTAAATAATAGGGGAAAGACTAAGGATAAAAGGAGAGCCTAGAAAGCCTTCCAGTGAAGCAGAGGAAAGCAGAGACCAATGAAAAACACAGGCAGTAAGGTCCTTATTTGTTAGTGAAAATAAGGTGCTACAAAGAGATTCCACTACTTCCATCTCAAAGAAAGAACTGTAACTGAACAACAGTAGCATGAGAAAGGACATCAGTTGCTGTGCTTTCTGAGTATGTCCATAAATACCTCCCAGTGGCAATTTACAAGGTGCTGCAGTATCAATATAGAAATAGATAATCATGATCTATCATCACTCTTTTACTCCAATACATCCCTTGCCCCATCCTTCCTACTGAACTGAAGAATTTCTCCAAAGAAACAAAGTCCATATAGAAGACTCACATCCAACAGAAGCCACCCAAATTTGGCATTTCAGACGTGACATATTTTCATAGTGCTGCTGTCACTGAAAGCATGCTCAGATGTAAATATATAACTGAGACTTAATGTTAACTTTTTATCCATTAGACAAATACACTTGAAACTACTGAGAGACTGAGCTAGTCTCTAAAAGTATAAACAGTGTTTCCACAATTTTCTTATGCTTAAAATTATCCATTGCCTTCTTTTTGCTATAAATAATGTTGCATATTATCAGAAGTTTTGTATTTAGTGTGCTAATGCTTAACTGCAGAGCGTCCCAAATTCTGGCTGCCACGCCACCTCAGACAGACTCTGGTGAAGAAAGTGGGTGAAACAATCAATATTGTGATCCCTTTTCAGGTATGTATCAGCTTCTATTTTGTCATGGGTATTTATGATTACTTACCTAAAGGCATTTCCCTAATGCAAGTTCCCATTACTTCACTGCTTAAGCAGAATTACATAAGTATGGCTGATGATTCGTGAAACCCTCTCAAAAAATTTAGGAGAGGGAATCACTCTTTTTTTCAGTCATTTTTTTGTTACAGTCAGAGTTTCTTCCTTAATCCCACCTTTTGGGAAGGAAGAAAATAGTGGTCTAAGTAAGAGCAAGCCCATTCCTGTTTACTGAGCACAGGAGGCACTTTAGAGAGGAGTAGATAAAAGTGCAAAAATCCAACTAATTACTCTTCTGGAACCAAGGCACATGATGTCCCTGGGCAACTTCTTTGGCAAAAGTGTGTGTGTTAATCTCTGAAAGGCTGGCTGCAAAAATCAGAGTTTGCACATAAACAGAAGCCCCCAGTTGGCCCTGGGATGCAGAACCTGAGTGTGTGTGCAAAGACCTGTTTGGGCATTACTGTGCATGAAGGTATAAAAACCAGAGCATGCTGAGGATCATCAAGGGTGCATGCATGTAACTACACTTCACTAAGGCAGGCACAAAATTGCTAAAATATACACAAATTTTTACCCTGACCTGACCAGTTATCTCATCTTGACATTTTCTAGAGCTGTACAGACAACTATCTGACCATTTCTAAAATCCCACATGTGTTTTTCAGATGCAAGACTGTAATATCAATAGAGTGCAAGAATTAGTGTGTGTAAGGAAATGGCTTCCTAAGAGAGAAATAGCAAAAGAAATTGTAAATTACAGACTCTGGCTCTGACATAGATATCCTGAGTAATAATAGATATATCACTTAATCAAGTCCTGAGTTAAAATTTCAAGACACTGAAATTTCTCTACAGTCCTGGATTGACATTTATAGAAATGTAATCCTATTAATAGTGAAGAGCTTTGAAATTCTCATATAAAAGATGCTGGAGATATGAAAAACATTTTTTTTGCACTAGAGTGACAAATATGCACACATCACCTGTATTCTTTTGTATGAGCAGCACCAGCAGGAAAAAAACTATTAGAGCAAAATTTATGTAAACTTAAAGGTACACGTCTTTTTGCACTATGGTTACTGGGTCACATGAAAAGTTGCTTTTTCACAGAGATATATCTGATTAGTACACAACTGCACACCCATGAATAGATAACTTTCTTGAATTGCATGCTTGATTTATTTCAGCATAATCATAAGGCTTTTTTTTTCTTTCACATTTATTGTCTCCAAAATTGTTAAAATGACTTTTTTACTGATGTCTAGCCACACACAAAATTCAAGATTTGTACATCTGCTATTTCTGAGTTATGTAATTATTTTTAAAAACCCCAAAAATAAACAGATAATTTTCCTGCTTTGACGTCCAAGTTGAAGAAAAATTGCACAAATATGACAAGCTGTTCCATAAGCAGGGGAATAAAGTTTAGTATTTTAGAGATTTGTGTCTTGTGTCCCCTTGTGCTGGTTTTGACGGGACAGTAAATTTTCTTCATGGAAGTTACTGTGGGGTCACGTTCTGAATTAGTGCTGGAAAGAGTATCAATAATTTTGGGGTGTGTTAGCCATTGCTGAGAGCAGGGCATGCACAGAGTCAAGGCATTCTCTGCTCCCCACAAGACTCTGCCAGGAAGGGAGGTGCTAAATAAACCATGACAGCCCCATATCAGCACTGTCCCAGCACATGCAGCACCTCCTCTGCTGAGAGCAGCCTCCCTGCAATATTCCCAGATTTGCCAGTTCTGTGCCCTCCTCCCCTCACTGACACGTCCTCAGTTCCCTGGCCAGGCTCAGTGCATGTGGCAACTAATCCAGAGCTTCACTTAATCCTGCCTCATCATCCAGCTGTTGTCAGACAAAATAGTTAAAGGACTGAGCTCTCCCTGACTTTTCCTAGTGGGGACACTAACTGAGGCTTTGGCATTTCACCCAGTCATCAATTTTTCACAGAATTGTACTGAGCTAATCTTAGAGATTTCAAGTGCTCTGGAATATGTAATACTGATGACCGTTCAAAAAGAACTTTTCCCTTCACATTTTGAAAAATTTGATGTCACTGGCCATTTCTATTGCAGAATAAGACTCTAAATAAATACAGAATCTAGTACCCAGTGAAAGTGGAAGTCAGTGTCTTCTACTATTTACAGTCTCTGTGCAACCTTTCCAGTGACCTCTGGGGTCACTACAGTAAAAATCTGTGAAATAAATTGGCAAGGTATGCTGGGTTAAATGCTACTGGCAGATCTATTTAAATCTTTAGATCAAAATGTCCTGAAAAGAGAGTAAAACTGGTACTAACCTTTTTTAGGTTGAGTGCTTTAAGCAGGTGGAACATTCTGGTGAAAGGAAGAAAATCAACACATTCTTGCTTCAAAATTAACTATGTGGCACGTGATTGGAGGGGTATTATGTGCTATTAGTGGATAAAATTCACAGTAGTACTGAGCAGTCTTTTTGTCCATCATAAATGTGTGAATATAAATATCTAAGAGCATTTAAATTCATTCTTCCCTGGCTGTGAACTCCCCAAGTTTCTCTGGTGCTATTTAGCTGCTGTCACTCACTGTTCCCTCTCAGATTATCTATTACACATTGCAGAAATCCAATCCTCTGACATATGTATTAGGAACATGCTTTCTATCTGATTATGCTTTTCACAGTCTATAAATATAAGAGTATATGAAAACCAACACTTTGAACACTTGCAATCTTTCACTGGCTCTCACAGCACCTCAAAAAAGGAGGAGCTGTGAGTGAACATATCTGATCAGTCACACTAGAACACCAGCAGCAACAATCTCATAACCAGTCTGAAAACCTGCCTAGTATTTGTCTTGACAAAGTAGAAATTTAATTAAATGCCCATAGAACTATACTATTTAGGCAGATTATTTTTATTTTGAAAGCATTCCCTAGCCAAATTTTTCAAGGAGGATCTTCGCATATGTGGGAAGTAAAATAGAGTCTGTTCTTGGCTGGTTCACCAATATTCAGATATCGAAAATAAAACACAAAACAACCCAAACCCTTTCACTTATTCCAGAATTTCTACATTCCAGCTGAAGAGAGGAAGCCATTTCTTGCTCTAACAGGTTTTTGAGAGGGTTCTCTGAAATGAGACCAGAGTACAGGTACACTACTACAGGACAACTCTCTTGTATCTATTATTTCAGCTCTGCAGGACTGAGGTGCTCTTAACTATGCTCCTTGGCAGAAAGCTGTAGGAAAATAATTTATCAGAGAGAGAGAATGGAGCATCCAACACCATTGCTCATTCAAGGTGTTTATCAGCTCTGATGTAAAATAAACTACAATACATCTGATGAGTTAGAGAAAAGAGCATCAATGAACAAATAGCATTTTCTAGGTGTTTTAGGCATCCTTTAAGTATAATTTTGGACAGATCTTGGCCTGACTCTCATAAAAGGTGAAGATTTTTTCCTAATATCATTGGGGAAAAAAGTGATGGTACAATCACATACCAAATGATGGTACAGACCTTCTGAGCAGACAAACCTGAAATAAAGGTGTAGCAATGCACAAAGATTCATTATTATTCTGCCTACTTTTAGGCACAAAAAACAAGAGTCTGATGAGTATCTTAATCTCCCTCTGTAGGCTAAGGGATGAGATAGACTCTCTCACTCTGAAAGACTCTTTCTGGTGGATTGGGGAACCTTCCAGAGCTGCTGTCTCTGCTGTTTACCTGAGGCAGTGTCCCCATTTCAGTGCCTTGGGCTCCAGTTCAGGGCAGCCTGAGCAGAGATGACTGCTGGCCTGCAAGGTCCCACTTTCCCTCCCCACCCACTCAAACTACTCCAGGCCTGTGCTGCTCTGTTTCACCTTGGTAATCTGGCAGAAACTTAAAAACCTCCACTGAGTTATTTTCTGTTGGATTAACTATTAATACACTTAATAAATATGTTATGGCCATTTTTTGTTTTCTTGGGATTCCTTGTTTGGAGCTGTACCGTGGAAGTAGCACCCCAATAACTTTTGAAGAACTAAATAGTACTTACCATTTTTCCTGGAAATGGCTGGATGAGAGCAGTGCACCCCACTGATATCTCAATGATTCCACAAGGCCATCTTCCATGAGTGTAGCAACACTGACTGCTTAGGCTGACAGTCACTCAAACAATTTTGCAGTGCAGAAAGAATTACACAGTACATTTCACATCCCAAAAGTGCAAGGTGACAATAATTTTTCAAAAGATCCTAAAAATGCCTTGGGACAGAGCATCAAACGTTTTAAGAAAGGGAAGAGAAGGGGAGCAGAGCTAATGAAGTCCTCAGGTGTGTAAATGTTCTGCTAATAACAACCAGAACAAGTCTGATCACCTGCTGGCTTCACTGATGCCTGGGAAAGAGTACTAGCTCAGCACATGTATAGTATTTCTGGATTTGTTTTCAGTATCATTTCAGTCTCTAACTAAGTGGCATCCTCAGAGCATGGTGCCACTAAACCACACAGATGGTAGCAAATATTTGTCTGGAAGAAAACAGAAATTGTTAAGTATTTATAGAGTTTACTATCTCAACTCTGTGTATTATATTAAGCTTTCTATATTTATTGCTAAGAGAAAAATGGAAATACTAAAGCCTTAAATTGTTTTTTTCTCTATTTAGGGTAAACCAAGACCCAAAATCACTTGGCTGAAAGACGGTCAAACTCTAGACTCCAAAGATGTGGGAATTCGGAACAGCAGCACGGACACCATCCTCTTCATCAGAAAAGCAGAGCTTCATCACTCAGGAGCATATGAAGTCACTCTTCAGATAGAAAACATGTCTGATAAAGTTGCAATAACAATACAAATAATAGGTAAGACCCTGACAACATCAGGATTAAGCCGATCACGCAAAACAAAATAATGGCCAGACTGAGGCAACCCAAAGGTCCAACCACCTCAGAATCCCTCCTCTTTCTGCAATGGTTGGTTCTGTTTCAATGGTTCCCTTTCTCCAGAGGCTGTTTGCAGATGGTAGGACAAAGCTCAGGGCAGGGCTAGTGTGTGACCTTATTTTCCTACTACATTTTCCCACCTTGAAATTATCTGTGTCCTAGAGACCGTCAGAGAGGGAGGGATAGATATTCTTCGTGTTCCATAGCTCTTTAGTGATCTTTAGTGATCTTTTTCTTGCCTAATTTTATCCAGTCTGTATTTTAATCCAGGTCTAGTTTGAGAATCCAAACATCCTTTTATAAGGAATTTCATTTTAAGTACATATACCTATTTGTTTTAATTCGAGTCTGTCTCCTGACAATCTCATTTGACATCCATACAGTTTTGTATCAGAAAAAAACATGAATAGTCATTCAGCTTTTCCATGCTACTCGTGATTTTATAACCTTCAGTCCCACCCGCCTCAGTTAACTTTCTTAAGTTTTACTCTCTTCATTTTGACTATTTTCAAACAGATGCTATTTCATATCTTTGATCATCCTTATCAATCTCCTTTCTATCACTTTGAGAAAGACAGAATTTCAGAGTTCTGGTCTTCTTAGGCATAGCCATATTGTACTCCAGAAAGGAAATGTGACTCTTGGAATGGACGGACTTATACATGGGGTTTTTTCATTAGATAAGGATAGGAAGGTAAAATCATTGCCATAATAGACCTCTACAGTTCCAAAAACTAGAATGCACAGTCCTGTGAATTTGAAAAATTCACATTTAATGCTTTAACTCTGTTAAGAGTGTCTAGTTAGTCTGGGCCTTTTTCTCTATTATACAACTTCCAGTCTCTTTTCTAATGTCATTGCCAAAGTTTCCATAACTTCTGTTGGGATTATGTGAGAGCTGTTCTGAGATCTTGCCTATTCAGATTTCATTATTGTTTAGCCAGAGCTTTTCTGTTTCTCCTCATTAGTACTCTTTTTAACATTTTTTATTACTGTTTTTATTTCTCTTTCCCCACACTTTCACACTGTTAACCCAAATTTCTTCCAGTGTATCAATACATTTTTAGAATATGTGTTTTGGCCCAACTCCTAATGTTTTGGAATTAAAAATGCTGACTTTGCTCTGCTTAAAGTTTTATTAATTATGTTGGCAGAATGGGTATGCAATGGTGCCAACAGCAAACAAGAACAGCACAAAAAATTGGAGCAAATGTGCCTTAATACCAGCAGCAGCTTCTGCTCAAGAGGATGACTGCAGTTCTGCAAGAGCAAAATAAGTAAATGGCAGCTAAACCAAAATAATCCCTAGGTGTGGATGCCCCACGCCTGGAGGTGTTCAGGGCCAGGCTGGATGGGGCTCTGAGCAATCTGGTCTGCTGGAAGGTCTCCTTGCCCATGGCACGGGGTTGGAACTGAAAGATCTTTGAGGTTCCTTCCAACCCAAGCCATTCTCTGACTCCCCTCAGGTAAAGGGGAGTAGTGCACTCTACATTCTAATTTATCTTCCTAAAACTGGTTAGTTACTCTTGATTCTGGCCATTGCTCTTAGAGCATAGCACCAAGTATCTTCTGCCTATTTTTTTGTGTAGAAAGTCACAAAAACATTTCTATCTACCATTGCCAGAGAGTTATACCATACAGAAAATGAAAGAGTGAAAAAAAGAACTAATGTTATCACATAAGTAAGAGTTGGAGGACAGGCATTAATTTTGTGCTTCTCGGGCAGGTTGGTCAAATGGATGGGAAAACACATATTTCATTAATTCATGACCAAGAAGAGAAAGGGCTCATAACATATGCAGATACTTCTGCAATCAGGGCATCCACTCTGATTCTTGATTCTGTTATTCTAGAGGAACTACCTCTTCCCAATTCTGTTAACTGCACTTTTTGTTCCCCAGATTTTATATTCTCTTGGCATGACAGAAATATGGGTGATTCAGGCAGTCTTTCTACACTCCTAGTGGTGTTTTATCTGCTGTAGAAGACCAGGATGAAAATCCAGCCTGGCTTTCAGAGACACAACAAGTCAATCAGTGATCTTTTGAGGTGTCTTTTCATCAGCTAACTTCCCCTTGGCAAAAGTCTCCTTGATGAAGAAGTAATGCTTGTGGCTTCAGCACCTATCATTTTTTGGGGTAAGGCAAGAGTGCAGGTAGCCACAAGCTCTGCTGCGGTGATGAGTTAGGTCAGCTCCTGACAGGAGGAAACAACTCTGTTACTGCTATCATCTTCCCTCTTTGCCAAAACAGTTGTTGCCATTTACTCTACAGATCCAAAAAAAGTGCACTTTTTCTATGGGAATGGAATGTTTATTAAAGACTTTTAGAAAGTTCAAAGATAATGAAAATATCTCCAACCTCTGGAGAACACAGTTCCCTCAACTTCTTTCACCCCCTTCATGAATCAATAAATTATGTCTTCCATCATGACTTCTATTGACTGAAGCAAACCTCAGTTCTATTATACTTTATTTTTTCAACTGGAATTAATTCTTTTCTCATTATGCATTATTTGAAAATATAAATTATAATTCATCTTTGAAATATAATTCACACTATCTCTTCTTCCCATTGTATAAATTTCATTAGTTTGCAAAACTCCTCAGCTGAGCTTGTGCTGAGGGTAAGACAGAATACTTCTTCAGAATATAAATCCCCATTCTGACACAGTGCCCTACAGAGGAAAATAATTTGAGTCAGAAGCATCAGTAAAAGTTTAACTTTTCCCATCCTCTGTCCACAAGCTAGAGTTCTACTGGTTATTACTGAGAAAGAAATATTCTACCATTCTATCAAGAAATTTTGGATTGATCTTCTTGCAGATTGCATTATCCCACTGAATCACAAAGATCAAGAACATGAAAACCTATGTAGCAAATTTATCCATCTCTGCCTTTTTTAAGGTTGTTCTCCACACATAGGCAGACAGGTATGTAGTATGAAAAATCCTTCTCTTAAATCAGAATAGATTAATTGATTTCTGTATAATGAAATACATATCTAACAAATCAGCTAGGTTTTTTTTCTTCTAAGTCGTGATTCAAGTTAACAACAAATGCATTTCCACATCCCCATAAGCAATGTTGTTCATTTGACAACATATTGCCATTCCCTACTTCAGAAACAGAGGAGAAAATGTAAGAAGGCTTTACCTGGCTGGTGGCTGCTGAGAAGATGGCAGCTTTTTCTCTGAAATGTTAGTTAAGATAGGCAGAAAGAGGATGATAAATGGAATGAGAGCCATGCATACCCTTATCAGACATCATGCAGTGTTCTAATAGGCACCACTTTGAAGGAGGACAGTAGGGGTCAAACCTAATTATAAAGCAGTTTTCAATTCCAAAGTTTGTCAGTGAAAAGAGAATTAGCACATTATGATTTGATGTAGAAAGTCACAGTTCCCCCAATAACAAAGGCTGATTTATTACTGGTTTGCATATCCTTCTTTAAGGAATTAAATTACAAGCCACATATAATTACATTCCTCTGTGCTTTGCTCATCTCAAACCTACATCCATCAGATTCTTACCATTTTCTTAACTTTTCCAGCTTAGCTACACAACGGGGAGACAGTTTCCCTTCAGCTGTCTAGAATGATCTTGAACCATTTTTCACTCAATAACAAGATGAACAATCCAGCTGTACCCAGCGGGCCCCATAACTGGGTGCAACAATCTAACATCAAAAAGGTGAACTGGTGTCCTCAAATTAAAAATGACAGAAATATTATTTAATAAATCTAATCTAAATCTTACAGCATTTGACTAAACAACATGGTATAAATAGGAATGATCCTCAAAAAGAAAAAAATAAAATTATTATCATTTCATACCAGGTTGTTTTTCTCTATATTTCCATGTATCTTAAAAAGGACACAGATTTCTCTGTCTCTTTGAGAGTTTGTTCTTTTTCTAGCTATTACAGAGAAATCACCTAGTGGGCAAGCTAACAAGCACTGAGCCAAGAGGGAAAAGGTGTATTCCCAACTGGCTGGCCCTCCCCAGCTGGAAGGCACATACCCCATTGTCCTGGTAGTTATAGCAATGTAGATAAGTGGCCAAGAAATTGCATTGAGGTAACAAAGTAAGTAATAAAACTGCAGTTAAAGAGTTAATCACATCCATCCAAACAACACAATCTTCTTATTCCATTTTAAAGATGGTACTAATTAGAATGTGTTTGCTATTTCTCCATAGGATTCAGGCCTCTCAAAAAAATATTTAAAGGGTATTTGAAAATTCCCCAATTTTCTTGTTTACAGTTTTAACTTCACATTAATGAAGTGTGTTGCAATGGAATATTACAGATTGCTATCAGGTTCTATTATTTTTTTTCCCTGCATGGGGAAATGACAAAGCTCTTGAACTAAAAGCTAAGGTGTTTTCTTATGTCTCCTCTGCAGACAAGCCTGGTCCTCCTCAGAATATAAAGCTTGTAGATGTTTGGGGATTTAATGCAGCCCTGGAGTGGTCACCTCCCCAGGATGATGGCAATGCTCAGATCTTGGGCTACACAGTTCAGAAGGCTGACAAAAAAACAATGGTAAGAACTTGGCTGGGTCTGTGGCTTTGAAGGGAGTTAAACCAGCACCTGCTCTGGGAACACAGAGACTTGAGGAAATGACTGACTTCATGACACTCATTTGTGTGTCCAAGGTGTCCTGTGGCACCTCAGAGGCAATTAAACATTGAAAAATGGAATCTAAAAAGCCCCCAAAAGGTGAAAGATTAATTTAAATACTCAGTAGAAAATGGAAGAGAGACCAAGCCTGTGTAGTATCAGGTGGCGACTGCATAGACAGCTCTCCTTAGAAGGTGGAATTATACTTTTTATTTGCAATTATATTTTTCATAAATGCAGCAAAAAATTGAAGGGGAAGGAGGAAGAGTTAGACTTGAAGTGAGATGCTAGGCATAGCAGGGTATGTACTGGGAGAGGTAGGCATGCCTGTCAAACTGGAAAATATCTTTCTTGGGGAAGACTCCATTAAGCAGTCACATTCTGAGCACACATCTTGTACCAGATTCCCCAGATAAAATGTGGCCAAAATATGGCAGAGAGTTGAGGGAATTTTTTTCTCAAAATGGAAGCATTAATACACCTATCACACTCCCAGGATATAAAAGTAAGAAAATAGATCAGCTGATCTTCACAGGGAGCAACATAATATCGATTTCACAGGTTATTGTTAAATACCTGTCTGCCCGTCTTTACCTTCTAGCAAAAAAATTCTCTCCATACCAAAAGTAGCACGAGTCTGACCTCTCCAAACATCTTTCTAAACAGTGCAGTCTTGTTGCAGGAATGGTACACGGTTTTTGATCACTATCGTCGCACAAACTGCATCGTGTCAGACCTCATTATGGGAAACGAGTACTTCTTTCGAATCTTCAGTGAAAATCTGTGTGGATTGAGTGAAACTGCTGCAACCACCAAAAATCCTGCCCATATCCAAAAAACAGGTAACATATTCTTCAAACCAAAGATCACAAAAGCCTCTAAATACCAGAAGTAATCCACTGGCAAATGGAAAATACAGTTTTACTAGCTGCACCCCTAAAGATATTTTCATTATTTAGCAACCAGCACTTATAAAGAATTTTAGTATCAAGAGCGTTTATCTAGGCAGATCTCGTGTACTAATACAAATGTTAGTTAAAAAATATTTAATCACACAGTCTTCCTAAACTATCTTATCTGAAGTAAATAATACAGCTGGGGGATTGTATTTATATTTTGGGGTTAAAAGTTGAAGATGTCTGTGGTGGAGACTTTCCCTGCACACACATTTTTAACAGAAGCTGAAAACTGATGATTGCTGGGACCTTTTACCTTAACTAACATACATGAACATGAGATGTGTTTTAGAATGAAATGTATTTAAAGACTTGTTATATCACAAATGCCAAAAGCTTTGAAGCTGCTTAAAATGATACAGACAAAATAATTGACATATAGATTGTACCCAAGCCAGCAGTTGCTGGCCAACACAGTTCTTACCATTTTGTCTCTCTGAACTGCAGGCACCACGTACAAACCCCCTTGTTACAAAGAACACGACTTCTCCGAAGCTCCAAAGTTCACCCACCCTTTGGTGAACCGCTCTGTGATCGCGGGGTACAACACCACACTCAGCTGTGCCGTCAGAGGGATCCCCAAGGTACAGTCCCCACTCTCTCTGAGATGATTGCTACACCAAGGCAAGAATTCCTGCCAGCTCAGGGTGGCTGATGTGGCATGGCTGTACAGAGGAGCAGCAGAGGCCACCCAGGCATGCCCACCTCGCTCACACCTGAGGCTGCAGAGAGGGGGGCAAGTGCACAACCAGGGGGCAACACAGTGAAGGGGACAGAGGGGAGGGCACTCACTGCCCAAGGTGGCACCACACCACTGCAAGTGTACCACCTCTGCACAAAACCTCCTCACTGGAGAAGGTAAACAACAACAAAATGGTCTGCTCACAATTTATACTCTGCTCTCTCCAGACTTTGAAGAAAAGAGCAGCTAAATGTCATCTACTGTTCCACTAACCAAAGGACACAGAGGAACAGCAGTTTTTCTGTTACACCCATGCATCCACAGAAGTTTTTGACAGTCTGAGCTATTTTGCAAAACTAACTAGAATAAGGCCTGGTCTCGTGTGAAGTTTTTTTGTGGGGTTTTTGTTGGTTTGGTTTTTTAATCTCACAGGAATATTCTCTCATTCTAAATATATTTATGAAAGTCCCATCAAAGGGTACATAAAGATGTACTATTTTGTTAATCAGGAACAAGCAGTAAAAACTGTATCAGCTAGGAACTAAATTTAGACTTCTCAGAAAAGGGAAATAAGATTTTTGTCGGCAGTGAAGGAATTTACCATATTATGACATAATCTTGTCCTAAATATAAATTAGCACAATCCCTTCACGTCCGGCTGCTTATTTTCAGCTTCTTTCACTACCTCATACCTATGAAAGGATCTGATTGCTACAGAGCAAAACATGTAACAATCACTCAGTCCAAATTAAAAAAAATCATTTGCTGTATTCATTGGATGAAGAAGGAGCTCCAGATACAACTCAAAAGTAAAAAGGAAGCATATCCATGTAAACTGCTTAAAAAAAACTTTACAGAATAAACACCAGCAACTGTAGACAAAATCCATCTTCCAGTAGCTACCTCAGCTTAGAAACAACAGTGTTCTTGACAATATTCCCTCTTGGTTAACTGACATCTTTGTGCATCTGCATCCACTTCATTCTGTTTCCATGGTTTTAAGAAGATTCTTAAAAAACCTTCTCCATTTTACAGCTGTTCTTGTGCAGTAATGGAAGGCTTTGCAATTGCAATTCAGGCATGCTAGCTCCTCCTTCCCATTAGCCTGAAGGACCCAAATAGTCCTCAAACTTCAGTACACCTAATGCTCTTAAAGCAGCTTTTCCAAATATGTTGTCGTACTTCCATTGCCCAAATTAACCTTGATAAAATGTTTCAGTACCTGCAGCAGTGCTCTGCAAAAGCTCTCATTACCTTATGTGGATGAAAAGTACCCAGTTCTTAATAACTGTAGATTCTCAAGCACACCTCAGGACGATCTGTATGGCATGGAAAAGTTACCACTGCAAGCAGAGATTGCGCTCGTGCCCTGCCAGTAATGAAGTATAACAAGAGACATATACCCAGAAAGATAAAGAGGCTATGGACAAACAAGGAAAAAGTGTAAAGGCAGGGAAATTCCAGCAGAGATCTGTCAAGAAAATTGAGCAAGTGGCAGGTGGGATGCACAGGATTGATATACCACAGGCCAAAGACAAAAGTGATTCCGTAGATTTGAATGCACTCTGTAAAGACAGTGCAGTAGTTTTGGGGTTTATGGATGAAGAAACAGAAAATGTTAATGGCTGAAAGAAAAACAGATAAATGTAAAGCTTGGTTTTCTATTCTTTGAAGACTGTTTCTTCACTGTATGTACTAATGAGCTTGAAATAAATAAAAGCAGTTTGTTTCATATCAGATTTTTCATTTTCAAAATTTCATTTATAAACATTAAAGGCACATTTTCAGGTACTATAAACAAAGCATAAAAGCTTGAACTGGTATAGAAGCAACCACTTCATTCCACAGTGGAAGCCAACAGGAACTTTATTCTTAAATTCCTGACGTTTCTAAAGATCTGCTAGAGAGTTTGGAAAATCCTTTCCTTGACCAAACCTTGGCATCCTAGTTTGGCCACCCAGCATCTGTGGACTTTTATGACACCTCTGTTCTAATAATCTGTGACATTTAATTACCCTTCTGTAAGATACTTGTAGCATTCAAATACATTTTAATAAGCACAACTAAATAACTCCTAAATGAATGAATTTGTAGACAGTTAATAGGGGTTGGGTTTGGTTTTTTTTAATTGCAATAAAAGAAGGAAAAACCCACATTTTCTATACACTATTTTGAGTTAACAAAAATACTGAACTTTTGAATTATTGGTTTCATGAATTTGTACTGAATGAGATGTTCCTTGAAAAATTATTAACAGTGCTTTTTAAATACTCCTCATAATACAATTTAGCCTTTGATGGCTACACTGAGGCCACAAGATCAGGTGTAAGTCTTCCATTCCCTAACTTCTGTTTTAAAAATCTTCTTTTTTGTTCTTCAGCCAAAGATATTCTGGTTCAAAAACAAAATGGATCTCTCTGGGGATGCCAAGTACCGCATGTTCAGTAAGCAGGGGGTGCTGACCCTGGAGATCCGAAAACCCACTCCCTTTGACGGAGGCATTTACACCTGCAAAGCTGTCAATGAGTGTGGTGAAGCTGAAATAGAGTGCAGGCTGGATGTCAGAGGTAAGCAGATGAATCCTATGGTAACCCTAACACTGCAATGAAGAGAGAGTAATGGGTAGTTAAAAGGAAATAAAATCATAATTCCCCTTTACCTGATTTTTTGGGTGGTATATAAAATGTTTGTTAATTATGTGCATCAGCAATATTGTTTTTTTTCATTCTGAAGCGTTGTGATAGATTAGGTTACCTGCTAGGTAATACAGATCTGATGGTGTACAATAATTGCACTTCTGCCTTCCTATTTCTAGAGCAGATACTTAGCAGTGGGAGGGAGGTCTATCTACAGCCACTGCACTGAGGAGAACTTCATTAGACTTTGTGCTTTTTCCATAACTGAAGGTTTTAAATCAAGTCATTGGCTATTAAACATATGTAAAAGGTAGTGTAGGCTACATCACAAACATTTTTGGAACAGTAACAAATTATTTTTTGTCAAAAGGACCAGGAACAAATGTCACATGTTTATAACACAATAAAAAATATCAAATAGCAAACATTTTTTGCAAAGCTGCCAGCAAAGTATCAATACAAATGTATGTAGCATTACTTTGGGTGCTCAAACCCAGCAAAAGCTACAAAAGTGACCTACATAAAGTAATTGATGGAAATCCATTTTTAGCACAGCAAGCCTGAAGGTATTTTTCTACACAGCACCAAGTTGAATATTTGACTCAGTGCTAAATCAGGAATGTGCATACAGCACTGCAAGTACACCTTGCAGTGCTGGGTGCCAATACCCTCAGGGCTCACAGATTAATTTTATCACCATCTGAAGCTTGATTTAGGAACATTAAATCTTCTTAGAATCATCAGATAAAAGCAACTACTAGAGAGCGTCCATATTTCACTTTCAGTACCAAGTCTCAATTTAAAATTACCATTCTTTAATGTCTGATAATATCTTGAACTTTTTTTCATTCTCCAGTTCCTCAGTAAAACTCTGAATCTCAGCTGATCTGCAAGTCAAGGTAAGAATAAAAATTATGGAAAAAAAGAGCAATGGCTGTTTGGTCAGATCTATGAATAAACAATCATTGAATATTCATGGAAGAGACTTTTTAGAATGTTTATAATGTTGGTGGGACATGTGCATTTGTTTTGATTTCTATTTGTTTTTCAGTAGTCAGTATTTCATGGGTCTCCACCTTTAATACACTGTGCCACTGTAAAAATCTGTAAGAATAACAGAATACTTGGTTGTCACCTTTTCTTGATTCACTACAAGCACCCCCTCTAACAGACTGTTATTTATTAAAGTAGGGCTAACTAATATCAACAACCTTGCTTCAACAAAGGAAGTATAGTTAACATTTAAATGCATCTAGGTGTGTAATGTACATTTTACACTTTAAAAGAATGAAGTAGTATAATAGCAGCCAGGTAATGTATTTGACAATAAATCCATCTCTCCATTTTCTATCTCAGCATTAGAGTGGAACTTGAAAAGAAGAAAAGTGAAGAGATTAATGAAACACAAATTCTGCTCATTTAGGAGTCCTGCTCATCTTAGCAATCACTTAATCCACATGTGCAAGGAGGCAGCAGTATCTTGTAATGTCCTGCTTACTCTGTGTGTTTTCAGACAATATTTCCTCTTTACACATATCTGTCGTAGTTAGATTGCCCTTGTCTCCACATCAAGAAATTAAAAGAAATCAAGATAAAACTTTTTCCCCATTACATATATAAAATATGTTTTTTTTTAAAAATAGTAAAATCATGTGAAACTGAAAAAACCCTAGTCCTTTCCTAATATCTGAAACAAGCATAAATCCCCCCATTCTACAGTTCACTCCATTTTCTTTTTGCAGAACTCTGACATTCTTCATAAGAAACAAGTAGCTCAGAATAATGAAGCAGTAAGATATTACTTACAGTATATAATCATTATACTTGTCTCTGCACAACAGAATGTAACTTTCATTCCTCCTGTTTTTACTGTCAGTGAGTGCTTGAAATATCCACTGCTGTGCCCTCGAGCAGAAGTGTGTCCAAACCACCATTTGGGAACCACTGGCTATAGCTACTGTTCTGGGTTTTATAGAAAATAATTCCTTTGATAATTACTCACTACTTGTTTTCTAGCTTTTAAAAAGACACCAGCATAGAATTCCAGTTATTAAATGTTTTTTTCTACCAATCAGAGACAGCACACGAATCTACAAGGATAATTTTGCACATCAAATGAAACAGTGAAAATTCTAGCAAGGGAGACAATTTGCATGTAAATAAAAAACTTTAAAGAGAAGCTTGGAATGAATGTAAAAAACTCACTGTCATAACTCTTCCTGAAGGTTTGTTAAAGGCTATGAGTGATATGGAAGCATTTTTGCAGATGACTTTGTCTAAGCAAATGACGCAATAGCATTTCTAGCTTCTCACCTACAAGTTTGGGGAGTATTTGTGGTAGGCTTTTTCCTGTGGTAGTTGATAGTTTCTGACTGGGAAGTACATTTTAATGATCACAGGAGATGGCAGGAAGATTATATTAATCCAGGCAGCATTGCCTTTTGGAAGAATCTACACAATGGAACTCAAGTAACACTCCTCCTCTGCCTCCAACATGCCACTTGGGATGGCAAAGCATATCTGACACGGTGTGTTAGTTCTATTAACCAAGCAAATGCATCTTCATAATAAAAGCACTGATGGTCATGAGGTGTGTATTTTAATTATTTCATTATGATATCAGAACAGAAAGGGATACCCTCTAAAACCAAAGCACACTTATTCCAGGCAAACACTTGTCTGTTGCACATTGTTGTTATTCAACAAATAAACAAAATTTAAAAAGGAAAATATGCAGCCAGGTTTACATTGTTTTGTGCTTACATTTTCTGAGCAATTTTTTTTTAAAAAAGGCACATACCACAAATAAAAGGCAGAGATGATCCATATTCTATAGAACCTGTGACCAGAAGGCAGTGGACCAGGAGGAACATCCCAACATCTGTGGGACAATGCGTATTGCAAGGCAGTGACTGAATTGCAAGAGTTGGAGCCTAATTCCATAGGGTCTCCTAAGAATGCTGCACTTGAAAAACACAAATTAGTTTTGATTTCCAAAACTTCCAGTGGCAATGAGTCAAATGCAAATCCAAAGCATTACAAATGAGAAGCACTAACTCTAGCTAGGTTTTTTTTAAAGTCTTCATAAAAATTCTAAGTTCCAAACACTAACTATTCCCCACACTGAAAAGAGGAGAAGGGGGAAGGTGCACCTGCAAAGTCTCAATTTCCTGTAATTGTTTTGAGAAAGGTCTTCAGAAAATGGTAGGTGTTTCTCGATGTTTTGCAGCATATACTATTGTCATTTATCCGTTCAGTGGCTGACACAGATCCTAAAAGTAGAGCTACTAATTGCCCATTAATTCCATGCTGGTAATAAACAAATGATTAAGTAAATAATCTTCATCCCAATCTGATTAAAACCATATACACTGACAAGCTTCTCCCAAACCTACCTAGTTAAGAACAACAAAGCATCTCCCAGTTTTTCCCCCATCACACCTGAAAGACTACTTGGTGAAAGACAGTCTACACTATCATTTCCTGGGTGAGATCTTCTCTGATGTAAAATCAGCCTTATAAATGTCATGGCAAATATTCCTACCTTGTAGTTGCTGAGTACTGTTAGAAGTGTGCAAGGTTTGTTCAATAGTAAAAGAAAAAATTAACATAGGTCATAAAATCTAAAATTTCCTACCTAGTAGTATTCTCTTTTAGCAAATTAAGTGCCTTTTGCTTTCAAAAACAGCAGTCCTACTGAAGTTCTTCCAGTAGTTTTCTCCATCAAGACAAAAAAATCTGATATTGCTCCAGTAAAAAGACCCTTTCATGTGAAAAAATGTATGTAACTTAGACAAACATAACCTTTTCAGGCTGATTTCTATCCAGTTGGATGTGAAACTGACTTTAAGTTTTGATGCTTCCACAATTTCCATTTGAATCCTATTAATTGAGGCTGCTGGCTGCCTGTTCAGTGTACCTGCCTTTCCTTCAGACTATGAACTATATACCTGATGGAGATACTTGGATGCTTTGAATTAACATATGTAAGACTCATTTGAAGCACAGGTATGTTGCAGAACATTACTAGAGCCCAGTGCTTCACTTCAGGTGAGAAACTTCAACTCTAAAATATTATGACAAGAAGCAGCACCTCCAGTACTCCTACCAGCCCAGCTCTCTCAGGGTGGCATTACCTGCCAAACAAACCCTCTGCTGACACTTCAGCCTAGGACAACACACATTTGACACCACAGCATCAATGCTTTTGTTTCACTCATGTTTTCAGCACTGCTGTGTAAATACTTTAAATAAACAATATTTACTTACTCCTGGCAATGGGAAGCTTCATGGAATACACTTCATAAAAGCCACCAGCTGGAATTAAACTGTCAAATGCAAACAAACCTTGTCTGAGTACCTTATTTCCTTGAGATTGCCTTAGTCCTCAAATCCTGACCATTATTCTGTGAGCAAATAATAATAGCAAAATGAGTCAATGCTTGACCATTGCTTCTGAAATAACAAAGAAAAGGGCCAAAGAGCTCTCTCATGCTGCAGCACCAGCTCTCCCCTTCAGTGCCAGGAGCTCCCCCATCCACTTGTCAACTCTTGCTCTGAGAGATTATTGCTCAGGGCTGCAAGGCCTGAAAAAAATCTCTTCAAATTGTGGTGTGAGCAGAGCAGATTAAGGTAAAGCTGCTGGGTTTCCTCCTTTTCCTCTTCAGTGGGGCTACACAGAAGCTGTCAAAGGCTGCGGGGGAGTTAACGGATGGCCCCCCATGGAGATAATTCTTTTTTCCTATTAACAAATAACAAGTGGATCAGTTGAAGCTAAAGAAGGAAATTACAGTTATGTTCACACAGCAGTCATGACAGTGACTGTTTGGCAGAGCTTCTCAGGTTGCAGCCTGTTCTGTATTCTGCTATCATAGATCCACAACTATTACTTTAAAACTAGCAGGCTTATCTGTGGTGACACCTGCAGAATAAAAGTGAATGTTGGTCCTTTCCTGAGCCTTTGTTTTCTGACTGGTTAATAAAAATCTCAGAAGTATTTAATTCCCAAGCCACCATAAATCCCAAGTATATGCTCTAGTACTAAAGCTATTCTTGCAGAAAGGGTGCCAACCTCTAATACATTTTATACCATCCACAATGCAGGTGAATACTTGTGTGTCCAAGGAAAGGTAACCTGTGTAATAAGAAGCTATGTTTCCATCAGTGTATGTTGTCACCAATGTTTCCATGACCTAGGTGATCTACATGACCTTCAAAGATCCCTTTCAACCCAAACTTTTCTATTATTCTATCATTCTTAAGCAGCTCTGTTGCCTAAGCTACAGTTCTTATGTGATATAGCAGGGTAAAATGCAAATTAAATAGATTGAGCTCAAATTGTCCCAACAAAATGTTTATGGAAAGTGCCTCACCTGTCTTGAGATTATCTTCCTCTTCTCTCTGTAAGATGGAACAGTTATCTTTACCAACTCTTCCAGATTCTTCTAGCCTTACTATATCAAATCATATATAAAAATTCAGTTCTACTTGTAGCAAATTACAGCGAGAGATCAAGACATTCCTATATATTACTTTAACAAAATTTTCAATGCAGGACACGCCAGACATTTGAAGATAGCCTCAGTACATCTCACCTGCAGGTTTCATTCCTATGAGAAAGGATTATTGTTCTAGCTAATTTCAAGAGAGGTCTACAATTGAGTAGAATGAATCAAAACACAAGAAAATATTACTTGGTAGAACTTTTTCCTTAATGGAATCATACAATGGCCATTTGATGGACAGTAGCAAGAGAAACGACTTTTCTGGAAGTCAGAAAAATCATTTATGTTGCTTTGATCACAGAATTCCTTTGAAACAAAATCCTTGTATGTATTTAGGAGAGAAGTTTGTCATTAACATGTCTCAGAGCAGGTTTAGAACTACAAGCTGTTCCTGTCTCTTTACAAATGAATTTTATACGAACAGTCTGCTGAGATTAAAAATAGCCCCCACTGATACCTTTCAAGTGCTTACCAAGAAGGGAACTCTATTTTAGGGAAACAAAAGCTATCACAGAGATATCCTTTACTTGTCATTGGGCAGGGTCCCCACAGCAGTCTGCATAAGCAACACATCCTAAACAGCATGAACTGGTGAAGGTTTAAAAGAAACAGATAAGAATAGCCTCACTTATTAGGTCCAGATATGGAAAAAACAGTCAAGCATCTGCTTTCTGTGCCAGACAGAAACATTGACAATAACCAGCCCTGAAAGCACAGATAAGTGTCACAGTTATGAACACATTTAAGTCAATAATTTTGTATTAGCACAGTTGCACCAAAGACAAATAATTTTAAAAAGTGACTAATGTAAAATATATAAAACATCAGTGGATATTTGAATATAAAATGAAAATAAGTGTTAAGTGTGCTCCTTTTTTCTTCTTACCCATGGATAATAGTTTGAACAGGGTTTTGTGTTCTATGCAATGTATTTAGCAAACACAAACAATATACATAGTTTCCACTGTTTTGCTTGGAAATATAAATTGTGGGACCCAAATACAGGAACCCAGATTGTAGATGGATACACTTTAACCTTTGAAAAAGTTGAATTTCCTTGGTACCTGTCATAAGGCTAACAATTGCCCCAGAAATCCAGATATATTCCAGGAAATTATGATCACAAAAAGACTAAGTATCAATATAACTCTCAAATACACTTTTGTTACTTACTTACAGTTTCATGTACCCAGGAAAAAAAATGGCCAAAAAAATCTAAGCTTCTCTTCTTCTTTGTAGGTGAGCTCATTGCATGTGATGCCTGAAAAGAAAACCCCAAGTATAGTAGATTTTGATCATAGGAAAGTCCTCAAAAATTTCTACCTGAAAATGGGATTTGTTCTTCCTCACTGGTATAAGGGGAGACAACTGGGCTGTGTATTTACAAAGCATAGTATTTGCCTTTATGATTTTTGTTTCCTACAGTACTGAAAAACATTAACAATTTATGAAAATATTTAGGCTACAAATCTGGTTTACACCATTTTATTTCTTTTTACTATCAGATTAAATGGTTGAGCCATTTCTAACATGCAGTGTAGGGAAGAGCTACTGCTGGAAGCTATCACAGAACAGCAGCACTAAGACTGGAAACCTTTTTCTTTCCTTCTAGAGCACTCTTCAGCACTCCACCAAAAATAACTTGATTTAAATGCAAGAGGAGTAAGGATGGAATAAGGCTGAGAATGAAAGATGACAGAGCAGTTGGTAAGGACAGGAAAGAGGGATGAGAGACTGTGACAGGATGCTGGAAAGGGGCAAGGACTGGTCAAGCAGGTGACTGGGAAGAGCATAAGGCTGAAATGCCTGGGCAAAGAGGCTGGGAGGTGATGATGGCCACAGAGGCAAGAAGAATGTATGGGAAAAGCTCCAAAGGGAAACAGATGGAGATGATCTTATGGGAAATTGAGGTGCAGAGTTGAGCCTGACTGGCTGAAGAGAGTGTAGGCCAAGGATGTGTGAGGAAACAGCGAGGAATCCAAGCAGGGCGACATGTAAAAAGAAGGAGAGTTCTTTGATACCCAGAGCACTATGGATAGACTTGTACTCACTGGACTTAGTATGAGAAACTGAAAAGGCAAAAATGAGAGCAAAGAATGAGAATACAGAACCAGAGTTTTCACATACTTGAAGGAAGCAACTATTTAGACTTGTACTGGTGTTTTTCCTGACACAGTTTGTTCCTTTTTATATAGGGCTATTCTGGGAGATGGGGATTTCTATTTCTATGTAGGTTCCTAAATCACTATAGTAACTGGTGCAAATAGAAGCAGGACTGTTTGCCCTTGGATGACATATATACACTTCTTTGTTGGACTGAAGCTTTAAAACAAAATCCATCAGTGCTAGAACCACTGTGCTGCAGAAGTTTCAAAACATTGTACACCTATAAACAGAAAGTTAACTCACAATTTTACTAACCTTGGTATAAAAGAGATCATTTTTACCATATCCGAGTACAGTACCTGCCTGAAAGGGGTCCTCTCTAAGCCTGTCATGTCCTCAATTCCTTGTCACCAACATCAAGCTTTTAAACCTTCAGACAGTGCTGGAAAGAGGGATCACATATCTACTATTTAAAGCTTCATCACATTTCCACTATTTTAGTGAAACAGCCACACTGGGAATGGCTGTAGAATCTCCAAGCTGTTGTTCACACTGAACACCTTCCAAGGGTGTCACAGGGTAGGGCTCTGTGTGAAGCCTTTACCAGCAGCACAGGCAAAGTCACCACTCAGCTGCCTGGGAGTGTCCTGCCCTTGTGACAAGCAGCTGCCTCTGCCTGAATTGTGACTTCTGGAACAGCAAGAAACCGTTTGGCATTGCCTTTTGTATGACAAAGTCTTTTGCACAAAGCTGCTGCTTCTTGTTCCCAATTTCCCTTCTTCTGGAGCTCTGAGATGTTTTGTTTCAACAACACCTGGCTTGTCTAAGAGCAGAGACTTTGAGTTTTAAGTACCACTGGAGTCAGAGTTCAGCAGAAACCATTTTTTTCCCAGAAGGAAGATCTTGCCTCAGAGGCAACGTCATGTGACTTTCATCCCTTTGGCAGTCAAGGGGAACTGGGATGTTGCTCTTTGTGAGAAGCTTAGCTTCCATTTCCTGCCTGGTTCTGAATTCTGTGATAACAAGAGCCTCTGCCTGACACTGGGGCAAGAGCTGATTTGTTACCATTGCAGGCAACTACATCCTTATTAGAAACACACTCTGTGAGCCAAAAGCCCTCTTCTGGCATGAGCAGCATCATTCTAGAAATATTTTCAATATTTTTGCAATGTAACTCTCCATTAGGCTTACAATCACAGCCAATTTTCCCATCCACTTAGATTACTAAGCTAGAACTTTAGTTAGAATTGCAATTCTTAATGATTTATATTTACTAACAATTAAGCTTTTTAATATCAGATGAACATTTCATCTTACTCTGCTATGCTGAAAGTGTTAAAGTTGGATGGTAGAGATTATCCCAAGTTAGGAATCCGGGAGTAGGAAATTTTTACAACAGGTTTTTTAAAGTAATGAGATCTTTCCCTCAACCTTCAAGATGCTTTTCCCAGACATATCCTTAACAAATTTCACTTAATAAGTACCAGCATTGTGACACTCACTGATGCTTAAACTTTTAACCTTTAAATGTGGACCCACTCGTATTAGAAGTGAACACTGCATTCGCAAATAAAACAAAAGCATTTCTGGAACATCACAATGAAGATCTGATAACCAGAATACAGATAAATTAGTAACTTAGGTTCCACTTTGAAAATTTCCAGGAAGACTATTCGCAAATTCCAGCATATGCAGAGAACATTTAATAACTGTCACTTTGAAAATCAACTTCCACAAACAAGAAATTTTAGCAGAAAAAGAAACCTGTTCAGCCATAAGGAAGTTTTAAGGTAAGTTTATGTTCTTTGTCACATTTGTGTAGAAGCCTTGGAAATAACACAAGCATTAAAATAAAAATGTTGCACTTTTGAAATTCTTAAAAACTAAGACACAGGCTCCTCCTAGTGGTACAAACGTAGGAATTATTCTTTTTGTGTTAGGAAATTTCTAGAACGATTTCTAGGTAGTCTGTTAGCCTAATTAGCCTGTTAGCCTTCCATTTGGTTCTGGAAGGTTTAGAGGCCTCTAAGTTCTTACCTATTGCCAAAGAATTGTTACTTAATGATCAAAATGAGTGGGACATAACTAAAAACACTCGCAAATGATTGTAGCAATTTTTCCCTCCAAAACAAAGTTTATCTATCTCTTAGTGCTTTAGAGTGATGGAGTGGAAAGGATGGAAGACTGTAGTCCAAAAGATTTATGCTTTTGTAATAATTTAAAATCAAACTTGCATTTGCATTTAGTACCCAGAGAGCAGCACTGGGCATTCAGTAGTGGAAACTGCACAGCATGTCATGGGCTCGGGTGAAGGTGCTACACCCAAAACATCAAGCATGCAAAACATTTTATGTATTTCAAAAATGTCCTCAGTTTTGAAGCCAAGTCTCACGTAAAGAGCAGAAGCCCAGTGTCAGAGCAGTTGCTGAGCTTGTTACTGATTCATCCCAGCCATGGAACAGCAAGATCTATATTTAGCCACACTTGTCTGTCAAAACAAATTCTGTCAAAAGGGACAGAGGGCCATTTTTATTATCAAGTCCTTTAAAAGTCTTATTCTGCACTGACGTTTCTCATCAGCCTAAAGCAGACTGCAGCTTATGTAATTTAAAAGGAGCTGTATATAGTAAATGATGTGGTGCATTTAATAATCTTCCCCCTATAATTTTAAGTTGATTATGTTAATAGGCCTACTAACATAATTACAACCTAAAAATTGAAATGGTCTACCTCAGTGGGACCCAGCATTGCATAAGTGGAACCTCTATTGTAGACCAAAGTGCTTAAGTGCTTTCAGTCTTAACTGTACTTGAAATGCAGTAGTATGCAGAAAACTATAAAAGTTAAAAATTCAGATATTGCTATAAGAAAATTTATGGTCTCAGAAGAAAAAGGAAAGAAAATAAATTCAAATCAGGTTAATTTCATTATTTCCCAATTTCAGCTTTGCTTTTGTGTCGGGAAAGGATGAAAGATCATTTATGCACCACTTCTACTTGCAAGCTTGCAAAAGAAATTTCCATATTTCAGATGTGTCTGTTTTCCCTATTCATGTTTTTCAAACACTTCCGTTTTAAAGACAAATGACACACAGATGTTGTTTTAGAAGAAAAAAAAAACCCACATTATTTAAAGCTGCTTATGTGGAAAGAAATTTAGATTGTCCATTTCGAGTCTTCTCTTTTTCACTATTTCATGTATGTGTGTGATGTATTTTGTATATAATTACATTTGTCTCAGAATAAAAATTATAGAAAAGCACAGGAGGATGAAAACTAGTTGCTGGTTGAATGACATTTTATTTTCACATTCAGAGAGCTGTACAGTTTCTATAAATAGATGTGATACTATAATATTTACATCATCCTCACCCATACTAGTATATTCCATTTTAAATGGTAGATACCCTGACCAAGCCAAAACAGGGTTATTTCTGGGTGCATTTAGTCAGGATTCTATGTCAAAACATACAATACATAAGTTTGTGTCAGAGCAATTTTTCCTGGTATTTTACATGTAACATTATTTTCTCTAGACAGTCTCACCTTCCAGCATCCTAAGAGCTTTCCAGACAAGTGCAGTACAGTTCAAGAACAAAAACAGGATGCAAAAAACCCATTCATATCCAGCCTATTTAAAATAAGGAATGTGATGGATAGTTTTAACTATGTGAGATTCATTATACATAAACACAATATTTTCAAGATCCCTTCATAAATAGGTACAGATTGAAAACAAAATAAAAAGCAATAGTTTAAAAAATCTGGGGACAGCAAAATCCTCTGGGCTTCTGAACATGTTCTGCAGATTTCTGTAGCGTGCCAATATGTTTCCAAGTTTTATACTGCCTTATTCATTCTCTAATCTCTGTGATTAACTGCTTTAGGGAGTGCTTATTTGCATCTGTGAACTCTACTGTTGGGGTAGCTACAAATATTACCTAAAATCCCATTTGAAAATCCACAAAACCCGTGAAGTGTTGAGGTTTTTTTACTATACTACCTTCAAAATTTCTCTCTCCACTTGAGAAGAGCCATCTCCACAGATGGACCGATTAAATAACCAAACTTCAACTGTCACATGGTATTTTGAGACTATGACAGCTAAATTGTTCACCTCTACCAAAAGGGACTGTAGAACTATGTGACAGGAACGCCATGTTGGTAATTTAAAATTAACAACACAGAAGGAAAACAACAAAAACACAACACTGAAACAACATACAGGACCAGGCTGCTTCCACTGTGCACATACCAGAGAATCTGAAAGCAGAAGCCTGCAGTTGTAAAGTGATCAAATTGTAACAAGTACCACTAGAACAAAAAACAACCAAACTCGCTGTTAGTCATCTTAACATAAAAGGAATTTCAAAGGAATGTCCAGAGTAAGTCACTCACAGCTGGATGCAGATGCTCAAAATTGTCTGATTAAAAGCTCATTTATAAACTCCATTAAGGATGAATTCAGAAGGAGACTGAACAGGGAAGGCCTAGGTTTTGCTATGGGGAAAGACTTGCAGGGTCATACATAAATAATCAAGTTCTCAGAAAAGACAGAAAGTGAGCTCCAGTAACTGCAGTAAAACTGGGAATACTGCATATCAGTGTGCCAAAGGGTAGGTATTTCCAAGTATCCTGATCAACTGGAAACTGGTCGAGGTGGTTTGCTTTTGTTTTCTGCCTCTTTTCCACGAATTGCAGCCACATAAGAGAAGAGACACAGCACGGAGTAGCAGATCTCATGAGCCTACAAGAATTTAGAAGAGATACTGAAATTCAGATTAAGTGTTTTACAAAATCAATTGTACATTTGTACTTTCCTGCATGTCTTTCTTCATGGAACAAGTCTGGCTACAGACAAAATCAGGAAAATGTGTCCCCTACCACCTTCTGAGACAGAGAGAGAAGAAGAGCCATATAACAAACTAAAAGTTCCTTTGGGATAAAAACATTAGCTGCTTAACTGTATGATTTAATAATTTTTAAGAACAGCATGCTAAGCTAGAAAGTTGGCCAACTGGCTTTGGAAAAACCATTCTGCTTATTTGCTTTTGGTCTTTTGCATGAAATCACAAGATATTTTCTGGGAGGGGCTGAAAGAGCAGAGAGTTTCACATAGCACTACTCAGTTTTACAATTATTTAACTGATTAACTGTGCTATTATTTAACCAAAAATCCTGTTTTGCCATATGACTGGCAGCATAATTCAGTGAAGTAAGACTTAGACTTAATTTATATACTAGTTCTAATGCCAGCTGTTCTGATGATCTTAAAAATTCCTGTCCTTTAAATTGACACTTAAAATCTTTGTAAAGGTAATAAGCATAACAACATATTTCGTTGTATTACAGTATAAGCTAAAAAACTTCCATAAAATACATTTTTTTCCATTAAACTGGCTTTTCTTACTAACTGATAAAGCTATCTGCTCCTTAAACTACATATATTCTAAGCATTTTGTTCTAAAACATTTCCAGCTTCTTCAAACAATTTTGCTCTCTCTCTTCTTGAAAGGCTGAGTTTCCATGAAATCACCAAATGTGCACAGTGCACATCAGACATAAACTGAAATTTCCCTTCTGATGATAATCATTGGTTCCATTTTTCTTCCTCATGAATGCATATAAGCCTGATCATGTATCAAAGTGATAAGAATCATTATCACCTCTTGGTATTCACAAAAATGTTATAAAAACTGAATATTATTCCAGAACAGGAACTCATCTATATGGCAGAACTTTTACTGTTCTCTCACAGGTCATTGCTCATGAGGAGATGGAGATTTTTTGAAATCTGTTAACAATCATTTCAGTCTTAGGAAGTAGTCTCCCTTTCCATCACTTCTATGGAGTAAGGGTTGTGTTCTGCATTGTCTTAAAATTAACAGTTCCACCAGTTCCTATTGTGCTGAAGTTCGATGCCAAATTGGCAACCTTCCATCTTTATCTGTCTTAAAAACGGAAACAGTGCTTTCTGCCCTATTGCTGAGTTCCTCTAATTTCACAGATCCAACAATCACTGAGTTTTGCTGTCTCCCCCTACTGAAAACATCATAAAGAGCAGCTGGAGTTACACTGTAAATCCTGCAGTCTCAATGTAATTCTTTCCTCCACATGAAAATGTAATGATACATCCTCTAGAGAAGCACCAGAGGCAGCACGGCAGACTCACCATTGGCGTCTTGTACTTGTGGCTCACCACTTCTTTAGTTTCAGGAACTAAAACCGGACGGGCAAGAGACAAAACAAAAAGTTCAAAAAACGAGAGGCAAATGGGGAAGAAATAGCACAATGTTCCCATGGGAAAGGGAAGGGAGGCAGACAGACAGCAGGTGCAGGTACAGGGCACTTCACTATCCCTCACTTCTACATACCTCTACTTCTTTTCATTTACATTACAGCTATCCTTGGAAGACACTGGTAATATCATAATAAATTACTCAAGCTGGCAAAAATTTTCACTGCCTCTGTTTGGCACAGCAGATATTTGATGGTTCTTAAGAGACTCTGGCTTTTCTCATATTACTTATTCCTGCTAGATAGTAAAAATAATATACGATAGTAAAAATAATATACGACACTATACGAGTCCCAGAGACTTTACCCTTGAGATCTTCTCTGCTGAGCAAGAGATTTCAAAAGAACTGTTGGACACTATATACTGCATAGTAAGCTAATGAAATCCAGGGGGAAAAAAAGGAGCCGAGGGAGAATTTTTTTAACTTGAGGACTGCTTTCCAGCTCTGTTTTAAGTTTCTCAAGACATTCTTTCTCCTGTACAGGATGTGTGTGATGGTATTTACTTGACTTACTCACTGAAAACATTCATCATTTTTGAATGAGTTGCCTTAAAATAAAATGCTAAGTTCAGCGACACGTATTCCTAAAATACCAAGCTGGTTGGTTCATAGAAATCTTTATAGAAAAAGAAGATCAGGGCACTGATCAAAAAAAATCTGTTATCCAGAAAATCTGCTATTTTTCCGTTACACTG
The DNA here is from genome assembly GCF_027477595.1 of Haemorhous mexicanus. Taxonomy (NCBI): domain Eukaryota; kingdom Metazoa; phylum Chordata; class Aves; order Passeriformes; family Fringillidae; genus Haemorhous; species Haemorhous mexicanus. The sequence goes on from NC_082346.1 coordinate 26,022,715, forward strand.
CCTCAAACTGATAGAAAGAAAACTGTCATAATATAGGTAAAGGAAATTTTCCTTTTTCTCTCATTGTAGAACGCACAAAGAAGCAAACTGTAACCGGCCCGTTTGTGGGCAATGCATCTGAGCTGTGCCTTTAGCCCGCACTCGGTCTGCAAATGTTGTGAACAGATACCATGGGAAATCACCAGAAGAGAACAAAGACCACACTAGGACATTCAACTGGCAAATTTAAGACATCAGTACCAGGGGAATACCAAGACCGACTCTGTGTACTTCCCTTCCAGAATAGCTGGAATTTGCCATGAAATTTCTGTGTCACAACAAAAGAATTTAGAAGAAGCGGTACAGAAATTATGCAAAACCAAATCATTCCAGGTTTATAGAGGAAGGATAAATGTTTTATTACACATAGTACTAGTGACAAGAAAAGAAACAGAGGCAGATGAGTTCAGTATGAAGAACCAGGAAAAGTCCACAACAAAACCTATCCATGCAGATGTCATCTCTTCAACTATGATATGACACAGCTAAACGCTGGAGAGGGAGACGGATCACACTCTAAGGGGCCAAGAGTAGGCAGTGCAGACTGGGTTTGAGGAAGTTCTCAAAATATAAACCAGTACCTACCAATTCTCATATGTCATGGTATTGTCATTCTTGAAAATAATCTATTGAAAAGTACAGAATATGATGGTAAAAAGTACTATTTTTGTTTTATTTTTCAACTCTCGCTCTCCTTGGAGTTGGCAGTTGCATGAAGGGCTGAGAAACAAGGGAAGTGCACACCCAGGCTGCACTGCCCCAGTGATACCAGAGACTAAAGCTGGGGAGATAAGGAGGTGCACATCCAAGCTACCTTACCCGTTGGCACCAGATGTTCCAAATTAACTCCATGTCACCAGGGGATAAAGGTGGGAGTGAGGCTGGTGCACAGCCAAATAGCATAGGACTTTTACAGCTGTGTAAGTCTCACTGCCCACTGGATAACATACAACTGTTCATATACTCTTCAAAAAGCAGGAAGGGAAAGCTGTAAGGACCTTGTGCCATGAGGGAAGGAGAGAAGGGAAGCTGTAAAGTCCTGTATCACAACTGAGAATAGGAAGAGAGGGAAGAGGAGAGCAGCTAGGCAAGGTACTGTCTCTCCACAGTAAGTTGCCTTGTCTTTACTTAAAGTACTCCATCACAGTCCTTCCAATGCAGAAAATTCTTCTGAGAGGACTGAGTTAGGAAGATTAAGAAGAGTGGGTTTGCATTTAGAAATACAGAAGTCATAGCACTACTACTGCAGAATACAAAGAAAAAAAGAAGAAAGGAAAAAAGAAACTGCCCTCCCACAAAAAAAAAAAAGAAAGACACCCCGCACCCCCCCACCACAAGAAGGAAAAAACCCAAAGAAAAGACCCAAGCTTTCAAAGATTCAAGCCTCAAACTGAGAGATTAGCAGTTTTCTCCTAACATTAGAAGTTATTCCTGATGCTCTTGAACTGAATGGATGAAGGGAGTAAATTAGGCACCATCCTGCAGCCTTTGGTCCTGTAAACGAAAATATGGTGCTACCACAAAATGAGTTTAGGGGAGATCACTTTACCTGCTGGAGAATGAAGGTTTTCATAGCAGCGGCGGTGAAGGGGCCACAAGAAAGTAAAGCACAAGTACACAGCAGTAACTCAAATTCCAGAGGGAAGAACCTTACATTTCCTCACTTACTTAAGTTCACACTTTCATTTGTGGGACACATTTCCTGAACTTCTGCTTGCATCCTGCTCTGAAACCACAAGTCCAGCTGTGATGCTGCCATCTAAACCCAGCATTAACACAAACAGACCTTTAATTTCCTCCCGTGCTATCACTAATTTGGAGCACTCATGCTTGGTAAAATCAAAATATTGCATTTAAGTACTTCCCAGCAGACTGGAGTATGCACACTTACCAGACTCTACCTTTCTAAGAGCATCTACTACTTCAATATGCTCCTATTATAATAAATCTGATGGCAAGGTTTACAATGTTTAACACTAAATAACTTCATTCCTCTGAAGCAAGTTTTTGATGAATGCTTTTATTAGTCTACTACTACCAAACATGTTCATTCATCTTTAACAGGACAGACTGTCATATTGTCTCACCTTTACAACAATTCAAAAAACAAACAGCTGTGAGGCAGACTCTAATCTCAACATAAGAAGAAAAGTTACCTCTCCTGCAACATCCTCCCTTTTTTTTTTTTTTCTGTATTAGCGGGATGTGTAAATTGTCAGTCTCATTTGGTACATCTAAATTGGTTCTTGTCTGTGACCTCTCTTTTGTGGGAGGATATTTTAAACACAAGTGGTTTAATTTCTCAGTTTTTGCTTGTAGATTTCAACTCCCAGTTTATTTTTAATTACTTCTTAAAATTACCCTTTTTTAAGTTCCATATGACAATTCTAGCTTTTGCAATAGGCCTTTGTTTACAAAATCTTTTGTAAAAAAATAAGAAGTACTTTTTCTTACATTTCTTACAGATATTATTTAGGGGCTAAATGCTCTGTTACAGAGTCACCAAAATACAAATTAACTAGAAATAACCAAGTCAAACACTGTGTTTCTTCTCGTGCAATATAAACAAACCATTAAAAGAAGTTCTTTGCATAAAACCTCAAAAAATGATCCAAAATAATTTCTGATCGAATTAATTTCTTTTAAGAAAAGCTTTCAGAAGCTGAAGCCATTTTTAAGCTAATTTTATGACTTCTGAATTCTCATCTTTGTAAAACCAATCAATAATCTTTTACTGACTACAGAAATTTCTGTAAGTAATAAAATTAATTGTGCCCATCAGCATGAAAACATGCTATCAAAGGAACAGAAATTGAACAGAACTTATGAACATCTAAGCCATTAGAAAATGTTCAGGGTTTAGATATACAGATCTGATCATATGAACCATGAACAACATTTTCAAAAAATGGAAAAAAAAATGTTCATCAATTCAAATCTGAAACACCTGGGAGATTTACAGCAAACAACAAGCAAACTGCAGCAGCCAGAAGGGTTTTATCACTTAGAACTTTATGTCACCCAAAAGAGACAATACATTCTCATGGACAAAGACATTAATTTCAGAAATCTCATGTTAATAGTCTTCTATAATTCAAGAAAAAGCCCTCAGCCAGAACATCCTGTTCACAGTACCAAAGAACAATGACAGTCTTGGTAATGGGAGCTGCTGATGCACATTCTGTTTAATGGCCAAAGTGCGCATGCTGATCTACTACGGAATTAAATTTCAGCTCCTTTTAATATGTTTCATACATACTCCTAAGACCTGAACAAATGTCTCAAAGATGGCTGGAAGAATAAACCAATTTGGGCTTCAGGGGAAGTACATGGATCACCCTTCCAGAGAGCTGCATCTGAAATCACCTGTACTTTTCAGACCCTAGTTAAGAATATTGTGACTGACACTAACACTGAAGAGTAATGTGAAGTTTTGCCCACGGAGATATGCAGATATGCAATAGCAATAACTGACCAAAACAGCACAAACTCTCTGTTCTCCTTAACCTTTACTTTTCCACACATTCTCTAAAATAAGAATCATGGGATCAATAAGGTACAACTTAACAAAAATTCAACAAAAATTAAACTACATTAGAGCAAAAAGAAAGCTTTGCAATTAACACTAATTCTTTGTAATGAAAGTGTGGTGTGTTGTGAAAGATCAGCTTTAAATCCTGCTTTAAAAATGTGGTTTCTCAGATGAAAAAGAACAGACCAAGACAATTCTCACACACATCCACATCTGGTTTTTTGTTTGTTTCAAAAGACTCAGGACCTTTTCTCTGTCTAATAATAAAAAGCACCTAGATCACAAATCTTAATATGATAAAAATTAATGTGGAAATTTTTATGTAAAGTCACCCATCTCTCAGGCAACTCCTAATAGGCAATCTACATTCTCTCCCATCTGTGAAACTGGAGTGCAACTCTGAATCTGAAGACTGGAAATTTGAGTTACTGCCATGTGAGTACAGACCTAATATCAAAATAATGTAATTACCAAATTCCTCCAGGACAAAGACTCCTCGCACAGTATTGCACTTTTTAATGTGATTCAGCTCTATGAAAACCTACAAAAACAGGAGGAAAAATAACATAAAATTAGTTGGGTTTGGAGTTTTTTTTAAACCAAAAATCAAAATTAAAGAAAAACATCATCACAACAGGTACAACCTGAAGTTTGATAGCATACACTACCAGTTCATTTACAGTTTAATATATAAATAAAGGGTGAAATAAATATTCAGAAGACAAACTTGCCACAATGCTAGAAATCAACAAAAAACTTAAAAGTGCTAAGAAGCGAAGACAGCAGAAGATGAAATACCTTCCGCTCCTTGCAGGAGGAGAAAGCATGGAAGAGAAACGAAGGAGTTAGTAACTCTGACATATCCAACATTGCTACCCCTTCAGGCACTCAAATGAGTTATTGCAAAAAGAATACCAACACACCTGAAATACAGCAAAAGAGGGGACGAGAATAAAGCTGGCTCCCAAATTTGGCACTATTTGTCGCCTCTGATCCATCCCAGGTAGTTTCTGCCCCTCCATGCATCCTCCTCCAGCACAGAGGGCAGGTAAGGGGCACTATACTTCCCACCCTGATACTGATCCTCCTAACCTACCAAGTAGTCAAATTGAATCCAATCAGGAACCACCAACCTTTCTTCTCCCTGAAACTTCTGCCACGTAAGATTTTACTAGAGTTTATGACATATAATCTTCAGAGTTACTCTTGGAACCATCTCCTTTTAACAATCAGTACCAGTTTTCTGCTTGAA